>NW_027361943.1:2615000-3220000 GCF_039654945.1 Dendrobates tinctorius
CATAAATGCTCAATAATGTTGAGGTCTGGGGATTGTGGGGGCCAGATGAGATGCTCAACTTCATTACAATGTTCCTCGTGCCATGCTTTAACAATTCTAGCTGTATGAATTGGTGCATTATCATCCTGAAAGATGGCGTTCCCCTCCGGGAACAGTGCTTGAACCATAGGATGCACTTGGTCGCCCAAAATGCCTAAATAATCTCCGCTGTTAATTCTTCCATGAAGGGATATCACTGGCCCGGTGGATCTCCACGAAATAGCACCCCAGATCATCACAGAACCTCCGCCATGTTTTACGGTTGGGAGAAGGCAGTCTGGATGGAATGCTTCTTTCGGCTGTCTCCAAACGTACATTTGGCCAGAGGTCGGAAATAGGCAAGAGAATATCACATATTTCCACTGCTCGAGGGACCAATTCTGGAGGTTTCTACACCACTCTAAACGCTTGGAAACATTTGTCATTGAGAGCAGCAGTTTTCGAATTGCAGCTCTTCCGTGGAATCCAGATTTGTGCAGCTCCTGACGAACAGTTTTCGTGGAAACTGGGTTCTGTTGGTGTTCATTGTGATTTTCGGAGCCGTGGTCTTGCGATCCTCTCTCACAATTCGCTTTAGAGTCCGACGGTCTCTCTCAGTCAACTTAGACTTTCGACCAGACCTGTGCTTTGCTGCGGACGTTTTTCCTTCTCTTTCAAACGCAGCCATTACTTTGGAGACAGTACCTCTTGACACGTCAAGCATTCGGGCACTTTCTGTTACACTAGCGCCTGCCATACGAGCACCACCAATTTGGCCTCTTTGAAAATCCGAGAGGTCTGCCATTGTTATCAGGTTTTCACCAATGTTCTTACAATTCTGCAAAACGAACAGTTAATTTACATACACATATCACATAACACAAATAATCAACTACAAAACATTACCATATGTCACGGTTTGCATGTTTATAACATGTTCGAAGATTATGATGCCAAATCGTTAGGTGTTTCCATTATTTTGTCCAACCACTGTATGTATGTATGTATGTATGTATGTATGTATGTATGTATGTATGTATGTATGTATGTATGTATGTATATCTAAAGCGCAATGTGTGTATGTTTGTATGTCTGGTATTGGCATCCGCACCGTCGCAGCTACAGCCACAAAATTTGGCATAGTCACACGTCTGGACACCGAGAGCATCATAGGCTATGTTGTGAAGCAAAATTTTAACCCCTCGCGTTCCAATTCACCAAACAATTTTACCCCTATCTACATAATGGGGAAGAAGTGTATGTATGTATTGGCATCTGCACCGTCGTAGCTACAGCCACAAAATTTGGCACAGTCACACGTCTGGACCCCGAGAGTGTCATAGGCTATGTTGTGAGGTGAAATTTTAACCCTGCGCGTTCCAATTCACCAAACAATTTTGCCCCTATCTAGATAATGGGGAAAAAGTGAAAGGAAAAGTGTTGGAGGCAAATTGACAGCTGCCAGATGTGAACAAGGGGGACTTAAAAAATGAGATAGATGGCGCCAAACAGTATATACCGTACAGTTGCTAAAGTGGGGCCCTGACATGGGATACTCACCACACACGGAGATATGACCACACACACTACCACGTGCTTCAACACGTATACCACCCTCAGCACACATTTCACCACACATACACCAACCTCGCTACATAAAAGTCCAAACACAAAAGTCGCTGTTTAACCCCTTCTGTCATGTGACGTACTATCCCGTCCATGTGCCCTGGGACTTAATTCCCAGGGACGGGATAGTACGTCACAGCGATCAGCTGAGCCCACGTGGTGAGCGCCGCTGATCGCGGCCAGGTGTCAGCTGATTATCACAGCTGACACCCGGCACAATGTGTCAGGGGCGGTCACGGACCACCCCGACACTTTAACCCCTTGCACACAGCGATCAAACATGATCGCGGTGTACCAGGGGTTAAAGGGAAGCATCGGCAGGGAAGGGGCTCCCTCCGTGCTTCCCTGAGCCCCCCTCCACACCAGCGCAATGTGCAGCGCTGCTGCGGGGGGCTCTTTCCCTGCAGGTCCCCGAACCCAAGATGGCGACGGGGACCTTCGGGGGCCTGCAGGGAGCTGGCTTCCTCATGCCTGCAAAGCACAGGCAAGGAGGAAGCCTTGTGCAGTGTCTGTGACAGATCATTGATCTGTCACAGTGATCTGTCATGTGACAGATCAGCGATCTGTCACAGGACAGTGATGTCCCACCTGGGACAATGTAATAAAGTAAAAAAAAAAAAAAAGTGTAAAAATAAATTTAAAAAAAAAAAAAAAAATCGCTAATTTAAAAAAAAAAAAAAAAAAATTCCCTAATAAATTAATTTTTTGGAAATAAAAAAAAACAATAAAAGTACACATATTTGGTATTGCCGCGTCCGTAACAACCCGCCCTATAAAACTGTCCCATTAGTTAACCCCTTTAGCGAACCCCTTAAAAAATAAAAAACGAAGCAAAAAATAATGATTTATTATCATACCGCCGAACAAAAAGTGGAATAACGTGCGATCAAAAAGACGCATATAAATATGCATGGTACCGCTTAAAACGTCATTTTGTCCCGCAAAAAACGAGCCGCCATACAGCGTCATCAGTGAAAAAATAAAAAAGTTAAAGCTCGCAGAATAAAGTGATGCAAAAATAATTATTTTTTATATAAAATTGTTTTCATTGCATAAAAGCGCCAAAACATAAAAAAAGACCTAAATGAGGTATCGCTGTAACCGTACCGACCTGAAGAATAAAACCGCTTTATCAATTTTACCGCACGCGGAACGGTGTAAACGCACCCCCCAGAAGAAATTCATGAAACGCTGGTTTTTGTTCATTCTGCGTCCCAAAAATCGGAATAAAAAGCGATCAAAAGATGTCACGTGCCCGAACATGATACCAATAAAAGCGTCAACTTGTCCCGCAAAAAATAAGACCTCACATGACTCGGTGGGTCAAAATACGGAAAAATTATAGCTCTCCATATGTGGTGATGCAAAAACTATTTTTACAATAAAAAGCGTCTTTTAGTGTGTGACAGCTGCCAAATATAAAAAAGATTTTTGTGGAAAAAAATGATTTTTTTATTTTCACGCCCGGGCGTTATAAACTTCTGTGAAGCACTTGGGGGTTCAAAGTACTCACCACACATCTAGATAAGTTCCGTGGGGGGTCTAGTATCCAAAATGGGGTCACTTGTGGGGAGTTTCAATAGTTTAGGTACATCAGAGGCTCTCCAAACGCACATGACACCCGCAGAACATTCCATCAAAGTCTGCATTCCAAAACGTCACTACTTCCCTTCCGAGCCCATACAGTAGTTTTCTCCCACATATGAGGTATCAGCGTACTCAGGACAAATTGGACAACAACTTTTGGGGTCCAATTTCTCCTGGTACCCTTGGGAAAATAAAAAAATTGGTGACTAAAAGATCATGTTTGTGGAAAAAATACAATTTTTTTTTTATTTTCACGCCCGGGCGTTATAAACTTCTGTGAAGCACTGGGGGGTTCAAAGTGCTCACCACACATCTAGATAAGTTCCTTGGGGGGTCTAGTTTCCAAAATGGTGTCATTTGTAGGGGGTTTTCACTGTTTTGGTACATCAGGGGCTTTCCAAACGCGACATGGTGTCCGATCTCAAATCCAGCCAAAAACGTCAAATGGCGCTGCTTCCCTTCCGAGCTCTGCCATGCGCCCAAATAGTGGTTTACCCCCACATGTGGGGTATCAGCATACTCAGGACAAATTGCACAATAACTTTTAGGGTCCTGTTACACTTGGAAAAATAAGAATTGAGGGTGAAAAGATCATTTTTGTGGAAAAAATATGATTTTTTTAATTGTACCATTGTACGTTATAAACTTCTGTGAAGCCCTTGTTGGCTCAAAGTTCTCACCACATATCTAGATAAGTTCCTTGGGGGGGTCTAGTTTCCAAAATGGGGTCACTTGTGGGGGGCTTCCACTGTTTAGGTACATCAGGGGCTCTCCAAACGTGACATGGCGTCCGATCTGAATTCTAGCCAATTTTGCATTGATAAAGTCAAACGGCGCTCCTTCCCTTTTGAGCTCTGCCATGCGACGAAGCAGTGGTTCCCCCCCCCACATATGAGGTATCAGCGTACTCAGGACAAACTGCACAATAACTTTTGCAGTCCAACTTCTCCTGTTACCCTTGGAAAAATAAAAAAATTGAACCAGAAGTATTTTTTCTGTGAAAAAAAGTTAAATGTTCATTTTTTTTTTTTTTAAATATTCAAAAAATTCCTGTGAAGCACCTGAAGGGTTCATAAACTTCTTGAATGTGGTTTTGAGCACCTTAAGGGGTGCAGTTTTTAGAATGGTGTCACTTTTGGGTATTTTCTATCATATAGACCCCTCAAAGTGGCTTCAAATGTGATGTGGTCCGTAAAAATAAAATGGTGTTGCAAAAATGAGAAATCACTGGTCAACTTTTAACCCTTATAACTTCCTAAGAAAAAAAAATTTGGGTTCCAAAATTGTGCTGATGTAAAGTAAACATGTGGGAAATGTTACTTATTAAGCTTTTTGTGTGCCGTATCTCTGTGATTTAAGGGCATAAAAATTCAAAGTTGAAAAATTGCGAAATTTTCAAAATTTTCGCCAAATGCCCGTTTTTTTCACAAATAAACAAAAGTTATATGAATGAAATTTTTCCACTAACATGAAGTACAATATGTCACGAGAAAACAATGTCAGAATCACCGGGATCCAAGAAAGCGTTCCAGAGTTATTACCTCATAAAGGGAAAATGGTCAGAATTGTAAAATTTGGCCCGGTCATGAACGTGCAAACCACCCTTGGGGTTAAGGGGTTAAAAGATGAAAAATGAGCTGTGATTGGTTGCCATCAGCAACAGTTTTCTTTGTAGACAGCTGTGGTAACTGAGACCTATTATTCTTATTTCTATGGTGTTATCGTCCTTCTGTAAAGCTGGAAATAACACAATTTATTACCGTGCCAACACAGACCACCCTCTGACACAGACTGCAGGGGGAGCCCAGTATTACACAGGATAAGATTAGATACACGGCTCAGCAGTCAGTATCACACAGGATAGGATTAGATACACAGCTCAGCAGTCAGTATCACACAGGATAGGATTAGATACACAGCTCAGCAGTCAGTATCACACAGGATAGGATTAGAAACAAGGCTCAGCAGTCAGTATCACACAGGATAGGATTAGATACAAGGCTCAGCAGACGGTATCACACAGGATAGGAATAGATACCCGGCTCAGTAGTCAGTATCACACAGGATAGGATTAGATACACGGCTCAGCAGTCAGTACCACACAGGAGAGGATTAGACACACGGCTCAGCTGGCAGTATCACACAGGATAGGATTAGATACGCAGCTCAGCAGACAGTATCACACAGGATAGGATTAGATACACGGCTCAGCAGTCTATGACACAGGATAGGATTTGATACGCAGCTCAGCAGTCAGTATCACACAGGATAGGATTAGATACACAGCTCAGCTGGCAGTATCACAGGATAGGATTAGATACACAGCTCAGCAGACAGTGTCACAGGATAGGATTAGATACACGGCACAACAGTCAGTATCACACAGGATAGGACTTGATATGCAGCTCAGCAGTCAGTATCACACAGGATAGGATTAGATACACAGCTCAGCAGACAGTATCACACAGAATAGGATTAGATGCACCGTTTTTATGTGCAATATAATCATTATAATTTGTTATAACTAACCACAGTTGGTTACTATGCCCAGGCAAAGCTGGGCACTTCAGCTAATATATATATATATACATACACACACAGAACAGGCCAAAAGTTTGGACACACCTCAAAGAGTTTTCTTTATTTTCATGACTATGAAAATTGGAGATTTACTCTGAAGGCATCAAAACTATGAATTAACACATGTGGAATTATATAATTAGCAAACAAGTGTGAAACAACTGAAAATATGTCTTATATTCTAGGTTCTTCAAAGTAGCCACCTTTTGCTTTGATTACTGCTTTGCACACTCTTGGCATTGTCTTGATGAGCTTCAAGAGGTAGTCGCCGGAAATGATTTTCACTTCACAGGTGTACCCTGTCAGGTTTAATAAGTGGGATTTCTTGCCTTATAAATGTGGCTGGGACCATCACTTGTGTTGTGCAGAAGTCTGGTGGATACACAGGTGATAGTCCTACTGAATAGACTGTTAGAATTTGTATTATGGCAAGAAAAAAAGCAGCTAAGTAAAGAAAAACGAGTGGCCATCATTACTTTAAGAAATGAAGGTCAGTCAGTCCGAAAAATTGGGAAAACTTTGAAAGTGTCCCCAAGTGCAGTGGCAAAAACCATCAAGCGCTACAAAGAAACTGGCTCACATGAGGACCGCCCAAGGAAAGGAAGACCAAGAGTCACCTCTGCTGCGGAGGAGAAGTTCATCTGAGTCACCAGCCTCAGAAATCGCAGGTTAACAGCAGCTCAGATTAGAGACCAGGTCAATGCCACACAGAGTTCTAGCAGCAGACACATCTCTACAACTGTTAGGAGGAGACTTTGTGCAGCAGGCCTTCATGGTAAAATAGCTGCTAGGAAACCACTGCTAAGGACAGGCAACAAGCAGAAGAGACTTGTTTGGGCTAGAGAACACAAGGAATGGACATTAGACCAGTGGAAATCTGTGCTTTGGTCTGATGAGTCCAAATTTGAGATCTTTGGTTCCAACCACCGTGTCTTTGTGCGACGCAGAAAAGGTGAACGGATGGACTCTACATGCCTGGTTCCCACCGTGAAGCATGGAGGAGGAGGTGTGATGGTGCTTTGCTGGTGATACTGTTGGGGATTTATTCAAAATTGAAGGCATACTGAACCAGCATGGCTACCACAGCATCTTGCAGCGACATGCTATTCCATCCGGTTTGCGTTTAGTTGGACCATCATTTATTTTTCAACAGGACAATGACCCCAAACACACCTCCAGGCTGTGTAAGGGCTATTTGACCAAGAAGGAGAGTGATGGGGTGCTACGCCAAATGACCTGGCCTCCACAGTCACCAGACCTGAACCCAATCGAGATGGTTTGGGGTGAGCTGGACCGCAGAGTGAAGGCAAAAGGGCCAACAAGTGCTTAGCATCTCTGGGAACTCCTTCAAGACTGTTGGAAGACCATTTCCAGTGACTACCTCTTGAAGCTCATCAAGAGAATGCCAAGAGTGTGCATTGCAGTAATCAAAGCAAAAGGTGGCTACTTTGAAGAACCTAGAATATAAGACACATTTTCAGTTGTTTCACACTTTTTTGTTAATTATATAATTCCACATGTGTTAATTCATAGTTTTGATGCCTTCAGAGTGAATCTACAATTTTCAAAGTCATGAAAATAAAGAAAACTCTGAATGAGAAGGTGTGTCCAAACTTTTGGTCTGTACTGTACACATATACATACATACACATATACACATACCACTGCACAGCGTAAATGATAATTCATCTATATCCTGAAGCCACTGTAAGCAAAGCTGCAGGCAAAGGACCATTAGGACAGCTCCACTTTAGAAGAACCTTGTGCAGAACAGTAGCTAATGATTTAATTGTTTTTCCTAAGATTATTACAGGGAATCAGTAAGCAGGTTTGTGCAGTATAATGAGTGCAGCATGAAGTTGGAACAGAGACTCCTATTCCAGTTATGTATCACTTACTGGGCTGCTTGGTGTAGTTTTGATAAAATCTCTGTTGTCTCTGCTACAGATGTAGCAGTGTTCAGAAAGCCAAGCTGTGCACAACCCCAACCACACTCCTGACTGGCAGCTTCCTGTGTATACTGTGCATTGTTGGCAAGCTGCCAATAAGGGGTGTGGTCACAGTTTGGCTGGTCAGGTTAACGCAACACCAGGCAGTGATAATTGCCTGATAAAACACTGATTGCATTGAAAAAAAAAGCTGCTGAGCAAGCAATATTCCTGGAATCAGACTCTCTGGCCTACATTATGCTGCTCTCAGATTAAAGAGCAAACACTTACTGACTGATTACCTTTAAAAAGTAAAAGGGGGATTTACACATAGCGATATCGCTAGCAATATCGCTAAAGCATCACCGATTTGGTGACGCAGCAGCGATATCGCTATGTGTGATACTTACCTCCGACCGGCTCCCCCGCTGTCTGTCGCTGATCGTGCAGCTCCATTTCTCGTCGGGCGCTTCCTGCTTGCGCCGACAAGCGACGTGTGGACGCAGGTGGGAGGACGTCAGGATCGCCGCGTCAGAAAGGTAAGTAACGACCGCTAGATAGCTGCTGCATTGCTGTGAGATCTGCCTGTGTGGCAGATCACTAGCGACGATTTAGCGATGCATCGGCTATCCTGACCGGGTCGTACCGTGGTCGGGATTGCTGGTGCATCGCTAAATGTAAAGGGGCCCTAACCCTTGTTTTACGCATTTGACAAATCCATATTAAGTATGAGAATAGTCAACTTTAAAATATATATCTTTCACACTCAATTGAAAAGGTAAACTCTGTATGCAATGAAGACCATATTGCTGAGATACAAGACAGTTAGTGCTTTTCAAGTTCTATGGAAAGAGGGAGGAGCTAGTGGCACTAGTGGCAGACAGACATCCTACTGCAAGTTATCCTGAACCGACATTTCATGCTTTCTATAGAACTTTATGAGCACCAACTATCACCTCCCTCAGTAATGGGGAAATCTGTAATTGACGAAATCAGATCAGTCCAGGAGGGAAAAAAAAAAGCAGATTTCTATAATTAGATATATTACAAAGATTTTTCATCTCTTTGTGTCCTATTTTATGAAAAAAAATAAATAAAACGACAGTTACTCTTTAAAGTAACAGCAAAACCGCAACAATGGGAGATTAAAACCTGACATAATGCCACCACGTGGACTGCCCACTACCTGCATAATTAAGCTGACTACAAGGACTGTCCCCACATCCATCATGGAGATGAAGCTTCAATTCCTTCACAACAATGGACACCTCAGTGTCAGGAAAAGCAGACAGACCTTATTAAAAGTCACTGGACTTGGCTGATATTGTTCTAAATCCATCACACAGAAAACTAGGTGCAATGCACATGTGAAGAGTGACAAGCAAACTGATCAATCTAAAACTACCCCAATAGCAGCTTCAGATTTCTCCAACACAGTCATGACTAGGCTCAAGTTGTATATAGATATGTCAATAGATTTTTAAGCAATGATTTAAAGAGGTCATCTACCACTGGATAACCATCTGCTTAATTACTACAGTTCCCCATATAACATAAAAACATTAATACTCGCCAACTGCAGTCAGGGGTGATATTCTCAGTTGGTCTCATGAAATTGTTACAATACGCAGTGCAAGCCAAACCACTGACTCCGACTACTCAATTTCCCCAACTTCGACACCACAGCACTGCCTCACTACTGAGTATGTACATAAAGTGCAGCACAGATTCATCTCACCTAAAAGCCCAGATCATTAGATCAGGAACAGAACAGACATTTATAGGACATTTCCCTGACTCCTGACCCCACAGCACTGCCTCACTACTGAGCCTGTACATAAAGTGCAGCACAGATTCATCTCACCTAAAAGCCCAGATCATTAGATCAGGAACAGAACAGACATTTATAGGACATTTCCCTGACTCCTGACCCCACAGCACTGCCTCACTACTGAGCCTGTACATAAAGTGCAGCACAGATTCATCTCACCTAAAAGCCCAGATCATTAGATCAGGAACAGAACAGACATGTATAGGACATTTCCCTGACTCCTGACCCCACAGCACTGCCTCACTACTGAGTATGTACATAAAGTGCAGCACAGATTCATCTCACCTAAAAGCCCAGATCATTAGATCAGGAACAGAACAGACATTTATAGGACATTTCCCTAACTCCTGACCCCACAGCACTGCCTCACTACTGAGCCTGTACATAAAGTGCAGCACAGATTCATCTCACCTAAAAGCCCAGATCATTAGATCAGGAACAGAACAGACATGTATAGGACATTTCCCTGACTCCTGATCCCACAGCACTGCCTCACTACTGAGCATGTACATAAAGTGCAGCACAGATTCATCTCACCTAAAAGCCCAGGTCATTAGATCAGGAACAGAACAGACATTTATAGGACATTTCTCTGATTCCTGACCCCACAGCACTGCCTCACTACTGAGCATGTACATAAAGTGCAGCACAGATTCATCTCACCTAAAAGCCCAGATCATTAGATCAGGAACAGGACAGACATTTATAGGACATTTCTCTGATTCCTGACCCCACAGCACTGCCTCACTACTGAGCCTGTACATAAAGTGCAGCACAGATTCATCTCACCTAAAAGCCCAGATCATTAGATCAGGAACAGGACAGACATTTATAGGACATTTCCCTGACTCCTGACCCCACAGCACTGCCTCACTACTGAGTATGTACATAAAGTGCAGCAGAGATTCATCTCACCTAAAAGCCCAGATCATTAGATCAGGAACAGGACAGACATTTATAGGACATTTCCCTGACTCCTGACCCCACAGCACTGCCTCACTACTGAGCCTGTACATAAAGTGCAGCACAGATTCATCTCACCTAAAAGCCCAGATTATTAGATCAGGAACAGGACAGACATTTATAGGACATTTCCCTGACTCCTGACCCCACAGCAGTGCCTCACTACTGAGCATGTACATAACGTGCAGCACAGATTCATCTCACCTAAAAGCCCAGATCATTAGATCAGGAACAGGACAGACATTTATAGGACATTTCCCTGACTCCTGACCCCACAGCACTGGTCACTACTGAGCATGTACATAAAGTGCAGCACAGATTCATCTCACCTAAAAGCCCAGATCATTAGATCAGGAACAGGACAGACATTTATAGGACATTTACCTGACTCCTGACCCCACAGCAGTGCCTCACCACTGAGCATGTGCATAAAGTGCAGCACAGATTCATCTCACCTAAAAGCCCAGATCATTAGATGAGGAAGAGGACAGACATTTATAGGACATTTCCCTGATCCCACAGCACTGCCTCACTACTGAGCCTGTACATAAAGTGCAGCACAGATTCAGCTCACCTAAAAGCCCAGATCATTAGATCAGGAACAGGACAGACATTTATAGGACATTTCCCTGACTCCTGATCCCACAGCACTGCCTCACTACTGATCATGTCCATAAAGTGCAGCACAGATTCATCTCACCTAAAAGCCCAGATCATTAGATCAGGAACAGGACAGACATTTATAGGACATTTCCCTGACTCCAGACCCCACAGCACTGCCTCACTACTGATCATGTCCATAAAGTGCAGCACAGATTCATCTCACCTAAAAGCCCAGATCATTAGATCAGGAACAGGACAGACATTTATAGGACATTTCCCTGACTCCTGATCCCACAGCACTGCCTCACTACTGAGCCTGTACATAAAGTGCAGCACAGATTCATCTCATCTACATCTCCACAGCACTGCCTCACTACTGAGCCTGTACATAAAGTGCAGCACAGATTCATCTCACCTAAAAGCCCAGATCATTAGATCAGGAACAGGTCAGACATTTATAGGACATTTCCCTGACTCCTGACCCCACAGCACTGCCTCACTACTGAGCATGTACATAAAGTGCAGCACAGATTCATCTCACCTAAAAGCCCAGATCATTAGATCAGGAACAGAACAGACATTTATAGGACATTTCCCTGACTCCTGATCCCACAGCACTGCCTCACTACTGAGCCTGTACATAAAGTGCAGCACAGATTCATCTCACCTAAAAGCCCAGATCATTAGATCAGGAACAGAACAGACATTTATAGGACATTTCTCTGACTCCTGACCCCACAGCGCTGCCTCACTACTGAGCATGTACATAAAGTGCAGCACAGATTCATCTCACCTAAACGCCCAGATCATTAGATCAGGAACAGGACAGACATATATAGGACATTTCCCTGACTCCTGATCCCACAGCACTGCCTCACTACTGAGCCTGTACATAAAGTGCAGCACAGATTCATCTCACCTAAAAGCCCAGATCATTAGATCAGGAACAGAACAGACATTTATAGGACATTTCCCTGACTCCTGACCCCACATCACTGCCTCCTACTGATCATGTCCATAAAGTGCAGCACAGATTCATCTCACCTAAAAGCCCAGATCATTAGATCAGGAACAGGTCAGACATTTATAGGACATTTCCCTGACTCCTGACCCCACAGCACTGCCTCACTACAGAGCATGTACATAAAGTGCAGCACAGATTCATCTCACCTAAAAGCCCAGATTATTAGATCAGGAACAGGACAGACATTTATAGGACATTTCCCTGACTCCTGATCCCACAGCACTGCCTCACTACTGAGCATGTACATAAAGTGCAGCACAGATTCATCTCACCTAAAAGCCCAGATCATTAGATCAGGAACAGAACAGACATTTATAGGACATTTCTCTGACTCCTGACCCCACAGCGCTGCCTCACTACTGAGCATGTACATAAAATGCAGCACAGATTCATCTCACCTAAACGCCCAGATCATTAGATCAGGAACAGGACAGACATTTATAGGACATTTCCCTGACTCCTGACCCCACAGCAC
The DNA here is from genome assembly GCF_039654945.1 of Dendrobates tinctorius. NCBI lineage: Eukaryota > Metazoa > Chordata > Amphibia > Anura > Dendrobatidae > Dendrobates > Dendrobates tinctorius. The sequence goes on from NW_027361943.1 coordinate 2,627,636, forward strand.
TGCCTCACTACTGAGCCTGTACATAAAGTGCAGCACAGATTCATCTCACCTAAAAGCCCAGATCATTGGTTTCCCGCCCTTTTATTTCATTGTACTTTACATTTCTTAATAAATATTGTTAATTACTTGCCATTATTTCAGTTTCTTTTCGCTGGTTTAACGTATACAGTGGGTACGGAAAGTATTCACAACTAGAGTTGAGCGATACCGTCCGATACTTCAAAGTATCGTATCGGATGGTATCGGCCGATCTTTAAAAAAAGTATCGGTATCGCCGATTCCGATACCGGAAGTCCCATTCAAGTCTATGGGACTTCCGGTATCGGAATAAGAAAAACCCTTTCCTGCCCTTGTACAGCCTCTCTGGGGTCTGTACGGGCCTTTCGGGGGTCTGTGCCGGCCTGCCATGGGGTCTGTGCAGGCTCCGGGGGGCTGTGCCGGCCTGCCGGGGGGCTGTGCCGGCCCGCGCCGGCCTGCCGGGGGGCTGTGCCGGCCTGCCGGGGGGCTGTGCCGGCCTGCCGGGGGGCTGTGCAGGCATCGTCCGATGGGACTACAAGTCCCATCGGGCGATGCCTGCTACCATGACAGTGATTGACACATTAGCCAATGATGGGACAGTAGTAGTCCCATCATCCAGCTAATGTGTTGAATGTAAAAAAAAAAAAAAAATTACATGCTACATACATACAACATGCATACTACATACATGCTACATTCATACTACATACTACATACATGCTACATTCATACTACATAAATACTACATGCAACATACATACTACATATATACTACATGCATGCTACATACATACTGCATGCTACATACATACTACATGCTACATACATACTACATATATACTACATACATACTACATACATACTACATGCATGCTACATGCTACATACATAACACATATATACTACATGCATAGTACATGCTACATACATACCACATACAAACTACATGCATGCTACATACATAGTACATGCTACATACATACCACATACATACTACATGCATGCTACATACATAGTACATGCTACATACATACCACATACATACTACATGCATGCTACATACTACATATATACTACATGCATGCTACATACATACTACATGCTACATACTACATATATACTACATGCATGCTACATACATACTACATGCTACATACATACTACATATATACTACATGCATGCTACATACATACTACATATATACTACATGCATGCTACATATATACTACATGCATGCAACATACATACTACATGCTACATACATACCACATACATACTACATACATGCTACATATATACTACATATATACTACATGCATGCTACATACATACTACATGCTACATACATACCACATACATACTACATGCTACATACATACCACATACATACTACATACATTCATACATATATACTACATGCATGCTACATACATACTACATATATACTACATGCATGCTACATACATACTGCATGCTACATGCATGCTACATACATACTACATACATGCTACATACATACCACATATATACTACATACATACAATACATTCATACATAGACATACAGTATATATAACATACAGTAACATACTTACCAATACTTGTCACATTGTTCCCCGAAGCCATTGTCTTTTCCGGAATAAATATTAACATAACAAACCACAAAAATACTCACCCACGATCCGAAGCAGTCCACGAGTGTGTCCCACGACGATCTTGGGTAGAGAACTGCAGCATCAGATGATGCTGCCGTTCTCTACGGGCTGCAGGAATCCAATGACGGAAGGTAGGTATCCTTCCGCACTGTATTCCTCCGCCACTTAAAAAAAAAAAAAGTCCCTAGTCTCACTTTATGCCATTGCTGTGTGGGAATTCCCACACAGCAATGGCATAAAGTGAGACTAGGGACTTTTTTTTTTTTAAGTGGCGGAGGAATACAGTGCGGAAGGATACCTACCTTCCGTCATTGGATTCCTGCAGCCCGTAGAGAACGGCAGCATCATCTGATGCTGCAGTTCTCTACCCAAGATCGTCGTGGGACACACTCGTGGACTGCTTCGGATCGTGGGTGAGTATTTTTGTGGTTTGTTATGTTAATATTTATTCCGGAAAAGACAATGGCTTCGGGGAACAATGTGACAAGTATTGGTAAGTATGTTACTCTATGTTATATGTACTGTATGTCTATGTATGTATTGTATGAATGTATTGTATGTATGTAGTATATATGTGGTATGTATGTAGCATGTAGTATGTATGTAGTATGCATGTAGCATGCATGTAGCATGCAGTATGTATGTAGCATGCATGTAGTATATATGTAGTATGTATGTAGCATGCATGTAGTATATATGTAGTATGTATGTAGCATGTATGTAGTATGTATGTAGCATGCATGTAGTATATATGTAGTATGTATGTAGCATGTAGTATGTATGTAGTATGTATGTGGTATGTATGTAGCATGTAGTATGTATGTATGTAGCATGCATGTAGTATGTATGTAGTATGTAGTATATATGTAGTATGTATGTAGCATGTATGTAGTATGTATGTGGTATGTATGTAGCATGTAGTATGTATGTAGCATGCATGTAGTATATATATAGTATGTATGTAGTATGTATGTGGTATGTATGTAGCATGTAGTATGTATGTAGCATGCATGTAGCATGCATGTAGCATGCATGTAGCATGCATGTAGCATGCATGTAGCATGCATGTAGTATATATGTAGTATGTATGTAGCATGCATGTAGTATGTATGTAGTTTTTTTTTTTTTTTTTTTTTTTTTAACATTTAACACATTAGCCGGATGATGGGACTACTACTGTCCCATCATTGGCTAATGTGTCAATCACTGTCATGGTAGCAGGCATCGCCAGATGGGACTTGTAGTCCCATCGGACGATGCTTGCACAGACCCCCGGACATCAGCACAGCCCCCCGGCAGGCCGGCACAGCCCCCCGGCAGGCCGGTACAGACCCCCACAGGGTGCACAGACCACCGGCAGGCCGGCACAGCCCCCCGGCAGGCCGGTACAGACCCCCACAGGGTGCACAGACCACCGGCAGGCCGGCACAGCCCCCCGGCAGGCCGGTACAGACCCCCACAGGGTGCACAGACCACCGGCAGGCCGGCACAGCCCCCCGGCAGGCCGGTACAGACCCCGGGCAGTCCACACAGCCCCCCGGCAGGCCGGCACAGCCCCCCGGCAGGCCGGCAGAGACCCCCGGAAGGCCCGAAATGACGGCGCATCATGATGCGCACACACCGCGCATCATGATGACGTCAGGCTGTCAATCAACTGAACTTCCGATGCCGAATTCCGATATTGAAAAAATATCGGAAGTCGGTATCGGAATTCCGATACAGCAAGTATCGGCCGATACCCGATACTTGCGGTATCGGAATGCTCAACACTATTCACAACCCTTTAAATTTTTCACTCTGTTTCATTGCAGCCATTTGGTAAATTCAAGAAAGTTCATTTTTTACTCATTAATGTACACTCTGCACCCCATCTTTAAAAAAAAAAAAAAAAAAACAAATGTAGAAATTTTTGCAAATTTATTATACAGGAAAAGCTGAAATATCACATTGTCATAAGTATTCAGACCCTTTGCTCAGTATTGAGTAGAAGCACCCTTTTGAGCTAGCACGGCCATGAGTCTTCTTGGGAATGATGCAACAAGTTTTCCACACCTGGATTTGGGATCCTCTGCCATTCTTCCTTGCAGATCCTCTCCAGTTCCGTCATTTTGGATGGTGAGCGTTGGTGGACAAGCATTTTCAGGTCTCTCCAGAGATGCTCAATTGGGTTTAGGTCAGGGCTCTGGCTGGCCAGTCAAGAATGGTCACAGAGTTGTTCTGAAGCCACTCCTTTGTTATTTTAGCTGTGTGCTTAAGGTCATTGTCTTGTTGGAAGGTGAACCTTCGGCCAAGTCTGAGGTCTAGAGCAGTCTGGAAGAGGGTTTCATCCAGGATATCTCTGTACTTGGCCGCATTCATGTTTCTTTCAATTGCAACCAGTCGTCCTGTCCTTGCAGCTGAAAAACACCCCCATAACATGATGCTGCCACCACCATGTTTCACTGTTGGGATTGTATTGGGCAAGTGATGAGCAGTGCCTGGTTTTCTCCACACATACTGCTTAGAATTATCACCAAAAAGATCTATCATCGTCTCATCAGACCAGAGAATCTTATTTTTCATAATCTGGGAGTCCTTCATATGCTTTTTAGCAAATTCTATGCGAGCTTTCATATGTCTGGCACTGAGGAGAGGCTTCCATCGGGCCACGGCATAAAGGTCTGACTGGTGGAGGCCTGCAGTGATAGTTGACTTCGTGGAATTTTCTCCCATCTAGCTACTGCATCTGTGGAGCTCAGCCACAGTGATCACGGGGTTCTTCTTTACCTCTCTCACCAAGGCTCTTCTCCCATGATTGCTCAGGTTTGGCTGGACGGCCAGGTCTAGGAAGACTTCTGGTGGTCCCAAACTTCTTCCATTTAAGGATTATGGAGGCCACTGTGCTCTTGGGAACCTTGAGTACTGCAGAAATTCTTTTGCAACCTTGGTCAGATCTGTGCCTTGCCACAATTCTGTCTCTGAGCTCCTTGGTCAGTTCCTTTGACCTCATGATTCTCATTTGGTCTGACATGCAGTGTGAGCTCTTATATAGATAGGTATGTGCCTTTAGAAATCAAGTCCTATCAGTTTAAACACAGCTGAACTCCAATGAAACAGTAGAACCATCTCAAGGAGGATAACAAGGAATGGGACAGCATGTGACTTAAATATGAGTGTCTGAGTAAAAGGGTCTGACTTATGACCATGTGATATTTCAGTTTTTCTTTTTTTTTTTATAAATTTGCAAAAATTTCTACATCTGTTTTTTTAAGTCAAGATGGGGTGCATTAATGAGAAAAAAATAACTTATTTGAATTTATCAAATGGCTGCAATGAAACAAAGAGTGAAACATTTAAAGGGGTCTGAATACTTTCCGTACCCACTGTATGTCATCTGCTGGTATAGGTCAACTGTGTTTTATCAAGACCAAAGTCAGTGCAGCCGTCTCCCAGGAAATTTTAGAGCACTTCATGCTTCCCTCTGCCGACAAGCTTTTTGGAGATGAAAATTTCATTCTCCAGCAGGACTTGGCTCCTGGCCACACTGCCAAAAGTACCAATACCTGGTTTAAAAACAACAGTATCACTGTGCTTTATTGGCCAGCAAACTCACCTGACCTCAACCCCATAGATAGTGACTTTTGTGTTTTCACTGCCTGCAAGCCATAATCATCAACATTAACAGAAATAAACACATGAAATAGATCACTGTTTGTAATGACTCTATATAATATATGAGATTCACTTTTTGTATTGAAGAACTGAAATAAATTAACTTTTTGATGATATTCTAATTTTGTGATATGCACCTGTATATACATACAAACACACTTTCCTCCTAATCTGTGGAGCTGCCCCCCAGTCCATGGTATACGACATCCCCGTTATTATGTATACCGTATAACCACACAACTCTATTCTATGGAGTAGCCCCCTAGTTCATGGTACACAACATCCCACCGTAAACATAGCCCTTTATTGTGTATATACACACACACACAGACCTCCATCCCACCGTACACAGAGCCCCATTATTGTGTATACACACAGCCCTCCATCCCACCGTACACAGAGCCCCATTATTGTATATACACACGCACAGCCCTCCATCCCACCGTACACAGAGCCCCATTATTGTATATACTCATACACACAGCCCTCCATCCAACCGTACACAGAGCCCCATTATTGTATATACTCACACACACAGCCCTCCATCCCACCGTACACAGAGCCCCATTGTTGTATATACTCACACACACAGCCCTCCAGCCCACCATACACAGAGCCCCATTATTGTATATACTCATACACACAGCCCTCCATCCCACCATACACAGAGCCCCATTATTGTATATACTCATACACACAGCCCTCCATCCCACCATACACAGAGCCCCATTATTGTATATACTCATACACACAGCCCTCCATCCCACCATACACAGAGCCCCATTATTGTATATACTCACACACAGCTCTCCATCCCACCGTACACAGAGCCCCATTATTGCGTATACACACACCGCCCTGCATCCCACCGTACACACAGCCCCATTATTGTGTATACACACAGCCCTCCATCCCACCGTACACACAGCCCTATTATTGTGTATACCACACACACCCCTCCATCCCACCGTACACAGAGCCCCATTATTGTGTATACACACACACCCCTACATCCCACCGTACACAGAGCCCCATTATTGTGTATACACACACAGCCCTCCATCCTATCGTACACAGAGCCCCATTATTAGGTATATACACAGACAGATCTCCCCCTATCCTGTGCAGCACTCCATCCCATTGTACAGAGCCCCATTATTGTGTACACACACAGCCTTCCGTCCCATGGTACACAGAGCCCCATTATTGTGTACACACACAGCCTTCCGTCCCATGGTACACAGAGCCCCAGTATTGTGTACACAAACACACAGCCCTCCATTCTAAAGTACATAGAGACCCATTATTAGGAATATACACACACAGCTCTCCCCCTATCCTGGGCAGCCCTCCATCCCATGGTACACAGAGCCCCATTATTGTATACATACACACAGCCCTCCATCCCATGGTACACAGAGCCCCATTATTGTGTACGCACACACAGCCCTGCATCCCATGGTACACAGAGCCCCATTATTGTGTACGCACACACAGCCCTGCATCCCATGGTACACAGAGCCCCATTATTGTGTACGCACACACAGCCCTGCATCCCATGGTACACAGAGCCCCATTATTGTGTACGCACACACAGCCCTGCATCCCATGGTACACAGAGCCCCATTATTGTATACATACACACAGCCCTCCATCCCATGGTACACAGAGCCCCAGTATTGTGTACACAAACACACAGCCCTCCATTCCAAAGTACATAGAGACCCATTATTAGGTATATACACACACAGCTCTCCCCCTATTCTGGGCAGCCCTCCATCCCATGGTACACAGAGCCCCATTATTGTATACATAAACACAGCCCTCCATCCCATGTTACACAGAGCCCAATTATTGTATACATACACACAGCCCTCCATCCCATGTTACACAGAGCCCCATTATTGTGTACGCACACACAGCCCTCCATCCCACCGTACACAGAGCCCCATTATTGTATACATACACAGCCCTCCATCCCACCATGCACAGAGCCATTATTGTACACACACAGCCCTCCATCCCATATTACACAGAGCCCCATTATTAGTGGGGGAGCTGTGTGTGTGTATAGCTATCCTGTGCAGCCCTCCATCCCACCATGCACAGAGCCATTATTGTACACACACACACAGCCCTCCATCCCATAGTACACAGAGCCCCATTATTAGTGGGTGAGCTGTGTGTGTATAGCTATCCTGTGCAGCCCTCCATCCCACCATGCACAGAGCCATTATTGTACACACACACACAGCCCTCCATCCCATAGTACACAGAGCCCCATTATTAGTGGGTGAGCTGTGTGTGTATAGCTATCCTGTGCAGCCCTCCATCCCACCATGCACAGAGCCATTATTGTACACACACACACACAGCCCTGCATCCCATATTACACAGAGCCCCATTATTGTATACATACACACAGCCCTCCATCCCATGGTACACAGAGCCCCATTATTGTGTACACACAGCCCTCCATCCCATATTACACAGAGACCCATTATTAGGTATACACACACAGCTCTCCCCCTATCTGTACAGCCCTCCATCCCATGGTACACAGAGCCATTATTGTACACACCCAGCCCTCCATCCCATAGTACACAGAGCCCCATTATTAGTGGGGGAGCTGTGTGTGTATAGCTATCCTGTACAGCCCTCCATCCCACCATGCACAGAGCCATTATTGTACACACACACACAGCCCTCCATCCCATATTACACAGAGCCCCATTATTAGTGGGGGAGCTGTGTGTGTATAGCTTTCCTGTGCAGCCCTCCATCCCACCATGCACAGAGCCCCATTATTGTACACACACACAGCCCTCCATCCCACCGTACACAGAGCCATTATTGTACACCCACAGCCCTCCATCCCATGGTACACAGAGCCATTATTGTACACACACACAGACCTCCATCCCACCGTACACAGAGCCATTATTGTACACCCACAGCCCTCCATCCCATGGTACACAGAGCCATTATTGTACACACACACAGCCCTCCATCCCATGGTACACAGAGCCATTATTGTACACACACACAGCCCTCCATCCCATGGTACACAGAGCCATTATTGTACACACACAGCCCTCCATCCCATATTACACAGAGCCCCATTATTAGTGGGGGAGCTGTGTGTGTATAGCTATCCTGTGCAGCCCTCCATCCCACCGTACACAGAGCCCCATCTCCCGCACACATTACGCCCTCCGTTCCCCATGCTGCACCCCTCGCTCGGTAGCCCATAGTAGCTGCTCAGGCTCCATCACTGTTTTCTCCGTGGCTATGTGACTGTTCTCCATCCTCCCTGTTGTCTCTCCCCTTGTAGAACACCGTCCTCACCTCCGGCTGCTGCTGCTGTTATTTCTTCTCCGTCCTCACCGCCATCTTTCTTACCGGAGACGCTGTCATCTCCTCTTTTTTCTTTAACACCGGGGGAACAGACAGTAGGCTTCCAAATGAACACAAGGTACGACGGGAAATCCGCCACCGCCGTCAGTGCACGTAGCGTGACGTCACGTCGCACATTCCATCGGAAGGACGCACGGAGGGAGCCTGAGCGCTATAGTAGGGGCTGGCTTGTGTACGGGAAAGAGGGCGGGTTCTCGGCGAGCAGTGGGGCGGACTAGGGAGAAGAGGGGGCGAGTGCAGCTTCGGTCACGTGCTATGTGCTCAGACAAAAGGTGTCATTGCTCTCCATAGCAACCAATCAGATCGTAGTTTACATAATCCCGGCACACGTTTGGAAATGCAAAGCTTGCTGTGGTAGGTTATTGCAGCTGCAGTACACCCGGCACTATACATTTGTATTAGCACCTTCCATTCTAATATTCCTTTCTATTAGTCTCCCTGTAAAGCACACTGGTCATCTGGCCGTGCTCCAGTGACGGGGCTTGTGCCGGACTGTACAGGTCCATGGAGCAATCCCTGTGTAATGGCCCCCCCAGGTTTACTGATGGCAGATGGGATCAGGTGGCTGCCAGAAGTCAGTGTTCTGCCATTGCCGGCAGCAGGATAGCAGCTTCTGTAAGGCTGTGTGCACACGTTGCGAAATTGCCACGGAAATTTCCACGGGAATTCTGCGACTCCCTGCAGTGGGAAATATGCTAGAATTCCGCATGCGGATTTCCCGCGATAAACTAGCGTTTTGCAAGCGTAATTAGCTTGCAGAATACTAGCGTAGAGAACTGATAGACAGGTTGGTCACTCTTAGGCTGGTTTCACATTAGCGCTTTTTAAGCGCACGCACAGCCGGGGGTAGCTCCGCCCCCGAGCCGGCTCTCTGCCCGGCGTGCCCGCCCCTTGCTTGTAGCGCCGCCTACTAGCGGACAGCGGCGCCTGCGATCGGCGCACCCTATCTTTAGCATAGGGTGCGCAGATCGTGCGCATGCCGTGCGCTAGTTGCGCTTTGACCTGCGCTGCGCACTTTTGACGGTGCGCCGTGCGCACCAAAATCGAACTTTTCGGATTTTGGCGCGCACGGCGCACCGTCAAAAGTGCGCAGCGCAGGTCAAAGCGCAACTAGCGCACGGCATGCGCACGATCTGCGCACCCTATGCTAAAGATAGGGTGCGCCGATCGCAGGCGCCGCTGTCCGCTAGTAGGCGGCGCTACAAGCAAGGGGCGGGCACGCCGGGCAGAGAGCCGGCTCGGGGGCGGAGCTACCCCCGGCCGTGCGTGCGCTTAAAAAGCGCTAATGTGAAACCAGCCTTAGTGTTGGACGAGTGTGACCAACTTTTTATTATTGATGCTGCCTATGCGGCATCAGTAGTAAAAGATATAATGATAAAAAATGGTGATATTCTCACCTTCCGGCGTCCCCAGGCCTCAGCAATGCTCCCGGCAAGTCCCGTTCCCAGCGATACCTTGCGACAATGACCCCAGATGCCGTAGCAACACGCGAGATCGCTATGTCATCACAGGTCATTGCTGCAAGGCATCACTGGGAACTGGAGTTGTCGGGAGCATCGCTGAGGCCTGGGGACGCTGCGGGTGCTGCCGGAAGGTGAGAATAACAATATTTTTTATTTTAATTCTGTTTTTACAGGGATATGGTACCCAGGACCTGGAGGACAGTCTCTTCTCCTCCAGACCCTGGGTACCATCCGCACATTTTCCACTTATTTTGCGCATGGTGGGCATAGCCACATGGGAAAGTAAGCGGAACAATGCAATCCTATGTGTGCGGAATTCCCGCGATTCAGCAAAAAGAATGAGCATGCTGCGTATTTTTTCGCGATGCGATTTTGCCGTGTAAAAATATGCAGCATTAGCACAGCATGTGCGTAATGCCATTGAATTCAATGGGTTACTTATTTTATGCGTTTTTGCAGTGTTTACGCCGCGTTTTTGTGGCGAAAAAATGCGGCAAAAATGCATAAAACCCACGGGAATTCCGGAAGTGTGTGGGTCGCCCTCACACCCAGGGCTGTGGGGTACTCGGTACCGGGCCGGTATTTCACAGGGAAGTGTCACAGTAGCGGTGACCCGGTCCGTGGCCCTGGGCGCCCATTGTAAATGTTCAGTGTGAATGTGTAAGTCATGACGCCACCTGTGGTGTTCGGCAATGTAGATGTTAAGCCGACGCTGCAGACGGTTCCTCTGGGACAGATGGTGTGGTGCAGCAGTGATGGTATAGCCCTCCACAGGCAGGGCTGTAGTCACAGGGCAGAGTGGATGTAGTGACACTTAGATGGTGTAGTGTCAGGCACAAGGGATGTAGCAGTGCTGGGCAGGTTGACGCAGGAATAAGTGGAGGACACCAGGGCATGTAGTTCCAAAGCTTTACTCACAGTCTGTCAAGAGCCCGCATCGGTGCCGTGTCCTCCAAGTCAGGAGCCCAGCCAACCTCCAGGCAAGATGAAGTACTCCTTTCCAACACTCCGCCAACATACCTGCCTTTTGTGAACGTCTCCCTCTTAGCGCCTTTAAGTGAAGATCTCCTAGTACTGAGTTACACTGGAGTTCCTCCTGTCTGATGTTCCTATGAACTCTACTTGTACGGCAGACAGCTGTAGCCTGATTCGGGGACTCTCTGCTTCTAAGCCCCGGCTCTCTATCTCGTTGCTGTTGTGCCCCCAAGTCTTGTGTGGGAATAAAGTGATGACAAACTTCTATTCCTCCGGTGTCTGTTGCGGGACCATAAGTATCCAAACAACCTCGGGGACCGGACCCCGGCCTTGCGCCTAGAACTTGAAAGGGGTTCTCCTCTAACCCTCAATCCTCTGTTCTCTTTCTCTCCTCACTTTCCGTACTAATCCTTTCCTTCTTATGGAGAGTCAGGCTTTCTTTCAGTGTTCCTTTCCTGTGCCAGCGGACCCAGATCACTGAGGTCGGCTGCAGCACTTTTCCTCCTTCATCCCTCTCGGGATCTCCTTACACAGGTCCGACCTCGTCAGACTCCAGTGACTAACTCCCTATATCCTATCCTCTTCCCGCTCTTTAGTGCAAACTAAACTCCACCCGCCTCCCAGCACGCTTCGTGTTCCAAGCAGGGAGCCACCAAAGGGTGCTTTGCTACACTACTGTTGTGAGTTCATTTTCCCCTTCACTACTGAGGCCCGAGGAACTCCCTCTTCTGGTGAAGAAAGGTAGTGAGCCTGATTGTCAAACACCTGGGGCTGATGATGATGACTGGCTGAGTGGAGTTAATGACTGGATATAAGGGTGCCGACGCCCTTCTGGCCTGCGGGTGATTTCTCTGTGGACTTCTAGGAAACCAGTCTGATTCCTGCACATCTAAAGCTAAGATTTCTGCTTTGCCTTTTTGCATTAGTGTTTTGTTTTCCTTGCTTTTCTGGTTTCTGCCATTCCCTGCTGGGGTGAGCTGAATCTCCTTTTGCCTGTTGCTCTGTCTTCAGAATATTCCTGAGTACTGACATAGCTTTTTTGAAGCCTAGCGTCTTCAGGGCCTTTTTTACTGTCAGTTTGTTGGCTCTTATTTTCATAGGGTTTTTCACGGATTGCAGACAGCAGCCTTCCTGTCCTTTCCTATCTAAGCTAGCGTGGGCCCCATCTTTGCTCAGTCTATCTTTCTGTCTGTGTTTTGTTCTTTCTTCTTGCTTCACCGTCATTATATGTGGGGGGCTGCCTTTTGCTTTGGGGTCTGCTCTGGGGCAGTTTAGATTTCCCTTTCTGTCTTTAGGCTATGTAGTCCTCCGGCTGTGATCGAGGGGCCTAGGGCATCGTAAGAGCCCCCCACGGCTACTGCTAGTTGTGTTGATAGGTTCAGGGGTCTGCAATCCGATAGCTGCCAACTTCTCTGGTTTTCTGGACTTAGCTAGCATTTCTATTTTTGCCTCCTACGGTGACTCAATCATAACAGAATCACCCGCCATACCCCAGATTCTAGGGTACTCAATAGCAGGAAAGAATTGTATAAAAAAAAAAAAAAAAAAAGTGTGTATATTTTTTCCTCTATATCTCTGAGGCCGTAGGGGGAATTTTTTTTTTCTCTCAATGGAGATAAAGCAATTGTCTGATCGTGTGGAGCAGCTCGCTGCGGAAGTGCTGGGAATTTCCGCCTACCTTGCTCATTCACATGCTGCTGAACCAAAGATTCCTACACCTGATGTATTTTTTGGGGATCGGTCTAAATTTTTGAATTTCAAAAATAATTGTAAATTATTTTTTGCCTTGAAGCCTAACTCGTCAGGAAGCTCCGCGCAGCAGGTTAAAATTGTCATCTCTTTGCTGCGTGGCGATCCCCAGGATTGGGCGTTTTCTTTGAAACCAGATGATCCTATTCTGACTAATGTGAACGCATTTTTTCAGGCCTTGGGGTTGTTGTATGACGAACCTAATGCCATTGATCACGCTGAAAAGACCCTGCTGGCATTGAACCAGGGTCGTGATTCTGCAGAATTGTACTGTCAAAAATTCCGAAAGTGGGCAGTACTTACTACCTGGAATGATAATGCCTTGGCTGCTCTCTTTCGGAAGGGGTTGTCAGAAGCCATAAAAGATACTATGGTGGGATTTCCTGTTCCCTCTGGTCTTGACGATTCTATGTCTTTAGCCATTCAGGTTGATCGGCGTTTACGCGAACGCAGAGCTGCACGAGAGGTGTTGCCACCTGTTGAACAGATGTCTGAACCTATGCAATGTGATAGAGTTTTTTCCAGAGAGCAGCGTCAGGAGTTCAGAAGGCGTAATAAGTTGTGTTTTTTCTGTGGAGATGCCTCACATATTATTTCTGTCTGTCCTAAACGCGAGAAATGCTTTGCACACACGTTTTCGGTTGGTGGTGTTCAACCTAAGTTTCTTCTGGCTATTACTCTGATCTGCTCCCTGTCCACATTTTCCGCCAAGGCTTTTGTGGATTCGGGAGCAGCTCTAAACCTAATGGACTTGGATTTTGCTAAACGTTGTGGATTTCCGATGACACCTCTGCAGACGCCTATCCCTTTGAGGGGGATTGATGCTACTCCTTTGGCTAAAAATAAACCTCAGTTTTGGACCCAGGTGGTAATGCGGGTCGCCCCTGACCATCAAGAAAATTGCAGGTTTTTGGTGTTACATAATCTGCATGATACTATTGTTCTGGCGTTTCCCTGGTTACAAATTCATAATCCAGTTTTGGATTGGAAATCTGTGTCTGTGGTGAGTTGGGGTTGTCGGTGTGCCTTTAGTGAGGCTCCGGTGTTTTCCACCTCTCCTCAGTCACATGATGTTCCTGATTATTTGGCGGACTTTTATGATGTATTTAGTGAGAATGAGTCTGCGTCTCTGCCTCCTCATAGGAGTTATGACTGTGCTATTGAACTGAGCCCGGGGTGTAAATTTCCCAAGGGTCGGCTCTTCAATTTATCTGTACCCGAGCACGAGGCTATGCGATCCTATATTAAGTAGGCGTTGGAGAAGGGTCATATTAGACCATCCTCGTCACCCTTAGGTGCCGTTTTTTTTTTTGTAGCCAAAAAGGATGGATCATTAAGACCTTGTATTGATTATCGTGCTCTCAACAAAATTACTGTTAAGTATCAGTATCCGTTACCCCTGATTTCTGATCTATTCTCCAGAGTTAAAGGTGCTTGCTGGTTTACCAAGCTTGACCTCAGGGGGGCGTATAATCTTATTCGCATTAAGCATGGGGATGAATGGAAGACGGCGTTTAATACTCCGGAGGGACATTTTGAGTACCTGGTGATGCCTTTTGGGCTCACTAATGCCCCTTCGGTCTTCCAGTGCTTCATGAACGATATTTTCCGAGATTTTGTCGATACATTTTTGATTATCTATCTGGATGATATTTTGATCTTCTCCAAGGATTGGGATTCTCATGTGGAACATATTCGGACTGTGTTCCGGATCTTGAGGGAGAATTCCCTGTATGTCAAAGGATCTAAATGCCTTTTTGGAGTACAGAGGATTTCTTTTTTGGGATTTATTTTGTCCCCGTCAACTATTGAAATGGACCCGGCCAAGGTACAGGCCATTTACGATTGGGTTCAGCCCACTTCTTTGAAGGCCCTCCAGAAGTTTTTGGGTTTTGCTAATTTTTATCGGAAATTTATAGCAAAATTTTCTAGTATTGCCAAGCCATTGACTGATTTGACTAAGAAGGGTGCTGATGTGTTAAATTGGTCTCCGGAGGCTGTTTCTTCCTTTCAGGAGCTGAAGCGAAGATTCACCTCCGCCCCGGTTTTGCGGCAACCTGATGTCTCACTTCCGTTCCAGGTAGAGGTGGATGCTTCTGAGATTGGTGCAGGAGCTGTTTTGTCCCAAAAGGATCCTGTAACATCTAAAATGAATCCCTGTGCTTTCTTTTCCCGAAAGTTCTCCCCATCTGAACGTAACTATGATGTGGGGAATCGGGAACTGTTAGCCATGAAATGGGCATTTGAGGAGTGGAGACATTGGTTGGAGGGAGCTAAGCATCAAGTCGTGGTCCTCACTGACCACAAGAATTTGATTTACCTAGAGTCGGCTAAGCGCTTGAACCCTAGACAGGCTAGGTGGGCCTTGTTTTTTACACGTTTTGATTTTGTGGTTTCTTTTTTTCCTGGAACTAAGAATGTCAAGGCTGACGCCCTCTCTAGGAGCTTCTTTGCTGATTCTCCTGTGGTGACCAAGCCTGCTACCATCTTAGGCGAAGGGGTAGTTCTTTCTGCCATCTCGCCCGATTTGAGACGTACTCTGGAAGAGTTCCAGGAGGACAAACCTGAGCGTTGTCCCAGTGGAAAGTTGTATGTTCCTGACCAGTGGGAGAAGAGAGGGATGTCTGAAGTTTATTGCTCTGCTTTGGCTGGTCATCCAGGTATTTTTGGTACTAGAGATCTGGTGAGTCGGTCTTTTTGGTGGCCCTCCTTGTCTCGTGATGTCAGGAATTTTGTGCAGTCCTGTGGGACGTGCTCCCGGTCTAAATCGTGTTCTCGCTCTAGTGGGTTGTTGATGCCTTTGCCTGACCCAAGAGGCCATGGACCCATATTTCAATGGATTTCATCTCTGATATGCCTGTCTCTCAAAGGATGACTGTTATTTGGGTGATTTGTGATAGGTTCTCTAAGATGGTTCATCTTGTACCACTCCCTAAGTTGCCGTCTTCCTCTGAATTGGTGCCCCTGTTTTTACAACAGGTGGTTCGCTTGCACGGGATTCCTGAGAACATTGTATCTGACAGAGGAGTTCAGTTTGTGTCTAGATTTTGGAGAACTTTCTGTTCCAAGCTGGGAATTCAGTTGTCCTTCTCCTCTGCTTTTCACCCTCAGACCAATGGGAAGACAGAGAGAACAAACCAGACCTTGGAGTCATATTTGAGATGTTTTATTTCTGCTGATCAGGATGATTGGGTTTCATTTTTGCCCTTGGCCGAATTTGCTTTAAATAATAGAGCTAGTTCTGCCACTTTGATGTCTCCTTTTTTTTGTAACTTTGGGTTTCATCCTCGATTTTCTTCAGGGCAGGTGGAACCCTCTGCCTGCCCAGGGGTTGACACTGTGGTGGAGAGAATGCACCAGATCTGGGACCAAGTGGTGGATAAGTTATCTCTCTCCCAGGAAAAGGCCCAGCGGTTTTCCAACCGACATAGGACCATTGGTCCCCAATTTAAGGTTGGTGATATGGTGTGGTTATCATCAAAAAATATTGCTATGAAGGTGGCTTCTCCTAAGTTTAAGCCTAGATTT
This sequence comes from Dendrobates tinctorius, assembly GCF_039654945.1. NCBI lineage: Eukaryota > Metazoa > Chordata > Amphibia > Anura > Dendrobatidae > Dendrobates > Dendrobates tinctorius. The sequence continues at coordinate 2,644,092 of NW_027361943.1, forward strand.
ATTGGACCTTACAAGATTTTGGAGATTATTAATCCGGTCTCTTTTCGTTTGGCTCTTCCTGTCACATTTAAAATCCATAATGTGTTCCATAAATCTTTGTTGAAGAGGTTTGTTGAACCTGTTGTTCCGGGGGTTGCACCTACAGACCCTGTATTGGTTGAAGGTAACATGGAATATGAGGTAGAGAAAGTACTGGATTCCCGTCTGGCTAGACGGAGACTCTAGTATTTGGTTAAGTGGAAGGGTTATGGTCAGGAGGATAATTCCTGGGTCTCTGCCTCTGATATTCATGCCAAAAGATTGGTGCGTGCCTTTCATCGGGCTCACCCTGATCGCCCTGGTGGCGTGGTTGAGGGTTCGGTGACCCCTCCTCAAGGGGGAGGTACTGTTGTGAGTTCATTTTCCCCTTCACTACTGAGGCCTGAGGAACTCCCTCTTCTGGTGAAGAAAGGTAGTGAGCCTGATTGTCAAACACCTGGGGCTGATGATGATGACTGGCTGAGTGGAGTTAATGACTGGATATAAGGCTGCCGACTCCCTTCTGGCCTGCGGGTGATTTCTCTGTGGACTTCTAGGAAACCAGTCTGATTCCTGCTCATCTAAAGCTAAGATTTCTGCTTTGCCTTTTTGCATTAGTGTTTTGTTTTCCTTGCTTTTCTGGATTCTGCCATTCCCTGCTGGGGTGAGCTGAATCTCCTTTTGCCTGTTGCTCTGTCTTCAGAATATTCCTGAGTACTGACATAGCTTTTTTGAAGCCTAGCGTCTTCAGGGCCTTTTTTACTGTCAGTTTGTTGGCTCTTATTTTCATAGGGTTTTTCACGGATTGCAGACAGCAGCCTTCCTGTCCTTTACTATCTAAGCTAGCGTGGGCCCCATCTTTGCTCAGTCTATCTTTCTGTCTGTGTTTTGTTCTTTCTTCTTGCTTCACCGTCATTATATGTGGGGGGCTGCCTTTTGCTTTGGGGTCTGCTCTGGGGCAGTTTAGATTTCCCTTTCTGTCTTTAGGCTATGTAGTCCTCCGGCTGTGATCGAGGGGCCTAGGGCATCATAGGAGCCCCCCACGGCTACTGCTAGTTGTGTTGATAGGTTCAGGGGTCTGCAATCCGATAGCTGCCAACTTCTCTGGTTTTCTGGACTTAGCTAGCATTTCTATTTTTGCCTCCTACGGTGACTCAATGATAACACACTACTGTGTTGTGTGGGATGCAGGTGTTGGAGCGTGGTCAGGGGTCTCCACCTTACCTAATTGGTGGAGTACCACACCTCAGGAGGAGGTGCAGTACCTCTGTGGCGACTGAACCCTCAGGGGTGCCACATACCCCCCCGTTAAACACAGCACTCCGCGAGCTACAAGAAAACAAAAGTTGACAAATACAGGAACATACAAAATTTTTGGGATGCTTAATAAACAATATTATATAATCTTCTCAATATGAGAGGCAATCATTCTTGAACGTTGCAAACAATTCTTAATCAACTATCTAGAGTCCTAATTCAAAAGTGCAAGCTGCATTATCAACACATTTCTTTATCATCTTTCCTTTTCACATTTTCTTCTTTCTATTATTAGAAGTGATCTTTATCTTTATTCAAATTTCTCATCCCTTCATTAAAACATTCCTAAATCCTATAGAAAAGCTATTTTCTAGTCGTCAATACTTTCATAAGACACATTATCAAATACTGCACATTAAAACTTCAATAATTCTTGTAAGTGCTGGACACCGCTCCCAGCCTGGATCTCTTGCAGTCTCCTTTGGAGCTATGCTCCACGATGAGGTAGTCCTTATCTTCAAAAGGTCTATGTAAAACCATGAGAGGGCACCTAAAGAGGTGCAACTATTTACAAATACAGTTCTGGATCATTCGGCGTCCATGATCTCCACAGTTCAATATGAAAAAGGCTGCCAATAAAACTGGGCAACAACAATAAACATGATAACCAAAAATAGGAAAAACAAAAACTGGAAAAACAGGCACAATGGTGCTAATACCCTCCAAGGTAACAAAAGTTAGTTATTTGCTTTAGTGTTGGTGGGCCCCTCCTGGGGTACTGGAAGCTGGTTCCCTTGACTGCTGCTTCCACAGAAGAATTTATTGACCTCCTCTTCTTGTTGTTTACCCACAAATTGCATATACTCTTCCTCCCAAGGAGTTAAATTGGTATCTGCTTGTGAAGGTAACATTTCCGCTGCTGCTAGTGGTATTTCTGCTACCAGTGATTCTGCAGGAGTTGCAATGGGTACCAATGGATGTGGTTCCTCAATTTCAGGTGGTACCACAGTCTGGATTTTTGGCCTGACACCTGGTGTCACTGGCATCTGTGGGCGCTGGTAAGGGTTGAGGCGGGGGTCCTGAACTTGTGGCAAAGGAAACCCATGATGCACAGTAGCACCCCTCAGCTGCTCAGACTCCTCTGCTGGGATCAGAACATGTCGAACGGGACGCGCCTGCTGCAGTCTCACTCTTTTCAGCAGGGATTTCTTCCACTTCCCCATTGCAGTAAGCTTAGTGCTTTAGAATTGAGAGCATAGCTCATCTAATTGTCCCATTTGGAGTTTAAGCATGCCGGCCTCACTATATGAAAATTCAGGGGTTAGCCCGTTGGGAGGGGTAGCGATCATACCTGAGGCCTCCCGGCGGCGTACAGTGTTCACTGGCGTAACCGGGCTCACGATCGGAGAATGGTGGGGTGGCTGGCAACTCTGGGTCCGCGGGGTCTCCGGTGGGACCTGCGCAGCCGCGTCAGGTCTAGGCGGGAGCTCAACTCCTTCCTCCGATTCAGCTCCCAGGCCCTCGGACAACCCCTCCTGGCAGGCCTCACTCCGCGGTGATGACAGCGGGGAGCTGGGAATAGGCACTGCCGGCGGGATTGCAGCAGCCACGGGCTCCACAGGATTTACCTGGAGGAGAACCGGTGTAGCGGCTGTGAGTACCGGTGACTGTGGCACCGCAGATGGTGGCGGCCCCTCCAGGGCGTGCTGCCATTTCTTCTTCCAGAGTGCCTCCTGCTTTGCTGCAGTTCATGAGTCAGCCAGGTTATTTCCTCCTCCAGCTGTCGGTGGTTCATTGTGGAAGCCAGATCGGAGCCTTCAGTTGCTGCGCCTGAGAGATTCAGCTCAACCTCCCTTCACTCTTCAGTCCTCCTTTCTCCTTCCATGATGGCGTCTTCTCTCTCTCCTTCTTCCTGTCTCTGCTCTTTTCCCGCCACTGGCTTCCGCTCCTCCTTCTGGGGGCGGTCACCGTAGGAGGCAAAAACAGAAATGCTATCTAAGTCCTGAAAACCAGAGAAGTTGGCAACTATCAGATTGCAGACCCCTGAACCTATCAACACAACTAGCAGTAGCCGTGGGGGGTTCCTACGATGACCTAGACCCCTCGATCACAGCCGGAGAGATACATAGGCCTAAAGAAGGAAAGGGGAAATCTAACTGCCCCAGAGCAGACCCCAAAGCAATAGGCAGCCCCCCACATATAATAATGGTGAAGCAAGATGAAAACACTTACACAGACATAAAGACAGGCTGAGCAAAGACGGGGCCCAAAAAACTACCTAGATAGGAACGGATAGGAAGGCTGCTGTCTGCAATCTGCCAAAACCCTATCAGAGACAAAAGCCAACAAGCTGATATAAAAATGGCCCTGAAGCAACTAAGCTTCAAAAACTAAATCAGCACTCAGGTACCTTCAGAAGACAGAGCTCACGGAACACTGCACACTCCAGCAGGGAGTGGCAGAATCCAAAAAGCAAGAAAAACAAAAACAAATCTTAGATGCAAAAAGGCAAAACAGAAAACTTAGCTTTAGGAGAGCAGGAATCAGACTGGTGTCCAAGAGTCCACAGAGAAATCACCCGCAGGGCAGAAAGGGCGTAGGCTGCCTTAAATCCAGTCAGTGACTCCACTCAGCCAATCGTTTTCATTAGTCCCAGGTGCCTGATAATCAGTCTCACTACCTTCCTTCACTAGAATAGGGAGTTCACCAGGCCTCAGTGACGGAGGGGAAAATGAACTCACAACACTACCCCCCCCTTGAGGAGGGGTCACCGAACCCTCAACAACGCTACCAGGGCGATCAGGGTGAGCCCGATGAAAGGCACGCACCAATCTTTTGGCATGAATATCAGAGGCAGAGACCCAGGAATTATCCTTCTGACCATAACCCTTCCACTTAACCAAATACTGGAGTCTCTGTCTAGCCAGACGGGAATCCAGAATTTTCTCTACCTCATATTCCAAGTTACCTTCAACCAATACAGGGTCCGGAGGTGCCACCTCAGGCACAACTGGCTCCACAAACCTCTTCAACAAGGACTTATGGAACACATTATGGATCTTAAATGTGACAGGAAGAGCCAAACGAAAAGAGACCGGATTAATAATCTCCAAAATCTTGTAAGGTCCAATAAATCTAGGCTTAAACTTAGGAGAAGCCACCTTCATAGCAATATTTTTTGATGATAACCACACCATATCACCAATCTTAAACTGGGGACCAATGGTCCTATGTCGATTGGAAAACCACTGGGCCTTTTCCTGGGAGAGAGATAACTTATCCACCACTTGGTCCCAGATCTGGTGCATTCTCTCCACCACAGTGTCAACACCTGGGCAGGCAGAAGGCTCCACCTGCCCTGAAGAAAATCGAGGGTGAAAACCAAAGTTACAAAAAAAAGGTGACATCAAAGTGGCAGAACTAGCTCTATTATTTAAAGCAAATTCGGCCAAGGGCAAAAATGAAACCCAATCATCCTGATCAGCGGAAATAAAACATCTCAAATACGACTCCAAGGTCTGATTTGTTCTCTCTGTCTGCCCATTGGTCTGAGGGTGAAAAGCAGAGGAGAAGGACAACTGAATTCCCAACTTGGAACAGAACGTCCTCCAAAATTTAGACACAAATTGAACTCCTGTCAGATACAATGTTCTCAGGAATCCCGTGCAAGCGAACCACCTGTTGCAAAAACAGAGGCACCAACTCAGAGGAAGATGGCAACTTAGGGAGTGGTACAAGATGAACCATCTTAGAGAACCTATCACAAATCACCCAAATAACAGTCATTCTTTGAGAGACCGGCATATCAGAGATGAAATCCATTGAAATATGGGTCCATGGCCTCCTGGGGACCGGCAAAGGCATCAACAACCCACTAGAGCGAGAACAAGATTTAGACCGGGAGCAAGTCCCACAGGACTGCACAAAATTCCTGACATCATGAGACAAGGTGGGCCACCAAAAAGAGCGACTCACCAGATCTCTAGTACCAAAAATACCTGGATGACCAGCCAATGCAGAGCAATGAACTTCAGACATCACTCTCTTCTTCCACTGGTCAGGAACATACAACTTTCCACTGGGGCAACGCTCAGGTTTGTCCTCCTGGAACTCTTGCAGAGCAAGTCTCAAATCGGGCGAGATGGCAGAAAGAACTACCCCTTCGCCTAAGATGGTGGCAGGCTTGGTCACCACAGGAGAATCAGCAAAGAAACTCCTAGAGAGGGCGTCTGCCTTGACATTCTTAGTTCCAGGAAGAAAAGACCACAAAATCAAAACGTGTAAAAAACAAGGCCCACCTAGCCTGTCTAGGGTTCAAGCGTTTAGCCGACTCTAGGTAAATCAAATTTTTGTGGTCAGTGAGGACCACAACTTGATGTTTGGCTCCCTCCAACCAATGTCTCCACTCCTCAAATGCCCATTTCATGGCCAACAGTTCCCGATTCCCCACATCATAGTTACGTTCAGATGAGAACTTACGGGAAAAGAAAGCACAGGGATTCATTTTAGATGTTACCGGATCCTTTTGGGACAACACCGCTCCTGCACCAATCTCAGAAGCATCCACCTCTACCTGGAACGGGAGTGAGACATCAGGTTGCCGCAGAACCGGGGCGGAGTTAAATCTACGCTTCAGCTCCTGAAAGGAAGCAACCGCCTCCGGAGACCAATTCAACACATCCGCACCCTTCCTGGTCAGGTCAGTCAATGGTTTGGCAATACTAGAAAATTTTGCTATAAATTTCCGATAAAAATTAGCAAAACCCAAAAACTTCTGGAGGGCCTTTAAAGAAGTGGGCTTAACCCAATCATAAATGGCCTGTACCTTGGCCGGGTCCATTTCAATAGTTGACGGAGACAAAATAAATCCCAAAAAAGAAATTCTCTGTACTCCAAAAAGGCATTTTGATCCTTTGACATACAGAGAATTCTCTCTCAAGATCCGGAACACAGTCCGAATATGTTCCACATGAGAATCCCAATCCTTGGAGAAGATCAAAATATCATCCAGATAGATAATCAAAAATTTATCGACAAAGTCTCGGAAAATATCGTTCATGAAGCACTGGAAGACAGAAGGGGCATTAGTGAGCCCAAAAGGCATCACCAGGTACTCAAAATGTCCCTCCGGAGTATTAAACGCCGTCTTCCATTCATCCCCCTGCTTAATGCGGATAAGATTATACGCCCCCCTGAGGTCAAGCTTGGTAAACCAGCAAGCACCTCTGACTCTAGAGAATAGATCCGAAATCAGGGGTAACGGATACTGATATTTAATAGTAATTTTATTGAGGGCACGATAATCAATACAAGGCCTTAAAGAACCATCCTTCTTGGCCACAAAAAAAAACCCGGCACCTAAGGGTGAAGAGGATGGTCTAATATGACCCTTCTCCAACGCCTCCTTAATATAGGACCGCATAGCCTCGTGCTCGGGTACAGATAAATTGAAGAGCCGACCCTTAGGAAATTTACACCCCGGGTTTAGTTCAATTGCACAGTTATAACTCCTATGAGGAGGCAAGGACACAGACTCATTCTCATTAAATACATCATAGTAGTCCGCCAAATAGTCAGGAACCTCATGCGACTGAGGAGAGGTGGAAAAAACCGGAGCCTCACTAAAGGTACACCGGCAACCCCAACTCACCACAGACACAGACTTCCAATCCAAAACTGGATTATGAATCTGCAACCAGGGAAACCCCAGAACAACGGCATCATGCAGACCATGCAACACCAAAAATCTGCAATTTTTTTGGTGGTCTGGGGCGACCCGCATGACCAACTGGGTCCGAAACTGAGGTTTATTTTTAGCCAGAGGGGTAGCATCAATCCCCCTCAAAGGGATAGGCATCTGCAGAGGTGTCAACGGAAATCCACAACGTTTAGCAAAATCCAAGTCCATTAGGTTTAGCGCTGCTTCCGAATCCACAAAAGCCTTGGCGGAAAATGTGGACAGGGAACAGATCAGAGTAATCGCCAAAAGAAACTTAGGCTGAACCCCACCAACAGAAAACGTGTGTGCAAAGCGTTTCTCACGTTTAGGACAAACAGAAATAACATGTGAGGCATCTCCACAGAAAAAACACAGCTTCTGAATTCCTGACGTTGCGCCTTAGACAAAACTCTATCACATTGCATAGGTTCAGACGTCTGTTCAACCGGTGGCAACACCTCTCGTGTAATCCTGCGTTCACGTAAACACCGATCAACCTGAATGGCTAAAGACATAGAATCGTCCAGACCAGAGGGAACAGGAAATCCCACCATAGTATCTTTTATGGCTTCTGACAAACCCTTCCGAAAGAGAGCAGCCAAGGCACTATCATTCCAGGTAGTAAGGACCGCCCACTTTCAGAACTTTTGACAGTACAACTCTGCAGATTCTGGACCCTGGTTTAATGCTAACAGGGTCTTTTCAGCCTGATCAATAGCATTAGGTTCGTCGTACAGCAACCCCAAGGCTTGAAAAAATGCGTTCACATTAGTCAGAATAGGTTTCAAAGAAAACGCCCAATCCTGGGGATCGCCGCGCAGCAAAGAGATGACAATTTTAACCTGCTGCGCGGGGCTCCCTGACGAGTTAGGCTTCAAAGCAAAAAATAATTTACAATTATTTTTGAAACTCAAAAATTTAGATCGATCCCCAAAAAATACATCAGGTGTGGGGATCTTTGGTTCAACAGCATGAGAACGATCAAGATAGGCGGAAATTCCTCGCACTTCAGCAGCGAGCTGCTCCACACGATCAGACACTTGCTTTATCTCCATTGAGAGAGAAAAAAAATTCCCCCTACGGCCTCAGAGATATAGAGGAAAGAATATACACACACCTTTGTTTTTTTTTTAAACACAATTCTTTCCTGCTATTGAGTACCCCAGGATCTGCGGTTTGGCGGGTGATTCTGTTATGATTGAGTCACCGTAGGAGGCAAAAACAGAAATGCTAGCTAAGTCCTGAAAACCAGAAAAGTTGGCAACTATCAGATTGCAGACCCCTGAACCTATCAGCACAACTAGCAGTAGCCGTGGGGGGTTCCTACGATGACCTAGACCCCTCGATCACAGCCGGAGAGATACATAGGCCTAAAGAAGGAAAGGGGAAATCTAACTGCCCCAGAGCAGACCCCAAAGCAATAGGCAGCCCCCCACATATAATGACGGTGAAGCAAGATGAAAACACTTACACAGACAGAAAGACAGGCTGAGCAAAGACGGGGCCCAAAAAACTAGATAGGAACGGATAGGAAGGCTGCTGTCTGCAATCTGCCAAAACCCTATCAGAGACAAAAGCCAACAAGCTGATATAAAAATGGCCCTGAACTAACTAAGCTTCAAAAACTAAATCAGCACTCAGGTAAATTCAGAAGACAGAGCTCACGGAACACTGCACACTCCAGCAGGGAGTGGCAGAATCCAAAAAGCAAGAAAAACAAAAACAAATCTTAGATGCAAAAAGGCAAAACAGAAAACTTAGCTTTAGGAGAGCAGGAATCAGACTGGTGTCCAAGAGTCCACAGAGAAATCACCCGCAGGGCAGAAAGGGCGTAGGCTGCCTTAAATCCAGTCAGTGACTCCACTCAGCCAATCGTCTTCATTAGTCCCAGGTGCCTGATAATCAGGCTCACTACCTTCCTTCACTAGAATAGGGAGTTCACCAGGCCTCAGTGACGGAGGGGAAAATGAACTCACAACAGGGTGGCGTCTTTTTCCTACTCCTCCATACAAGGCCAGTATATGAACCCCTCGGGGGGTGGGCCATGTTGCTGTCGCATAGAAGTTCAGACAGGGGAGGCCCAGGACCGTTCGCGGTCTTTTCTTAGGACCACCCATATTATCACGCCCCTCTTCTCCGCGCCAGCAGCCATTTTTAGCATTCATTTTACAGTCTATCAAATTGGGTCTTCTGCACATTTCCACAATCTTTTAAGGTCAATAAATCGTAGGCACACAGAACCCGGTGGCACCGGGTATCGTGATCCTGTTCGTAACGCCAAAAATGGATCGCCCTCACACCCAGGGCTGTGGGGTACTCGGTACCGGGCCGGCATTTCACAGGGAAGTGTCACAGTAGCGGTGACCTGGTCCGTGGCCCTGGGCGCCCATTGTAAATGTTCAGTGTGAATGTGTAAGTCGTGACGCCACCTGTGGTGTTCAGCAATGTAGATGCTAAGCCAACGCTGCAGACAGTTCCTCTGGGACAGATGGTGTGGTGCAGCAGTGATGGAATAGCCCTCCCAGGCAGGGCTGTAGTCCCAGGGCAGAGTGGATGTAGCGACACTTAGATGGTGTAGTGTCGGGCGCAAGGGATGTAGCAGTGCTGGGCAGGTTGACGCAGGAATAAGTGGAGGACACCAGGGCATGTAGTTCCAAAGCTTTACTCACAATCTGTGGTGGCTCAAGAGCCCGCATCGGTGCCGTGTCCTCCGGATCAGGAGCCCAGCCAACCTCCAGCCAAGATGAAGTACTCCTTTCCAACACTCCGCCAACATATGTGCCTTTTCTGAACATTTCCCTCTTAGCGCCTTTAACCCCTTCCTGACATCAGACGTACTATCCCGTCCATGGGACCCGGGCCCCTATGCCCATGGACGGGATAGTACGTCTACCGCGATCAGCGGCGCCCCTGTGGTGAGCGCCGCTGATCGCTGCCGGGTGTCAGCTGATTATCACAGCTGACACCCGGCACAATGTGTCAGGGGCGGTCATGGACCGCCCCCGACACATTAGCCCCTTGCACACCGCGATCAAACATGATCGTGGTGTACCGGGGGTTAAAGGGAAGCATCGGCAGGGAGGGGGCTCCCTCCGTGCTTCCCTGAGCCCCCCACAGCAGCGCAATGTGCAGCACTGCTGCCGGGGGCTCCTTTCCTGCAGGCCCCCGAATCAAAGATGGCGACGGGGGCCTTCGGGGGCCTGCAGGAAGCTGGCTTCCTCAGTGCCTGCAAAGCGCAGGCATGAGGAAGCCTTGTGCACTGCCTGTGACAGATCGCTGATCTGTCACAGTGATCTGTGATGTGACAGAACAGCGATCTGTCACAGAACAGTGATGTCCCACCTGGGACTATTTAATAAAGTAAAAATAAAATAAAAAAAAGTGTTAAAATAATTTTAAAAAAATCGCCAAATAAATTACAAAAAAAAAAAAAATATTCCCCCAAATAAATCCATTTTTTGAAAAAAAACAAAAAAAAACTATAAAAGTACACATATTAGGTATCGCCGCTTCCGTAACGACCCGCCCTATAAAACTGTCCCATTAGTTAACCCCTTTAGCAAACCCCTTAAAAAATAAAAAAAAAACGAAGCAAAAAATAATGATTTATTATCATACCGCCAAACAAAAAGTGTAATAACGCGCGATCAAAAAGACGCATATAAATATCCATGGTACCGCTGAAAACATCATCTTGTCCCGCAAAAAACGAGCCGTGACACAGCATCAACAGCGAAAAAATAAAAAAGTTATAGCTCGCAGAATAAAGCGATGCAAAAATAATTATTATTTAAATAAAAAAGTTTTCATTGCATAAAACCGACAAAACATAAAAAACGACCTAAATGAGGTATCGCTGTAACCGTACTGACCCGAAGAATAAAACCGCTTTATCAATTTTACCGCACGCGGAACGGTGTAAACGCACCCCCCCAAAAGAAATTCATGAAACGCTGGTTTTTGTTCATTCTGCGTCCCAAAAATCGGAATAAAAAGCGATCAAAAAATGTCACGTGCCCGAAAATGGTACCAATAAAAACATCAACTCGTCCCGCAAAAAATAAGACCTCACATGACTCGGTGGGTCAAAATACGGAAAAATTATAGCTCTCAATATGTGGTGATGCAAAAACTATTTTTACAATAAAAAGCGTCTTTTAGCGTGCGACAGCCGCCAAACATAAAAACCACCATAAATAGTAAATCAAACCCCCAGTTATCACCCCCTTAGTTAGGGAAAAATAATAAAATAAAAAAAATGTATTTAGTTCCATTTTTCCATTACGGTTAGAGTTAGGGTTTGGGTTAGGGCTAGGGCTAGGGTTAGGGCTAGGGTTAGGGTTAGGGGTGTGTTGGGGTTCGGGTTGGAGTTAGAATTGGGGGTTTCCACTGTTTGGGCACATTAGGGGCTCTCCAAAGGCAACATGGCGTCTGATTTAAATTCCAGCCAATTCTGAGTTGAAAAAGTCAAATGGTGCTCCTTCCCTTCCAAGCTCTGACATGCACCCAAATAGTGTTTTACCCCCACATGTAGGGTATCAGCCTACTCAGGACAAATTGCAAAACAATTTTTGGGGTCCAATTTCTCCTGTTACCCTTAGGGAAATAAAAAATTGGGGGCAAAAAGTATTAAGTTACGTACCGGTAACGGTATTTTTCGGAAGCCCATGACAGCACCACGGGAGAGAGGGGATCCGCCCTTTAGGAACAGGAAACCTACAGATACAAAAAGGGCGGCACCTCTCCCACGCATCAGTTGGTTTACAGAGCTTGAGAGGCTACCATGGTTAGTACACAACATATAATATATACAACCTATCTACCCTATATAGCAGAAATATATATATATATATTTTTTACACCATCTCCCACATACCGTAAATTGTGGACAATCTTCTAAAGGAGTGCACCCCTATATGTGAACAAGGGAGGGAACTAAGGGTGCTGTCATGGGCTTCCGAAAAATACCGTTACCGGTACGTAACTTAATACTTTATTCGGACTCCCATGACAGCACCACGAGAGAATTACAGAGATGTAAACTAATTTAGGGCGGGACTACAGCCTGCAGCACCCTTAGCCCGAAGGTGAGATCTGAAGAGGCACCCATATCTAATCGATAGTGGTTAAAAAAGGTGGAAGGAGATGACCAGGTGGCCGCCTTACATATCTGATCAATTGACACTCCAGATCTTTCTGCCCAAGATGATGCCATGGCACGAGTGGAATGCGCCCTCAGGTTCTGCGGAGCCGGACCTCCACCTGCTGTGTAAGAGAGATAGCCTCCCTAATCCACCTCGCTAATGTGCGTTTTGATACCCTACAACCTTTCCTGGGACCTTGGAAGGATAGGAATAATGCATTCTCCTTCTTCCAAGGATCCGTGGCTGCTAAATATTTAAGTACGCATCTCCTAATATCTAATGCCTGAAGTTTTTGCTCCTTAGGGTTGGTCGGATTAGGGAGGAAGGAAGGCAGAACTATCTCTTGTGTCCTGTGAAATTGTGATGCTACCTTGGGAAGGTATGCTGGATCTGGCCTTAGGATTACTCTATCCTGTAAAAACTCTGTGTAAGGGGGCAATCTGGAAAGTGCCTGTATGTCGCTCACTCTACGTGCGGATGTTATCGCCACTAGAAAAGCTGCCTTAAGAGATATAATCTTTAATGAGGCCGAATCCAGAGGTTCAAATGGTTTTTCTGTCAAGGCCGTAAGGACTAAATTTAAGTCCCAAGGCACACATCTGTCTTTGTGTATGGGTCTCAATCTAGCCGCTGCTTTGATGAACCTTGCTACCCAATAGTTATTGGCAATATCACATGCAAACAAGGCCCCTAAGGCTGAAACTTGTACTTTTAATGTACTTGTGGAGAGACCCAATTCGAGACCCTTCTGGAGAAATTCCAGAATATGTTTCGTGGGAATTCTGTCTCTGGCGTCAAACTGAAAGGTGGACAGGAATCGCTTCCAGGTCCTAGCATAAATGTTAGTGGTAGTCAATTTCCTGCTTTTTAGGAGGGTATCAATTAACTTCTTGGAGAACCCTCTATCCTCTAACAGTGACCTTTCAAAGACCACGCCGTCAAATGGAGTCTCGCTACTTGTGGGTGGCTGACTTCCCCCTGGTAGAGGAGATCCGGAAGGTTCGGCAGCACCCAGGGATCGCATACAGACATGGTCCTCAACCATGCAAACCAGGTCCTCCTGGGCCAAAAGGGGGCAATTAATATGACTCTTGCCCGATCTTCCCTGATCTTCCTTACTACCAGAGGTAGAAGATTTAATGGCGGGAAGGCGTATGCCAGAGAAAAGTTCCATCTTATCAGGAGGGCGTCCACTGCCAGTGGATTTTCCCTGGGATTCAGAGAGCAGAATGATTTTTCTTTTCTGTTTTCTCTGGTGGCAAAGAGGTCTACCTCTGGCCGACCCCATCTGCGGACAATCTGGTGGTAAATATCCCTGTTCAAAGCCCATTCTCCTTGCTTTAGAGCCTTGCGGCTTAGAAAGTCTGCCTTTACGTTGTCTTTCCCTCTGATGTGGAGCGCCGTCAAAGATAGAAAACTTCCCTCTGCTATTTGAAGGAGACGTTCTGTTGTCCGCATCAGGGCGTCGGAGCGGGTTCCACCTTGGTGGTTGATATATGCTACCGCTACCTGGTTGTCCGAGAGTATCCTCACGTGATGGCCCTGTAGGTACATAATGAGTTTTTTGACTGCCTGCTCTATCGCCAATAGTTCTCTTTGATTGGATGAGATCTCCGTATCCGAATCCCACTGTCCCTGTACCACTATGTCCCCCATATGGGCCCCCCAACCCGAAGGGACTAGCGTCTGTGGTTATAACACGGGTTATCTGCGTTATCCAGGGCACCCCTGAGGCTAGGTTCTCATCATCGAGCCACCATCTAAGCGATGTGACAGTCGAGGGGCTTAGCAACAGTTGACCTTGTAAGGAGTGTCTTAAGGCCCTGCTATTAAATAGGACATCCTTCTGAAGGGCTCTAGTATGGAATTGTGCCCACCTAACTGCTGGGATGCATGAGGTTAGAGATCCCAACAGGGACATGGCCTGTCTGAGGGTCATAGAAGGATTATCAACCGCCCGAAGAACCTGCTGCTGTATCTTTTGCATTTTATCCAATGGCAACAGACACTGCTGAGTTTCTGAATTTAATAGTAAGCCTAGAAACTTTTGTATTTTTGAGGGCTGGAGTCGGGATTTCTCGTAGTTTAATATCCATCCGAGGTTTTCTAACCTGGACTTAGCTCTTTCTATCTGGGATGTACAATGGCCCCCTGATTTTTCTACAATTAAAAAATCATCCAAATATGGAACAATCAGGATGTCCACCTCCCGTAAATGCGCCATCACTTCGGCCACTATCTTTGTAAATACCCGGGGCGCTGCTGAGAGACCAAAGGGAAGGGCTCTATATTGATAATGACGGACTGTGCCGTCTATTGAAACCGCCACCCTCAGGAACTGCTGGAAGTCTGCATGGATAGGTACATGATAGTACGCATCTTTCAAATCTATGACTGACATAAAACACCCTTTAAACAATATTTTTATTGTCGTATTGATGGACTCCATCTTAAAAGTACGGTTCACCAAAAACTTATTAAGGAAACGTAAGTTAATGATCGTTCTAAATGTCTTATCAGGTTTTTGGATCAGGATTAAGGGAGAGTAGAACCCTCTTCCTCTCTCAGCTTCCGGAACCTCTATCAAGACGTTTTTCTGGCATAGGCTCAAGACCTCCGCTTCTAAAGCTGCTTGTTCAAGGGGTGAAGATCTTAAAGGAGTGGATTTAAAGGTATCCCGGGACCTGGGTAAACTCCAATCTAAGCCCGGTGGATATTACATTGCGCACCCAGTCACTATTTGTAATCTGTGACCATGCCGGAAGGAAGGATGATAGTCTACCTCCCACGGGAATTGCTAGTCATTGATTCTGTCTCTTTTGATCTCTAGACGAGCGTCTAAACATGTAGCCCGTACCTCTTCTCCTTCTATCTTCCCATCTGGGACGGTCTCTAGTAGGCGAAGAATTGGGCCTTCTCCCCAGACGGAATCTCCTTCTACCAAATGGGCGTCAGTAGGATGTAGGCCAGAGATTTGGGAATTATTTCTTGTCGTCCCCAGCCTTCTCAAGCAGTTCGTCCAGGACTGCGCCGAACAAATATTCCCCCTCACACGGAATAGTACAAAGCTTCGCCCTGGTCTGAATGTCTCCCTGCCAGCACTTTAGCCACAGGGCTCTACGCGCCGCATTAGAGAGATCTGCTGCTCTGGCTGCCATTCTTACTGCATCCGCCGAGGCATCTGCTAGGAAGGCTGCTCCCTCTTGGATTGTTGGTAGGGCCCCAAGAATTGTTTGTCTTGACGTACCCTGTTTTAATTGTGACTCCAACTGGTCCAACCAGACCATCATGGACCTGGCTGTGCATGTTGACGCCACTGCTGGTCTTAAGGAACCGGCTGCCATCTCCCAAGTATTCTTAAGGAAGGTGTCTGCCTTCCTGTCTAGGGGATCTTTAAGGGATCCCATGTCCTCAAAGGGCAGCGAGGATCTTTTCGATGCCTTTGCAATGGCCGCATCTAATTTGGGGGCCTTATCCCAAGTATTTACTGCCGGATCGTCGAAGGGATATCTGCGTTTGAGGGCTGGTGGTAGCGACCCTCTTTTATCCGTTTTTTTC
Organism: Dendrobates tinctorius; assembly: GCF_039654945.1. Classification (NCBI taxonomy): domain Eukaryota; kingdom Metazoa; phylum Chordata; class Amphibia; order Anura; family Dendrobatidae; genus Dendrobates; species Dendrobates tinctorius. Next base: position 2,659,788 of record NW_027361943.1, read on the forward strand.
CACTCTCTGTGGATTAGATCCTGGATCTTCTGATTTAACGGGAAGACTCTATGCTTCCTCTGCTCCAGCCCCCTGAACATGACATCCTGCATGGATAATTGGGGCTTAGGCTCCTCTACTTCCATTGTCCCTCTGACTGCTTTGACCAGCTTGTCTACCCGGTCAAGAGGCAGACAAAACCTCCCAGAGTCCTCTTCTTCTGAGGAGGACGAGGGAGATGAAGCCTGAGAGTCTCTACTTCTCCTCCATTCTGCCGAGGAATCGGACTCCACCGGGACCCCGCCCTTTATAGTTTCCGGCTGGGACAGTGACTTTAGGGTTTCCTTCATTTCTGCCCTAACAATGTCTCTCAAACTCGCTGCTACCGCGGGCGACTCTTCCGCCACTGTCTGCTGAATACAGGGGGGGCACAATCTTTTGGGGCATGAGTCCGGTAATGGGCATGCACAGAGTGCGCATTCCCTGTGTTTAGTTTTACCTGAAGCCTTCTTCCCCTAGAATAAAGCACAGAAGGGGGGCCCCGTCACTGAGTGAACTTTCACGAAGATCACTTACCAGTGCCACTATCAAGTACCGGAGGATGAGGGGGATTCTTCTCAGACGATGCTCCTGTCTGCTTAGAGGAGCTTTTATGGCTGGACTGGTCATTTCGTCCCGCACGTTCACTGTCACGTGACTCTTTCTTTTTCTGCTTGACCTGCCGAAGGTCATCCAGGGGCGGCAGAGATGTTTGTCGCTGCTGCCGTCGTTGCTGCTGCTGACGCCGCTGCCGCTGCTGCTGCTGCTCCCTCTCCATTACTGCTCGCAATAATGTGGCCAAGGCAAGGCACCCTGCCCGGGTCCTGCCTATATACCCCTCCTCCGGACAGCAGTATGCGTGCCGCGCCCCTCCCCCCCTAATAGGGCTCCCTTCCCCAGCTGGCGCCGCACCGGGCCGGAGAGCCGACGCTCATCGGCGCTTGCGATGGGCGCCGCCATCTTGTTTTTCTCGCGCATGCGCAGTGGCGCCGCCGACCCGGAAGCACCTCCTCCGGCCGCCCCCTGACGTCACCGCGACCCCGCCCGACCGGAAGTCACGCGGGACGCCCGGGAGCTTCGGGATACCGCGCTCCCCGGTCGCAGCGTCCCCCGCAGCACGCCGGCCACCGCACCAGCGCCGCCGGATCCGGGGGCCCCCGGGGGGAAACATACTCACCGGCGGCGGCCTTTATTCTGGAGTCGGACATCCTCCGGACGCCGCTCCCTGCTGACTACGCCACCGCCGTGCTACCCATCCTGGGCCACCGTGGCGTCTTCCAGGGATCCGCACCAGGCCGAGGTAGGAGACCCCCCCGCTACCTGTATCGGCCGGCCGGCCTGGGATCCTGGTCTTCTGTAGGATCCCGTCCCTTCAGGAACAGGAAACCAACTGATGCGTGGGAGAGGTGCCGCCCTTTTTGTATCTGTAGGTTTCCTGTTCCTAAAGGGCGGATCCCCTCTCTCCCGTGGTGCTGTCATGGGAGTCCGAATAAATATCATTTTTGTGGAAAAAAATGATTTTTTTATTTTCACGTCTGAGCGTTATAAACTTCTGTGAAGCACTTGGGGGTTCAAAGTGCTCACCACACATCTAGATAAGTTCCGTGGGGGGTCTAGTGTCCAAAATGGGGTCACTTGTGGGGAGTTTCTATAGTTTAGGTACATCAGGGGCTCTCCAAACGCACTTGACACCCGCAGACCATTTCATCAAAGTCTGCATTCCAAAACGTCACTGCTTCCCTTCCGAGCCCCGACGTGTGCCCATGCAGTAGTTTTCTCCCACATATGGGGTATCAGCATACTCAGGACAAATTGGACAACAACTTTTGGGGTCCAATTTCTCCTGGTACCCTTGGGAAAATAAAAAAATGGTGACTAAAAAATCATGTTTGTGGAAAAAATACGAATTTTTTATTTTCACGCCCGGGCGTTATAAACTTCTGTGAAGCACTGGGGGGTTCAAAGTGCTCACCACACATCTAGATAAGTTCCTTGGGGGGTCTAGTTTACAAAATGGTGTCATTTGTGGGGGGTTTCCACTGTTTAGGTACATCAGGGGTTTTCCAATCGCGACATGGTGTCCGATCTCAATTCCAGCCAAAAACGTCAAATGGCGCTGCTTCCCTTCCGAGCTCTGCCATGCGCCCAAATAGTGGTTTATCCCCACATGTGGGGTATCAGTGTACTCAGGACAAATTGCACAATAACTTTTAGGGTCCTGTTACCCTTGGAAAAATAAGAATTGAGGGTGAAAAGATTATTTTTGTGGAAAAAATATGATTTTTTAATTGTACGGCTTTATGTTATAAACTTCTGTGAAGCCCTTGGGGGTTCAAAGTTCTCACCACACATCTAGATAAGTTCCTTAGGGGGTCTAGTTTCCAAAATGGTGTCATTTGTGGGGGGTTTCCACTGTTTAGGTACATCAGGGACTCTCCAAACTTGACATGGTGTCCGATCTGAATTCCAGACAATTTTGCATTGAAAAAGTCAAACGGCGCTCCTTCCATTCTGAGCTCTGCCATGCGCCGAAACAGTCGTTCCCCCCCACATATCAGGTATCAGCGTACTCAGGACAAATTGCACAATAACTTTTGCAGTCCAATTTCTCCTGTTACCCTTGGTAAAATAAAAAAAATTGAACCTGAAGTACTTTTTTTGTGAAAAAAAGTTAGATGTTCATTTTTTTTTTAAATATTCAAAAAAATTCCTGTGACGCACCTAAAGGGTTAATAAACTTCTTGAATGTGGTTTTGAGCACCTTAAGGGGTGCAGTTTTTATAATGGAGTCACTTTTGGGTATTTTCTATCATATAGACCCCTCAAAGTGGCTTCAAATGTGGTGTGGTCCGTAAAAATAAAATGGTGTTGTAAAAATGAGAAATCGCTGGTCAACTTTTAACCCTTATAACTTCCTAACAAAAAAAAACTTTGGTTCCAAAATTGTGCTGATGAAAAGTAAACATGTGGGAAATGTTAGTTATCAAGTTTTTTGGGTGCCATATCTCTGTGATTTAAGGGCATAAAAATTCAAAGTTGGGAAATTGCGAAATTTTAAAAATTTTCGCCAAATTTCCGTTTTTCTCACAAATAAACGCAAGTTATTTGATTGAAATTTTACAACTAACATGAAGTACAATATGTCACGAGAAAACAATGTCAGAATCACTGGGATCCATGGAAGCGTTCCAGAGTTATGACCTCATAAAGGTACAGTGGTCAGAATTGTAAAAATTGGCCCGGTCATGAACGTGCAAACCACCCTTGGGGGTGAAGGGGTTAAGTGAAGTACTCCTAGTACTAAGTTACACTGGAGTTCCACCTGTCCGATGTTCCTATGAACTCTACTTGTACGGCAGACAGCTGTAGCCTGCTTCGGGGACTCTCTGCTTCTAAGTCCCGGCTCTCTATCTCATTGCTGTTGTGCCTTCAAGTCTTGTGTGGGAATAAAGTGATGACAAACTTCTATTCCTCCGGTGTCTGTTGCGGGACCATAAGTATCCAAACAACCTCGGGGACCGGACCCCGGCCTTGCGCCTAGAACTTGAGAGGGGTTCTCTTCTAACCTTCAATCCTCTGTTCTCTTTCTCTCCTCACGTTCCGTACTAATCCTTTCCTTCTTATGGAGAGTCAGGCTTTCTTTCAGTGTTCCTTTCCTGTGCCAGCGGACCCAGATCACTGAGGTCGGCTGCAGCACTTTTCCTCCTTCATCCCTCTCAGGGGATCTCCTTACACAGGTCCGACCTCGTCAGACTCCTGTGACTAACTCCCTATAACCTATCCTCTTCCCGCTCTTTAGTGCAAACTAAACTCCACCCGCCTCTCAGCACGCTTCGTGTTCCAAGCAGGGAGCCACCAAAGGGTGCTTTGCTACACTGCTGTGTTGTGTGGGATGCAGATGTTGGAGCGTGGTCAGGGGTCTCCATCTTACCTGAATGGTGGGGTACCACACCTCAGGAGGAGGTGCAGTACCTCTGTGGCGACTGAACCCTCAGGGGCGCCACATGTGCACATAGCCTAAAGTGTTGTGAGTTCATTTTCCCCTTCACCATTGAGGTCTGATGAACTCCCTCTTCTGGTGAAGGAAAGTAGTGAGGCTGATTACCGAGCACCTGAACAGAATGATGATGACTGGGTGACTGGAATTGCTGACTGGATATAAGGCAGCCGACGCCCTTCTGCCTTGCGGGTGATTTCTCTGAGGGATTCTAGGAGACCAGTCTGATTCCTGCTTCTCAAAAGCTAAGTTTTCTGCTCTGCTTTTTGCATTTGTGTTTTGGTTTTGTTTTGCCTTGTTTTTCTGGATTTCTGCCATTCCCTGCTGGGGTGAGCTGAATTCCTTTTTGCTCTGTCTTCAGAAAATACCTGAGTACTGATATAGTCTTTTTGAAGCCTAGCGTCTTCAGGGCTTTTTTCCCTATTAGTCTGTTGGCTCTTGTTTTGATAGGGTTTTTGGCGGATTGCAGACAGCAGCTTTTCTTTCCTGTCCTATTTAGTTAGCTTGGGCCCCATCATTTGCTCAGCCTATCTTTCTATCTGTGTGAGTGTTTTTTCATCTTGCTTCACCGTCATTATATGTTGGGGGCTGCCTTTTGCTTTGGGGTCTGCTCTGGGGCAGTTTAGATTTCCTTTTCTGTCTTTAGGCTATTTAGTTCTCCGGCTGTGATCGAGGGGTCTAGGGCACCGTACGAACCCCCCACGGCTACTGCTAGTTGTTGTTGATAGGTTCAGGGGTCTGCAATCCGATAGCTGCCAACTTCTCTGGTTTCCTGGACTTAGCTAGTATTTCTGTTTTTGCCTCCTACGGTGACTCATTCATAACACTAAAGACTACTTTCTAGTGGTCACAGATCCCTGCGTCACCCCACACAGCTGGAATGGAACACTAGAATCTACATGGTGGTAATCTGCAGGGAAATGGCATGTTTGTCATGCCTGCCGGGGTCGGTTTTACACACAGGGGGGCCCAAATGCTCACATATTGCAGTGAAATTGCAAAAAAAGTGCAATATCACACATTTTTTGTTTAGCTCTTTTGCTAGATTCACTAATGCTAAATGCTAAAACTGACCTGCCATTATGCTTCTCCAGGTCATTACGAGTTCATAGACACCAAACCTGTCTAGGTTCTTTTTTATCTAAGTGGTGAAAAAAAAATGCCAAAGTTTGCTAAAAAAAAAAATTGCGCCATTTTCCGATACCCGTAGCGATTCCATTTTACGTGATCTCGGGTCAGGTGGGAGCTTATTTTTTATGCGCCAAGCTGACATTTTTAATGATACCATTTTGGTGCAGATACGTTCTTTTGATCGCCCGTTATTGCATTTTAATGTAATGTCATGGCAACCCAAAAAACGTAATTCTGGCGTTTTGATTTCTTTCTCGCTATGCCGTTTAGCAATCGGGTTAATACTTTTTTTATTGATAGATCGGGCGATTCTGAATGCAGCGATACCTAATACAGTCATATGTTAAAGTTTGGTCACCCCTATTAATGTTAACCTTTTTTCTTTATAACAATTTTGGTTTTTGCAACAGCTATTTCAGTTTCATATATCTAATAACTGATGGACTCAGTTATATTTCTGGATTCAAATGAGGTTTATTGTACTAAGAGAAAATGTGCAATCTGCATTTAAACAAAATTTGACCTGTGCAAAAGTATGGGCACCTCAACATGAAAGTGACATTAATATTTCGTAGATCCTCCTTTTGCAAAAATAACAGCCTCTAGTCGCTTCCTGTAGCTATTAATGAGTTCCTGGATCCTGAATGAAGGTATTTGTGACCATTCCTGTTTACAAAACAATTCCAGTTCAGTTAAGTTTGATGGTCGCCGAGCATGGACAGCCCGCTTCAAATCTTCCCACAGATGTTCAATGATATTCAGGTCTGGGGACTGGGATGGCCATTCCAGAACATTGTAATTGTTCCTCTGCATGAATGCCTGAGTAGATTTGGAGCGCTGTTTTGGATCATTGTCTTGCTGAAATATCCATCCCCTGCGTAACTTCAACTTCGTCACTGATTCTTGCACATTATTGTCAAGAATCTGCTGATACTGAGTTGAATCCATGCGACCCTCAACTTTAACAAGATTCCCGGTGCCGGCATTGGCCACACAGCCCCAAAGCATGATGGAACCTCCACCAAATTTTACTGTGGGTAGCAAGTGTTTTTCTTGGAATGCTGTGTTTTTTAGCCTCCATGCATAACGCCTTTTTGTATGACCAAACAACTCAATCTTTGTTTCATCAGTCCACAGGACCTTCTTCCAAAATGTAACTGGCTTGTCCAAATGTGCTTTTGCATACCTCAGGCGACTCTGTTTGTGGTGTGCTTGCAGAAACGGCTTCTTTCGCATCACTCTCCCATACAGCTTCTCCTTGTGCAAAGTGCGCTGTATTGTTGACCAATGCACAGTGACACCATCTGCAGCAAGATGATGCTGCAGGTCTTTGGAGGTGGTCTGTGGATTGTCCTTGACTGTTCTCACCATTCTTCTCTGCCTTTCTGATATTTTTCTTGGCCTGCCACTTCTGGGCTTAACAAGAACTGTACCTGTGTTCTTCCATTTCCTTACTGTGTTCCTCACAGTGGAAACTGACAGGTTAAATCTCTGAGACAACTTTTTGTATCCTTCCCCTGAAAAGCTATTTTGAATAATCTTTGTTTTCAGATCATTTGAGAGTTGTTTTGAGGAGCCCATGATGCCACTCTTCATAGGAGAATCAAATAGGAGAACTACTTGCAAGTGGCCACCTTAAATACCTTTTCTCATGATTTGATACACCTGGCTATGAAGTTCAAAGCTCAATGAGGTTACAAAACCAATTTAGTGCTTCAGGAAGTCAGTAAAAAGTAGTTAGGAGTGTTCAAATCAAGAAAATGATAAAGGTGCCCATACTTTTGCACAGGTCAAATTTTGTTTAAATGCAGATTGCACATTTTCTGTTAGTACAATAAACCTCATTTGAATCCAGAAATATAACTGAGTCCATCATTTATTAGATATATGAAACTGAAATAGCTGTTGCAAAAACCAAAATTGTTATAAAGGGGTTAACATTAATAGGGGTGCCCAAACTTTAACATACTACTGTATGTGTGTGTTTATTTATTGTTTTATTTTGAATGGGGCGAAAGGGGGGTGATTTGAACTTTTTATTTTTTTCATATTTTTAAAAACATTTTTTCTTACTTTTGGCATGCTTCAATAGCTAGAAGCTGCCATACCCTGATCGGCTCTGCTACATAGAGGAAATGCTCAGATCACCTCTATGTAGCAGAATTACAGCGTTTCTATGAGTGCCGACCACCGGGTGGTGCTCATAGCAATCTGGCATCAACAACCATAGAGGTTTCAAGGAGACCTCTGCTTGTTACACCAATGTATCGCTGACAAGGAAGAAAATATTCAGCTCACCTCTCGTAGTTCATCCTGAACTCCAATGCATCCGAGCACAGACACGTCTCTGCCAGAGACGACTTTGAATACTTCAAGTGAAAAAAGGTCCAGCTCCGGGGATAAAATTCAATACTTTTATTAATAAACTTTAAAAGATATACCATGGCTGCTGTGATCATATAATCGGTATATCCCTTGAAAGGGATTACCGCATAGGGATATTCCAGAGGAGCTCTGTACGCGTTTTGAGCATGAACTGCTGAGTCTAAGAGCAGTTCATGCTCGAAACGCGTACAGAGCTCCTCTGGAATATCCCTATGCCGTAATCCCTTTCAAGGGATATACCGATTATATCATCACAGCAGCCATGGTATATCTTTTAAAGTTTATTAATAAAAGTATTGAATTTTATCCCTGGAGCTGGACCTTTTTTCACTTGAAATGCATCGCTGACCCCCAATCACGTGACGGGGGTCAGCAATGCACATATTTCCGGCCCGGCAGCCAGATGCGCTTGGTAAATGCCGCTGTCAGCGTTTGACAGCGGCATTTAACTAGTTAAATCTTGATTCCACCTGCGCCTATTACGGGAACATGTCAGCTGTTCAAAACAGCTAACATGTCCCAGCTTTGATGTGGGCTCACCGCGGGGGATCTGTCCTCGAACTTACTATTCCATCCAAGGTCAGAAAGGGGTTAATGACAGAAAAACCCACAATGGTCACAGAAATAACTTGAATCTGACAGAAGTAATGATAAATAAAAAATCTATGAAAATGAACAAATGAAAGTCAGACATTACTTTTCAACCATCCGTGTGCTGTCCGTGTGCATTTTTGCAAACATTGTATCAATATTATAGGCAGATGTCCAGAATTTGAGATGGATAAAAAAATAAACTCTGTCTGGCCTTTTCTTTGGTTCTTTGGTGAGGTGACTAGTTGTGTGTGGAGGCACATGTGTGTAGTTCTTTTGTATTTTCATATCATGGCACCTCGTGTTGATACTGGGACACTCATGTGGAGGGATACCACGAGCGGCTGAATATAGAGTGTGGACGGCGTGCAGCAGCAGCAGCATTGTTTGCGCAAAATGGTTGGTAAACATATTCCCCATCCAAGCAAACGAAGTATGGTGCAACGGTGCACCCATGAATGTTCCTATGTCATAACAAACTGTACTTAGGCTAGTTTCACACTAGCGTTTATTCGACGCAGTGCACGGCGTCGCTAAGCCCCGCCCCCTGCCGGCTCCCTGCCCGCCCCATCCGGTCATCGCCGCCTACTATCGCACATGGACGCTTTTGATCTGCGCACCCTATCTTTAGCATAGGGTGCGCACATCGTGCGCTGGCCGTGCGCTAGTAGGATTTTGGTGTGCGTTGCGCACTTTTGAAGGTGCGCCCATGCGCGCCGAACGCAGCATGTTGCATTTCGGCACGCACGGCGCACCTTCAAAAGTGCGCAGCGCACGCCAAAATCCTACTAGCGCACGGCCAGCGCACGATCTGCGCACCCTATGCTAAATATAGGGTGCGCAGATCGCAAGCGTCCATGTGCGATAGTAGGCGGCGATGACCGGATGGGGCGGGCAGGGAGCCGGCAGGGGGCGGGGCTTAGCGGCGCCGTGCCCTGCGTCGAATAAACGCTAGTGTGAAACTAGCCTTACATAATTCATATTTCAAATAATGCTAACAGTGCTGATGTGTTAGTGATTCAGTTATTAGGCCATCAAAATAGCATGTTATTTGTAATCCCTTATGAGTATTGTTGTGGTCACCCCTTCCAAGGAGAGCAATTTTTGATTGCGATATAAACTATCTAAAGATCTATAGCAAAAAATAAGAAATAAGCCAGCTCACCAGCAACCACCACAGAACCTCGGAACTCCATGCAGACAGACGTCAGGAACAATCATGAAAACCAGCTGCGTTAAAATTCTTCTTTATTAAACCATGTTAAAATTGGTAAATTCGAAAGACTCTCCACATTATAGCCACACGCTAGACAGAGGCTACGCGTTTCGACCTATGCGGTCTTTATCAAAGCCATACTGAGTTCTGTGCATGATTTTCTATATAGAAACAACTCACCAATGAGAAACCATTACAAGATCATGTGGCACGTTGTGAAAGGTCCTTTCTTAAGGATAAACATGCAAAAACCATACACGAAAAAAACCAAATGAAAAGAATAATAAATATAAAATCATTAAACATGCATATTTAAGAATAATGTAACATTAGCTCATGCCGTTTGTTGAGGCCAGCGGGAGATCTAGTATTCAATTGAAAAATCCAAAAGGCTTCTCGTGTGAGAAGACGCCGCCTGGCATCTCCTCCCCGAAATGATGACTTAACATGTTCAATTCCCTGTACTTGAAAACATGAAATATTCCTAGCATGATGTGTTATAAACTGTTTGGCTGCTGCTGAAACATTCCGTCCAAAATTATTAGTATTAACTATATCATATAAATGCTCTCTAATTCGTACTTTGAGATTCCTCGAAGTGCAACCTATATTGGACAGATTGCACATAGTGCAATCTATTTTGTACACTACGTTTTTAGAATTGCAATTAATGTAGTGTCTTATTTTAAATTTTAATGTACAGATCGCTTGGAAAATGCTAGCAATTCTGCAAGCTAATAATGCTTGCAAAATCAGGGGAATTTAAAATGCGATTTTTCCGCGGAATGGAATTCGGAATTCTCGCGGTAATTTCCGCGAGAGTTCCGCTACGTGTGAACGTAGCGTTAAAGTTGGGAAAAGCAAAATTCAAACCAGTCCTATCCAGATTACTAGACTTTCAGAGACAAAGAAAAATTAACACACAGACATCTCTATATCAGAGACAACACCCTGTGTTATTGCTTTTACGAATAACACTTATAAACTATACTAAAATACAGAATTAGCAAAGATATATAGGTAAATTTAATTATCCAAAATAATCAAAGCAAAGTATAAATATTTACCAAAACAATATCATAGTCACTAGACTTCTGAATGTGCTTGTTGAATGCCAAACATAACCTTCTGGATGTATATTGGAATAGTTTTTTGAAATACCCTCATAAAACTTGTTAAAAATGTGGCTTCACAATGTTATCACACATTACTGTTGGGCCTGGTCTGGACAACTATGCTTTTGCAAGCCCCGAAAGTATAGTCTCCTCTTTTCAGTGTTGGTCATACACAAGTGTTAGTGGAGCCGGAACTTTTTCCCTCTTCACTTGTTTCTTTCAGCAGTAGTTGCTGATTTTGCAAAACCCCAGCAAAAATCTTCCAGCAATACTGCCCTTACAGGTGAATTGGAGTCTTTGTAAAGGCTGTGTATACTTACTACTCTACACACAAAAACCTAGAAATGAAATGGTTCTGCTACTAACCCTAGCACTGTGTACTTTATCGTGCTGCGTATAGTTGTAAACTTTAGGCATGGCAGGAGGTATCTACCGTAAGTTCCAACAATTAGATGTATAGTAATGCCATAGCTGCGGCTTCCTTTTATGAACATACTGAACAAGTTGGCATTAAAGGCATATGATGTTTTTAATAATTCTCTTTAAGTATATTGCATAGGCTTAAATTGTCAGATTATGATTTTATTTTTAAACTTTGTCAACAGTGGCTTTGTTGAAACGACACAGGCGCTCAACAAGGGACCAGTACCGCCAGAAATATAATCCCCTTCCCTCTACATCTGGGGCAACTAGAAAGCACCAATATGTGTTTTTCTGACAGCTAGAATTCCTGTGCCGTGCCCAGTCATGGAACTCAACCAGTAAGTGTACTGCTTCAAATAGCTCAATTTTCAGCATTTTTTCTCCCACACCAATATTGTTTGAGGCTAACTACTATGTAATTGGTACTGTCAATACTCAAGTAAGCGTCATTTTACATGCACATGTAAAATGACTTGTCACATACATATTTGTGTTGTTTTGAAAATTAAGGTGCAAAATTAATCCTACAGAAACCAACAAAAAGGGTCAAAACATTTTTGATTAAAGATACCAAGGTTGACAAAAAGCACAGTTGAACTAAAAGGGTCTGATTTCACATCCCCTATTGCTAGGTCAAATTTTTAACGTTTTGTAATTTTTTAGAGAATATTGAAAACATGTTTATGTGGCCTCTTTTGTGACAATGTCCTTTTCTTTCATCCTAGGACTGAGGATAACTTGGACGAATCTGATGAATCTCCAACAGCGGCAGCCTCTGCACCTTGTACGTCAGCATCGGAGACGGATCAGACAGCTGAGGCCAGTCAAACAGCACAGCCACAACAGCCATCTGATGCTGGTGAAAGAACCACTGAGGGTGCGAATGTAAGCAGCCAAATAGCAACAGAACAACCATCAAAAGCATCAAGCGCACCAGCACCCCAGTCATTACAAGCATCACCAACCATTCCACTGCGGTACATAGCACCTAGTGTGAGAGGAAGACGCAGCAGGCAACATGAGGAGATCAGGTTATTGCCTGAAGCAATTGATGCAAGAGTCCTGCATATCATGAACTTCCTGACACCAGAAACCGATGCTGACCGGTTTTGCCGCTCACTGTCTTCCTGTCTGGCAAAAGTACCCACACAACGTCAAGAACGTGTCCGGCCAGCTATGCTCACCCTCCTTGCTGCCAGCCAGGGAGAGAATGAGCCCCACCAGGTGCTTGCACCCATAGAGTAGTGGCGCAGTGGCGTACTGACCAAAATCTGACCCAGTTGACAATTACAGTCAACACAACAGGAGCCTGCAACCTCTTATGGCCCGGAACAACCATCAACAAGCCAACAATACCCACAAATGGCCGCACCATACTCTGTCCATGAACCACCCCCTGCATCCAGCCAACAGATACAACATAGGCCACTGGGTGAAGTTGCTCACACATTTTTTTTTTTTAATCAGATAACACTACAGTGTCCAGCAAGGTCACATATTTTCAATTACAGCGCATCCCCCCCCCCTCCTTATAGAAAAACAGCAACATATACTCAAACGTACGTCCTCCTTTCGGGATCATCGTCTCTCCACCCACGGTGTCCACAAAGAATTGAACATTTTTTCCCTTTTTCTTTTGGCATAAATACCTTTTTCCATATTTACAATAAAGTCTGATTGTCTTACAAATTCTTGTATCATCGGCGGTTCTTCATTTATCCAGTGCCTGGCTATTAATTTACGTGCAATATATAACAACCTACCTATCGACAATTTGAACTGATTTTGAATCTGAATATCCTCCACATAACCTAAAATACAAACCACAGGATCCCTCTCAATTCCACAGTCATGCACTCCCTCTATAGTGTTAATAACCACTGACCAGTATGAGTCCAGTCTGGAGCACTGCCACAACGTGTAAGATCCTGGCCCCATCAGCCTGACAATGAGGCCATCCAGAAGACTGTCTCAGTCCTGCCCTAAATAGTCTTTCAGGGGTCCTGTATACTCTGTGGAGCACATATACAGCATTTGTGAGAGTCTACCTGGCTCACTCCGTGACAACTGGGGTATATATTCCATAATCGCCTCCCACTTATCCTCTCCTGTCGGTCCCAATTCGTCTTCCCACTTCTCTTTAGCCTTAATCGGGTAATTAGTTAAAAAGGTGTGCATTAAGTTCTTATAAATACCTGACATAACTCCTTTTGTTCCCCCATCACTACACACAGTTCACCAATATGTCTCTTTGGATCCTCATAGGAACCGTCTTACTCTGCGCTATGTAAGCGTGACAGAGCTGTCTATACTGGAACCCACAGCTCTCAGATAACTCGTATTCCTCCTGTAGCTTCTCAAAAGTCACTAGTCCTTTCGAGTCCTGTAATTGGGACATGTATTGAATTCCTTTCCTCGTCCAGTTTTTAAATTCCCCCATTTTGTTGCTCACACATTTCAAGTGCAACAGCAGTACACTGTGCCACCAAGGCAAATTACACCTGGCCTAACTAGATTTGTGCATCCGACCCCTCGGCCAACAACACAACAAACAACTGGCCAAGCATATCGCAGTTACATATCACGGCCACAAAGGCAAATTCAACCTGTTGGTCAGGTTGTACAATACTCAGTCAGTGCAAACTACCAACAGCAACCACTCCACCCACAACAACCCTTTTGTGGCCTCTCCTTAGAAACCCAAAGCTACCACACTACTACCTCCGGATACCGACAAAAGTATGCTGGAACATCTGTAAAATACACAAAAATGTTGTCCCTGTTGTGTTTTGTTGGATCACCATTACTAAATAGTTTTTGGGTAGGTAGCACCAAGTGATCAAATACACAATATAAAATATACAATTAAAAATAATGGGATAAAGAGAGGACATAAGATTTGCAACACTGGGAAATAAATGGCATTGGGAATAAAAAAAAAACAACACAGGCAACAAAATTTTTTTTTTAATTAGTACATTAAAAATTGTAATAATATTTTTGAGGATAAACATTTATATTATTTTTAATAACAGCAAAGTCACTTACAGCTTATACTCACTGGAGAGAAAATCTGATGAGTGCAATCTGATTAAAAATCGGATTGCACTCTGACCAATGTTAGGCAATGTGTGACATCTCACTAGCAATTTTTTCCCATCCGAAATCGAACTGAGAAAAAAATCGCAGCATGCTGCGATTTGCTGCGATTTTCGGGTGAAAATCGCCAATGCAAGTCAATGGGTGCGTGTAAAAATCTGACAGCACTCGTACCATGCAAGTGCTGTCCGATTTATACGCACCAGTGTCCTTTGAAAAGCCGGCAATTCATGTGCGGCTATATAGTATAATCACACTGACAGCTCAGAATAGAATAGATAGAATAGATATATACACATAGAATACATATATATATATATATATATACTAGATGGTGGCCCGATTCTATCGCATTGGGCATTCTAGAGTCTCTGATAAAATAAAAAATAGTGTATACTCACCTTCCGACGTTCCCCGGACTCTTTCTCTCCTATCCACGCTCCCAGCATCTTCCGATTCCAGTAATGTTTTGCGCGAAACACCGCTGATGACGTCGCGCTCTTGCGAGAGTGACGTCATCTTCAGCCCTTCTCGCTAAGCATTACTGGAACCGGAAGATGCCAGGCGCGTAGTGAGAGGAGGGACAGAGTCCGGGGGCCGTCGGAAGGTGAGTATATAACTATTTTTTAATTTAACAGAGACTCTAAAATACCCGATGCGATAGAATCTGGCCACCATCTAGTGTATTATACTCCTGTTACACCCGGAGCTGCTGTCACTGTTCTGCTGTTACCTAATGTATTGTACTCCGGTTACAGCCAGAGCTGCAGTCACTGTTCTGCTGTTACCTAATGTATTATACTCCAGTTACACCCAGAGCTGCTGTCACTGTTCTGCTGTTATCTAATGTATTGTAATCCAGTTACTCCCAGAGCTGCAGTCACTGTTCTGCTTTTACCTAATGTATTGTAGTCCAGTTACACCCAGAGCTGCAGTCACCATTCTGCTCTTAACTAATGTATTATACTCCTGTTACAGCCAGAGCTGCAGTCACTGTTCAGATCTTACCAAATGTATTGTACTCCAGTTACACCCAGATCTGCAGTCACTGTTCTCCTGTTACCTAATGTACTCCTGTTACACCCAGAGCTGCAGTCACTGTTCTGCTGTTACCTAATGTAGTGTACGCAAGTTACACCCAGATCTGCAGTCACTGTTCTGCTGTTACCTAATGTATTGTACTCCAGTTAGACCCAGATCTGCAGTCACTGTTCTGCTGTTACCTAATGTACTCCTGTTACACCCAGAGCTGCAGTCTCTGTTCTGCTGTTACCTAATGTAGTGTACTCCAGTTACACCCAGAGCTGCAGTCACTGTTCTGATGTTACCTAATGTATTGTACTCCAGTTACACCCAGATCTGCAGTCACTGTTCTGCTGTTACCTAATGTATTGTACTCCAGTTACACCCAGATCTGCAGTCACTGTTCTGCTGTTACCTAATGTATTGTACTCCAGTTACTCCCAGAGCTGCAGTCACTATTCTGCTTTTACCTAATGTATTGTAGTCCAGTTACACCCAGAGCTGCAGTCACCATTCTGCTCTTACCTAATGTATTATACTCCTGTTGCAGCCAGAGCTGCAGTCACTGTTCAGATCTTACCTAATGTACTGTACTCCAGTTACACCCACAGCTGCAATCACTTTTCTGCTCCTACCTAATGTATTGTACGCAAGTTACACCCAGAGCTGCAGTCACTGTTCTACTGTTACCTAATGTATTGTACTCCAGTTACACCCAGATCTGCAGTCACTGTTCTGCTGTTACCTAATGTACTCCTGTTACACCCAGAGCTGCAGTCTCTGTTCTGCTGTTACCTAATGTAGTGTACTCCAGTTACACCCAGAGCTGCAGTCACTGTTCTGCTGTTACCTAATGTGTACTCCAGTTACACCCAGAGCTGCAGTCACTGTTCTGCTGTTACCTAATGTATTGTACTCCAGTTGCACTCAGATCTGCAGTCACTGTTCTGCTGTTACATAATGCATTGTACTTCAATTACTCCCAGAGCTGCAGTCACTGTTCTGCTTTTACCTAATGCATTTGTCATGATCCCAGTGCAGGTTTTGACCTGCACGTCGGGGGATAATGTCTTGAGCTCAGTGCAGGCTTTGACCTGCACACCAGGGGTTGATTATTGTGGCCTCTCTTTGGTTCAGGCAGAGCTTTTTATTGCCCTGAGATACTCCAATCCCTGTCAGTTATACTTTTGCCATTGGCCGAGTGTTGTGACCCCTGTGTGCCTGTTCGCTGTCTTAGCTTGCTTATGTGGTTCTGATCCGGTTCTGTCCCCCGTTGTGAGTTTGCCTGTCGATTCTGTACTGTATATCTGCTTCTCTGGTTTCTGACTTCTTGGCTACGTCTTGACTATTCGTTTTGTCTTGCCCTTTGGTAATTGTCGTGCTATCTCGTGCTTTGACCCCGGCCTGATCTGGTTTATTTCCCTGTCTACGCCAATTAGTAACTTTGTTCCGAAATTACCATTCTAGGAGTTTTCCTGCAGCTCCTAGCTCTCGGGAGTTTAGGCCACGCCCCCAGCAGTCACATGCTTCAGGTCTTCTCTGCTGCTGCCCGCTCCACAGGTATCTCTGAGCACAGGTTGTCTTACTCAGGACACGCGCACTGGCTCAGTGAGCAAGTGCGGTGTTCCTGACAGTATTGTACTCCAGTTACACCCAGATCTGCAGTCACTGTTCTGCTGTTACCTAATGTACTCCTGTTACACCCAGAGCTGCAGTCACTGTTCTGTTATGAATCGGTCACCGAGTAGAAAAAAGCAAAACAAGCTAAGTCACAGAAAACCAGAGAGGTTGGTAACTATGCAGATTGCAGATCCCTGATCTTACCACACAACTAGCTTTAGCCGTGGAGCGTGCCTACGATGTTCCTAGATGCCTTGTCACGGCCGGAGGACTAAGTAAGCCTAAAGCAAGAAAAGGGGAAACTAACTGCCCCAGAGCAGACCCCAAAGGAAAGACAGCCCCCACACATGTATTGACGGTGAAACAAGATGAAGGCACAAACACAGGCAGGAAAATAGGCTGGGCAAATGATGGGGCCCAAACTAACTAGACAGGAAAGGAAAGGAAAGACACTGTCTGCAACCTGCAAAAAACCCTACAAAAATCATAAACTGAGGTTTATTCTCCACCAAAGGAGTAGCATCAATACCCCTCAACGGAATAGGCGTCTGCAGAGGCGTCATGGAAAAACCACAACGTTAAGCAAAGTACAAATCCATCAGATTCAGCGCTGCTCCTGAATCCACAAAAGCCTTCGTGGAAAATGTGGATAAGGAGCAGATCAGAGTAATTGCCAAAAGAAACTTAGGTTGTATACTGCCCACAGCAAATGTGTGTGCAAAACGTTTCTCTCGTTTTGGGCAGACAAATAGTATGAGAAAAAAAACTCTCCACAGAAAAAACACAGCTTATTACGCCTTCTAAACTCCTGACGTTGCGCCCTAGACAAAACCCCATCACATTGCATAGGTTCAGACGTTTGTTCAAAAGATGGCAGCGCCTCCCGTGTAGTTTTACGTTCACGTAAACGCCGATCAACTTGAATGGCTAGTGACATAAAATCATCCAGACCAGAGGGAACAGGAAATCCCACCACAACATCTTTTACGGTCTCTGATAAACCCTTCCGAAAGAGCTGCCAAGGCACCATCATTCCATGTAGTAAGGACCGCCCAGTTTTGGAATTTTTGACAGTATAACTCTGCAGAATCCTGACCCTGGTTTAATGCCAACAGGGTTTTCTCAGCTTGATCAACAGCATTAGGTTAATCATACAGCAACCCCAAGGCTTGAAAAAATGCATCCACATTAGTCAGAATAGGATTTTCAGGTGTCAGAGAAAAAACCCAATCCTGGGGATTGCCGCGCAGCAAGGAGATGACAATTCTAACCTGCTGCACAGAGCTCCCCGATGAACTAGGCTTCAAGGCCAGAAATAATTTACAATTATTCTTAAAATTCAGAAATTTAGACCGATCCCCAGAAAACAAGTCAGGAGTAGGGATCTTAGGTTCAGCAGCATGTAACTGAATGAGGTAAGTGGAAATTCCCTGCACTTTGGCAGTCAGCTGCTCCACACGATCAGACAATTGCTTAATCTCCATAAGGAAAAAGAAGAAAAAAGAAAATTCTCCTACGGCCCCAGAGAAAAAGAGGGAAAAAAAAAAAATTCTGACACTTTTTCTTTTAACAATTCTTTTCTGCTTTTGAGTACCCTAGAATCTGCGGTATGGCTGGTGATTCTGTTATGAATGGGTCACCGAGGAGAAAAAAGCAAAACAAGCTAAGTCACAGAAAACCAGAGAGGTTGGTAACTATGCAGATTGCAGATCCTGGATCTTACCACACAGCTAGCAGTAGCCGAGGAGCGTGCCTACGATGTTCCTAGATGCCTCGTCATGGCCGGAGGACTAAATAAGCCTAAAGCAAGAAAAGGGAAAACTAACTGCCCCAGAGCAGACCCCCAAGGAATAGATAGCCCCCACACATGTATTGATGGTGAAACAAGATGAAGGCACAAACACAGGCAGGAAAATAGGCTGAGCAAATGATGGGGCCCAAACTAACTAGACAGGAAAGGAAAGACACTGTCTGCAACCTGCAAAAAACCCTACAAAAATCACGTCCAACACTTGTGATAGCAAAATTAACCCTGAAGTCACTAGACTTCTCCCACTATATCAGCACTCTGAAATATTCTGAGACAGAGCAAAAAGAGACTGAACTAGTAAGGGGCAAAAAGCCAATTGGCAAAATACTGATAAATAAGAGTGGAAATTCAGCACAGCCCCCAGCCGGGGCTGGCTTACCACACAAAAAACTGAACAGACCAACAAAATCAAGTGTGAACATTAGCAGAAAAACTTAGCTTTAGATGACTGGAACAGAGCAGAAAACCAAGAGCTGACAAGCCAGAAAGAATCACCAGCAACTGAATAGGGCATCGGCTGTCTTAAATCCAATCTGAGAATCCAGAGGTCCAATCGTCATCCTCATTCTCAGGTGGCAGGATTTCGGTTGCAGACAGACATGATAAGACAATTCTATATATATATATATATACTGTATATAGATAGAAGAAAAGCCGGTTATTCATATGCGGCTATACAGTAAAATCACACTGACATGTTCTAATACAAAAGATATAATACATGTATACACACAGAATAGGTGAATATATATATATATATATATATGTCAGTGAGACACATATATATATATCTTTATATTTCATAGACAGATACATAGTAGATTAGGTGATAATTCATTTGTCGGCTTCTTTCAAATCACACTGTCAGCTCACAAAACACTAGATATATATACACATAGAATACATACATATATATATATATATATATATATATATATACACGTCAGTGGCACACACACATACAGTTAGGTCCATATATATTTGGACAGAGACATTTTTCTAATTTTGTTTGTAGACATTACCACAATGAATTTTAAGGCTGAGTTCACACGTGGCGTTTTTTTTGCGTTTCCGCGGCGGTTTTAACCGCGTGATTTTGCCGCGAAAAATAAGCATCCCATGCATTCCTATGGGATTCTGCAATGCTGTGCTAATGCTGCGGTTTTTACCGCGGTGGAATCGCTTCGCGGTGAAAAACGCAGCATGCTCATTAATTTTGCGGAATCGCGGCGATCTCGCACCCATAGGATTGCATTGTTCCACTTACTTCCTGCATGTGGCTGTGCACACCATGCGAAAAGTAAGCAGAACAATTGCGGATGGTACCCACGGTCCGGAGGAGAGGAGACTGTCCTCCGGGCTTTGGGTACCATATCCCTGTTAAAAAATAGAATTTAAAATAAAAAATATTGTTATTCTCACCTTCCGATGTCCCGCGCAGCCTTCCCGCCTCTCTCCACGCTCCCGTTCCAAGTAAGCCTTTGCGAAAATGCCCGCGATGACATCCGTCATCGCAGGCATTTTCGCAAAGGCTTACTGGAAACGGGAGCGTGGAGAGAGGCGGGAAGGCTGCGCGGGACGTCGGAAGGTAAGAATAACACCATTTTTTATTTTTTTTATTATTTTTTTACATTTTATCTTTTACTATTGATGCCGCATAGGCGGCCTCAGTAGTAAAAAGTGGGTCACACTTGTCAAACACTATGTTTGACGAGTGTGACCAACCTGTCAATCAGTTCTCCAAACGATGCTACAGATCACTTGGAAAACGCTAGCATTTTGCAAGCTAATTACGCTCGCAAAATGCTAGTTTTTCCACGGGAAAATCACGGGAATTTAAAATGCGATTTTCCCGCGGAATTGAATTCCGGAACTCTCGCGGTAATTTCCGCGAGAGTTCCACTACGTGTGAACTTAGCCTCAACAAAACAATTCAGATGCAGTTGAAGTTCAGACTTTCAGCTTTCATTTGAGGGTATCCACATTAAAATTGGTTGAAGGGTTTAGGAGTTTCAGCTCCTTAACATGTGCCACCCTGTTTTTAAAGGGACCAAAAATAATTGGACAATTGACTCCAAGTCTGTATCGTGGACAGGTGTGAGCAATCCCTTCATTATGTTATTCTCAATTAATCAGATAAAAGGCCTGGAGCTGATTTGAGGTGTGGTGCTTACATTTGGAAGGTTTTGCTGTGATGGAAACATTCGGTCAAAGGAGCTCTCCATGCAGGTGAAACAAGCCATCGTTAAGCTGCAAAAACAGAAAAAACCCATCCGAGAAATTGCTACAACATTAGGAGTGGCAAAATCTACAGTTTGGTAGATCCTGAGAAAGAAAGAAAGCACTGGTGAACTCATCAATGCAAAAAGACCTGGGCGCCCACGGAAGACAACAGTGGTGGATGATCGCAGAATAATCTCCATGGTGAAGAGAAACCCCTTCACAACAGCCAACCAAGTGAACAACACTCTCCAGGAGGTAGGCGTATCAATATCCAAATCTACCATAAAGAGAAGACTGCATGAAAGTAAATGCAGAGGGTTCACTGCACAGTGCAAGCCACTCATAAGCATCAAGAATCAAAAGGCTAGACTGGACTTTGCTAAAAAAAAAAACATCTAAAAAAGCCAGCACAGTTCTGGAAGAACATTCTTTGGACAGATGAAACCAAGATCAACCTCTACCAGAATGATGGAAAGAGAAAAGTATGGCGAAGGCGTGGTACAGCTTATGATCCAAAGCATACCACATCATCTGTAAAACACGGCGGAGGCAGTGTGATGGCTTGGGCATGCATGGCTGCCAGTGGCACTGGGTCACTAGTGTTTATTGATGATGTGACACAGGACAGAAGCAGCCGAATGAATTCTGAGGTATTCAGAGCCATACTGTGTGCTCAGATCCAGCCAAATGCAGCCAAACTGATTGGTCGTCGTTTCATACTACAGATGGACAATGACCCAAAACATAAAGCCAAAGCAACCCAGGAGTTTATTAAAGCAAAGAAGTGGAATATTCTTGAATGGCCAAGTCAGTCACCTGATCTCAACCCAATTGAGCATGCATTTCACTTGTTAAAGACTAAACTTCAGACAGAAAGCCCCACAAACAAACAGCAACTGAAAACCACCGCAGTGAAGGCCTGGCAGAGAATCAAAAAGGAGGAAACACAGCGTCTGGTGATGTCCATGAGTTCAAGATTTCAGGCAGTCATTGTCTACAAAGTGTTTTCAACCAAGTACTAGAAATGAACATTTGATTTACAATTATTTAATCTGTCCAATTACTTTTGGTCCCTTTTAAAAACACATGGCACATGTTAAGGAGCTGAAACTCCTAAACCCTTCATCCAATTTTAATGTAGATACCCTCAAATGAAAGCTCAAAGTCTGAACTTCTACTGCATCTGAATTGTTTTGTTCAAAATTCATTGTGGTAATGTCTAGAACCAAAATTAGAAAAATGTCCAAATATATATGACCTAACTGTATATGTAACATATAATATATATGTGATATATTTATAATATATATAGTTACATATAATATATGTATATGTAATATATAATATATATACATATCATAAATATGAGTTATATATATATGTATAATATATATATATATTTACATTCTATATATATATACACACATAGAATAAGATATAGATAATTTATATATAAAATATATATATATAGCCATACTATATATAAAATATATTGAATACATAGAGAATATATATATATACATGTAATATATATAATAGATATTATATATTTAAATTATAAATATATCATATATATCATATATATTTAATATAAATATAATCAAAATATAATATATATCAAAAACATATATATATGTTAGTGACAAATACAATTAGTCTAGTGTTGTTTCTAAATTGTGGACATGTATTTAATTAATAAATGAATTTTTCAAGGAACAAAATAGGATCCCCTATAATTTAGAGACAGTAACATTATACTGATGGTATTTGTCAATGACATCTCTCTCTCTCTCTCTCTCTCTCTATATATATATATACAATAACTCGTATATTAAATATGTCTAGCTTATATGTATACTGTATGTATACATATCTACAGTGGGGCAAAAAAGTATTTAGTCAGTCAGCAATAGTGCAAGTTCCACCACTTAAAAAGATGAGAGGCGTCTGTAATTTACATCATAGGTAGACCTCAACTATGGGAGACAAACTGAGAAAAAAAAATCCAGAAAATCACATTGTCTGTTTTTTTTCATTTTATTTGCATATTATGGTGGAAAATAAGTATTTGGTCAGAAACAAAATTTCATCTCAGTACTTTGTGATATATCCTTTGTTGGCAATGACAGAGGTCAAACGTTTTCTGTAAGTCTTCACAAGGTTGCCACACACTGTTGTTGGTATGTTGGCCCATTCCTCCATGAGATCTCCTCTAGAGCAGTGATGTTTTTGGCTTTTCGCTTGGCAACACGGACTTTCAACTCCCTCCAAAGGTTTTCTATAGGGTTGAGATCTGGAGACTGGCTAGGCCACTCCAGGACCTTGAAATGCTTCTTACGAAGCCACTCCTTCGTTGCCCTGGCGGTGTGCTTTGGATCATTGTCATGTTGAAAGACCCAGCCACGTTTCATCTTCAATGCCCTAGCTGATGGAAGGAGGTTTGCACTCAAAATCTCACGATACATGGCCCCATTCATTCTTTCATGTACCCGGATCAGTCGTCCTGGCCCCTTTGCAGAGAAATAGCCCCAAAGCATGATGTTTCCACCACCATGCTTTACAGTAGGTATGGTGTTTGATGGATGCAACTCAGTATTCTTTTTCCTCCAAACATGACAAGTTGTGTTTCTACCAAACAGTTCCAGTTTGGTTTCATCAGACCATAGGACATTCTCCCAAAACTCCTCTGGATCATCCAAATGCTCTCTAGCAAACTTCAGACGGGCCCGGACATGTACAGGCTTAAGCAGTGGGACATGTCTGGCACTGCAGGATCTGAGTCCATGGTGGCGTAGTGTGTTACTTATGGTAGGCCTTGTTACATTGGTCCCAGCTCTCTGCAGTTCATTCACTAGGTCCCCCCGCGTGGTTCTGGGATTTTTGCTCACCGTTCTTGTGATCATTCTGACCCCACGGGGTGGGATTTTGCGTGGAGCACCAGATCGAGGGAGATTATCAGTGGTCTTGTATGTCTTCCATTTTCTAATTATTGCTCCCACAGTTGATTTCTTCACTCCAAGCTGGTTGGCTATTGCAGATTCAGTCTTCCCAGCCTGGTGCAGGGCTACAATTTTGTTTCTGGTGTCCTTTGACAGCTCTTTGGTCTTCACCATAGTGGAGTTTGGAGTCAGACTGTTTGAGGGTGTGCACAGGTGTCTTTTTATACTGATAACAAGTTTAAACAGGTGCCATTACTACAGGTAATGAGTGGAGGAAAGAGGAGACTCTTAAAGAAGAAGTTACATGTCTGTGAGAGCCAGAAATCTTGATTGCTTGTTTCTGAGCAAATACTTATTTTCCACCATAATATGCAAATAAAATGAAAAAAAAAACAGACAATGTGATTTTCTGGATTTTTTTTTCTCAGTTTGTCTCCCATAGTTGAGGTCTACCTATGATGTAAATTACAGACGCCTCTCATCTTTTTAAGTGGTGGAACTTGCACTATTGCTGACTGACTAAATACTTTTTTTCCCCACTGTATATATCTATATATATATATATGAGACATCGTGATTACTCGCTAGTCCCGCCCCCTGCACAGTAGCTCCGCCCCCACCACATCACCACACATAATCCCGTCCCCACCACATCACCACACATAATCCCGGCCCCCCACCACATCACTACACATAATCCCGCCTCCCCACCACATCACCACACATAATCCCCCCACCACATTACCACACATAATCCCGGCCCCCCCCACATCACCACACATAATCCCGCCCCCCCACCACATTACCACACATAATCCCGCCCACCAACACATCACCACACATAATCCCGCCCCCCACCACATCACCACACATAATCCTGCCCCCACCACATCACCACACATAATCCTGCCCCCACCACATTACCACACATAATCCCACCCCCCAACACATCACCACACATAATCCCCCTCACCACATCACCACACATAATCCTGACCCCCCACCACATTACCACACATAATCCCGCCCCCCACCACATCACCACACATAATCCGGCCCCCCACCACATCACCACACATAATCCGGCCCCCCATCACATCACCATGCATAATCCCGCCCCACCACATCACCACGCATAATCTCGCCCTCCCACCACATCACCACACATAATCCCGCCCCCCCACCACATCACCACACATAATTCCCCTCACCACATCACCACACATAATCCCGCCCCCCACCACATTACCACACATAATCCTGCCCCCACCACATCACCACATATAATTCCGCCCCCCCACCACATCACCACACATAATCCCGCCCCCCACCACATCACCACAAATAATCCCGCCCCCCACCACATCACCACACATAATCCCCCCCACCACATCACCACGCATATTCCCGCCCCCACCACATCACCACACATAATCCCGCCCCCCCACCACATCACCACACATAATCCCGCCCCCCCACCACATCACCACACATAATCCGGCCCCCATCACATCACCATGCATAATCCCGCCCCACCACATCACCACGCATAATCTCGCACTCCCACCACATCACCACACATAATCCCGCCCCCCCACCACATCACCACACATAATCCCGCCCCCCCAACACATTACCACACATAATCCCCCTCACCACGTTATCACACATAATCCTGCCCCCCCACCACATTACCACACATAATCCTGCCCCCACCACATCACCACACATAATTCCGCCCCCCACCACATCACCACACATAATCCGGCCCCCCATCACATCACCATGCATAATCCCGCCCCACCACATCACCACGCATAATCTCGCCCTCCCACCACATCACCACACATAATCCCGCCCCCCCACCACATCACCACACATAATTCCCCTCACCACATCACCACACATAATCCCGCCCCCCCACCACATCACCACATTCGATAAGATTGGCGTTCTCCTACCTGATCCTGTATTCACACATAGTCAATTATACACTGCATTCTCTAGAGTAACAAGTTGTAAAGGTCGTTTAGTTCAAATTGTACCTGGTAGAAGTCAAGGAAAGATCTTTGAAAATGACTATACATTTAATTGTGTTTACAGAGAAATTTTAACTTAATTTATGTTTCGCTATGAAATTTGTTTAGATGCTGGAATGAATAAAAAACGCACATCTTACTGAATTCAGTTTGTTTTTGATTTTACACTGTGAATAAAATGTATCATTAGTATTATTCAGATTTTTAATGATTATTATTGTTATTAACTTCATTTTAATTCAATTTACCACCTGCGTAAGCGCTATTGAATGTTGAATTATTTACTTTAGTTTAATCACCAGCAGCGTTAATTAGATAGCAATGAGCGTGCCGAGCATTAGCTGGCTGGAAACAGCTAGTATTATATATCTTTTATATATGATATGTATGTATATTATATGTGTGTGTATATATATATAAAATTATATTTAATATAATATATATATATAATTATATTATATATATCTAATTAAATTTTAGATATTTATATAATTTATATGTATATATATAATATATAAATGTGTAATATATATGTGTATATGTATATCATATATAATTATATATGTATAATTATACATAGATTTCTATATATATATATATAATATTTATATAATTTATATATGTGTGTGTATATATATCTAATACATAAAGCTCAAGTGTATGTATGTGTGTGTATGTCCGGGATTGGCATCCGCACTGTCGCAGCTACAGCCACAAAATTTGGCACAGTCACACGTCTGGACCATGAGAGCGTCCTAGGCTATGTTGTGAGGCGAAATTTTAACCCCGCGCGTTCCAATTCACCAAACAATTTTGCCCCTATCTACATAATGGGGAAAAATTGTGTGTGTATCAAGACCCGCCCCTCATTATGATGTCATAATGGTTGCCATGGCGATGCTGATGTCATCATAGGTTGCATGCCCCGCCGCTCATTATGATGTCATAATGGTTGACTATGGGATGGAGGATGTGTGACGGGTATATGGGCACGGGACTATGGAATGGAGGATGTGTATGATGGGTATATGGGCACGGGACTATGGGATGGAGGATGTGTGATGGGTATATGGGCACTGGACTACGGGATGGAGGATATGTATGACGGGTATATGGGCACAGGACTATGGAATGGCGGATATGTATGATGGGTATATGGGCACGGGACTATGGGATGGAGGATATGTATGATGGGTATATGGGCATGGGACTATGAGATGAAGGATGTGTGATGGGTATATGGGCACTCGTCAAAAACTCTTATAACCAGGGCACAATATATACTCTTAAACTCCGTTATAGTGCAGCCTATGCAAAAAAGGGGGCTTAATGCACCACTCAATAATGGATATACTCCAATTGTCCCTATGGGGCCCTACAACTGA
Organism: Dendrobates tinctorius; assembly: GCF_039654945.1. Classification (NCBI taxonomy): domain Eukaryota; kingdom Metazoa; phylum Chordata; class Amphibia; order Anura; family Dendrobatidae; genus Dendrobates; species Dendrobates tinctorius. The sequence goes on from NW_027361943.1 coordinate 2,686,802, forward strand.
CCCCTTCCTGACAGCGGAGGTTGGCACCCTCTTGAATCGCAATTGGCGCCCCCGCTCCACGACGGCTCACCCTGCTCGCCCTATTTATATCCTAACCACCAGGAAAAGGGGAAGGAAAAAATAGCCTCGTTGCCTAATAGATCAACCAGGCAATCCTACAGAATTAAATGGCAACCTCCAGGGAATGTAAACCCAAAAAAGGGATACAATCAGTAACTGAAACACAAGTTACTTAGTGGGGTACAACGGGGAGAAGGGATACTAACAGTCCCTAATTAATTTATCCCTAGCTGGCAGCGGAGCTTTTTCACCCTAAGTTATACTGGTGCCCCCACTCCGCGTCGGCTATCCCTTTCTGACCCCTATAATTACACCCTAATATCCAAAATTGAGGTAGATAAACAAAAGGGTGTCAGGAACACTGCAATGTACTTGCTCACTGAGCCAGTGCGCGTGTCCTGAGTGTCAGGATCCTGTCAGCGCTGGCGTGCAGCCTCCGCTGAGCAGGGACTCACCCACACTGTAGGGGTATCGGGGTCAGGTACAGCCAGAAAGTACGGATGCACAGGACCTGTGGATGCTGAAGTTTAGCAAGCAGACACGGGACCTACAGTCATGTGACTGCAAGGGGCGGGGCTTAGCATCCTGCTTAGTGAGATGGAAAGACACTATACAGGGGCCATGGATTCCATCTTGAAGATCCATCGTGTTTCTTTTTGCAAGATTAACCTATCCCAATCACCTTTTCTCCCATTTTGCTTTACCACCTCCAGGACACAGAAGGAGAGGACATCTCCTTTCCCCCCATGTGCTTCCCACACATGACGGGCCACAGGGGTATCCCTCTTGTTTCTTATGTCCCCCAGATGCTCGCTAATTCTCTTCCTAAACTCCCTTTTAGTTTTTCCAAAAAAATCCTTTGGACAGGAGCACGTTGCCGCATACAAAATTATGTCAAAAGCAATAATAAAGGATTTTGGGGATATGTCAAAAGTAAAAGAAAAGTCAAAGATGCTATAGGATTTTTACAGGATGAAAATGATGAAATGGTAAGACAGGATGTTGAGAAGGCCGAACTTTTAAATTCCTATTTTGCATCTGTTTTCTCTCAGAAAGGAAATGTAACATCAACTGTTCTTCACTGTCCTATTAAGGGAATAGAAGAATCCAGGATATCTATAAACAGAAAGATAGTGAGGAAACACTTAGCTAACCTAAATGAATTCAAGTCTCCAGGTCCAGATGAATTACACCCCAGAGTACTGAAGGAGATAGCAGAAGAAATTTTTGAACCCCTCTCCATAATCTTTGAAAATTCTTGGAGAACAGGAGAGGTCCCAGAAGACTGGAGAAGAGCAAATGTTCCTATCTTCAAAAAGGGGAAGAAGGTGGACCCAGGCAACTATAGGCCGGTGAGTCTGACTTCTATGTATGACATGTATGTCAGTACCTGGATAAGAATGAAGTGATTAAACAGAGTCAGCATGGGTTTGTAACTAATAAGTCATGTCAGACTAACTTAATTTCCTTCTATGACGGAATTACTGATTGGGTGGATCAAGGAAATGCTGTAGATATAGTATATCTTGACTTCAGCAAAGCATTTGACAAAGTATCTCATACAATCCTTATTGAAAAAATGACTAAGTATGGAATGGACAAGGCAACTGTTAGGTGGTATCATAACTGGCTTAGTGATCGGACCCAAAGAGTGGTCGTAAATGACTGCACATCCAGTTGGAAGAATGTCTCAAGTGGGGTACCACAGGGCTCTGTCCCGGGTCCTGTATTGTTCAACTTCTTTATCAATGACTTAGATGAAGGAATTGAGCGTAAACTGATTAAATTTGCTGATGACACAAAGCTAGGAGGGATAGCTAATACTAGAGAAGAGAGAGAGGATTCAAAAAGATATAAATAAACTGGAGCAGTGGGCAGCAACTAACAGAATGGTTTTTAACAGGGAAAAATGCAAAGTACTACATCTGGGCAATAAAAATGAAAAAAGCATATACAGAATGGGAGTAATAGGGCCAAGCAACAGCACATGTGAAAAAGACTTGGGTATACTAATAGATGACAGACTGAATATGAGTCAACAGTGTGATGCAGCAGCAAAAAAAGGCAAATGCAATTCTAGGATGTATTAACAGAAGCATACAGTCTAGATCACGTGAAGTCATTTTTTCCCTCTACTCCTCTTTGGTCAGACCTCATCTGGAATATTGTGTCCAGTTTTGGGCACCACATTTTAAAAAAGACATCAACAAACTGGAGCAAGTTCAGAAAAGAGTGACCAGAATGGTGACCGGTCTGCAAACCCTGTCTTATGAGGAAAGGTTGCAGGATTTGGGAATGTTTAGTTTGCAAAAGAGAAGACTGAGAGGAGACTTAATAGCTGTCTACAAATATCTAAAGGGCTGTTACATTGTGGAAGGATCAACTTTATTCTCATTTGCACAAGGAAAGACTAGAAGCAATGGGATGAAACTGAATGGGAGGAGACACAGATTAGATATTGGAAAAAACTTTTTGACAGTTAGAGTGATCAATGAGTGGAACAGGCTGCCACGAGAAGTGGTGAGTTCTCCTTCAATGGAAATCTTCAAACAGAGGCTGGACAGACATCTGACTGGGATGATTTAGCGAATCCTGCTTTGAGCAGGAGGTTGGACCAGATGGTCCAGGAGGTCCCTTCCAACTCTACGATTCTATGATTCTATGATTCTACACCACTCCAACAGTCTTACAATTGGCAAAGTCCCTAACAAAACACTGTCTTCCATTAGAAGCACTTGCAAAACTTTTTCCAGATCCCACATATCCACAAATGGAGCAGTTCCCACACTTAAACGTACCACAGATCTTCCTGTCTAGCGACGTACCCTCCTGTTTAGGTCTCTTGTAGTGACTATGTACAAGTTTGTCTCTGATGGATCGACCTTTGCGGAAAGTGATCTCAGGTCTTCTAGAGACCATATCTGCCAGTCCTGTATCAGCCTGTAAAATACCCCAATGCTTATTGAGGATTCTAAAAATCTGATCCACTTGATTGTCATAAGTCCCTATCACTCTTTCAGTGTTATTGTTATTCTCCATTGGAGTGTTTGCTTGCAATAAAGTGTGTCTCTCCTTCCCTAAGGAATTTCTAAAAGCGGGATTCAGGACATGGTCAGGGTACCCCCGTTCCCTAAATCTCTCTCGGAGCTCATAAGCCTGTGTTCTGAAGGTCCCCAAGTTCAAGCAATTCCTCCTAGTTCTTAGATACTGACCCTGAGGAATCCCCCTCTTAAGGCGGACAGGATGACAGCTGTCCCACCTCAAGAGGGAATTTGTGGCCGTGGGTTTCCAGTACACACTCGTAGTCAATGTCCCTTTGGGATCTTTCATAATTTTCACATCAAGGAAGGCTAGTTCTTTATCACTACTTTCAAAGGTAAATCTCAAACCATTGAGGTTCACATTCAGTTCCTGTACATATTTTTCAAAATCTTCCCTTGACCCTGCCCATAAGACAAACACGTCGTCTATATACCGGTACCAGGCAATCACTTTATTCGTTCACCACTCATCCGCACCGGTAAAGACCATAGTTTCCTCCCACCAACCAAGGAGGAGATTCGCATAGGAGGGCTCACAAGAGCAACCCATTGCGGTCCCCCTGAGCTGGTGGAAGTACTTACCATCAAATAAAAAATAGTTATGGGTCAAAACAAAATCCTCAAATCATGCACCAAAGTGTTATGGTTCCGAAGATAAACCGCCCTTGTTCCAAGATAATAATCCAAAGCCCTCAAACCAATAACGTGTGGGATGCTACTATAAAGGGCTTCCACGTCTATAGAGCCCAAAATGACCCCTTCTTCGACCACTATACCATCAATCTTGAGTAAAAGGTCAGACGTGTCCCTTACATATGAAGGTAGCGCCATAACAAATGGGCGCAATATCTTGTCCAGGTAAATGCCCACATTTTGACTCAAAGAGCCCACCCCAGAGACTATTGGTTGTCCACGCAAAGGGGTCAACCCTTTATGCACTTTGGGGAGGGCATAGAAAGTTGGAATGACAGGGCAAGTTGGAACCATGAATTTATACTCACTGGCAGAGATTAGTCTGTCATTGAGACCCTTATCCAAAATGGCCATAAAGGTCCCAATAAACTCCTCCGTAGGATCTCTCTCAGACCTTCCATACGTGTCCTTATCCTCAAGAATCCTTTTACACATGTCCGTATACATTTTGTGGTCGAGGATGACCAAATTGCCCCCTTTATCCGGAGGCTTAATGATAATATCTACATTTCTCTCCAATTTATGCAGGGCCTCCGGCTCTTCACCATTTAGGTTTGAGACAACACCGGAGCCCCTACCATGAAGCCTTTTTAGGTCATCCTCGACCACTTTCAAAAAGATATCAATATTAGTATAATCACCAGGGGGGGCATCTTTTTACTTTTTAATTTCACATCAGTGTGTGGTCCAAGACCCCGATCGCTCTCACTTTCTTCCAACAAGTCCGCAAGGACATTGACCCCCTCTAGTTCATCCTCAGAATTCCCTAGTTTTAAACATTGCTCTTTGTCATTCTGAGAAAAGAACTTCCTCCATTTTAATTTCCAACAGAAAAGGTTGATGTCCTTAACCCATGAAAACGAGTCGAAACGTGTAGTTGGAACAAATGATAGCCCTTTACTCAGGACTCCAATCTCTTCTGATGAAAGAACATATCCACTTAAGTTAATGATCTGATTAACATCCAAATATCGTAGTTCCGTTTTCTCAAATCGTAGCCCAAAGGGGCTCTTTGATCCAAAAAAGAGGAGGTAGAGGAGGGCACAGAGGAAGAGGGCACCAGGCTTGAGGATCCCGAGGCCTGTTCCCCCCCCATGGGGCCTGAATAACTGAAACCTCGTCCCCTGCCCCCATAGCAACCCCCTGCACTCCCTCTCTGATTCCGCCATCTGCCTCTATTAAATTGGCCACCACCTCTCCCCCTCTGTCTCCAAACAGCACCCCCAAAGCTCCTTTCTGTATCTGATGTTTCCGCCTCAGAGGAGGACAACTCTGACCCAATATCCTTTTCCACTACCTTAGGGCCTTCAAAGCTGTAAGCTTTGTTTGTCTTGAATTCATTCAAGTCCCTCAAAAACTGTGTATGTTTTCGATTCTTTATCTGATTTTGATACCTCTCAACTGAAACTTGTAAAGTACTTTCTTTTCTATTAAAATTAGGATCTGATTTGAATTTCAGTGTTTTTTCAATCAAATCGATAAGTTTTTTTGAGGTCTGTTCAAGATTCCTCTTTTCCTCCTCCAAAATAATTTTCATAAATCTAATTGACGAAGCTATAGATTCTTATCTCCAAAGTTTAAGGAGATTGGGGCTACTCACCCTGGGGGAAGGGGAGATATTAATACGTAATCCCCTTGGTACAATATTACTCTTGATGTAGTTCTCCAATGCTTTTATTTCCCACCAGGATTTTAAGTATTTTTTATAACAAAAAGCTAACTCTTTGAACACAGAATATATAGATGGAGTGAAGTCACTCACTACCCGTATAGTTTGCATCAGCAGAAAACACCCGATTAGCCTCATTAGCCCAGGACTCAACATTAATTGGCCCTGACAGAAAGCTAGCCGTATTAAATCAAAACCAGAAATTGTTTTTTTTTTATTATGTGTAAAGTAGTTATCAATAATTGGCTCATAGAAAAAACTAATTTTAAAAATCCTTTATTCTAAATTCATTAAAAAACGCCTCAAAAACTCTTATAACCAGGGCACAATATATACTCTTAAACTCCATTATAGTACAGCCTATGCAGTCTATGCAAAAAAGGGGGCTTAATGCACCACTCAATAATGGATATACTCCAATTGTCCCTATGGGGCCCTACAACTGACCCCTTCCTGACAGCGGAGGTTGGCACCCTCTTGAATCGCAATTGGCGCCCCCGCTCCACGACGGCTCACCCTGCTTGCCCTATTTATATCCTAACCACCAGAAAAAGGGAAGGAAAAAATAGCCTCATTGCCTAATAGATCAAGCAGGCAATCCTACAGAATTAAACGGCAACCTCCAGGGAATGTAAACCCAAAAAAGGGATACAATCAGTAACTGAAACACAATTTACTTAGTGGGGTACAACGGGGAGAAGGGATACTAACAGTCCCTAATTAATTTATCCCTACCTGACAGCGGAGCTTATTCACCCAAAGTTATACTGGTGCCCCCGCTCCGCGTCGGCTATCCCTTTGTGACCCCTATAATTACACCCCAATATCCAAAATTGAGGTAGATAAACAAAAGGGCCTTTACTGGAATGGGGAATCACCCGTACAAACAACATATATAGAAAAACCCACAATTTCCAAAGGGCTCCCCACATCGTTTATTGTGGCCAGAATATAACGGATTAAAGAAAGCTTTATTTAACGCTGACCATATCTCATCATATTCAACTATATACATAGAATGGGGAGTAATAAAGGAGCCGGATATTTACCGCATTTACTAGCAATCAAACAGTGACCTCCACCTAGTTCCAACATCGTATAACCATTATACCTTGTGAGGTCTCAATTTGAATATAGCCACATCTGCTCCCTGGTTGCAGGTGTCCCAGGCGCCGTATCGGATGCTCAGAGGGAGCATATAACTATATCGTGGGCCTCCTGAGGAACTCCCCTGATAGGAGGGAAACGCGTCGAGGCGTGATGGCATCTAATGAATATTAAGCTAAGTTTGTTTGTTTATTTGCTATATGCTAGCTGATCATTTATCTTTGGGCATAGTGCAGTATGTGGGGAGTTTTTTGTAATGATTTTTTGTGGCGGTATTGATTTATATATTAGGGAGCGGATGTGGCTATATTCAAATTGAGACCTCACAAGGTATAATGGTTATACGATGTTGGAACTAGGTGGAGGTCACTGTTTGATTGCTAGTAAATGCGGTAAATATCCGGCTCCTTTATTACTCCCCATTCTATGTATATAGTTGAATATGATGAGATATGGTCAGCGTTAAATAAAGCTTTCTTTAATCCGTTATATTCTGGCCACAATAAACGATGTGGGGAGCCCTTTGGAAATTGTGGGTTTTTCTATATATGTTGTTTGTACGGGTGATTCCCCATTCCAGTAAAGGCCCTTTTGTTTATCAACCTCAATTTTGGAGATTGGGGTGTAATTATAGGGGTCAGTAAGGGATAGACGACGTGGAGCGGGGGCACCAGTATAACTTAGGGTGAAAATAAATAAATAAGTAAATTGTGTTTCAGTTACTGATTGTATCCATTTTTTCGGTTTACATTCCCTGGAGGTTGCCGTTTAATTCTGTAGGATTGCCTGCTTGATCTATTAGTCAATGAGGCTATTTTTTCCTTCCCTTTTTCTGGTGGTTAGGATATAAATAGGGCGAGCAGGGTGAGCCGTCGTGGAGCGGGGGCGCCAATTGCGATTCAAGAGGGTGCCAACCTCCGCTGTCAGAAATGGGTCAGTTGTAGGGCCCCATATGGACAATTGGAGTATATCCATTATTGAGTGGTGCATTAAGCCCCCTTTTTTGCATAGGCTGCATAGGCTGTACTATAATGGAGTTTAAGAGTATATATTGTGCCCTGGTTATAAGAGTTTTTGAGGAGTTTTTTAATGATTTTAGAATAAAGGATTTTTAAAATTAGTTTTTTCTATGAGCCAATTATTGATAACTAATTTACACATAATTAAAAATTTTATATAGGCACTCGACTATGGGATAGCGAATATGTATGATGGGTATATGGGCATGGGACTATGGGATGGAGGATGTGTGATGGGTATATGGGCATGGGACTATGGGATGGAGGATGTGTGATGGGTATATGGGCATGGGACTATGGGATGGAGGATATGTATGATGGGTATATGGGCACTCGACTATGGGATGGACGATGGAGGATATGTATGATGGCTATATGGGCACGGGCCTATGGGATGGTGTATATGTATGATTGGTATATGGGCACGGGACTATGGGATGGAGGATAATTATAATTTGCTATAACTAACCACAGTTAGTTACTATGCCCGGGCAGCGCCGGGCTCTTCAGCTAGTATATATATATATATACATATCTAATATATAAAGCTCAAAGTGTGTATGTATGTATGTATGTATGTATGTGTGTGTGTGTGTGTGTGTGTGTGTATGTATGTATGTCCAGGATAGGCATCTGCACCGTCGCAGCTACAGCCACAAAATTTGGCACAGTCACACGTCTGGACCCCGAGAGCGTCCTAAGCTATGTTGTGAGGCGAAATATGAACCCCGCGCGTTCCAATTCACCAAACAATTTTGCCCCTATCTACATAATGGGGAAACAGTGTGTGCGTATCAAGCCCCGCCCTGCATTATGATGTCACAATGGTTGCCATGGCGACGCTGATGTCATCAAGCCCCGCCGCTCATTATGATGTCATAATGGTTGACTATGGGATGGAGGATGTGTGATGGGTATATGGGCACTGGACTGTGGGATGGAGGATATGTATGACGGGTATATGGGCACGGGCCTATGGGATGGTGGATATGTATGACAGGTATATGGGCACGGGACTATGGGATGGAGGATGTGTGATGGGTATATGGGCACTGGACTATGGGATGGAGGATATGTATGACGGGTATATTGGCACGGGACTATGGGATGGCGGATATGTATGATGGGTATATGGGCACGGGACTATGGGATGGAGGATGTGTGATGGGTATATGGGCACTCGACTATGGGATGGAGGATATGTATGATGGGTATATGGGCACGGGCCTATGGGACCGTGGATATGTATGATGGGTATATGGGCACGGGACTATGGGATAGCGGATAATTATAATTTGCTATAACTAACCACAGTTAGTTACTATGCCCGGGCAGCGCCGGGCTCTTCAGCTAGTATATATATATATATATATATATATCTAGTATATAAAGCTCAATGTGGGTGTGTATGTATGTATGTCCGGGATTGGCATCCGCACCGTCGCAGCTACAGCCACAAAATTTGGCACAGTCACACGTCTGGACCCCGAGAGCGTCCTAAGCTATGTCGTGAGGTGAAATTTTAACCCAGCATGTTCCAATTCACCAAATAATTTTGCCCTTATCTACATAATGGGGAAAAAGTGAAAGGAAAAGTGTTGGAGGCAAATTGACAGCTGCCAGATGTGAGGGGGACTTAAAGAATGAGAGCGATGGCGCCAAAGAGTATATACCGTACAGTTGCTAAGGTGGGGCCCTGACGTGGGATACTCACCACACACGGGGATATGAACACACACACAAAATGCGCCACACACTACCATGTTGTCAGGAACACCGCACTGCACTTGCTCACTGTGCCAGTGCGGGTGTCCTGAGTACAAAGACAGTACTCACAGATACCTGTGGAGCAGGGCAGCAGCAGTGACGATGTGTGCTTCAGAGTATCAGGACCTGAAGCACATGACTGCTGGGGGCGTGGCCTAAGCTCCACAGATCTAGGAGCTGCAGGGAAACTCCTAGAAAGGTAACTACGGGGCAATGTTACCAAGGGGCATAGACAGAGACAGAAACCAGATGAAGCCAGGGTCAAAGCACCAGATAGCAATACAGTACCACGGGGTTTAGACAGAAAGGATAGTCAGGACGTAGCATTAGGTCAGAAAACCAGAACGGGCAATAGACGGTACAATAGGGACAAACTGTAACGGAGTAACGATAGCCAAGCCAGGAGGTCAGAACCGGAGAAGACAGTAGTACGAAAGCGAGAGACGGAGTACAGAGTGAGGAAACAGGCCGGGTCATACACGGGAATCAAACAAGCAACGCAGAATACACGCACACCAGGGGTCAGACACACCAGAACAACAGTATAGCTGACAGAGAACCCTGGTAAAGAGTGAGTATAAATACCCCTCCCAGATCCAGAAAGAGGCCACGAACACTTAACCCTGTGAGTGCAGGGCAAGAACCCTGTTCAAACCATGACACATGTGCTTCAACACATATACCACCCTCAGCACACTTTTTATCACACATACACCAACCTCGCCACACAAAAGTCGCCACTCAAAACTCGCCACGCTGTCCCAGAGCTGTTTAAAAGATGAAAAATGAGCTGTGATTGGTTGCTATCAGCAACAATTTTCTTTGTAGACAGTTGTGGTAACTGAGGCCTATTATTCTTATCATTTCTATGGTGTTATCGTCCTTCTGTAAAGCTGGAAATAACACAATTAATTACCGTGCCCACACAGACCACCCTCTGACACAGACTGCAGGGGGAGCCCAGTATCACTCAGGATAGGATTAGATACATGGCTCAGCAGTCAGTATCACACAGGATAGGATTAGATACACAGCTCAGCAGTCAGTATCACACAGGAGAAGATTAGACACATGGCTCAGCAGGCAGTATCACACAAGATAGGTTTAGATACACGGCTCTGCAGTCAATATCACACAGGATAGGATTAGATACATGGCTCTGCAGTCAGTATCGCACAGGATAGGATTAGATACACAGCTCAGCAGACTGTATCACACAGGATAGGATTAGATACACAGCTCAGCAGTCAATATCACACAGGATAGGAATAGATACACGGCTCTGCAGTCAATATCACACAGGATAGGATTAGATACATGGCTCTGCAGTCAGTATCGCACAGGATAGGATTAGATACACAGCTCAGCAGACTGTATCACACAGGATAGGATTAGATACACAGCTCAGCAGTCAATATCACACAGGATAGGAATAGATACATGGCTCAGCAGACAGTATCACACAGGATAGGATTAGATACGCAGCTCAGCACACAGTATCACACAGAATAGTATTAGATACATGGCTCAGCAGACAGTATCACACAAAATAGGATTAGATACATGGCTCAACAGTCAGTATCACACTGGATAGGATTAGATCCACGGTTTCTATGTGCAATATAATCATTATAATTTGTTATAACTAACCACAGTTGGCTACTATGCCCAGGCAACGCTGGGCTCTTCAGCTAATATATATATATATATTTATTTATTTGGCACAGTAAGATAGAACAAAAGACGGTAATTCATTTACCGGCTTCTGTCAAATCATTTCAGAACCCGACAGGATATGAGACATGCATATCCCTATTTTTTTATATGCCCCTGACTAAAAATTTTAGTAGCGTATGTGTTTTAAATTTGTGAGCTGTAGCTCTTAAATTCAAGGGTCAGCCAGGGGACTCCCTGCAGCCTCAGTGATGTCAGAGGGAGTCCCTGGCTGACCTGAAGTGAACTGATGAGCATGGGAAAAAGTCAGAAACTTTCCAACGCTAATTAGTTCCTCTCCAGGCAGCCAGTGAGGCTGCAAAGAGCTGAACTAAGTCATTCTGGCAGTGGTTTACAATGGGGCTGGTAGCATTAGCACCAGTCCTCATTGTAAACTATTTAACCCCTTGTGAAGGATTGCAGCGTGGGACATGACTAAACGGCAGAGACGTAAGAATATGGTTGTTTTTTATGTTATTTTTTTTGCAGGTCATGGTTTATTTATGGATTAGCAGAGTAATAAAATGTGGTCAAAAACTAAGTGTCTTTATTTCATTAAAAGACTTTTTCATTAATGTCTGTGTGTTTTTTTTAACCCTTTACTAGTCTAGGGTTAATAATGGATCAGTGTTTAATTGACACCTCTCCATTATTAATCAGCTTAATGTCACCTACCAATTGCAAGGTGACATTAACCCTTTGTTATATTAACCAATTCGCCACCACTACAGGGCAATGGGAATAGAGAGGATAAGTGCCAGAATAGGCGCATGTTATAATTGCGCCTTTTCTGGGGTGTCTGGGGGCAGATTTTTGTAGCCAGAGGGGGGCCAAAAACAATGGTCCCTCTCATGGCTATTAAAATCTGCCCTCACACCTGCTTTACCTCTCTGGTTGCGATTTTGCTGCGGGAGCCCATGAAATTTTTTTCAATTAATTAACCCCTTAATTTAACAACTAGATGTCCCAAATTTTACAGACAAATCATAATCTAATTATTAGTCAGGGATATATACAAAAAAACATGAAATGAAATGGTTTACTGTATGCAAACCATGTGTCATTTCATGTCGGGTTGGGGAATGATTTTACAGAAGCCGGCAATTGAATTAGCGGCTTTTGTTCAATCTTACTATACAAATGCTATATATATATATATATATATATATATATATATATGAACAACGACAAAGCAAAGTCCAGCAATAACGTGAGCAATCCAGGATGCTGCTAAAAATTTTTTTCTTTTTATTCATAAATCCATTAAAATGCAATGGTCCAAGCAGTTCAAAACAGCAATAACGCAGGAAAGTCGTGCAGATAGGACTACGCGTTTCAGCGGTAGAACCCGCCTTCTTCACGGTCCAGAATCTAATCTGCTTTCCAAACATGGAACCTTATATACATCCCACTCCCATCTGGGTAATTATAAACATATGTGAGAGACTTAAAAACATGTGCTATAAAACATATAAACTATCCACATATTGATCAGTATACAACATGCATAAAGATTATAAGGAAAGAATTCAACATATTGGAGAAAAGTACATTAGGAATGTCCAATAACCTGACCATAAGATTTAAGGCCCTGTGCACACGGTGCAGACTCCGTGCAGTTCCACAGCAGATTTGGCCACAACTATTTTGTGTTTGATGAGAGATATTTCCTCCAGACACAGGGTGTGAGCATGGGTGCCAAGTTTTCACCTTCCCTAGCTAACCTGGTTATGTCTGTGTGGGAAGAAAATTATATCTTTAATATTGATAACCCATACAAGGATAATATTGTTTGGCTGGGGAGATTTATTGATGATCTGATATTTGTCTGGAGGGGTAGTCTCTCGTCTGCAAAAAGTTTCTTTTCTTATTTGGATTTGAATGATTTCAATCTAAAATTTACTAGTAGTGGTCATGAGGTATCAATTAACTTCTTGGATTTGAAACTGACCGCAGATTTGGACAATGATGGGGTTCTGATATCTCCCTATAAAAAATCCATTGCATGCAATAGTATTTTAATGGCTTCCTCTAATCACCCCAAACATGTCATTCAGAATATTCCTGTGGGGGAGCTTATTAGACTAAAAAGGAATACTACATCTAGTGACAAATTGGAGGAAGGAATTGAAATGACCTGTAATAATTTAAAAAAAAAGGGGGTATCCTAATTGGTCCTTGGACAGAGCCAGGAAAATGGTAGCAGGCATGGATAGGGTTAAGCTGTTGGAATCTACTGAGAAAAAAAGACAGTTTGACTCTAAAAAATCTAGGGTGGTTTTCAGTACCAATTATAGTCCTCAGTTTAATTCTATTGTTAAAATCATCAAAAAATATCTTCCCTTGTTGTCTCAGAACGATATTTTGAAAAATATTGTGGAAAATAATGATATTGCCTTTGTGGCAAGAAGAGCCCCGACTTTAGCTACATTATTATCACCCAGCATGTTCAAAGATCCGGATAAAATTTCCCCTAGCAATTGGTTAAAAACAACAGGATTTTTTAAATGCGGTGCCAATATCTGTAAGTGCTGCGGTTTTGCTAATAAATCTAAAACATTTACATCTATCTCCAATAAAAAACAGTTTAATGTTTGTTCTTTTATAAACTGTAATACGGAGAATGTAGTGTATCTAATTAATTGCAATATATGCCGTATGCAATATGTAGGTTGCACGATGAACCCCCTTAAAACTAGAATCCGCAAACACCTATCAGACGCTAGTAATTTGCCTATGGTTGGTGCATCAGTAGTATCCCGACATTTTTCAAAAAACATAATGGGGATTTACGCGGTTTCTCCTTTATGGGCATAGAGCATGTAAAAAAACCATTGAGAGGGGGAGATTTTCATAAAAAAGTGCTTGCAAGAGAAAGTAGGTGGATATTTGAGTTGGGGACTCACATGCCACAGGGCTTTAATAACCGCCTGGATATCATTATGCACTATTGATATATTTGTATTATATAATGCTGGTTACTATTATTATTCTATGTTTTTGTACCACTGGGGCTATGTGCACACGGTGCGGATTCTGCTGTGGAATTTTCCGCGTAGATTTTGCTAAATCTTTAGGTAAGATGATCTGCGTTTTACCTGCAGATTTGTCGCAGATTTGGTGCAGTTTTTGTGCGGATTTCCCCTGCAGTTTCCGCCTGCAGATTTCTATAATGGAGCAGGTGGAGAGCTGCGGCAGAGCCGCGCAGGAGAAGCGATATGCTGCTTCTTTTATTCTGCACCAGATCTGCGCAGAAAAATCTGCAGCATGTGCACAGCGTTTTTTGTTTTACATAGCCTTAAATGGTACTGTGCATCACGTGCTGTTCTGTTGCTTTTCTGCTGCGGTTCTGCAGGGCCAAATCTGCTGCGGAACTGCACGGAGTCTGCACCGTGTGCACAGGGCCTTAAATCTTATGGTCAGGTTATTGGACATTCCTAATGTACTTTTCTCCAATATGTTGAATTCTTTCCTTATAATCTTTATGCATGTTGTATACTGATCAATATGTGGATAGTTTATATGTTTGATCTGTTTTTATAGCACATGTTTTTAAGTCTCTCACATATGTTTATAATTACCCTGATGGGAGTGGGATGTATATAAGGTTCCATGTTTGGAAAGCAGATTAGATTCTGGACCGTGAAGAAGGCGGGTTCTACCGCTGAAACGTGTAGTCCTGTCTGCACGACTTTCCTGCGTTATTGCTGTTTTGAACTGCTTGGACCATTGCATTTTAATGGATTTATGAATAAAAAGAAAACATTTTTTAACAGCATCCTGGATTGCTCAAGTTATTGCTGGACTTTGCTTTGTCATTGTTCACATTTGTATGGATGGACTCCTACATCCAGATCCGGGCACAACGGAGTTAACCAGGTCAGCTGAGGTTCCAGGTGGTTCACAGGAGTGAGCTGGTCTACATTGTTGGATATATATATATAAATATATATATATACATACATACATACATACATTTCATATCTAAGATACATAATATATATATCAGAGGGCAATACAGAGATCTCTCCAATGAACTGTTTGTACCAAGGACTGTGACAAGAACAAGGGGGCATTCTCTTCGTTTGGAGGAAAGACAATTTCTGCACCAGCATAGAAGAGGGTTCTTTACGGTAAGAGCAGTGAGGCTCTGGAATTCTCTTCCTGAGGAAGTAGTGATGGCCAACTCTCTGAATGAATTTAAGAAAGGAATGGATGCTTTTCTTGTGAGTAACAGTATAGAAGGTTATGAATAACAGAATATTATAGGTAGATGGTTGACGCAGCTTAGGGGAAGGAATTTTTTTTTCCTATGGAGAAAATTGGCTTCTACTCTGTGGGTTTTTTGCCTTCCCCAGGATCAACAATGCAGAACAGCTGCACTAAAACTAGGCTGAACTAGATGGACATAAGGTCTTCCTTCAGCCTTCAAAACTATGTTATGTTACTATGTTATGTTATACATATAAAATATATATATGTCAGAGACATATACAATTACCGTAGTATAGTGTTGCTGTCTATAAATAATAGGGGGACCCCACACCATTTTGTTACTTGAAATAATCATGTATTAAATAAATACAAATCCATAATTTAGAACCAACATTAGAATTATTGTATTTGTCACTAACGTGTGTGTGTATGTATATATCTATCTATCTATCTATCTATCTAATATATAAAGCTCAAAGTGTGTATGTACGTGTGTGTGTGTGTGTGTGTGTGTGTGTGTATGTCCGTACGTCACAGCAACAGCCACAAAATTTGGCACAGTCACACGTCTGGACCCTGAGAGCGTCCTAAGCTATGTTGTGAGGCGAAATTTTAACCCCACACGTTCCAATTCACCAAACAATTTTGCCCCTATCTACATAATGGGGAAAAAGTGTGTGCGCGTCAAGCCCCGCCCCTCATTATGATGTAATAATGCCCCTATCTACATAATGGGGAAGCAGTGTGTGTGTATCAAGCCCTGCCCCTCATTATGATGTCACAATGGTTGCCATGGCGACGCTGATGTCATCAAGCCCCACCGCCCATTATGATGACATAATGGTTGACTATGGGATGGAGGATGTGTGATGGGTATATGGGCACTGGACTGTGGGATGGAGGAT
Source organism: Dendrobates tinctorius (assembly GCF_039654945.1). NCBI lineage: Eukaryota > Metazoa > Chordata > Amphibia > Anura > Dendrobatidae > Dendrobates > Dendrobates tinctorius. The sequence goes on from NW_027361943.1 coordinate 2,702,991, forward strand.
ATGTATGATGGGTATATGGGCACGGGCCTATGGGATGGCGGATATGTATGATGGGTATATGGGCACGGGCCTATGGGATGGAAGATATGTATGATGGGTATATGGGCACGGGCCTATGGGATGGCGGATATGTATGATGGGTATATGGGCACGGGACTATGGGATGGAGGATATGTATGACGGGTATATGGGCACTGGACTATGGGATGGAGGATATGTATGATGGGTATATGGGCACGGGACTATGGGATGGAGAATATGTATGACGGGTATATGGGCACGGGACTATGGGATGGAGGATGTGTGATGGTATATGGGCACTGGACTATGGGATGGCGGATATGTATGATGGGTATATGGGCACGGGACTATGGAATGGCAGATATGTATGATGGGTATATGGGCACGGGACTATGGGATGAAGGATATGTATGATGGAATCATAGAATCATAGAATCGTAGAGTTGGAAGGGACCTCCTGGGCCATCTGGTCCAACCCCCTGCTCAATGCAGGATTCGCTAAATCATCCCAGTCAGATGTCTGTCCAGCCTCTGTTTGAAGACTTCCATTGAAGGAGAACTCACCACTTCTCGTGGCAGCCTGTTCCACTCATTGATCACTCTAACTGTCAAAAAGTTTTTTCTAATATCTAATCTGTGTCTCCTCCCATTCAGTTTCATCCCATTGTTTCTAGTCTTTCCTTGTGCAAATGAGAATAAAGTTGATCCTTCTACAATGTGACAGCCCATTAGATATTTGTAGACAGTTATTAAGTCTCCTCTCAGTCTTCTCTTTTGCAAACTAAACATTCCCAAATCCTGCAACCTTTCCTCATAAGATAGGGTTTGCTGACCGGTCACCATTCTGGTCGCTCTTTTCTGAACTTGCTCCAGTTTGTTGATGTCTTTCTTAAAATGTGGTGCCCAAAACTGGACACAATATTCCAGATGAGGTCTGACCAAAGAGGAGTAGAGGGCAATAATGACTTCACGTGATCTAGACTGCATGCTTCTGTTAATACATCCTAGAATTGCATTTGCCTTTTTTGCTGCTGCATCACACTGTTGACTCATATTCAGTCTGTGATCTATTTGTATACCCAAGTCTTTTTCACATGTGCTGTCACTTAGCCCTATTCCTCCCATTCTATATATGCTTTTTTCATTTTTATTGCCCAGATGTAGTACTTTGCATTTCTCCCTGTTAAAAAGCATTCTGGGTATATGGACATGGGACTATGAGATGAAGGATGTGTGATGGGTATATGGGCACTCGACTATGGGATGGCGAATATGTATGATGGGTATATAGGCATGGGACTATGGGATAGAGGATATGTATGATGGGTATATGGGCACGGGCCTATGGGATGGTGGATATGTATGATGGGTATATGGGCACGGGACTATGGGATGGAGGATAATTATAATTTGTTATAACTAACCACAGTTAGTTACTATGCCCGGGCAGCGCCGGGCTCTTCAGCTAGTATATATATATATATATATATATATAATATTTATATTATATATATAATATGTATATATTAAATATACAGTATAATATATTAGATATCTATATATATTATATATATATTATATGTTACAAAAATATAAAATCCTACAAACGTGTACATTATAGCAAAAATGTACATGTACATGTTTGTAGGATGTTATATTTTAGTATCAAATCACACTTCAGTATGTTTAATAACATTTTAAAGAAATTTTACATATAGTTTTAATATATTTATAGTGTTTTGAGAAAAGAAAAAACTTTTAGTGTGAAAAATTTGTTTGAAATATTTTTATATATATATATTTTTTCATTTTTTTTATGTGAAATTTTTTTATGTGAAACTTTTTGTATAACATTCATTTGGTATACGGGTTTTGTTAGATTCCTCAGAGTGCAAAATCCTGCATATCTGAGTATCTGGATGTGTCTGAAAAACAGACCTTTCAGCCTCCACCCAAAACCACATGCAGGGAAATCTGCTATAAAATGTGTTCAGACAGATCCGTTTATATGCTTGACATTATACCTGAGGAAGACTCTTAGAAGTCGAAACCGGTTGTATTCTAGTTTGAATTAAAAATAAAAATCACCCTTGAATCTAAATATCAAGTTCCATCATCATCCTTCAGGAGCGCATATTGCTTGGAAAAACATTCACCAAGTGTTACAGACATTAATTAAAAAGTCTTTTAATGAAATAACGACAACAAGTTTTTGACCACATTTTATTGCTCTGCTCATCCATAAATAAACCATGACCTGCAAAAAAAATAACATAAAAAAGCAGTTTCTGACTTTTTTCCCAATCTCATCAGTTCACCTTACGTCAGTCGGGGACTCCCTCTGACATCACTGTGGCTGCGGGGAGTCCCCTGGCTGACCTGAGGTGAACTGATGAGCGTGGGAAAAAAGTCAAAAACTTTCCCACGCTTATTAGTTCATCTCCGGGCAGCCAGTGAGGCTGCGCAGAGCTGAATTAAGTCATTCTGCAGTAGTTTACAGTGGGGCTGGTCGCATTAACACTGGTCCGCATTGTAAACTATTTAAACCCTTGTAAAGGATTACAGCATGGGACTTGACTGAACAGCGTCGAGGTAAGGATATTGTTGCTTTTTTATGTTTTTTTTTGCAGGTTGATTTATTTATGGATTAGCAGAGGAATAAATATGGTCAAAAACTTGTCTTTATTTCATTAAAAGACTTTTTAATTAATGTCTGTGTGTTTTTTAACCGTTTAATAGTATAGGGTTAATAATGGATCAGTGTCTTTTTGACACCTCTCCATTATTGATCGGCTTAATGTCACCTTCCAATCGCAAGGTGACATTAAACCAACAATATTAACCCATTCGCCACCGCTGCAGGGCAATGGGAATAGAGAGGCTAAGTTCCAGAAAAGGCACATCTTATAGATGTGCCTTTTCTGGGGTGGCTATGGGCAGATTTTTTTGCCAGGGGGGCCTAAAACAATGGTCCCTCTCTAGGCTAATAAAATATGCCCTCAATCACTTTCTTTCCCTCTCTGGTTACGAAATTTGCGCGGGAGCCCACGGAAATATTTTCTACAAATTAACCCCTTAATTTAACACCTCCATCTCCCAAATTTGACACACATACCCTAATCTAATTATTAGTCAGGGACATATAAAAATAAAAAAGAAATGAAATGGTTTACTACATGTAAACCATGTCTTATATCCTGTCGGCTTTTGCAATTATTTTACAAAAGCCGACAAATGAAATACCGGCTATTCTGCTATCTTTCTCATATATATATATATATATATATATATATATATATATATATATATATACTGTGTATATATATGTATACTGTATATATATATATGTGTGTGTGTGTGTTTTGAAGAATTTTTATTTTAAAACGATGTGTACAGTGTTAGTTTACAATTCTATTTTATCATGAGTTTTTACATGGAGAGAACTGCTCTATGTAAAACCTCATGTTAAAATCGCATTGCATACGGATTGCATACACGTCATACAGAAAAATCGCACAGAGATCGCATTACACTCGCATGACACTCGCATGACACTTGCATAGCACTCGGCCGTTTTTTTGGTCCTGAAATCGGACCTTTTTTACTCGCAAATGGGGATGAGCCCTTAAAAATACAATGGCCAAAAAACTATGCCTCATTTAAAAAAATATATATAACCTCACCCACATACAACAAAAAAAAGGAGAAATGGCCAAGATCAGTGTACTTATTAAGCTTTTAAATTCAAATTTTGAAATTAGTGCACCTTTTCCTCATCTAACCCTTTTAATTACAGGTCCAACCCTTTAATTACAGACTCCAAAAATTCTCTCCGGTACATGTCCACATGGATGACACACGGACATATGGACACAGATATCTCCGGTATCGGTTTTTCCGATACCGGAAAAAAAAGTGTGAAAGAGGCCTAACTGGCAATGAGACTTCTGCACCTCTCGACAGGTATTTTGACCCACTGCTCCATTTTTCTCATGTTTGAAGGTTGCCTTTTCCAGACAGCATGTTTCAGCTCTTTCTAAAGATGCTCAATAGGATTTAGATCAGGGCTCATAGAAGGCCACTTCAGAATAGTCCAATGTTTTCCTCTTAGCCATTCTTGGGTGTTTTGCTGTGTGTTTTGGGTCATTATCCTGTTGCAAGATTAATGACCAGCGACTGACACCAAGCTTTCTGACACTAGGCATCACATTTCTCTCTAGAATTCCTTGATAGTCTTCAGATTTCATTGTACCCTGTATAGATTCTAGATATCCTGTGCCAGATGCAACAAATCAGCCCCAGAAAATAACATAGCCTCATCCATGTTTCACAGTAGGGACAGTGTTCTTTTCTTGATCTGCTTCATTTTTCCATCTATGAACATAAAGATGATGTGCCTTGCCAAAAAGTTCCATTTTTGCCTCATGTGTCCATAGGACATTCTCCCAGAAGCTTTGTGGCTTGTCAACATGTAGTTTAGCAAATTCCAGTCTGGCTTTTTTATGATTTTTTTTTTCAAAAATGGTGTCCTCCTTGGTCGTATCCCATGAAGTACACTTTGGCTCATACAATGACAGATGGTGTGATCTGACACTGATGTTCCTTGAGCTTGAGGTTCACCTTTAATCTGTTTAGAAGTTTATTTGGGCTCTTTTGTTACCATTCGTATTATCCATCTCTTTGATTTGTCATCAATTTTCCTCCTGCGGCCACGTCCACAGAGGTTGGCTACATGGAGCTTGAATTTCTGAATAATATGTAGTCACAGGAACATCAAGCTGCTTGGAGATGGTCTTATAACTTTTAACGTTAACATGTTTGTGTATAATTTTCTTTCTAATCTCCTAAGACAACTTTTTCCTTCGCTTCCTCTGGTCCATGTTGAGTGTGATACACACCACGTCACCAAACAGCACATTGAGTATCTGTAGCCCTATATACAGGCCCACTCACTGATTCCAAGATTGTAGACACCTGTGATCCTAATTAGTGGACACATCTTGATTTAACATGTCCCTTTTGTCACATTATTTTCAGGGGTACCATCATTACTGTCCAGGCCTATTTCATTATTTTTTTTTTTTAATTCTGTGGAAGCATTGTTGAAAAACAATATCTGACTTTCATTTGTTCATTTTCATAGATTGTTTATTTATTATGACTTTTGTCAGATTCAAGTTATTTCTGTGACCATTGTGGGTTTTTCTGTCATTAAACAAGGGGTACCAACAATTTTGACCACGTGTGTATATAATATTCATTATGTAAAATAGGGGGCAGGTCATTGAGGGATCAGTGACCTATCAGAAGTCATACTGATGAATACCTAATCAGAACACCACATGAAGACCCCCACAGGCCTGCCCCATAGCATGAGCATATCATTAACTGAAAACTGAAAATAAAGATTAAACAACCACAAGACGGATTTAATTAACAAAGGTATCTTTTTACTCAGTATAACGGTGTCAACCAGACACACTGTCTGTAGGTTACTTTGCATATTCCTGCTGACAGGTTCCCTTTAAGATACCATTTACTGTATTAGGCCCTATACAGTTTACAAGGGAGGTTTGGCATTCATGTATGAAACTATCACAACTCTGTTGTACAGTATCCTGAGACCAGGGGTTCCTTCCCTGTCCCTAACGCTAAGGGTGACCTAGCTCGCCCTTTTCCCTGGATTACTTCTGATGGTGAAGAGGCCGAGTTCATGTACCTTGCCTTAGTGCCTGAATACTCCCTCAGTCTGAACCCCTCCCCCACCCAGGGAAAAGAGGATTAGTGGTGTACTGTAATATTCCAACCAGACTAACAAGGTAATACGAACTGGAATAAAGGATAATGCCAATCATACAAATATACTCACACAAACAACAGAGGTATACACCGGGGAGTGGAGGATGGGATCAAACAAAAGTAGGAGAAAGGGAGACTTAGCACAGACCCAAAACCTAACACCAGTCTCTGATAAATCCACCAAATGCCTTCTCAAACAACAACCTTCAATCACTATCTATTAAACATGCAGCATGCGTTAGCTCTGACAATACATGCTAACCAGGGTCCAGATTATATGGGACATGGGAGTAGCTTACAGTGAAAATCCGAGAGCCTTAATGCAGGAACATTTCCAAGAGTTCTCAACTGAGCAGACTGAACCCTGCAGCGCTAAGACTATGTGCACACGGTGCGGATTCTGCTGCAGATCCGCAGTTTTTCTGGCCCTGCGGGTCCGAAGCAGTATCTGCTGCGTTGTACAGTATCATTGTTTTCAATGGTAAAACCAAAAACGCTGTGCACATGCTGTGGATTTTTCCGCGTGGATTTGCTGCGGGTTACAATCCTCAGCATGTCAATTCTTTGTGCAGATTCCGCTGCAGTTTCATACCTTATCCATTGTTGCAAATTTATTAAAAAAGAAAAACTGAAATATCACATGGTCATAAGTATTCAGACCCTTTATTCAGTATTGAGTAGAAGCATCCTTTTGAGCTAGTATAGCCATGAGTCTTCTTGGAAATGATGCAACAAGTTTTTCACACCTGGATTTGGGGATCCTCTGGCATTCTTCCTTGCAGATCCTCTCCAGTTCTGTCAGGTTGAATGGTGAACATTGGTGGACAGCCATTTTCAGATGTCTCCAGAGGTAACATAGTAACATAGTTTTGAAGGCTGAAGGAAGACCTTATGTCCATCTAGTTCAGCCTATTTTTAGTGCAGCTGTTCTGCATTGTTGATCCTGGGGAAGGCAAAAAACCCACAGAGTAGAAGCCAGTTTTCTCCATAGGGAATAAAATTCCTTCCCTTAAGCTGGGTCAACCATCTACCTATAATATTCTGTTATTCGTAACCTTCTATACTGTTACTCACAAGAAAAGCATCCATTCCTTTCTTAAATTCATTCAGTGAGTTGGCCATCACCACTTCCTCAGGAAGAGAATTCCAGAGCCTCACTGCTCTTACCGTGAAGAACCCTCTTCTATGCTGGTGGAAAAATTGTCTTTCCTCCAAACAAAGAGAATGCCCCCTTGTTCTTGTCACAGTCCTTAGTACAAACAGTTCATTGGAGAGATCTCTGTATTGCCCTCTGATATACTTGTACATATATATTAGGTCTCCCCTAAGTCTTCTCTTTTCTAGAGTAAATAGACCTAATTTTGATAACCTTTCTGGGTATTGTAGTGAACCAACTCCATTTATCATTTTAGTAGCCCGCCTTTGAACCCTTTCAAGTTCAGTAATGTCTTTCTTGAGCACCGGCGTCCAAAATTGCACACAATACTCCAAGTGTGGTCTGACGAGTGATTTGTACAGAGGGAGAATTATGTTTTCATCTCGTGTCCTCAGACCTCTTCTAATGCATCCCATGACCCTATTTCCTTTGGTGGCAGGTGCCTGACACTGGGCACTCCAATTTAGCTTCTTATTGACTAAGATGCCTAAGTCTTTTTCCATGTATGATTTCCCCAGCGGTTTCCCATTTAGTAAGTAATTATAGCATCTGTTTCTCCTTCCCATGTGCATAACCTTAGACTTATCTGTGTTAAACCTCATTTGCCATTTTTCTGCCCATTTCTCCAATTTACTCAAATCTGTCTGTAGTTGCAAACTGTCCTCCTTTGGGTTAACTACCTTACATAGTTTTGCATCATCTGCAAATACTGATATTTTACTGTGTAAGCCATCCACTAGATCATTAATAAATACATTAAATAGTAGGGGGCCCAATACAGAACCCTGTGGTACCCCACTAGTAACCCTGGCCCAATCTGAGTATGCACCATTAATAACCACTCTTTGTTTTCTATCACTAAGCCAGCTACCTACCCATCTACACACATTTTCCCCTAGCCCAAGCTTTCTCATCTTACTTACCAATCTTTTATGTGGGACAGTGTCAAATGCTTTAGAGAAGTCGAGATAAATGACATCCAATGATTCTCCTTGGTCTATTTGAGAGGTTACATCCTCATAGAAGCTGATCAGGTTAGTTTGACAGGAGCGATCCTTCATAAATCCATGTTGATATGGAGTTAAACATTTATTAACATTGAGATATTCCATAATGGTATCCCTTAGAAACCCTTCAAAAATTTTACCCACAACAGATGTTAAGCTTACCGGCCTATAGTTTCCAGGTTCCCTTTCACACCCCTTTTTGAATATTGGTACCACATTTGCTTGCCGCCAATCAAAAGAAACAGTCCCTGTTTCTATAGAGTCTTTAAATATAAGGAATAGAGGCCTGTCTATCACATTACTTAACTCCCTTAATACCGAGGGTGAATGCCATCAGGACCTGGTGATTTGTCATTGCTAGTTTCACATTAGCGTTTTTTTGCGCAGCGCATCGTGCGCATAAAAAACGCAACGAAAAACGCAAAACAAACGCGCGTTTTTTTTACATCATGCGCACGCTGATGCGTCAAAAAAACGCACCGTTACTTGCGTTTTATATGCGTTTTTGCATGCGTTTGCGTTTTTTATGCGCATGCGTTTTTAGGTGTGACATTTCACAATAGAAAAATCCTTGAACACCAATGGGTCACCAGTGGGCGTGTGTCATTGGAATGTTTTATAGACCCTGTACTGCTGAATTCATCAGATTTTGCTGCTGTTTCCGGTGTCAAGATGGACCTGCGTCTGGATAATTTCCGCTTCAAGCTGGATCTTGACATCGCGCTGTCTCAGGCGTATGCCTTTTGTTGCCAGCAAGAAAGGGAGAGGGAGAGACAGCAGAGACGGCAGCGGCGTCGGTTTTAGAGGCATCCAATTATCGAACTCCGGGCAAGCCGTGGAGCATATCACACGCTGTACAGCGAGCTCCAGGAAAACACCGAGAAATTTGCTGACTATACACGGATGTCCCAGGAAAGCTTCCTTGACTTGCTGGGTATGGTTGAAGGAAACATCGGGAGACGGGACACTCAGCTCCGGCGTGCCATTCCTCCCGAAGAAAGGCTCCTTGTCACCTTACGGTATGTATGTTGTTATGTTTGCCTAATTTTTTTGGCTTTTTCCAATTTTTTTTTTTTTTTGTCAAAAAAATTAGGTTTTTTTTGGGCTATTGAATTTTAACATTATTTTTGGGAAATTGCTTTTTTGCATAATGGTTTTTCTTCTGTCATGTACTAATCCCTTTTTTTTTTTTTTTTGTCAAAAAAAATTAGTTTTTTTTTTGGCTATTGAATTTTAACATTATTTTTGGGAAATTGCTTTTTTGCATAATGGTTTTTCTTCTGTCATGTACTAATCCCTTTTTTTTTTTTTTTTTTCGTCAAAAAAAATTAGGTTTTTTTTGGCTATTGAATTTTAACATTATTTTTGGGAAATTGCTTTTTTGCATAATGGTTTTTCTTCTGTCATGTACTAATTCCTTTTTTTTTTGTCAAAAAAAATTAGGTTTTTTTTTGGCTATTGAATTTTAACATTATTTTTGGGAAATTGCTTTTTTGCATAATGGTTTTTCTTCTGTCATGTACTAATCCCTTTATTTTTTTTTTTTTTGTCAAAAAAAATTAGGTTTTTTTTTGGCTATTGAATTTTAACATTATTTTTGGGAAATTGCTTTTTTGCATAATGGTTTTTCTTCTGTCATGTACTAATCCCAAGCCTTTATAAAATGTTTTTTTGCTATGTTGCATTAAAAAAACATGCAAAATAGTTAGGCCATGTACTTTTTCATTTTCAGTGTTTTTAGTAATACCCAAGACAGAAATATAATTATTTTTTCTTTTTATGTTTTGCAGGTTCCTGGCAACTGGAGAGAGTCTTTCATCCCTGCATTTCCAGTACCGGCTGGGAATCTCTACTTTATCTGGGATTGTTGCCGACACCTGCAGGGCTCTGTGGGATGTTCTGTGTCCGGAGTTTCTGCCATTGCCCACTGCCGAAAAGTGGCTTCAAATATCGGACAAATTCTGGGCAGTCTGCAATTTCCCGAACTGCCTAGGAGCGGTGGACGGGAAGCACATCCGCATCACAAAACCTGCAAGAAGTGGCTCTGAGTACTACAACTACAAGAAGTACTTTTCCACAGTACTAATGGCCATTGCGGATGCAGACTGCCGCTTTGTGGCGGTGGACATAGGGGCATTCGGACGGGGCAACGATTCCCAGACTTTTAAGAACTCTGATATGGGCCGGAGGTTGTACGGCAACCATTTCAATTTTCCACTGGCACGGCCTCTTCCCCAAACCCAAACTCCACCACTGCCATTTGTAGTGGTTGGGGATGAGGCATTTCAGATGTGCCCAAACCTGCTGAAGCCGTACTCCAGCCGTGACTTGGACCACCCCAAGAAAATTTTCAACTACAGGCTTACGAGGGCTCGCAGGACTGTAGAGTGCGCCTTTGGCATTCTAGTGTCCAGATGGCGAATTCTCAGCACCGCCATCAATCTCAAAATGGAAACAGTGGATGAGGTGGTGAAGGCATGCGTGGTTCTCCACAATTTTGTTATGGCAAAGGAGCAGCCGAACTTTGACATGGATGAACCTGCTGCCAACCCTTTGCCAGATTTTACTCAGCACCCTCTTCGGTCATCGGTCGAAGTTGCACAAATGAGGGACCAATTTGCGGACTTCTTTTTATCCGATGTGGGTCGTGTAGCATGGCAGGATCAAATGGTTTAATAGTTTTGTTGTTTGTTAAAAATAAAATACATGTTTTTTTTATACCTGTACCCAGTGAACTGTGTCTTAATACACTCCACTACTCACCTGCCCAAGTTAAAGTAAAGAAAGGGAAACCACCATAAAAAAAAAAAAATATATATATATATATATATATACATATATATAAACAAAAGTAAAAAAATAGGCAGCACTCAAATTAAATGTGAAAAAAGTGGATACTTTACTGATCCTCAAGTGGCAACGTTTCAACGGTGACCCGTCTTTATCAATGGCTTGATAAAGACGGGTCACCGTTGAAACGTTGCCACTTGAGGATCAGTAAAGTATCCACTTTTTTTCACATTTAATTTGAGTGCTGCCTATTTTTTTACTTTTGTTAATTTGGCTGTTTGGACACTGGTGAATAGGTTTTGCACCAACTATTTAATTTTGGTAGTGCTGCCCTTTTTTTGATATATATATATACAGTATATATATATATATATATGTGTGTGTATGTATATATATATATGTATGTGTATATATATGTGTGTATATATATATATGTATGTGTATATATATGTGTTTATATATGTGTATGTATATATATAAATAAAATAAAAAAAAGAAAAATCTGGAATATAGTATCCCTTTCAGAGTTGGATGGCTGACCATCCGGTATAAAGTAAAGAAAAACAAACCATAGTGTACGGCGCAGTGTGTGCAGGCGGCGAAAGACACAATAACCAAACATTATTTTGAAATAAAAATTTAACATTTATTTTACTATTATTTTTTAGTTGGTGGAAACTGGGGGGTGTGGAGGGATGAGGAACGGCTTTGGGTGGAGTAAGGGGTTCTAGGGGAAGGAGGAACCAAAGAAGTGGGGGAAGGGAGCCGAGGCAAGGAAAGTTGTGAAGTGGGAGGTGAGGGAGGAGGGAGGGTCAGAGTCCTCCTCTTTGTTTTTTTATGCCGGTGGCCCGTCGTCTTGCTGCTGTCCTCGCTAGAGCCTGAGGACTGGCTAGACCCCGGGGACCGCCTTGAGCCTCTAGACCGGCTGGAGCTGGGGGACCGCCTGGCGCTTGTGGACCGCCTGCCAGGATCTTGTACCTGCTGTGGCATGCTGGTGGTGGTGGATGTCCTGGCTGGGGCCGTAAATATTGAATGCGGGTCCACCAGCTGATGATGCTCCGAGGTGGTGGTGCTGGTGGTGGTGGCGGTCCATGCAGGCGTGGTGGCTGTGGCGGTCCATACCGGGGTGGTCCTCCTGCTGGTGGTGGTTGTGGCGGCGCTACAGGCAGGGGTGGTGACGACGGGCCATCCAGTGGTGGTGGCGGCAGCAGTGGTGGGCCAGGCAGGAGCAGCGCTTGGCATGGTGTTGGCGGGTAAGTGTCCAGCTGCACTCGGACTTGGGGTGGTATATTGGTGTCCGGCGAGGCTTGGAAGTGTGGTGGCTGTGCAGTGATATGCAGCAGAAGTAGGTAATGCTGTAAAACGAGTCAGGGGTGGCACCGGTGGAAATGCCACCGCTGACTGCTGCATAATCCTACTCTGATGCATAGCCTGCATAAAAGCATTGTTGCAGGCCTGCATGACAGTCAACTGGAGGTCAGGGGTAAGGTGTTCCGCCGTGTCCCGAGCAATTTGGGTATAAAAATGATGCGCTGGTCTGGCGAGGTCGACTTCCAGGCGCTCAAGGCGACCCTCGATAGACTTGTAGCGTTGGTCCAAAAGGAGGAAACCACTCTCAAGTCTATCGGACAGTGCCTTGAGGCTACTCTGAAAGATCGAGCTCAATTCAACGAACTCGGGCATGAGAGGCCTGTCCGAGGTCCTCTGCCGCTGCTGGCGGGAAGTGCCCGCAAAACCAGTGGCAGAGACCTGGGACAGGGGAACACCTGAGCGACCAGCTTCCTGGTCTCCAGATGACTGTGGTACAGACCTGCAAGGTGCTTCCTCGCTGATGGATGGCTGGGAGGGGTCCGGGGCAGCTTGATGAAGGACCGCTTCGGGCCCAGGTTGCAGGGTGCTGCTCCAGGTGCTGTGAAAAGAAAAGAAAGAAATTACTACCATAAATTAACAATCGCCAACTCCTGTGGAATAGAAAAGCACAGAATAAAACACAATACAGCTAGAAAATACTTACGTTCGGGAGGCAAGGACCGGTCTTAAAAATGCCAAGGCACGATGGTATCTGTACTTCGTGCCGGTCCTTGCCGCAGCACCACTGCGAACCTGCTTCTCCTGACGGATATCCCTGTTGAAGCGGTCCTTCATCGAGCGCCAACGGGTTCTGACTTTATTCACTGTGGTGGAAAAAAAAAAAAAGAAAAAAGTAAGACTATGCACTGGAGGCTGTGATCATCCAACTGTGTGTGATGATAGAAACTCCATGGAGTTAATAGCATCACACACAGTTGGGTGATCCCGGCCAAGATCACTGCTGCATTACACTGCATTTAAATACTTACGAAAATCCTTGTGGACCCGGGGAGAGGCGTTGTCCCAGCCATCCATCAGCGATGCGGCCACCTCGTTCCAGAGCCGCCGGATCACCACGTTGTCCGAGTGCAGTTGGTGACGGGTGTCCCACAACGGGACTCGCTCCTGGACTAGACGGATGAGCTCGTCGTTGTCCAGGGCGAGGTCCTCCTCCCGCTGTGGATCCTAGAAAAGAAAGACAAACATTAATCTTTGAAAGATTTTAAAATGAAAAATCTAGAAAAATAGCTGAAGAGCCCGGCGCTGCCCGGGCATAGTAGAACTGTGGTTAGTTATAGAAAATTATAATTATCCTCCATCCCATAGTCCCGTGCCCATATACCATCATACATATCCTCCATCCAATAGTCCCGTGCCCATATACCATCATACATATCCGCCTTCCCATAGTCCCGTGCCCATATACCCAAACATACAAACAAACATACACACACACACACACACACACACACACATACACACATACACACTTTGAGCTTTAAGATATTGATACACAAGCCATGAAAATTTTTTTTGTTTTAAATGAAAATAAATGCAAAAAAGCAACAAACACGGAAAAAAACAACCATGAAAATTAAAAAAAAAATCTTTAAAAAATGATTACCAAAAAAAAAAGAAAATAAACCAGTCTAGAAATTAAGTTTAAAAAAAATCTGTAACCAAAAAAGCAGCAAAAAAAAACTAGGAAAATTAGCAAAAAATACTAATAAAAATTTACCAAAAACATAAAAAAAATACAATACAATACAGTTCCAAAAAAAAGGAAATAAACCAGCATAGAAATTAAGTAAAAAAACAACAACAGTCCGTCTGTACTTACATCACGTCTTCCCACCCGCACTTGGCCTTGCTGCTCCTGCCGTTCCTCCGGTGGTGGTGGCGTGGTGGAGGATGAGGTCTAAAAATTAAACAAAAAAAATTAACCACATGTGTTTATTTTTACCAATCCATACGGAAGCATAGTACTCACTTCTTCTGCCTCTTGCCCTGTCCCGGGGACATATTCCTCACCAGATGAAGACATGCTGCAATAAAAAAAAAAGAGACATAAGTACATAGAAATGTATTGAAATTTCAGCCAGACATTAGGTTTTTCATACTTACATTGGTGCAGCTTGCTGTGTGTCCACTCGTTGAGCAGTCTGTTAAGTATTGTGGAATCCCAGTGCCCACACCATTTTATCACCTTGGTTTTTTTTTTTTTTTTTTTTTTAATGTCTAGACCACATTCCAGACATGTTTATCTTAGAAACGCATGCCATAAAAACGCAAGCGTGCGCAAGACCATGCGCACGCATGCGCTCCCGTAGGCTCCAATGTGGTGATTTTGCACATTCCGTGCGCAAGCGTGCGCATGCGTTTTTTTGACGAGACAGGGCGGACCCAAAAATGCAACATGTTGCGTCTGACGCGCCTGGCGCAAAAGACAAAAAAACGCATGCGCACGAAAACGCAAGTATGCGCAAGACCATGCGCACGTCATGTTAAATATAGGTGCGCACAAAAGCGCAAATGTGAAACCAGCCTTAGGCGGTTCTGCACTTCTTCCTGGGTTAGGCAGGTAATACTTAATGGGAAGTTTACATTATCACTCTGCATTTCCCCTGGCAAATCCTTTTCCTGTGTGAACACTGTTGAGAAAAAAGTATTTAAAACATTTGCTTTTCCCACATGGCTCTCTATGATTTCACCCTCAGTGTTCTTTAAAGGGTCGACACCATCAATTTTAATCATTTTACTGTTTATATAATTAAAGAATAGTTTGGGGTTTGTTTTACTTTCCTTAGCAATAAGTCTCTTAGTTTCCACTTTTGCTAAATGTATTTGCTTTTAAGGCCGGAGTCACACTGGCGAGGAATACGGGAGAGTGAGAGGCGCAAAAAGCTCGCATTAGACACGGACCAATGAATCTCTATGGGGTCCCTCGCACCAGCCGTATATTTCTCATCCGTATTCTACGCTCCGTGCCACTCGCAGCATGCTGCGATTGTCAGCGTACTACGCCCGTAATACGCCAATGCAAGTCTATGGGTGCGCAAAAAATACGGATTGCACACGGACCACACATGTGACTTGCGAGAAATACGCACCCGGTGTCTTTTAGCAAAGCCGGCAATTCAGTGCGCTATACAGTAAACTCACACTGACAGGTTTAATAAAGAAACGAAAGAATAGATATATACACATAGAATACATATATATATAAATATATATATATATATATACATTCTATGTGTCTATATCTATTCTTTCATTTCTTTATTAAAACTGTCATAGGGCTCCATTATATGTCCATTTTGCAAGCCTGCGAGAAAATCTCGTCATACGGATGCCATACGGATTACATACGGATGCTTACATGCGCAAAATATGCGACCACACCTTGATTACGGATGACATACGGAGAACTATTTAGGGGTCTGTCATCCATATTACGCATGTAAAATACTGACCGTATTTTGCGCAGGTTAGTGTGACTCCAGCCTTACACATTTTATTTTTTTCTCTAACTTTTTAACCCCTTCACTACCAAGGGTGGTTTGCACGTTAACTCCCGGGCCAATTTTTACAATTCTGACCACTGTCCCTTTATGAGGTAATAACTCTGAAACGCTTCCATGGATCCCGGTGATTCTGACAATGTATTCTCGTGACATATTCTACTTAATGATAGTGGTAAAATTTCTTTCAAATAACTTGCGTTTATTTGTCAAAAAAGCGGAAATTTGGCGAAAATGTTTAAAATTTCGCAATTTTCCAACTTTGAATTTTTATGCCCTTAAATCACAGAGATACGGCACACAACAAACTTAATAAATAACATTTCCCCCATGTTTACTTTACATCAGCTCAATTTTGGAATCCAAATTTTTTTTTGTTAGGAAGTTATAAGGGGTAAAAGTTGACACCATTTTATTTTTACGGACCACATCACATTTGAAGCCACTTTGAGGGGTCTATATGATAAAAAAACCCCAAAAGTGACACCATTCTAAAAACTGCAACCCTTAAGGTGCTCAAAACCACATTCAAGAAGTTTATTAACTCTTCAGGTGCGTCACAGGAATTGTTTTGAATATTTAAAAAAAATGAACATTTAACTTTTTTTCACAAAAAAAATACTTCAGGTTCAATTTTTTTTATTTTACCAAGGGTACCAGGAGAAATTGGATTGGAAAAGTTATTGTGCAATTTGTCCTGAGTACGCTGATACCTGATATGTGGGGGGGAACCACTGTTTCGGCGCATGACAGAGCTCAGAATGGAAGGAGCGCCGTTTGACTATTTCAATGCAAAATTGGCTGGAATTCAGATCGGACGCCATGTCACGTTTTTGGAGAGCCCCTGATGTACCTAAACAGTGGAAACCCCCCACAAGTGACCCCATTTTGGAAACTAGACCCCCCAAGGAACTTATCTAGATATGTAGTGAGAACTTTGAACCCCCAAGGGCTTCACAGAAGTCTATAATGTACAGCGGTACAATTAAAAAATCATATTTTTTCCACAAAAATGATCTCTTCACCCCCAATTTTTATTTTCCCAAGGGTAACAGGACCATAAAAGTTATTGTGCAATTTGTCTTGAGTATGCTGATACCCCATATGTGGGTGTAAACCACTATTTGGGCGCATGGCAGAGCTCGGAAGGGAAGCAGCACCATTTGACGTTTTTGGCTGGAATTGAGATCGGACACCATGTCGCGTTTGGAAAACCCCTGATGTACCAAAACAGTGAAAACCCCCCACAAATGACACCATTTTGGAAACTAGACCCCCCAAGGAACTTATCTAGATGTGTGGTGAGCACTTTGAACCCCCCAGTGCTTCACAGAAGTTTATAACGCCCGGGCATGAAAATAAAAAAATTGTATTTTTTCCACAAACATGATCTTTTAGTCACCAATTTTTTTATTTTCCCAAGGGTATCAGGGGAAATTGGACCCCAAAAGTTGTTGTGCAATTTGTCCTGAGTACGCTGATACTCCATATGTGGGAGAAAACTACTGTATGGGTACATGTCAGGGCTCGGAAGGGAAGTAGTGACGTTTTCGAATGTAGACTTTGATGGAATACTCTGCGGGTGTCATATTGCTTTTGGAGAGCCCCTGATGTACCTAAACAGAGGAAACCCCCCACAAGTGACCCCATATTGGAAACTAGACCCCCTAAGGAACTTATCTAGATGTGTGGTGAGCACTTTGAACCCCCCAGTGCTTCACAGAAGTTTATAACGACCGGGTGTGAAAATAAAAAAAAATCGTATTTTTTCAACAAACATGATCTTTTAGTCCCCATTTTTTTTATTTTCCCAAGGGTAACAGGAGAAATTGGACCCCAAAAGTTGTTGTCCAATTTGTCCTGAGTACGCTGACACCCCATATGTGGGAGAAAACTACTGTATGGACACACGTCGGGGCTCGGAAGGGAAGTAGTGACGTTTTGGAATGCAGACTTTGATGGAATGGTCTGCGGGTGTCATGTGCGTTTGGAGAGCCCCTGATGTACCTAAATTATTGAAATTCCCCACAAGAGACCCCATTTTGGAAACTAGACCCCCCCACGGAACTTACTAGATGTGTGGTGAGCACTTTGAACCCCCAAGTGCTTCACAGAAGTTTATAACGCCCGGGCATGAAAATAAAAAAATCATTTTTTTCCACAAAATAGATATTTTTGCACCCAATTTTTTATTTTCCTAAGGGTAACAGGAGAAATTGGACCCCAAAAGTTGTTTTGCAATTTGTCCTGAGTAGGCTGATACCCTATGTGTGTGGATAAAACACTATTTGGGCGCATGGCAGAGCTTGGAAGGGAAGGAGCACCATTTGACTTTTTCAATGCAGAATTGGCTGGAATGGAGATCAGACGCCATGTTGCATTTGAAGAGCACCTGATGTGCCCAAACAGTGGAAACCCCCCAATTATAACTCCAACCCTAACCCCAACACACCCCTAATCTCAGCCCTAACTCTAACCCTAGCCCTAACCCTAGCCCTAACCCTAACCCTAACCCTAGCCCTAACCCTAACCCTAATGGGAAAATGGAAATAAATACATTTTCTTTTAATTTTATTATTTTTCCCTAACTAACGGGGTGATAACGGGGGGTTTGATTTACTATTTATGGCGGTTTTTATTTTTGGCAGCTGTCACACGCTAAAAGACGCTTTTTATTGTAAAACATAGGTTTTACATCACAACATATTGAGAGCTATAATTTTTCCATATTTTGACCCACCGAGTCATGTGAGGTCTTATTTTTTGCGGGATGAGTTGATGTTTTTATTGGTATCATTTTCGGGCACGTGACATCTTTTGATCGCTTTTTATTCCGATTTTTGGGACGCAGAATGAACAAAAACCAGCGTTTTATGAATTTCTTTTGGGGGGTGCGTTTACACCATTCCGCGTGCGGTAAAATTGATAAAGCAGTTTTATTCTTCGGGTCAGTACGGTTACAGCGATACCTCATTTAGGTCCTTTTTTATGTTTTGGCGCTTTTATGCAATGAAAACAATTTTATATAAAAAATAATTATTTTTGCATTGCTTTTTTAAGGGATTTTAAGGGATTTTTTAAGGGATTCGCTAAAGGGGTTAACTAATGGGACAGTTTAATAGGGCGGGTCGTTACAGATGCGGCGATACCAAATATGTGTACTTTTATTGCTTTTTATTTCCAAAAAATGAATTTATTAGGGAATTTTAATTTTTATTTTAATTTATTTAGCGATTTTTAAAAAAATTATTTTTACACTTTTTTTTTTTTTTTTAACTTTATTACATTGTCCCAGGGGGGACATAACTGTCCTGTGACAAATCGCTGATCTGTCAGCTCCCTGCAGGCCCCCGAAGGTCCCCGTCGCCATCTTGGATCCGGGGACCTGCAGGGAAAGAGCCCCCCGAGCAGCGCTGCACATTGTGCTGCTGTGGGGGGCTCAGGTAAGCACGGAGGGAGCCCCCTCCCTGCCGATGCTTCCCTTTAACCCCCGGTACACCGCGATCGTGTTTGATCGCGGTGTGCAAGGGGTTAACGTGTCGGGGGCAGTCCGTGACCGCCCCTGACACATTGTGCTGGGTGTCAGCTGTGATAATCAGCTGACACCCGGCCACGATCAGCGGCGCTCACCACGTGGGCGCCACTGATCGCTATGATGTAATATTCCGTCCATGGGACTTAGGGCCCAGGTCACATGGACGGAATATTACGTCCAATGTAGGAAAGGGGTTAATGCTTCTTCATTGCCTTCTTGTTTTAGCTTCTTAAATGCCTTGCTCTTGTTATTTATTGCCCTTTTTACATCCTTATTTAGCCACATTGGTGTTCTCCTGTTCCTAGCCCTTTTATTTCTGTACGGTATGGCTAGCTCGCAGTGGGTGTGTAAAACTGATTTCAATATTTCCCATTTATTTTCTGTGCTCCTATTTTTGAGGACATTGTCCCAATCAGTTCAGCGAAGGTCCTCTCTAAGCTGATCAAACTTTGCTTTCCTGAAATTCAGCGTTTTTGTAACCCCCTTCCAGGGCACCTTACTGAAGGACAAGTGGAATTGTATTATATTGTGGTCACTGTTCCCTAGGTGCCCATCGACTCGTACTTCTGTTATTCTATCTGGCCTGTTGCTTAAAATTAAGTCCAGAAGGGCTGTCCCTCTAGTAGGGCCCTGCACAAGTTGTGACAGATAGAGTTGAGCGAAACGGGTTGAAAAAATTGAAAAGTCGCCGACTTTCACCAAAGTCGGGTTTCATGAAACGAAACCCAACCTTAGCGTGAGGTCGGCCACGAGGTCGGCGACTTTAGCGCCAAAGTCGCGTTTCAAAAGATGCTTGAGCGCCCTTTTTGCAGCCAATCAGGAAGAACGGACACTGTGGGCAACGTGATGACATAGGCAGCGGTCACCACCATCTTGGAGAAGGGCATGCAAGTGATTGGCTTGCTTTGTGGGGCGTAACAGGGGGTATAAAAGGGCGGGGACGCCGACCGCCATGTTACTCATGCTGATCTCAGAATAGGGAGAGCTGCTGCTGATTCTGTAGGGAGAGTGTTAGGCAGGGAAGAAGATACCAAAAACTGATTCTGCTGCTAGCGATTTTGCCTGTACAACACACCAGTCACTATGCAGTGCAAGGGGAGGCTATATATTGGTGCATCAGCTCTGTTGGTTATTAGGCTGCTTTTTAAGGCTACCTGGTAGCTGCCTTGCTGTGTGCCCACTGCTGAGCAAACTGCTTTTTTCAAAGCAATCCAGATTTTATTGTTTTGTCCTTGTGAGTTACTGAGCGTTCATTTTTCACACACCGTACTGCGGTGTACGCTCCTCTCACGGCCACAGTGAAGCTATCTGTGTGTGACTCTGTAAGGATAAGTCGAGGAGTTGTTCCGTTCTTACAGACCTCCACCTTATAGTTTTGTCTGGTTTTCAAACAGTTTAGTATATTTGCTGTTTGATTACATTCAAAACTATAGAGAGACAGCGTGTGTCAGTCCGTATACTAAAACACAGAGTTTGACAATTTTACATACACTGGACAGTGGTGTATGTGCACGCTCCTCTCTCAGTACCGTGTAATGGCTGTTATCACGGCCACAGTGAAGCTATCTGTGTGTGACTCTGTAAGGATAAGTCGAGGAGTTGTTCCGTTCTTACAGACCTCCACCTTATAGTCTTGTTTGGTTTTCAAACAGTTTAGTATATTTGCTGTTTGATTACATTCAAAATTATAGAGAGACAGCGTGTGTCAGTCCGTATACTAAAACACGGATCTTGACAATTTTACATACACTGGACAGCGGCGTACGTGCACGCTCCTCTCTCAGTACCGTGTAATGGCTGTTATCACGGCCACAGTGAAGCTATCTGTGTGTGACTCTGTAAGGATAAGTTGAGGAGTTGTTCCGTTCTTACAGATCTACACTGTAGGGAGATTCCAGTTCTGAACAGCAGAAAAAAAGGCAGCAACACTTACCTGCCCAGGTCTAAGAACAAATGCACTGCAGGGTGCAGCCAGCCCATAAAGCAAGATGTTAGCAACACAGGTGCAGAATACCAGACTAACAGCCACTCTCCACATACCCATTCCTGGAGAGGGTGACTGCCCAGTATAAAATTGCACAATAAAGGCCCGCATACTTTTTGCACTATATTAATTTTCAGGGTGCAGCCGAGCCCAAACACGTTTGGTCTCGTTTGAGGGGTGTTCACACTGGGATGCAATGAGGGTGTGCTGGCCAGCCCGCCTAGTCGAATAGTAGGGGCGTGACTAATAGGCTGTGAGCCAGACACTGTGTAGTTCCCTTGTGTGAACAGCGCCCTATGCGGGCCTTTATTGTGCAATTTTATACTGGGCAGTCACCCCCTCCATGGAGTGCACTGATGTACAGCCACTGCTAGATTTATCTGCTGGTACATTCACTCAGAGCACTACATTGTCCTTGCAGTGCACTGAGCCAGAATCTGACCCTGTTGAAGCTCAGTTGCCCACTCCCACATACTATACCACCATACACGGCGACACAGAGGAAGGTGCACATGACATTGAAGAGGAGGTGATGGATGACCCAGGTGTTGACCAAGATTGGCATCCATTGGGGGTAGAGTGTGCCGCTGCCAATAGCTCAGAAGAGGAGCTGGAGCATCCGCAGCGGGCATCGACATCGCAACAGTTGTTATCTGGCAGGCCCGGAGCAGTCCAAAAACGGGTTACAAAAACCCAAAAAATTGCAGGACAGCTTGGCCAGATGGTCAAAAAAGCACAGCGTGCAAGGCCTCAAACTGTCTTCCCTAGTAGGAAGAGTGCAGTGTGGCACTTTTTTGAACAAAATCCTAATGATCAGGCAAAGGTAATCTGTAAGAAGTGCGAAAAGACCTTTAGCCGAGGGAAAAATCTGAGAAATGTAAATACCAGTTGCATGCTAAGACATTTAACCACCATTCACTTGCAAGCGTGGATGGACTACCAAAACTCACGTACCACATGTGCTACTGCTCCCAAAGAAGGTAGTCAGCAACGCAACATTGTTTCCCCCACTGTAAGTCCACCGGTTAGCACACCACCAGCAGCAAATGTTGAGGTGTTGTTGCAAGGGCAAATCATTCAGGGAATCACAACTGTTATTGCAACGAAAGACTGAATCTAGGCCATCAGAAAGAACACCAACTCCATCACCATCATCAACCCTCTCTCAGTCCACCATGTCCACCGCTACTTCCACCATATCCAGCTCTCAAGTCCAGCTCACCCTACCAGAGACTATGAGTAGGACAAAAAAGTACTCATCCTCTCATCCGCGTACACTGGCTTTGAACACCCACATTGCCAAACTAATCTCGTTAGAGATGATGCCCTATTGGTTGGCTGAAAGTGAAGCTTTCCGCGAACTAATGGCCTATGCAATTCCACGCTATGAACTACCCAGTTGCCACTTTTCTCGCAAAACCATCCCAGCCCTCCACCTTCATGTGAAAGACCGCATTGTCCATGCACTCAAGTTGTCAGTGAGTGGAAAGGTGCACCTCACAACTGATGCATGGTCCAGTAGGCATGGCCAGGGCCATTACGTGTCCATCACTGCGCACTGGGTTAATGTAGTGGATGCAGGGTCCACAGGGGACAGCGGTGGTGGCACAGTGCTGCCTAGCCCACGGTATAGGAAACAGTTGGCTGCAGGCGTTCGACCCTCCTCCTCCTCCAGAAGCGAAAGCTGGTCCACAGAGCGCAGTCGCACGAGCACTGCATCCGCAGTTGACAGTGTTGCAAACGAGGTGTCCCCCTATCGATCAGCTAGTGGAAAGCGTCAGCAGGCTGTTTTGCAGATGATGTGTTTGGGCGACAGACACACCGCAGAGGTACTGGCTGACTACTTTCAGCGACAAACTGAGTCATGGCTGGGCAGTCTACATCTTGAGGCAGGCAAGGTAGTTAGTGATAACGGCCGGAATTTTGTGGCAGCCATAGCCCTTTCAAAACTCAGACACATACCTTGCTTGGCTCACACCTTGAACCTGGTGGTGCAGTGCTTCCTCACTAATTATCCGGATTTAACAGGCCTGCTCCTTAAGGTTCGAAGACTGTGCTCGCACATCCGCCGGTCGCCGGTACACTCCAGTCGTATGCAGAAGCTGCAGCGATTGCTCCACCTTCCCAAGCACCGCCTAATTATTGACGTTGCAACAAGGTGGAACTCCACCCTGCACATGGTTGAGCGGCTGTGCGAACATAGGTAGGCCGTAATGCATTTATGGGAGGATACACGGGCTGGCACTTTGAGGGCAGACATGGAGTTGACAGGTGTGCAGTGGTCGAACCTGAAAGACCTCTGTAAAGTCCTTCAGTGTTTTGAGGAATGCACACGGCTGGTAAGCGCTGACGACGCCATCATAAGCTTGAGCATCCCACTTATGCGTCTGCTCATGCAAAGTTTGTTGCACATTAAGGAGCTGTCATGATCACGTGTGTCAGGACGCAGATGATGCCGCAAGGCGAACCCATAACACACGTGACCCTGGATACACCGCCTCCAGTGGGGCGTATTTGAATAATAAAAACGTGCAGGTGGATACGCCGCCTCCACCTGGCGAATTTAGGTATTACACGTTATACATACAATAATCAAATAATAAAGGGGGAACCTGGGAAACTTTAACAATGGTGGGCCCTGCAATAGGGAAAAGGGAATTGGAGACCTCCTGAGCTCCCCTGAGCCAGTGTCCCTGCACTCCTAACGTTCCCTATGCCGGTTTCGCACCGGGCGCCGCACGCGTACCTCAACGCCCTTGCTCACCCTGAACCTAAACCCTCACTAGGGAATGGGTCGGTGCGGAGACTAATCCCACCACTGCACCAATAACACACATGAGGAAAGAGACAATACAGGGGAAACACCACTTAGCTTTGCTCTGTTGCGTGCGCTCCTAGCAACAGAGCCCTCCACCTAAGTGCATCTTCTCCTCCACCTGGATCCATCACCATAACAGGACCCTTCACCTTAGTGCAGCCCTGGAGCAGAGTCCAACACCAGTTGCAGCTGCTTAGAACCAAAGTCCCAAGGATGAGTTCAGCTGCTGACACGAAGTCGAGCATGCTTGAGTCCAGCTCAGCGGCCAAGTCCCACATGGTGAGTGCCACTCTCCATAGTTGCCACGCCACCAGCCCATGCAGACACTTCCCGCTGACACCATCACTGCGACTCCACAACGCCATGCCAGCCCTTCGTCCAGACACCATAGCTGAAACACATCCCCCCTGGCTAAGCTGCGCAGGATATAAGGAAAGGTCGGAGGCTCAGGCATTTGCACCTTCAGCAAAAACCCTGGGTTGAGGGTCAGACAGGGTTTCCCCTAGTAAAAGGGACACCACAGGGGCCCCGGGTATTTCAGCCTTAGTTGAACTAAGCCCCCGTGACAGGAGCAGGCGTCTGCAGCCGAGGTGGATGAGGAGGAAGAGGAGGAGGGAAGCCTTGATGACAGTCAGCCATTGTCTGGACAGGGAACTGTCGTGGACGAGGTGGAGGAAGAAGAGGAAGAGGAGGAGGATGATGATGAGGATGATTATTTAGGGGAGGAGGATGCTTCTTGTGGGGCAAGAGAAAATGTTGGCTTTGCAAGGTCTGGTACAGGGTTTGTGCGTGACTGGAGGGATGTGGATTTGCCAGAAAGTGCTCCTCCACCCAGCACTCGCAGTGCATCATTGACACCGGGAACATTGGCCAACATGTCAGATTATGCCTTGCAGATCCTAAAAAGGGACCCCCGCATTGCCAAAATGATGAACGATGACGACTACTGGTTGGCCAGCATCCTGGATCCACGTTATAAAGGCAAATTCCAAAACATCATGCCACAGGAGAACCTTGACCTAATATTGGCTAACAAACAAGCTACTCTGGTAAACCGGTTGGTTGAGGCATTCCCAGCACACAGCAGTGGTGATGGTTCTCACACGAGCCGTAGGGGCCGGGGGCAACTTGGAAGCGGTGTTGGTGGTGGACACATCAGAAGTTGCGTTGGAGACAGGGGTTTCATGACCATGTTGTGGACTGATTTTTCAAGTCCCGCTCACACGACTGGTAATACTGCATCGATTGAAAGTGACAGGAGACAGCACTTGTCAAGTATGGTTACAAACTACTTTTCCTCCCATATCGATGTTCTCCCTCACAGGTCATTCCCATTTGACTATTGGGCAGCTAAACTGGACACCTGGCCTGAATTGGCACAATATGCCTTACAGAAGCTCGCATGCCCAGCTGCAAGTGTGTTATTGGAAAGAGTCTTCTGTGCTGCTGGATCAATCCTGACAGAAAAATTGACCCGTCTGTCAACCCCAAATGTGGATGATCTAACCTTCATTAAAATGAACCATGCATGGGTTTCCAAGGATTTTGTCCCACCTTACCCTGATGACACATAGGTTGCCAGAAAAATTGTTTTCTTTGGTCCGCCTGTTCCTGGGACTTGACCAATTTCGCCTTTAGCAGCAGGTGAATGTCCCACATCAACATATGCCATTTTGTAAACCTCCCTAACTGGGCAGCCTCCTCCCCCCAATGGCCGGGGTCACCACCGAGCGCACGCAACCGTGCGAGTGCCATTGCCCTGGACAGGTGGATGGGCCGACTCGTGGGCGTGGGCACTGGCACAGGGTCCCTCATAGTGCAATCAAGTGTCTCTGACGGTGGTGGTGCACACCCACCGTCAGACACACCGCCGTACTATGAGGGGCCCAGTGCCAGTGCCGACGCCCACGAGTGGGCCCCCCTTGCTTGGGCAGGGCCCCAGCATTTGCAATGTTTACCTCTCCATGCTCCTCTGCTGTGTAGTCTGGGCTGTCAAATCCATCACTGGGACTGGCACTTCAAATTTGGTGAACTGATAGAAGATGATGGTTAAGACATAGCTATGCCCTGTCCCGCTGGCCGGGATCCAGCTTCAGATGATCAATGGCTTCCATTTCTTATGGACGTCGACTCACAATGAGATGCACTGGTGGTTTCTCATCAGCTTTAACAGTTTTCCTACCCAAAGACGTGTGACATTCCAGCGCACATTTTTAAATGTGCCCTCCCTCTCATGCCAATCCAATTGAATCGCCTACGGCCTGTGGCTTCTGTGTTTTGCACTCCAAAGTTACGTGACAGATCATGATAGGCAGGGAGCACCTTGTTTACATCTCTCCCTGTGATCAAAATTGGATGGATATGAGTAACGGCGATGGGATCAACGGTACTGCAATACAGCAACACTTTCTTCACAAAGAAAGGTTTTTGCTGTGTCCACACACTAATTAATTGAGGGTCAGCATCGCCTCTGAGAATTGTGACGGAAGTTGTTCCCGTGAATAGTAATTGGTAGATTTCTGCAATCACTAGACTTTAGGTAAATAATTGTATGCATCTAATTTCCTATTGCAGAGAGTCTGGGCTGTCTTACTGAGACAGAAATATAAATGAAGATTTAAAAATACCACCAAAAGTGTATCATGGTGTACGCTTGAAATACATTTCCTTTTTTCTAGTTTTTAGATTGTTGTGTAATCCATGCAGAGAACACGGAGATTTTAAATGTTTAAACTATGCTCTATATACCTGCTATCCAGTGATAATGTACCCTATCTCAACTTTGTACAATCAGGTCTAATCCATACTGGGCCTGAGACCGTCTGAGCCTGCCTCCTGATCGATACACATAGGTTTTTAATGTGTAAACTATGCTACATATATACGTGTTAGCCGGTGAAACTGTACCCTTTATCAACTTTCTCGAATCTTGTAGTATCCATACTGGGCCTGAGAACGGCTGCAGAGCTGTTAAGCAAGCTACAGCACCTGTGATTTGGACACGTAATGTTTTGCATTTTTTCTGCAATGGCGGTTAGGCCAAAATCAGGAATTGCTGTTGACCTGCACTTACTGGGAAATCATCGTTCACGGCGAATTATTGGAATCCCAGATCCCCATCACTAACGGTGTTCAGCGGGTTATCTGCACTTGTAAGCGACAAAAGATGGTCCTTTCAGTGTAGCGCGCATGTAGCCCCGGACATGGAAGGCCATGATAGCCCTGTTATTGCTCGATTGCGCGTGCCAGAGCCTCGCGTATCCCTCTAGTAAGCTTTACGTGTACCGCAGGGGCATGCCGGAGTCTCGTTCGTTAACGGAATAAAGCTGACAAATCGCTAGCACAACTAGAAACGGACATACCACACCACATACACACAATCGACAAAGCTTTCAATGTGTGCATCTTTTTTTGAGGTGGCATGGTTGTGGTTTCCTGGGTGGAGTCCAATTAAGCCGCAGGCTCCACTCCTGGTGGTGCCCTTTTGGACATTCCTTTAAGGTTCAGCTTTGCAATCATACTGCCCCCGGAAAGCAAACACTTTGGCTTCATGGACGCTGTTTGGAGGTTCATGGGAATAACGCCGCCCGATCGCCATTTGCCATAATTTATTGGTGGGAAGTACGACGGTATATGATCGTGTTCGTTTTCAGATTTTGGTTTTTTGGGTTTGGTTTTTACATTTTTAGTCCAGACTTTTCTTGACTTCATAAGGGCATGACAAGCCTTGATCTGTGTCTCCTCCACTTCCTCCTTTTACTCCTCCACCTCTTTTGTAAATGTAGTTGCCCTTTTCCATATGTTATTTTTGGCTTCTGAGCATTTTGTCGGCTTTGGGACACCTTTTAAGGTGTTTTGTAATTGTTTTGTATGTGTTAGTATGTGTTTGTGTTTGCCTGCCATTGTTTTCAGTGTGGTTCAACTAACATTCGACGAACTTGCCTCCTGTGCGACGAACCAAAACACTAGCGGGGTGGCTCAACACTACTCATGATATATAGACGTACATTGTTAATGTTTAAACTATGCTATATACACCTGCTATCTGATGATACTGTACACTTTGTCTACTTTTTATATTCTTGTCTAATCCATACTGAGCCTGGGAGTGACTCTGTGTGACTGATGGAATATGTATGGAGATTGACAATTATCCTTTGACTGAATAGAGCTGTACGCTTCTGATACAGTACCATATATGTGATGTTATTTTGTGTCTATTTTGGATTTTGAAATTCGGAAGTTTGGTGGAAGAGGCTGCGGACGTGGGGGGGGCCAGCTGGTGCTGATGGTGGTGGTGCATATGCTGGTAGTGGCAAAAGCACAATAGCAGCTAAGGCAGGAGGTGTTGAGCCTGCGTCATGGTCTGTCTACGGAACGCCTGGAAGGCTACCTTTTCTGGGAGTAGGTTAACCATTTTTAAAGTCGGAGCATCAGGAACAGGTTTTGGCTTACATTGCCGAAACAGACTCCAGCAAATATTCCCTCCTCTTCTGAAGTTTCAAAAAATGCAAGCACTGAGTTGTCAAGTGCTGGCTCCTGGTCAGGAAGAACCCCTTTCCTTGTCTCCTGCACCCCCACCCAAAGTGAATGATGCAGCAGGCCACACTTCACATTAGTCCATGTAGCTCTTTCTATCATACCATGCATTCGTTATCAAGTCAAGTCGTGAATTCCCCAGTCCAAGATGAATCTGACATGGAGTGTGGGTGGCCAGGCAGGGCAGTGGGGTTAATCGGTACTGGGACGGTGTCTCCCTGGGATGTGTCACAGTGGTGGTGACCCGTTCCGTGGCCCTGGGCGTCCATGCAAATGGGTGAATTACGTTTATAGGTGAATGATACGTGATGCCACCTGTGGTTTCTGAGTAGATTGACCAGCGCTGCAGGGGCGCTTCTCTGGGACAGAAGTTGTGGTGCAGCTAAGATGTAGAAGCCCTGCACAGGTATGGCCATTGTCGCAGGGCACATGAAAGGGTTGGTAGATGGTGTGCAGTGCAGGATGTAGCAGAGTCGTGTGCCAGGCACAGGAGAAAGAGGACAGACACAGTCGTGCAGTTCCTTTACCTCTACTTGGTAAGTGCCGTCCAGGACCCAGAGTACAGATGGAGAAGGAGTTGGTCAGCCTGGAAGCCAATTTGGAATTCTTTCTCTGCAGATAGGTAGTGTGGCCTCCGTTCTAGCGCTTATCTGAAGTACTCTCAGTGCTGAGTTCAATGAAATTCCCCTGTTGACTCTCTCTTGGAACTTTCTCGTATGGCAGGTAGCCATAGCCTTTTCCTTCTGGCTCCCACACGTCGCTGCTGGGGCCTCCGAGCCTTAGTTGGGTACAGAGCATTTACAGCTGCTACTTCCTCCGGTTTCTGCTGCAGGAACGTCAGTGTCCCTACAAACTCGGAGACCGGAATCTGGACCTTGCGCTCAAGCTAGGAGTGAGCCTTAACTCTGCTCATCCTCCTGCTCCCCTTCTCACGTCCACACACTTCCCCTTCCCTTCATAGACTGCCCTAACTTACCTCCTCCTGACCGCAGACAGCAGCTCCTCAGCAGTCAGGTTCAGAGGTCTCCCTGCTGGCCTGGAGTGGGAAATGTGTTGTGTGTTGGTTTAACTGCTAGAGAGATCCTTCGTTGCTCCCAAGCATGACATCACACTCCCTAGGAGGAAGGTAATGCTACTGTGGCGACCGTACTCCTGGGGGCGCCACAAGTGCACTGAGGCCCAGCCATTGCTAGATGATTCTGCTGGTACATTGACCCAGACCACTACATTCCCCTCGCACTCTACACAGCCTGAATGTGACCCAGATGAAACTCAGATTACCCTTCCCATATACTGTACCACCTTACATGGTGACAAAAAGGAAGGTGCAGCTGAAAGAGCAGGTTCGGCCCACCCGCTGTCAGACACACCGCCGTACTATGAGGGGCCCTGTGCCAGTACCATCGCCAACGAGTGGGCCCCCCCTGCTTGCTCTGGATCACAGCACTTGCAAAGTTGAAATACTTACCTCTCCCTTCTCCACCGCCATGACGTCTTCTGCGTTTCCTGACAGTGATATTCTGATCAGAGAGCGCAATGACATCACGTCTGTACGCCCAGACTAGTACAGGGATTCCCTAGCGAGGAGACTTATTTGAGGAGACTTACTTGTTTTCAATGTTGGGACAGCAATTTTTGGGGAGCACTATACTCTGGAGAATAATATATGGGGCCCAACATACACTGGAGCATTCCAAAGGTGGACATCAGACACTGGAGCAGCATTTACAGGGCCCATTATACACTAGAGCATTAGATATGGGGCCCATTATATATAGAGCATTATTTGGGCCCATAAGACAGTGCAGCTTCATCCATGGGGACCAACATATACTGTAGCAGTATGTGGAGCTCATCATATACTGTTTCAAACATTATATGGGACCAATGATTGTGTATGGTGAAATATATGGGCCTCATTACTCTGTATAGTGCACTATGCGGTGGCCATAATACTGCATGGAGTAAGATACTGTCCGTTTTTGGAGCTATTGGAGAATTTAAAATGGATATCAGTCATGAGATGTAAAAAGTGAAGTATTTTTCATTGTACTATACCGCTATTTCTCTGCCGTATCGGAGCATCATGAGTTGTGGTATGTGTTAAAGGGGCGCTCTTTGGCTCAGGGCACATGAAAACCTGGAGCCAGCCCTACCCCCCCACAAATTTAGCCAAATAACCCCCATTTTTCAGTGCGTAACTAGTATTATGAAGTAAATTAAGGTTGAAAAGCTTCAGTAATAAGATTTGATGTTTTTGGCATTCAAAAGGGCACTGTAGGTGTGTTTCCTGGCCTCCACTCCACGATTGTGTGAGTGATTGGGCAGCCGCCAGTAGCAGCGCTAGCGCCAGCGCACTCCAGCAATACCTTTTGCAGCAGCTAAGCGTCCTGCATTGCTCCAGCGCCTTTGCAGCGCCTTGCTTGCGGCTCTGTTCATGCCGCGCCGCGGTTGCAGCCTCCCGGGTGTTCGCAGTTGCGACACCTCATACCTTATTTTTTACGGTAGGTCTATAGGGGATAGTCCTGGTGTTTAAGGCTATTTCTGTGACCTTTAATACCGTGTCCACATCGCTGAAGTCTGTGACCCTATACAGACTCAACGGTCTTTATGTTTTTGTTGGCAGCTCTGTGCATATAACAGAGTCTGCTTTAGTGCACGGAGTGCAGCTAAAACCCTGTGCACATTACCGCCTGAGTGCCCTGCCTCTTTTAGCAGCGGTTACCCCATCTACCGCACGGTGGACCCCGAGCGGTGAATGCACTTTATTTTAATTTTATTTAGTGCGTTCCACCGCTCATAACATAATACTAGCGCCAGGGTCTGGCTAGAGATGGCAGATCAGCAGCAGCTGTTACAGCTTGTGCGTCAACTCGAGGCTCGTCTTGCTACTCTTGAGAGGTCTCTCGCAGCTGCGCAGGCTACAGATGCTGCCGTCCAGGCACTCACAGATGTGGTAGGACGTATGTCCATGTCTGCCCTTGCACCGACAGTTACCTGCCTCCCGTTGCCCGATAAATATGCTGGGGATGGCGCCAACTGTAGGGGTTTTATCAGCCAGTGCTCGATACACCTGGAGCTGCTGGCTGCGCAATTCCCTACGGAGTGGGCCAAGGTGGCTGTTGTTATCTCCCTACTGTCGGGCAAGGTGCTGGAATGGCCTACGCCTCTGTGGGAGCGTGGTGACCCCGAGATTCGGTCCGCGGCTAACTTGCTAACTGCCATCAGGCAAGTTTTTCTTTGTCCTTGGGTCACGCATGATACGTCCCTGCAGTTTCTCGCCCTTACTCAGGGGTCACTCTCGGTTAGCCAGTATGCCGTCCGTTTTCGGACACTGGCGTCCGAGTTGGAATGTTCCGACAAGGCCCTAATCCACGTTTTTTGGCGAGGTCTAGTGGAGCATGTGAAGGATGCTCTCTCTACTAGAGAGATTTCCACTAGCTTGGAAGAGCTAATCTCAGTCTCCTCACGCATCGATCTCCGTTTTTTGGAGCGCGGTATGGAGCGAGCTCACTCCAAGCGCAAATCCGTTTCTGCTCCCAAATTTTTTGTACCCCTTGAGCTAGACGAGCCGGAGGTTCTACCTCCTGAGCCCATGGTGGTGTCTCGCACCAACTTTAATACAGACTCTGACCAGGAATCCATCTGCGGTTGTCGCCATGTCTGTGCGGTTTCTCCGGAAGCCGGCTCCCCG
Organism: Dendrobates tinctorius; assembly: GCF_039654945.1. NCBI lineage: Eukaryota > Metazoa > Chordata > Amphibia > Anura > Dendrobatidae > Dendrobates > Dendrobates tinctorius. Next base: position 2,735,205 of record NW_027361943.1, read on the forward strand.
CAAAGGTCGGAGTCTGAACCGGCTATCGAGACCTTTGTCCCTCCTCATCTCAGGGCTCAGGTGCTCGCCTGGGCGCATGCGCCTAACACGCGCCACCATCGGGGCTATATGCAGGTCTCAAAAATGTTGACTGATGCGTATTGGTGGCCCCATAGAGCCCGGGACATAAAAAAATTTATTCAGGCTTGCACCTTATGTGCTCAGCCTAACCCTCCTAGGCAGAGGGTGGCGACATCTGCCGACACGCGGCAGCGTGCCTCTGTCACTCCTGCTCCTACTATCTCCCAAGTGTCCCTCTTGAAACCTGGTGACCTTGGTTCCTCTGATGCCTTCCAGGTGTCTCGGGTTACGGTAACCCCTACCTGGACACCAAGCTCGCCCTCGGACGAGTTTGAGCCCTATGCCACCGTAGGGCACAAGGTATGCGCCCAGAGGGCTCGGGGAGGAGGGGGCCTTAGGAGGGGGGGTAATGTTAGGAATCTGTGTCCTGCCATACTTATGCAGAGATCCAGATCCTCACATTTGTCTCCAGAGGCTAAGTCCTTTCAGCCAGCTTCTGAGCATGCTCCTGGAATGAGCTCCCATTGGAGTTCAGGAGTCAGGTGCTCAGGTCCTACTCCTGATTCGATTGGTTCGGCTTAGGGCTCTGGAGATTTCCGGAAGGTCCCGGTCACTATAAAAAATGTGCATGGCTGTTCCGCCATGCGCTAGTATTTTTCATACTTGCTGCTGTGTGTTTGGTAGTGGATGCTTGGACTGGTGAATGACTTATTATGAAACCCCTTTCCTCTGATATTACGATTGTGTGAGTGATTGGGCAGCCGCCAGTAGCAGCGCTAGCGCCAGCGTGCTCCAGCAATACCTTTTGCAGCAGCTAAGCGTCCTGCATTGCGCCAGCGCCTTGCTTGCGGCTCTGTTCATGCCGCGCTGCGGTTGCAGCCTCCCGGGTGTTCGCAGTTGCGACACCTCATACCTTATTTTTTACGGTAGGTCTATAGGGGATAGTCCTGGTGTTTAAGGCTATTTCTGTGACCTTTAATACCGTGTCCACATCGCTGAAGTCTGTGACCCTATACAGACTCAACGGTCTTTATGTTTTTGTTGGCAGCTCTGTGCATATAACAGAGTCTGCTTTAGTGCACGGAGTGCAGCTAAAACCCTGTGCACATTACCGCCTGAGTGCCCTGCCTCTTTTAGCAGCGGTTACCCCATCTACCGCACGGTGGACCCCGAGCGGTGAGCGCAATTTATTTTAATTTTATTTAGTGCGTTCCACCGCTCATAACAGTTATGAAGCCACTACTTTGTTATTTTAGCTGTGTGCTTAGGGTCATTGTCTTGTTGGAAGATGAACCTTTGGACAAGTCTGTGGTCCAGAGCACTCTGAAAGAGGTTTTCAAGCAGGATATCTCTGTACTTGGCCGCATTCATGTTTCTTTCAATTGCAACCAGTTGTCCTGTCACTGCAGCTGAAAAACACCCCATAGCATGATGCTGCCACCACCATGTTTATCTATTGGAATTGTATTGGGCAGGTGATGAGCAGTGCCTGGTTTTCTCCACACATACCGCTTAGAATTAACACCAAAAAGTTCTATCTTCGTCTCATCAGACCAGAATATCGTATTTCTCATAGTTTGGGAGTCCTTCATGTGGTTTTTAGCAAACTCTATGTGGTCTTTCATATGTCTGGCACTGAGGAGAGGCTTCCATCGGGCCACTCTGCCTAAAAGGCCCGACTGGTGGAGGGCTGCAGTGATAGTTGACTTTGTGGAACTTTCTACTATCTCCCTACTGCATCTGTGGAGCTCAGTCACAGTGATCTTGGGGTTCTTCTTTTCCTCTCTCACCAAGGCTCTTCTCCCACAATTGCTCAGTTTGGCTGGACAGCCAGGTCTAAGAAGACTTCTGGTGGTACCAAACATCTTCCATTTAAAGATTATGGAGGCCACTGTGCTTTTAGGAACCTTGAGTACTGCAGAAATTCTTTTAACCTTGGCCAGATCTGTGTCTTGCCACAGTTCTGTCTCTGATCTTCTTGGCCAGTTTCTTTGACCTCATGACTCTCATTTGGTCTGACATGCACTGTGAGCTGTAAGATCTTAAGGTACTGTCACACTTAGCGATACACCAGCGATCCCAACCAGCGATATGACGCGGTCAGGATCGCTGGTGCATCGCTAAGTGGTCGCTAGTGAGCTGCCACACAGGCAGATTTCACCAGCGACATAGCAGGGGTCGCTACTTACCTGTCAGACGAGGCGATCCTGACGTCCTCCCGCCCGCGTCCACACTTTGATCATCTCCACAGCAGGAAGCCCCAGCAGGAAGCTGACGACGATAAACGGTCCAGGACATTCTTGCGCGATCAGCGATAACCAGCAGGGGAGCGGTCGGAGGTAAGTATCAGACATAGCGATATCACTAGCAATATCGCTATAACGTCACAATAAACAGTGACGTTATAGCGATATTGCTAGCGATATCGCTTAGTGTGACAGGCCCTTTATATAGACAGGTGTGTGTCTTTACAACTCAAATCCTATCGGTTTAGTTAAACACAGCTGTACTCCAATGAAGGAGTAGAACCATCTCAAGGAGGATCACAAGGAAATGGACAGCATGTGACTTAAATATGAAAGTCTGACCAAAGAGTCTGAATACTTATGACCATGTCATATTTCAGTTTTTCTTTTTTAATTAATTTGCAAAAATTTCTGTTTCTTTTTCAGTTAAGATGGGGTGCAGAGTGTACATTAATGAGAAAAAAATGAACTTTTTTGAATTTACCAAATGGCTGCAATGAAAAAAAAAGTAAAAATTTTAAAGTGGCCTGAATATTTTCCGTACCCACTGTATATACAGTATATAGATAGAATAAAAGCCTGCAATTCTTGTGCCACGTACAGTAAAATCACAGCTTGACAGGTTAGAATAGAATAGATGTAAACACACACACACACACATATATATGGGTCATATAGTCGATGGGAGGTATGTGTCTCAGAGATGGCTTGTCTCTGTAATGTAAGCCCAGAGTGTTTCTTTAGTACACATAAGCCCTAATGGATATCATTATATTTCTAATGTTTTGCAAGGACCTGTGGTGAGGTCACAATCACATGACTAGTCGGCTGCTGGGTTTGTGGGTGTAGCTATACCTTTATAATGTATACTACTCCTGAAACAGAGAGCTGTATGTGGGGAGGGATAAGCCTTCTGTGTGTGCTGGGGCTCCAGGACTGAGCCTGAAGTAATGGACATTTGTGCTTTCTTTTGCCTGAGCTAAAGGCTATTGCTTTTGCTTTGTACTGCTTTATGGGTTATGCCGCAATAAACCCTATGAACTTTAAAAGGAACGTGCCTCCTGATTGACTCCTGAGCGAGTACAACCCCTACAATTGGTGCTAGACGTGCGGGCAGCGTTCCCAGCAGAGCCGTAAGACTGTTACTGCATGTCCTGGGTCAAGTTGGCAGGAAGCCAGCAAGCATTGCCTGGAAAAATGGAGGACCTGCTGAGGCACCTGGTCCAGGCACAGTCACAACAACAGGAGACCAACAGGCTGTTGTTACAACAGATGCAGCAGAGCCAGCAGGAGCAATGGCAGCAGTTCCAGCAGAGCCAGCAGGAGCAACGGCATCAGATGCAGCTTCTGGCAACCGCCATCCAGGAGGACAGGATGAGCGCCCCAACCCCAGGTCTGGCTGATGACACCCACGTCAGGAAGACGGTAAGACGCGCATTGCAGAAAATGACCCCTGAGGAAGATGTTGAGGCCTTCCTGACAGTGTTTGAGAGGGAAAAACTTCAGCGAGAGCAGTGGGCTGAGGTACTGGCCCCATACCTGACGGGGGAGCCCCAGAAGGTGTACTATGACTTAACTTTGCAAGGCGCCAAGGAGTATCCTAAACCAAAAGCCGAGATTCTCGCACGTTTGGGGGTGACAATGACTGTCAGGGCACAGCGAGTTCACCGCTGGGCCTATCACCGGGACAAACAGCCTCGCTTACAAATGTTCAACCTGTTGCACCTGGTCCAGAAATGGCTTCAGCCAGAGTCTTCTACTCCTGCACAGATGGTACAGCGAGTGGTGATGGATGCACACTGAGGGAAGCCTTCAACAATGTCACCGTCATTAATGGGGTTGCACAAGAGCCGGGAGCAGACACAAGGTTTCCCTATTTTATGATGAGTGGGGAATTGTTATACCGGGTCACAAAAATAAGGGAGGAGTTGGTAGAGCAGTTAATAGTACCAGGCCCCTATCAACGGAAAGTGTTGGACATGGCCCATTCACACATCTTGGGGGGACACCTCGGGGTGGAAAAAATGCAGGAACGGGTTGTGCAGAGGTTCTATTGGCCTGGGTGTCACTGGTAAATAGTAAACTATTGCAGGTCCTGCCCTGCATGTCAGTTAACTGCCCCCACATCTCATTTTTGGAACCCCCTTGTGCCATTGCCCATTATTGAGGTGCCATTTGAGGAAATTGCCATGGACTTGGTCGGTCCCTTAGTTGAATCAGCCTGGGACCATCAGTATATATTAGTCATCCTGGACTATGCCACATGCTATCCTGAGGCAATTCCCCTGAGAAATTCCTCCACGAAGAGTATAGAACACGAGTTGGTCCATGTGTTTTCCCGGACGGGTTTGCCGGAGGAGATCCTGACCGACCAGGGGACAGCTTTTATGAGCAAGGTGATGAGGGAGTTGTGCAAGGTTTTGCAAATCTCCCAGTTGAGGACTTCAGTGTACCATCCGCAGTCAGATGGCCTTGTTGAGCGGTTTAACAAGACACTGAAGAGCATGCTAAGAAAAGCCATAGAGAAAGACGGTAGAGACTGAGATTGTCTCGTACCGTATCTGCTGTTTTATATCCGTGAAATTCTCCAGGCCTCTACGGGGTTCTCGCCCTTCGAGCTTCTGTACGGCCGACATCCATGAGGTCTAGATACAGCCAAAGAAACCTGGGAAGCCGAAGTGACGCTCAGCAGAAGCGTCATTGAGCATGTGGCACTGATGCAGCAGAGGGTTGTGAAGGTGATGCCCATTGTTAAAGAACTTCTCCGCCAGGCACAAGAGACTCAGGCCAGGGTCTACAACCGGTCAGCAAGAGTGAGGCAGTTCAATCTGGGAGACCGAGTTCTCGTGCTAATTCCAACGGTGGAGAGTAAGTTCTTGGCCAAGTGGCAAGGGCCGTATGAGGTGGTGGAGAAGTTTGGTGAGGTAAATTATAAAATTCACCAACCCGGCAGATGGAAACCATACCAGGTTTACCATGTCAACCTCATCAAACCGTGGCAAGATAGAGAGCCAGCGGTAACTCCTTGCTTGCTTGCTGGGCAACCTAGAAGGTGAGGTTGGAGCGGTTACCATAGCGGAGACGCTATCGAAGGCCCAGAATTAGCAGTGCTGGGAGTTACTCCAGAAAAACAGGAACCTGTTTTCAGAGATGCCGGGGTGCAAGAAGGTTGTGGAGCACGAAGTTCTGACCGAGCCACATGTGTGGGTGAACATGAAGCCTTATCGAATTCCCGAGGCCCGTCGAGAAGTAATCTCCAAGGAGGTGCAGCGTATGTTGAAGCTCGGGGTCAATGAGGAATCCAAGAGCGGTTGGTTGAGCCCAATTGTCTTGGTCCCAAAACCTGATGGTGAATGGAGGTTCTGCAATGACTACTGGAAGCTGAATGAAGTCTCCAAGTTCGACGCATATACCATGCCACGCGTTGATGAGCTCATCGAGAGACTTGGATCTGCCAGGTACATAACCACCTTGGATTTGACAAAGGTATATTGGCAGATCCCCCATGGCATGGGAGGCCAAGGAGAAGACTGCATTTTCTACACCAGACGGGTGCTTCCAGTATGTCCGGATGCCGTTTGGCCTGCAGGGAGCTCCGGCAAACCTTCCAGAGGGCTATGGATAGAATCCTTGTGCCTCCTAAGCTATACGCTGCCGCGTACCTGGATGATATCGTCATCTTTACCCCGGACTGGGAGACTCACCAGGAAAAGGTCCAAGCAGTGTTTGATGCTCTAAGGGAGGCGGGGTTTACGATAAACCCAAAGAAGTATGCCTTGGGTAAAGAAGAAGCCAAGTACCTGGGATATGTACTGGGGCATGGCGAGATCAAACCCCAAATCAATAAAGTGGAGGCAATTCAAACATGGCCGAGACCTCTGTCCAAAAAGCAGGTTCAAGCCTTCCTGGGGATCGTGGGATATTACAGGAGGTTCATCCCAAACTTCGCCATGATGGCTGCGCCTCTAACTGACTTGCTTAAGGGGACAAAATCCGTAATGGTCAGGTGGTGCGAAGGGGCAGAGTCAGCCTTCCATGAAATGAAAGGGACTCTATGTAAGCAACCCGTTCTGGTGGACCCAGACTTTAAAAAAGGAGTTCATCCTTCAGACAGACGCCTCAGTTGTCAGGGTAGGTGCAGTCCTCTCCCAGGAGATACATGGGGAGGAGCATCCTGTCCTCTACCTGAGTAGGAAGCTATCTTCATGTGAAAAGAATTACTCAGTCGTAGAGAAGGAGTGTTTGGCCATAAAGTGGGCAGTGGATATGGGTCGCCCTCACACCCAGGGCTGTGGGGTACTCGGTAACGGGCCGGTATCTCACAGGGAAGTGTCACAGCAGCGGTGACCCGGTCCGTGGCCCTGGGCGCCATTGTAAATGTTCAGTGTAAATGTGTAAGTCGTGATGCCACCTGTGGTGTTCGGCAATGTAGATGTTAAGCCGACGCTGCAGACAGTTCCTCTGGGACAGATGGTGTGGTGCAGCAGTGATGGTATAGCCCTCCACAGGCAGGGCTGTAGTCCCAGGGCAGAGTGGATGTAGCGACACTTAGATGGTGTAGTGTTGGGCGCAAGGGATGTAGCAGTGCTGGGCAGGTTGACGCAGGAATAAGTGGAGGACACCAGGGTATGTAGTTCCAAAGCTTTACTCACAGTCTGTGGTGGCTCAAGAGACCGCATTGGTGCCGTGTACTCCGAGTTAGGAGCCCAGCCAACCTCCAGGCAAGATGAAGCACACCTTTCCAACACTCCTCCAACTTATGTGCCTTTTCTGAACGTCTACCTCTTAGCGCCTTTAAGTGAAGTACTCCTAGTACTGAGTTACACTGGAGTTCCTCCTGTCCGATGTTCCTATGAACTCTACTTGTACGGCAGACAGCTGTAGCCTGCTTCGGGGACTCTCTGCTTCTAAGTCCCGGCTCTCTATCTCGTTGCTGTTGTGCCCCCAAGTCTTGTGTGGGAATAAAGTGATGACAAACTTCTATTCCTCCGGTGTCTGCTGCGGGACCATAAGTATCCAAACAACCTCGGGGACCGGACCCCTGCCTTGTGCCTAGAACTTGAGAGGGGTTCTCCTCTATCCCTCAATCCTCTGTTCTCTTCCTCTCCTCACGTTCCGTACTAATCCTTTCCTTCTTATGGAGAGCCAGGCTTTCTTTCAGTGTTCCTTTCCTGTGCCAGCGGACCCAGATCACTGAGGTCGGCTGCAGCACTTTCCCTCCTTCTTCCCTCTCAGGGGATCTCCTTATACAGGTCCGACCTCGTCAGACTCCTGTGACTAACTCTCTATATCCTATCCTCTTCCCGCTCTTTAGTGCAAACTAAACTCCACCCGCCTCCCAGCACGCTTCGTGTTCCAAGCAGGGAGCCACCAAAGGGTGCTTTGCTACACTACTGTGTTGTGTGGGATGCAGGTGTTGGAGCGTGGTCAGGGGTCTCCACTTTACCTGAATGGTGGGGTACCACACCTCAGGAGGAGGTGCAGTACCTCTGTGGCGACTGAACCCTCAGGGGTGCCACAGAAACATTTCGGTACTATCTGGTGGGAAGTAAGTTTAGATTAATATCTGACCATGCCCCACTCAGATGGATGAGGGAAACAAAGGGTAAGCATGCTAGGGTGTTGTGAGTTCATTTTTCCATTCACCGTTGAGGTCTGATGAACTCCCTCCTCTGGTGAAGGAAGGTAGTGAGGCTGATTACCAAACACCTGGGCAGCTAGATGATGACTGAGTGGCTGGAATTGAGGACTGGATATAAGGCAGCCGACGCCCTTCTGCCTTGCCGGTGATCCTGCTGGATTCTTGGAGACCAGTCTGATTCCTGCGTCTCAAAGCTAAGTTTTTCTGCTCTGCTTTGTACACTTCAGTTTTGTTTTTGTTTTGCCTTGTTTTTTGGGAGTTCTGCCATCCCCGGCCGGGGGTGAGCTGAATTCCATTTTTGTCTCTGATCTGTTGATCTTTTGCTCTGTCTTCAGAATATACCTGAGTGCTGATATAATCTTTTGAAGCCTAGTGACTTCAGGGCCTGTTTTTCCTATCAGTCGGTTGGCACATTTTGGATAGGGTTTTTGCGGATGGCAGACAGCGGCTTTCCTATCCTGTCCTATTTAGTTAGCATGGGCCCCATCATTTGCTCATCCTATCTTTCTATCTGTGTTAGTGTTTTCATCTTGCTTCACCGTCATTATATGTTGGGGGCTGCCTATTGCTTTGGGGTCTGCTCTGGGGCAGTTTAGTTTTTCCCCTTTCTGTCTTTAGGCTATGTAGTTCTCCGGCTGTGATCGAGGGGTCTAGGGCACCGTAGGAACCCCCCACGGCTACTGCTAGTTGTTGTGGATAGGTTCAGGGGTCTGCAATCCGATAGCTGCCAACCTCTCTGGTTTTTCTGGACTTAGCTAGTATTTTGTTTTTTCCTCCTTCGGTGACTCATCATAACAGAATCACCAGCAATACCGCAGATCCTAGGGTACTCAATAGCAGGAGAGAATTGTAAAAAAATAAAGAAAAAAAAAAGTGTGTCAGAATTTTTTTTGTGTGCATATGTTTTCCTCTATATCTCTGAGGCCGTAGGGGGAATTTTTCTCTCAATGGAGATGAAGCAATTGCCTGATCGTGTGGAGCAGCTCGCTGCTGAAGTGCGGGGAATTTCTGCCTATCTTGCTCATTCACATGCTGCTGAACCAAAGATTCATACTCCTGATGTGTTTTTTGGGGATCGGTCTAAATTCTTGAATTTCAAGAATAATTGTAAATTATTTTTTGCCTTGAAGCCTAACTTGTCGGGGAACTCTGCGCAGCAGGTTAAAATTGTCATCTCTTTGCTGCGCGGTGATCCCCAGGATTGGGCGTTTTCTTTGAAACCTGTTGATCCTATTCTGAATAATGTGAACGCATTTTTTCAAGCCTTGGGGTTGTTGTATGATGAACCTAATGCTATTGATCAGGCTGAAAAGACCCTGTTGGCATTAAGCCAGGGTCGGGATTCGGCAGAGTTGTACTGTCAAAAATTCCGAAAGTGGGCGGTCCTTACTACCTGGAATGATTGTGCCTTGGCAGCCCTCTTTCGGAAGGGTTTGTCAGAAACTGTAAGGCTGTGTGCCCACATAGCGATTTTTAAGCGTTTTTGCCGCGATTTTCGGAGCGAAAACGCAGCGAAAATGTTTAAAAATCGTGTACAGAACGCCCCCCATGCATTCCTATGGCATTCCGCACATGCTGTGCTAATGCTGCGCTTTTTTCCACGGCGGAATCGCATCGTGGAAAAAAATCGCAGCATGCTCATTCTTTTGTGCGGAAGCGCAAAGAATTGCCGCGATTCCGCACCCATAGGAATGCATGAGAATCGCTTACTTCCCGCATGTGGCTATGCCCACCATGCGGGAAGTTAAGCGTCTCATGTGCGGTTGGTACCCACGGTGTGGAGGAGAGGAGACTGTCCTCCAGGCCCTGGGTACCATACCCATGTAAAAAAAAGAATAAAAAATAAAAATCGGGGTATATTTACCTTCCGGCGTCCCGCGCTGCATTCCCGGCCTAAGCGTTCCCAATAATGCCTTGCGGCACGGTCCAGTGATGACGTAGTCTCACGTGACTCTAGCGGTCTCGCGAGATCGCTATAGCAACGCGAGACTACGTTATCACAGGTCTTGCAAGGCATTACTGGGAACGCTGTGGCCCGGGAATGCAGCGCGGGACGCCGGAAGGTAAATATACCCCGATTTTTTTTATTTTTTTTAGCATTTTAACATTCTATCTTTTACTATTGATGCTGCATAGGCGGCCTGAATAGTAAAAACCTGGTCACACTTGTCAAACACTATGTTTGACGAGTGTGACCAACCTGTCAATCACTTTCCAAGCGATGCTTCAAATCGCTTGGAAAGGGCTTGAATATCGCACACGAAAATCGCGGCAAAATCGCGATAAAATCACGGTGAAATCGCGCGGAAAAAAACGCGCGATTTCTGGGAAGGAGTCCGGTTTTTGGTGTGCGTTTTAACAAGCACCGTGGGCACATAGCCTCAAAGATACTATGGTGGGATTTCCTGTTCCCTCTGGTCTTGATGATTCTATGTCATTAGCCATTCAGATGGATCGGCGTTTACGTGAACGCAAAACTACACGAGAGATCTTGCCACCTGTTGAACAAATGTCTGAACCTATGCAATGTGATAGAGTTTTGTCTAGGGCGCAACGTCAGGAGTTCAGAAGGCGTAATAAGCTGTGTTTTTTTTGTGGAGATGCCTCAAATATTATTTCTGTCTGCCCTAAACGAGAGAAACGTTGTGCACACACGTTTACTGTGGGTGGTGTTCAACCTAAGTTTCTTCTGGCAATTACTCTGATCTTCTCCCTGTCCACATTTTCCGCCAAGGCTTTTGTGGATTCGGGAGCAGCTCTGAACTTGATGGACTTGGATTTTGCTGTACGTTGTGGATTTCCTATGACACCTCTGCGGACGCCTATCCCTTTGAGGGGTATTGATGCTACTCCTTTGGCAAAGAATAAACCTCAGTTTTGGACCCAGGTGGTAATGTGGGTCGCCCCACACCATCAAGAAAATTGCAGATTTTTGGTGTTGCATAATTTGCATGATACCATTGTTCTGGGGTTTCCCTGGTTGCAAATCCATAATCCAGTTCTGGATTGGAAATCTTTGTCTGTGGTGAGTTGGGGTTGTCGGTGTGCCTTTAGTGATGCTCCTGTTTTCTCCACCTCTCCCCAGTCGCATGATGTTCCTGACTATTTGGCTGACTTTTATGATGTATTTAGTGAGAATGAGTCTGCGTCTTTGCCTCCTCATAGGAGTTATGACTGTGCAATTGAGCTGAACCCAGGGTGTAAATTCCCCAAGGGTCGGCTTTTCAATTTATCTGTACCCGAGCACGAGGCTATGCGATCCTATATTAAGGAGTCGTTGGAGAAGGGTCATATTAGACCATCCTCTTCACCCTTAGGTACTGGTTTTTTTTTCGTGGCTAAAAAGGATGGTTCATTAAGGCCTTGTATTGACTGTCGTGCCCTCAACAAAATTACTGTTAAATATCAGTATCTGTTACCCCTGATTTCTGATCTATTCTACAGAGTTAAAGGTGCTTGCTGGTTTACCAAGCTTGACCTCAGGGGGGCATATAATCTTATTCGCATTAAGCATGGGGATGAATGGAAGACGGCGTTTAATACTCCGGAGGGACATTTTGAGTACCTGGTGATGCCTTTTGGGCTCACTAATGCCCCTTCTGTCTTCCAGTGCTTCATGAACGATATATTCTGAGACTTTGTGGATAAATTTTTGATTATCTATCTGGATGATATTTTGATCTTCTCCAAGAATTGGGACTCTCATGTGGAACATGTTCGGACTGTGTTCCGGATTTTGAGGGAGAATTCCCTGTATGTCAAGGGATCGAAATGCCTTTTTGGGGTACAGAGGATTTCATTTTTGGGATTTATTTTGTCTCCGTCAACTATTGAAATGGACCCGGCCAAGGTACAGGCCATTTATGATTGGGTTCAGCCCACCTCTTTGAAGGCCCTCCAGAAGTTTTGGGATTTTGCTAATTTTTATCGGAAATTTATAGCTAATTTTTCTGGTATTGCCAAGCCATTGACTGATTTGACTAGGAAGGGTGCTGATGTGCTGAATTGGTCTCCGGAGGCTGTTTCTTCCTTTCAGGAGCTGAAGCGAAGATTCACTTCTGCTCCGGTTTTGCGGCAACCTGATGTCTCACTCCCGTTTCAGGTGGAGGTGGACGCTTCTGAGATTGGTGCAGGAGAGGTGTTGTCCCAAAAAGATCCTGTGACATCTAAAATGAATCCTTGTGCTTTCTTTTCCCGAAAGTTCTCCCCATCCGAACGTAACTATGATGTGGGGAATCGGGAACTGTTGGCCATGAAATGGGCATTTGAGGAGTGGAGACATTGGTTGGAGGGAGCCAAACACCAAGTCGTGGTCCTTACTGACCACAAGAATTTGATTTACCTGGAGTCGGCCAAGCGCTTGAATCCTAGACAGGCTAGGTGGGCCTTGTTTTTCACACGTTTTGATTTTGTGGTTTATTTTCTTCCAGGCACTAAGAATGTCAAGGCAGACGCCCTCTCTAGGAGTTTCCTTGCTGATTCTCCTGTTGTGACTAAGCCTGCTACCATCTTAGGCGAGGGGGTAGTTCTTTCTGCCATCTCGCCCGATTTGAGACGTGCTCTGGAAGAGTTTCAGGAGGACAAACCTGAGCGTTGTCCAGTGGAAAGTTGTATGTTCCTGACCAGTGGAGGAAGAGAGTGATGTCTGAAGTTCATTGCTCTGCATTGGCTGGTCATCCAGGTATTTTTGGTACTAGAGATCTGGCGAGTCGGTCTTTTTGGTGGCCCGCCTTGTCTCATGATGTCAGGAATTTTGTGCAGTCCTGTGGGACTTGCTCCTGGTCTAAACCTTGTTCTCGCTCTAGTGGCTTGTTGATGCCTTTGCCGGTGCCCAGGAGGCCATGGACCCATATTTCAATGGATTTTATCTCTGATATGCCTGTCTCTCAGAGAATGACTGTTATTTGGGTGATTTGTGATAGATTCTCTAAGATGGTCCATCTTGTACCACTCCCTAAGTTGCCATCTTCCTCAGAGTTGGTGCCCTTGTTTTTGCAACAGGTGGTTCGCTTGCACGGGATTCCTGAGAACATTGTATGTGACAGAGGAGTTCAGTTTGTGTCTAGATTTGGGAGGACTTTCTGTTCTAAGCTGGGAATTCAGTTGTCCTTCTCCTCTGCGTTTCACCCTCAGACCAATGGGCAGACGGAGAGAACAAACCAGACTTTGGAGTCGTATTTGAGATGTTTTATTTCTGCCGATCAGGATGATTGGGTTTCATTTTTGCCCTTGGCCGAATTTGCTTTAAATAATAGAGCTAGTTCTGCCACTTTGATGTCACCTTTTTTTTGGGTTTCACCCTCGATTTTCTTCAGGGCAGGTGGAGCCTTCTGCCTGCCCAGGTGTTGACACTGTGGTGGAGAGAATGTACCAGATCTGGGATCAAGTAGTGGATAAGTTGTCTCTCTCCCAGGAAAAGGCCCAGCGGTTTTCCAACCGGCGTAGGACCGTTGGGTCCCCAGTTTAAGGTGGGTGATATGGTTTGGTTGTCATCAAAAAATATCGCTATGAAGGTGGCTTCTCCTAAGTTTAAGCCTAGATTTATTGGACCTTACAAGATTTTGGAGATTATTAATCCGGTCTTTTTTCGGTTGGCTCTTCCTGTCACATTTAAAATTCATAATGTGTTTCATAAGTCCTTGTTGAAGAGGTTTGTTGAACCAGTAGTTCCTGTGGTGGCACCTCCTGACCCTGTATTGGTTGAAGGTAACATGGAATATGAGGTAGAGAAGATACTGGATTCCCGTCTGGCTAGATGGAGACTCCAGTATTTGGTTAAGTGGAAGGGTTATGGTCAGGAGGATAATTCCTGGGTCTCTGCCTCTGATATTCATGCCGAAAGATTGGTGCGTGCCTTTCATCGGGCTCACCCGGATCGCCCTGGTGGCATGGATGAGTGTTCGGTGACCCCTCCTCAAGGGGGAGGTACGGTTGTGAGTTCATTTTTCCATTCACCGTTGAGGTCTGATGAACTCCCTCCTCTGGTGAAGGAAGGTAGTGAGGCTGATTACCAAACACCTGGGCAGCTAACAAATTAAATGAAGATAATAATACCAAAGAATTTGTGTTTGCAATCATTTTCAGGAAGAAACTCAGTATTATCTGAGCAGGGGTGTCAATACTTTTGGCCAACACTGTATATTGTCAGTGGCACATACATATACTGTATACATATATGTATATATTACATAGATAGATGTTTACCTGCCCAGGCCTCCAAACAAATGCATTGAATGTAGAATGCAGTGGAACCATGTAGATAAGATGGGGCAACACAGGTGAAAAAAAACGATGAGACAACCACTCATGACCTGCCAATCCAAATAGAGGAGGTGGTTACTTGGTATCTAATTGCACAAAAAGAGACTTGTATGTGGTGCTATTCACACAATGGTAATGCACAGCATCCAGATTAACAGCTTATTAGTGACTCCCATTCTATTAGATCAGGCGGACTGCCCAGCGCTATCCAGATACATCCCATGTGAACTGACATCACAGTTTACAAGACAGCTGGGGGCCGATGTTTTTAGCCTGGGAAGGGGGTAACACCCATGGAGCTTCCCAGGCTATTAATATCAGCTCATAGCTGTATAATTAGCCTTTACTGGCTATTAAAATGGGGGACCTAAAAAAAATGACTTGGTGTCCCCCTATAATTAATAACCAGCAAAGGCTATGCAAACAACTGCGGGCTGATATTAATAGTCTAGGAACAGACCATGGATACTGCCCCAGGCTAAAAATATCAGCTCTCAGCCGCCCCAGAAAAGGCGCATCTCTAAGATGTGCCAAATCTGGCACTTAACCTGGCTCTTCCCACTTGACCTGCTGTGGTGGCAAGTTGGGTGATAGTTGGGGGAGTTGATGTAATCTTTGTATTGTCAGGTGACATCAAGCCCCGAGGTTAGTAATGGAGAAGCATCAATAAGATGCCCCCATTACTATCTCCATAGTCACATTGTAAGAAAACACAGACACCCAGAAAAAAGTCCTTTAATTGAAAGACACAGACTCATTTAATACTCTTAGTTAAACCATACTTTACACCTTGCTCATTCCCCCCGATGCCCTCGTCATCTGCAAAAGAGGTAAAAAAAACAACCAACAATATTTCTCACCTTACCGCAGAGATGTTTTTAATCCATTTTACCCACGACGGGTCCAGCTCTGCTACATCTAGATGGCAAGCTGTATGGATGCATGTTGCAACCGTACAGCTTGTCATGCAGCACTGAGCACCGTTTGCTCAGTGTCTGACTGTGAACTGCTATTCCCTGTCTGAGGGAAACGCGAGCAGGACAACTTTCTCATGCTCGTGGGCCCATCAGACAGGTCCTGTGAGTTCATGGCCAATGAACTCACTTCACCTTTCTGACATCAGCGCGAGCGATAAGGGAAATGGAGCCCACACCATTTTTTTTCAGAAAAATAATCTATTAAATACTTGTACATTAAGCTGCACACTCACTGCACTAATTGTTTTTGTAACTGACATCTATATATCTACCTATTCTATTTGTATTTACTGCATGTAATCCATCTCTTCTATCCTGTCGGCTCCTGCAAGTGATATTACTGTACGCAGCTGCTGAATTGCTGACTTTTCTTCTATCTATGTAATATATATATATATATATATATATATATAGTGACCCTGAGGGTTCAGTCACCACAGAGGAACTGCACCTCCTCCTGAGGTGTAGTATCCCACTCCCCATGTAAGATGGTAACACCTGACCAGACTCCACCACTCACATCCAGCACAGACACTTTAGAATAGCAGAGCAGCCTTTGTGGCTCCCTGCTTGGAACACAAAGAGTGATGGGAAGTGAGTGGAGGTTAGACTGCACAAGAGAGCGGGAGAATGTTAGGAAGTGGTTAGTTGGTGAGAGAAGATCCCCAGAGAGGGATGGAGTGAAAGCAAGTGCTGCAGCAGACTCCTGTGATCTGGAGCTGTTCGCACGGGAAAGAGCAAGAGAAAGCCTGATTCTTCACAAGGAAGAGAGATTAGTACGGGACGTAAGGAGAAGACAATTAAGGACTAGGGTGAGAGCAGAGCCCTTCCTCAAGTTTAAGGCGCATGGTCCGGAGTCCGGTCTCCGAGGTTGTATGGATACTGATGTTCCTGCAGCAGAAACCAGAGGAATAGAAGTTGTCACCACTTTATTCCCATTTCAGACTTGGGGGCACAACAACAAAGTGTGTGAGCCGGGACATGATAGCAAGAAGTCCCCGAAGCAGGCTACAGCTGTCTGCCGTACAAGTGGAGTGTTGAGTAACATCAAGCAGGAGGAACTTCAGTGTAACTCAGTACTGCAAGTACCTCAGATAAGCGCTAGAAAGGAGACGTTAAGAACAGGCACACGAAAGGGAGTGCTGGAAAGGTTAATTCCATCTGCCTGGCTGTGCCCCTGGTCTGGAGACCGCGGAATGGAAGCGGGCACCTGTCTGTGCCAGGAACATGAGTAAAAGAACTGAAACTGCACTCAGCTGTCTCCTTGCCTTCTTCCTGCGCCAACCCACTCAGCACTGCTACATCCCTGTACCTAACACTGCACCCTTTCCCTCAACATCTATTACAACTGCCTTGGGACTACAGCTCCACCTGTGGGGAGCTTCAACATCATTGCTGCACCACACCATCTGCCCCAGAGAAGCAACCCTGCAGCACTGGTCAAACTGACCAGAAACCACAGGTGGCATCACGAATCATCTCAATAACTTTATCCCCATCACTCTACCCCTTTTACATTGACTGCCTGAGGCCACGGACCGGGTCACTGCCACTGTGACATCTGCCATTGAAATCAACGGGCCTGGCACCAAGTACCCCACAGCCTCTGGGGGCGAGTCAATTTTGGCGTCACGAACAGGATGATGAAGCCCGGTACCACAGAGTCCTGTGTGCTGAAGATTTATTACAATGGATACTGCTGAAAATGTGCAAAAGAACCAAAATGGTAGACTGTAAAATGGACTCTCAAAATGGCAGCCAGCGAGGTGAGGAAGGGCGTGACAACATGGGTGGCCCTAAGAAAAGAGCGCGAACTGTCCTGGCCCTCCCCTGCCTGAACTTCTATGCAACAGCGACATGGCCCACACCAAGAGGGGTTTGTATACTGGCTTGGTATGGAGGAAGAGGAAGGAGGCGCCGCCCCAGAAAGGAAGAGCAAAGCCCTGTAGTGGGAAGGGAGCCAAGAGAGAAGCCAGGACGCCATGTTGGGAGGAGGACGGAGACCTGAAGAGCGCGAGGAAGAGGAGCTTGCCTTCCCCGGTGCAGTAGTCGAAGGTTCTGGCCCTGTTTCTGCCATGGACCGCCGGCAGTTGGAAGAGGAGATCGTGATGCTGAGTCGCTGTCTGCGGCTGAGGCAGGAGGCCCTGTGGACCTTGGACCGGCAGTGCACCCAGGAGGGGCCTGCAGAAATGGTACCTCCACCACCGGTACCTGCCGCCGCTGCACCAGTTCCACCCCAGGCAGCACCTGTGAAACCTGCAGCCACTGCGATGCCACCGGCAGCGCCCGTCACCATGATACCGCCGCCGGACTCTGGCTGCCAGGAGGAGTTACCTGAAGGCTGCACAGGTCCCATCGAAGGCCTCAGTAGACCTCGAACCAGCACCAGCTCCAACAACCACTGCTGCCACCGGCTGCCATCCAGTGCCTGCACCGGATCCAAAACACCACCGGGAAGCGTCAGGTATGACTGCCGCCCCTGCAGCTGGGGAGACCCCTGAGTTCCCGTCCACCGTGTGCAACAGGCTGGAACTTCTCATGGAGCAAATGGAGGAGTTGTGTTCTCAATTGCAAGACGCCATGCTGACCGCAATGGAGAAGTGGAAAATGTCCCTGTGGAAAAGAGAGCATTTGGTGAAGCCGTGTCCCCTCCGGCAACCCCTGTTCTCCACGGAGGAGAAAGCTGATAACAAGATGACACCACTGGCAGGTGCGGCCGCAGTATCAACGGCCTGTTCGTTAACCCCTTCGGTACCGCCAGCTGTAAGGTCGATACCTACTGCCTTATCTACAACTACAGTTAAATGCAACCCTAAAGTGCAGGAACCAGCTACCCAACCCTTGGAAGTTGAACCTGAACTGCTGGTGGGTGTTACCTTGCATCACGGATTTCCCCTATAGTCCATGAGCCAAGAGCCAATTTTGACGATATCGGTACCACCCGGAGTGACTAATTCTCTTTGGTGTTTTTAGGTAGATGCATGTCTGTAGTTTATGTTTTGATATGATAGCCCTTGCACATCAGTAGCTTAACCCCTTCAGGCCTATTTGTACCCAAATGCCTAGGCCATTTTTTGTAAATCTGACCTGTCACTTGATGCGGTAATAACTTTGGGACGCTATCACCTACCCATGCCATTCTGAGATTGTTTTCTCGTGACATATTGTACTTCATGGTAGTGCTAATTGTGAGTCAATAGATTTTACCTTTCTGCATAAAAAATTACAAAATACACAAAAATTTGGGAAAAATTCGCTATTTTTGAACTCTGAAATTCTCTACTTTTTACAAAAATGCTGATACCCCCCATAACAGTTATTAGTTTACATTCTCCACATGTCTACTTCACATTGGCATCATTTTGGAAATGAAATTTTATATTTTTCGGTTGTGATAAGGCTCATAGTTTTATACGCAATTTTTAAAGTTTATGACTAAATTTCCAAAACCCATTTTTCCAAGGACCAAGTCAGTTCGGACGTCACTTTATGGGTCTTGTATAACAGAACCCACCCATAAATTACCCCATTTTGCAAACTACACCCCTCAAGGTGTCCAAAACGGATTTTCAAAACTTTGTTAACCCCTTAGGTGTTGCACAGGAATTCAAGCAAAATGACAGTGAAATATAAAAATTTCAATTTTTTGGCAGATATTCCATTGTAATCCAAATTTACCTGCAACCCAGCAAGGGTTAACAGCAAACCCAAACCCAAAATTGGTTACCCCAATTCCGCAGTTTATAGAAACACCCCACATGTACACGTAAACTAAATTATGGGCGCGCAAGAGGGCTCAGCACAGAAGGAGAGCTAGGCGGTTTTTGGGATAATAGATTACACTGGAAGAAATCCAGTGGGCCCTGTCGTATTGGAGAGACCCTGAGGTACCCCCAGAGTGGAAACCCCCAAAAGGTTACCGCATTTTGGAAACTACACCCCCTAAGGAATGTTTTAGGGGGTATAGTAACCACTTTGACCCAACAAGCGCTCCATTGGAGTTTCATGCACTTGGTTGAGGAAATTGAAAAGTACGTTTTTTTTACCGGAAAAAGTCGCTTTAGTCCCACATTTTTCATTTTGAAAAGGGGGACCAGGAAAAAGTACACCCCACTCTTTATTCCCCATTGTCTCCCGAACACGGCAATACCACAAGTGTTGTCTAAAACCACAGTATTGGCGCATATGGGAGGGGGAGGGGGGATGTGTAGTGTAGTGTTTTTGTTTTTTTTAACTTTCTTTTACACTTTTTGCCTGCCTGCTCAGACTTGCTGGGACTTGTGGTACCACAAGATCCAGCGAGTGCACGCAGGTCCGGCCAGCCTGCACAGTGCAGCGATCGTCCCTGTATGAGACCCTGTGCTGACAGGATCTCATACAGGCAGAGGCGACACTGTGTCGGCCCTGCTACACCGCTGCTATGGCTAGAACGATGTTCTAGCCAATCGCAGCACAGGGGGAGGAGATCAGACACTGACATCCTCCCCCTGGCCTGTGGAGTGACTGGTAAATGCACCAATCGCTCCACAGGCACGAACCCCTGCAGCGAATCACGCCATGTTTTACAAGGCATGCTGTGATTCGCTGGGCTATATAGCCCAGCGATCACAGTGATTCTAGCTGCAGGGGGTCGGCGCGATGGCCACACACGGCGAGGGGACAAGCCCTGCTGCCGGTAAGTGCGGCCATCTACCCCCGATCCCCGCGCGATTAGCGGCGGGGACGCTAAAGGGGTTGTGCCGTACTAGTACTGCTCTTGTCCTTTGGTCCAGGACGAGAGAGCAGTACTCGTACGGCGCTCGGTGCCAAGGGTTTTAATGTTTTTCTTTGTGTTTGCAGGTGTTTACTGACATATCTAATGGCATGATGGAAGTACCAGCGAGGAAGAAATCACGGATCGACTGTATCATACACTGCTCTAATGATGACAGTGATGATCTGGCGTCCCTACAGGATTTGGACTCCTGGAAAACATTGCTTAGGGCTGCAGAGATCAGACAGCATGAATTCGTCCTGGAAGCAGCTAAGGGCCTTGAAGAACGAGAAATACCACACATACAATATCACCGTAAATGTCGTAGTCTCTTTACAATGAAGAAGTCACTGGATTCTATCCTTGCCAAGGGTGTCAATGTCGAAACAGCAAGCGAAATCCCCAGGAGGAGGCTACCGAGGGGTACCCCCAGTGATAGCAGGGTGTATGCCAAAGTATGTATGTTCTGCGAGAAGTCAAGCAAGTATCTCAAAGGAGAAAAAACAAGGGAGCCAATCGTCCAGTGTGTTGAGCTACGAGCAGATGAGACGATCCGCAGAGCAGCGATAAGGAAAGGCACACACAGAATCCTTGGTTTACTTAGCAGAGACCTTGTTGCTTCAGAGGGGCACTACCACAAGTCGTGCTACAAACTATTCACAAAAGATGATTCCCAAGTGGCCTGTAGGTCTGGTGCAGCAGAAAATCAGGAAGAAAGCAAGGAAGTACGCTACAGAGAGGCAGAGAGAGAAGCCCTTGAGGAACTCTTCTTGTATATAAGGACTGAATTGTTCCCAAACCCAGAAGTACTGCCTATGATAAACCTCACATCTAGGCTTCAGAGATGCATGATGTCCCGTGGTATCATCAAACTGAAACCATCGACAAAGAAACATGTTCACCGAAAACTTGAAACAGAGTTTGGTGAATCACTCCGCTTTCTCTCCGATGAGAAAGGTAAGCTTCTAGTCTATCCATATAGCCTATCAATGGACGACCTTGCCCAGCAAGCACACAGCATGACAAAAGATCTGCAAGAAGCAAGAGCCGCTAACTCTGGAGATGTCGTAACCAAAGCAGCAATGCAGCTGAGGAATGAGATCAAGAAGCAAGATGTGAGTCAGCCATGGCCTCCCGATACAGATCAGAATGTCGTTCCTGCATTAGTCACTCAATTCCTGCAAACCCTGCTTACAGGAGATTGTGAGTGCCAAACTCCCTCTGAAAGAGCTCAACGTCTTGCCACATCCTTCGGCAGTGACTTGGTTTTTGCTGTTACCAATGGAAAGACAAAGCCACCCAAGCACGTACTGCTGTCCTTTGCAATTAAGTCTTTGACCGGCAATACAGAACTGGTTCGAACTCTGAATCGTCTTGGCCACTGTGTGTCATATTCAACGGCTGAGGAGATCGATACAGCCCTTTGTATCCAGAAGTTGGAATGTTCAACGGATGACATCCCAATGCCAGCAAATATCTACCCTGGTGTGTTTACAACCTTGGCCTGGGATAACATTGACAGACTTGAGGAGACACTAAGTGGAGCAGGTACATCTCATAGAGTCAATGGCATCGCTGTTCAGTCCAATGTTGCATGCTCTGTGACAAAAGTCCTGCCAGATGTAACCAAGTCAAAGAAAAGAAGCATAATTCCGACAGAATTAATGCTACCAATATACAATGTTGGGCGGAGGGGAGGGCCACCCAGGATTGAGACTGCGAATGTTAACACTACCGAGGAGGTCGAGGATTCAAAAACCAAGAACCATATCTGGCTTCTGGCTAGAATGTCAGACCATGAGGATCAGACCATTAGCAGTTGGACTGGGTTCAACATCCAAATCCGCAGCGACATTGTAGTGGCCCAGGACACTGTAAGCTACCTGCCCACTATCAATGCTCCTGCAACAGCCATGTCCACTGTGAATGAAGTCTTGGAGCAAACACATGTCATCATGCAGACCCTGAAGCTTAACAGAATTGTGTGCGTGTTTGATCAAGCACTCTATGCCAAAGCTGCCGAGGTTATCTGGAAACAGGAAAAGTTCAAGAACATTATAATTAGAATGGGTGTCTTCCACACAATCTGTAATCTCCTCTCCATCATAGGTAAGAGATTTCAGGATGCAGGCCTTAGAGATCTGTGTGTTGAATCCGGTGTCATCGCTGAAGGATCAGTGTCTGGAGTGATGGACGGCCGGAGGTACAACAGAGCAGTGAGACTACACAAGCTGGTCTATGAAGCACTTATGAGGCTTGCATGGAAAAACTTCCTTCCATGGCTAGAAGAAAACCATGCAAGGGACCTTCACCATCTGGATGAAACACTGAAGAACATCACAAACTTTCGCATCAGTGTGTCGCAGGGATCCTTCGAAAAGTTCTTGGATAATGAATCTTGCACACTTACCCTGAAGCTCTTTCAAGTTTATCTTGAGACCTTCAGAAATGAACAACTCTCAGCATTCTGGATGTCATACTTGGACATGGTTGAGACCATGCTGGCCCTGGTTCGAGCTTCAAGAGAAGGCAACTGGATGCTTCACCTAGGAGCAATCCGACAGATGATACCGTGGTGTTTTGCCTATGACAAGGTCAACTATGCCCGATACCTAACCTATTACTATGCTACGATGTCTCGGCTGCCCATAGACCACCCAGAGGTCCATGAATACTTCATGAAAGGTGGCTTTTCGGTCCAGATCGGTAGCAAGAATCCTTTTGGACGGATTCCTGTGGACCAGACCATCGAAGAAACAATCAACAAAACACTCAGACACCAGGGGGCACAAAAGGCTTCAGCCTCAAAGTTGGAGCTGTCGCCAGATTCTACCTGACATCGGAGTACCGCAGCATGTACTTGAGGCAGCTGAGGGCCCTAGTAGGCCAACAGGTGTCCAGGATTAGAAGAGATGAAGCCGATGTCCGATCTTTTGTTGAACTGCTGGAGACTGGTTGGTTGAACCCCTTCAACAAAGAGCATAATGGTGAACTTATCAGTTTATCAACAGCGACTGCAGCACCACCAGATGTAGCCAAAGACCTTCTAGGGGCATACAGTATAGGAGAGGATGCATATCACACATTCAAGGATGAGCGTTTGGGTACCGATACGCCAATAATAATAATAATAATAATAATAATAATAATCTTTATTTTTATATAGCGCTAACATATTCCGCAGCGCTTTACAGTTTGCACACATTTTCATCACTGTCCCCGATGGGGCTCACAATCTAAATTCCCTATCAGTATGTCTTTGGAGTCAACTACACTGTTTCATGACAAGATGACGAAGAACAATCTTAAAACGTTCTCTAACATCAGAATGAAGACACACAGACAAGGCCTTGGCAAGGAGGTAATTTTGAAGGCTGACAGGAACCTATTTGGCCAGATGATACTTGTAGCTGAGAACAGAAAGCTACAAATGAGTGATGTCTTGACTCATCCCCTGGGGCCATTGCCATGGGCACTTGCCAACGGTGATGGGTCTATCCGCAAGACCAACAAGGCTGCCCTAGCAAGGGAGTTGGAGAGGAATGCTCCTCCTGCAGAGGTGATCCCTGAGCCCTCTGCAACCATCATTGATGGGATGAGCCTGGTTCAGAAACTGAAGGGAAACGATGCAACATTTGCCCAGCTAGCAGGCACAGCAATGAGTCGCGCTATCCATGAGGGTGCTAAGAGCAAGCGCATTGATATTGTCTTTGACGTCTACAAGGAGACATCCATCAAAGATACAGAAAGAGTCAACAGATATGAAGGCACAGGGATCCATTTCAAGAACATTCAACATGGGCACAAAATCCAGCAGTGGAGAAAGCTACTAAGTAATTCCTCCAACAAGGCAAGTCTCATAAAGTTTCTGGTAGAAGAATGGAAGGCGAAACACCACAGGGAGAAGCTTGAGGAGAAGGAGATGTATGTCACATGTGAGCAGCTCTGCTTTAATATCACCAAAGAACAGTGGGAAGAGGCTGCTGACCTTAAGTCAAGTCAAGAAGAAGCAGACACACGCCTCCTTCTCCATGCTCTTCATGCAGCAGAATCTGGTTACAAGTCTGTCATCATCACTTCAGTGGATACTGATGTCATGGTCCTGTGTCTGGGCATGTGCCACAAAATCCCATCCCACCTGTTCCAGAAATGCGGTACACAGAACCGGACAAGATTCCTGGATATCACCACTCTGAGCAGAACATTGGGAGGCAGCGTGTGTGATTCATTGATTGGTATGCATGCATTTACAGGCTGTGACACAGTCAGTGCATTCGCTGGCCGTGGGAAGATGACGACACTCAAGCAGTTGAAGATGAACAAGACATACCAGGATGCCTTTCAGGAAGTTGGTCGTTCATGGGAAGTGTCTCCCGAACTCTTTGAGAAGTTACAGGAAATCACCTGCCACATGTACCTGCCAACTACCCAAACAACTGAGGTAAACACGCTCCGGTATCAGCTGTTCTGTGCCAGACGTGGAGTGGTAGAGTCAAGTCAACTCCCTCCTTGCCAAGACTGCCTTTTCATGCATGCACTGCGTGCAAACTACCAGGCTGCGATCTGGAGGAGAAGTCTGCAGAGCCAGCCATTTGTTGCAAACCCAACAGACTGCGGTTGGATGATAGATAATGACGGAAAGCTTGTTGTCAAGTGGATGCGAGGGGCACCAGCACCAGAAGCTATTATCCAGCTACTGTCCTGCAAGTGTGTGCGGTCATGTGAACTTCCTCAGTGTACTTGCCTCAGCAATGGCCTGAAGTGCACGGACATGTGCAGGTTACAGACATGCCAGAACAGGGGTATTGAAGACGAGCCAGTAGAACAACAGTCAGATTCAGAGTCTGATGTTGAAGATATTATGGAGTAACGTTATATAATTATACATATACACACTAATATATATATATATATATATATATATACACACACACACACACACACACACACACACACACATTAGTATGGACAAGCCCATGACATGTTCAGTGTGTATTTACATAACTTGGATTAAATTTTGTTACAAATACTACATGCATTGTATTGACATTTTGGCATTTCCCCTGAATCGACCTTTAATCATTATTTTTTGGAAATATAGGTAGGATCTATTCAAATGGTGAAAAATACCATTAACCCCTTCGCGCCGGCCGCCGTAGCGGTACGGCGAATCGTACCCGGATCATATGCCGGGCGATCGCCGCGGGTCGGGAGCCGGTTCCCGGTGCAAAGTGGTTACTGTACCTCCTAAAACATTCCTTAGGGGGTGTAGTTTCAAAAATGGGGTCACTTTTTTGGGGTTTCCACTGTGCGGGACCTCAGGGTGTCTCCAAATGTGACATGGCCCCATAGATTTCTTACAGTGAATTTTGCCGCAGCTTCGCTTACGAAGCCTGCCGTGCGCCAATACTGTGGTTTTAGACAACACTTGTGGTATTGCCGTGTTCGGGAGACAATGGGGAATAAAAAGTGAGGTGTACTTTTTCCTGGTCCCCCCTTTTCAAAATGAAAAATGTGGGACTAAAGCGACTTTTTCCGGTAAAAAAACGTACTTTTCAATTTCCTCAACCAAGTGCATGAAACTCCAATGGAGCGCTTGTTGGGTCAAAGTGGTTACTATACCCCCTAAAACATTCCTTAGGGGGTGTAGTTTCCAAAATGCGGTAACCTTTTGGGGGTTTCCACTCTGGGGGTACCTCAGGGTCTCTCCAATACGACAGGGCCCACTGGATTTCTTCCAGTGTAATCTATTATCCCAAAAACCGCCTAGCTCTCCTTCTGTGCTGAGCCCTCTTGCGCGCCCAAAATTTAGTTTACGTGTACATGTGGGGTGTTTCTATAAACTGCGGAATTGGGGTAACCAATTTTGGGTTTGGGTTTGCTGTTAACCCTTGCTGGGTTGCAGGTAAAATTGGATTACAATGGAATATCTGCCAAAAAATTGAAATTTTGATATTTCACTGTCATTTTGCTTGAATTCCTGTGCAACACCTAAGGGGTTAACAAAGTTTTGAAAATCCGTTTTGGACACCTTGAGGGGTGTAGTTTGCAAAATGGGGTAATGTATGGGTGGGTTCTGTTATACAAGACCCATAAAGTGACGTCCGAACTGACTTGGTCCTTGGAAAAATGGGTTTTGGAAATTTAGTCGTAAACTTTAAAAATTGCGTATAAAACTATGAGCCTTATCACATCCGAAAAATATAAAATTTCATTTCCAAAATGATGCCAATGTGAAGTAGACATGTGGAGAATGTAAACTAATAACTGTTATGGGGGGTAACAGCATTTTTGTAAAAAGTAGAGAATTTCAAAGTTCAAAAATAGCGAATTTTTCCCAAATTTTCGTGTATTTTGTAATTTTTTATGCAGAAAGGTAAAATCTATTGACTCACAATTAGCACTACCATGAAGTACAATATGTCACGAGAAAACAATCTCAGAATGGCGTGGGTAGGTGATAGCGCCCCAAAGTTATTACCGCATGAAGTGACAGGTCAGATTTACAAAAAATGGCCTAGGCATTTGGGTACAAATAGGCCTGAAGGGGTTAAGCTACTGATGTGCAAGGGCTATCATATCAAATCATAAACTACAGACATGCATCTACCTAAAAACACCAAAGAGAATTAGTCACTCCGGGTAGTACCGATATCTGGCCCGGCTCATGGACTACTACCAGAGATTCGTCATCCCCGCATTTCACCATGCAAGCGACAAAAACCTGATGCTTATGGCTTGCTAGTTGCTGGAGTACTCTAACTAACTGAACTGTTACCCAGGAGGGTATGGGCACCGTTGTGCCCTCATTTTCTGTGTTTCCCCAGTTCGCCCAGTTGGCACCAATTTTATTGAACTGAGTGATCATGAACTTGGAGTGATCCAAAGACTGTCATTGTACATAGTTGCGCCTCTTAAGGTGCCCCTTCTTGGTTTTATATGAACAGTCTTCAAGCAAGCAAGGACTACCTCAGACTCGAAGTCCTCTTTCAGCACAGAGACACTGCAAAACACCCTGACTGGACCAGTGTCTATATCACCCAAGAATAATTGCACTTAATGTTGTCATAATTAATGTTTAGTCTTTTATAGTGAAAGCATTTCTTTTCCACAAGAATAGGTTGCAGTAGTAGACTTTAATAAAAAAAAAATGTGTTGATAGCAGTAGAATGTAGTTATAGCATTGAAACAGATTTTCTAGAGAATCTAGTTGGCAGCAATGTTTTAAAAAAAATGTGAGGTTGTGAATGGAGATTTGAACCGGGTGACGAACCAGGAGTCAGCGGTTTTCACCTATAGGTCTAGAAGAGTGGGAGTAACAGCAGAATGTGAAAAGTATGTTGAAGCAGAGATGGCAATACCTAACCTGGCAGTGAACTTCTCGGTAACGGTTACTGCCAATAGCACCTCAAAATAGGTGAAATGTCAAATTATAGGTATTCTGTAAACTTGTGCAATGTTCAAGCTTTAGTCCTCTCCTGAAGAGAAGTTGTTTTTACATTGTTAATTTAAAAAGACAATTTTTGCATGTTCCGGTGTCATCTTAATGCTCATTTGTTTACAGCCCACGAACGTGCTGCGGTTAACGGAGGGGGAATGTGGTGCCCCTGAGGGTTCAGTCGCCACAGAGGTACTGCACCTCCTCCTGAGGTGTAGTATCCCACTCCCCAATGTGATAAAACACTCCGGGATTGGCTTTGCTGGGGTCAAAGGTCACGTGCGTTCAGCATGAAACTCAGGCGCATGACTAGGATTCGGGTGTAACTGACCCTGGGTCAGGTTTATTAATGGTGAAAGCAATGCATAAAAGAAATAAAACATAAAACAAATCCTTGCCTGTCCGGCACTAACTAAACAATGGACAACCTAACTACCAACTGGGGGGCTTCTCCCGTCCAGCCAAACCACAGTTGCAGTGGGCACTGCTTTCACTCACGTGTGTCTCTCACACAGACAGGCTCTCTGTGTCCCCAGGCTGAGACACTCACACAACCACCTGGCATCCTTTTATATCCACATCCCATTATTCATTAGTAAGCAGGTGCGATACTGACCAGACTAGGCCACATAGGAAAGGAATCTGGGCGAGATATACCTGCCCTCATCCACTATTCCCACATGATTCTCACACCAGGTAAGATGGTAACACCTGACCAGACTCCAACACTCACATCCAGCACAGACACTTTAGAATAGCAGATCAGCCTTTGTGGCTCCCTGCTTGGAACACAAAGAGTGATGGGAAGTGGGTGGAGGTTAGATTGCACAAGAGAGCGGGAGAATGTTAGGAAGTGGTCAGTTGGTGAGAGAAGATCCCCAGAGAGGGATGGAGTGAAAGCAAGAGCTGCAGCAGACTCATGTGATCTGGAGCTGTTGGCACGGGAAAGAGCAAGAGAAAGCCTGATTCTTCAGAAGGAAGAGAGATTAGTACGGGACGTAAGGAGAAGACAACTAAGGACTAGGGTGAGAGCAGAGCCCTTCCTCAAGTTTAAGGCGCATGGTCCGGAGTCCGGTCTCCGAGGTTGTATGGATACTGATGTTCCTGCAGCAGAGGAATAGACGTTGTCACCACTTTATTCCCATTTAAGACTTGGGGGCACAAAGCAACGTGTGTGAGCTGGGACATGATAGCAAGAAGTCCCCGAAGCAGGCTACAGCTGTCTGCCGTACAAGTGGAGTGTTGAGTAACATCAAGCAGGAGGAACTTCAGTGTAACTCAGTACTGCAAGTACCTCAGATAAGTGCTAGAAAGGAGACGTTCAGAACAGGCACATGAAAGGGAGTGCTGGAAAGGTTAATTCCATCTGCCTGGGAGTTGGCTGAGCCCCTGGTCTGGAGACCGCGGCATGGAAGCGGGCACCTGTCTGTGCCAGGAACGTGAGTGAAAGAACTGGAACTGCACTCAGCTGTCTCCTTGCCTTTTTCCTGCGCCAACCCACTCAGCACTGCTACATCCCTGTGCCTAACACTGCACCGTTTCCCTCAACACCTATTACGACTGCCCTGGGACTACAGCTCCACCTGTGGGGAGCTTCAACATCATTGCTGCACCACACCATCTGTCCCAGAGAAGCAACCCTGCAGCACTGGTCAGACTGACCAGAAACCATAGGTGGCGTCACGAATCATCTCAATAACTTTATCCCCATCGCTCTACCCCTTTTACATTGACTGCCTGAAGCCACGGACCGGGTCACTGCCACTGTGACATCTCCCATTGAAATCAACGGGCCCGGCACCGAGTACCCCACGGCCTCTGGGGGAAAGTGATATACAGTCATATGTTAAAGTTTGGGCACCCCTATTAATGTTAACCTTTTTTCTTTATAACAATTTTGGTTTTTGCAACAGCTATTTCAGTTTCATATATCTAATAACTGATGGACTCAGTTATATTTCTGGATTCAAATGAGGTTTATTGTACTAACAGAAAATGTGCAATCTGCATTTAAACAAAATTTGACCGGTGCAAAAGTATGGGCACCCTTATCATTTTCTTGATTTGAACACTCCTAACTACTTTTTACTGACTTCCTGAAGCACTAAATTGGTTTTGTAACCTCATTGAGCTTTGAACTTGATAGCCAGGTGTATCAAATCATGAGAAAAGGTATTTAAGGTGGCCACTTGCAAGTAGTTCTCCTCTTTGATTCTCCTATGAAGAGTGGCATCATGGGCTCCTCAAAACAACTCTCAAATGATCTGAAAACAAAGATTATTCAACATAGCTTTTCAGGGGAAGGATACAAAAAGTTGTCTCAGAGATTTAACCTGTCAGTTTCCACTGTGAGGAACATAGTAAGGAAATGGAAGAACACAGGTACAGTTCTTGTTAAGCCCAGAAGTGGCAGGCCAAGAAAAATATCAGAAAGGCAGAGAAGAAGAATGGTGAGAACAGTCAAGGACAATCCACAGACCACCTCCAAAGACCGGCAGCATCATCTTGCTGCAGATGGTGTCACTGTGCATCGGTCAACAATACAGCGCACTTTGCACAAGGAGAAGCTGTATGGGAGAGTGATGCGAAAGAAGCCGTTTCTGCAAGCACGCCACAAACAGAGTCGCCTGAGGTCTGCAAAAGCACATTTGGACAAGCCAGTTACATTTTGGAAGAAGGTCCTGTGGACTGATGAAACAAAGATTGAGTTGTTTTTTTCATACAAAAAGGCGTTATGCATGGAGGCTAAAAAACACAGCATTCCAAGAAAAACACTTGCTACCCACAGTAAAATTTGGTGAAGGTTCCATCATGCTTTGGGGCTGTGTGGCCAATGCCGGCACTGGGAATCTTGTTGAAGTTGAGGGTCGCATGGATTCAACTCAGTATCAGCAGATTCTTGACAATAATGTGCAAGAATCAGTGACGAAGTTGAAGTTACGCAGGGGATGGATATTTCAGCAAGACAATGATCCAAAACACCGCTCCAAATCTACTCAGGCATTCATGCAGAGGAACAATTACAATGTTCTGGAATGGCCATCCCAGTCCCCAGACCTGAATATCATTGAACATCTGTGGGATGATTTGAAGCGGGCTGTCCATGCTCAGCGACCATCAAACTTAACTGAACTGGAATTGTTTTGTAAACAGGAATGATCACAAATACCTTCATCCAGGATCCAGGAACTCATTAATAGCTACAGGAAGCGACTAGAGGCTGTTATTTTTGAAAAAGGAGGATCTACGAAATATTAATGTCACTTTTATGTTGAGGTGCCCATACTTTTGCACTGGTCAAATTTTGTTAAAATGCAGATTGCACATTTTCTGTTGGTACAATAAACCTCATTTGAATCCAGAAATATAACTGAGTCCATCAGTTATTAGTAGAGTTGAGCGATACCGTCTGATACTTCAAAGTATCGTATCGGATGGTATCGGCCGATCTTTAAAAAAAGTATCGGTATCGCCGATTCCGATACCGGAAGTCCCATTCAAGTCTATGGGACTTCCGGTATCGGAATAAGAAAAACCCTTTCCTGCCCTTGTACAGCCTCTCTGGGGTCTGTACGGGTCTTTCGGGGGGCTGTGCCGGCCTGCCAGGGGGTCTGTGCAGGCTCCGGTGGTCTGTGCCGGCCTGCCGGTGGTCTGTGCAGGCTCCGGGGGGCTGTGCCGGCCTGCCGGGGGGCTGTGCCGGCCTGCCGGGGGGCTGTGCAGGCTCCGGGGGGCTGTGCCGGCCTGCCGGGGGGCTGTGCCGGCCTGCCGGGGGGCTGTGCAGGCTCCGGGGGTCTGTGCAGGCATCGTCCGATGGGACTACAAGTCCCATCGGGCGATGCCTGCTACCATGACAGTGATTGACACATTAGCCAATGATGGGACAGTAGTAGTCCCATCATCCGGCTAATGTGTTAAATGTTAAAAAAAAAAAAAAAAAAAAAAAATACTACATGCATGCTACATACATACTACATGCTACATACATACTACATATATACTACATACATACTACATACATACTACATGCATACTACATGCATGCTACATACATACTACATGCTACATACATACTACATATATACTACATACATACTACATACATACTACATGCATACTACATGCATGCTACATACATACTACATGCTACATACATACTACATGCATGCTACATACATACTACATATATACTACATACATGCTACATACATACTACATGCTACATACATACTACATACATACTACATACATGCTACATACATACTGCATGCTACATACATACTACATGCTACATACATACTACATATATACTACATACATGCTACATACATACTGCATGCTACATACATACTACATACATACTACATACATACTACATGCATGCTACATACATACTACATGCATGCTACATACATACTACATGCATGCTACATGCATGCTACATACATACTACATGCTACATACATACCACATACATACTACATACATACTACATACTACATATATACTACATGCATGCTACATACATACTACATGCTACATACATACCACATACATACTACATACATACTACATACATACTACATGCTACATACATACTACATATATACTACATGCATGCTACATACATACTACATGCTACATACATACCACATACATACTACATACATACTACATACATACTACATGCTACATACATACTACATATATACTACATACATGCTACATACATACTACATGCTACATACATACCACATACATACTACATACATGCTACATATATACTACATGCATGCTACATACATACTACATATATACTACATGCATGCTACATACATACTACATGCTACATGCATGCTACATACATACTACATACATACTACATGCTACATACATACCACATATATACTACATACATACAATACATTCATACAATACATACATAGACATACAGTACATATAACATAGAGTAACATACTTACCAATACTTGTCACATTGTTCCCCGAAGCCATTGTCTTTTCCGGAATAAATATTAACATAACAAACCACAAAAATACTCACCCACGATCCAAAGCAGTCCACGAGTGTGTCCCACGACGATCTTGGGTAGAGAACTGCAGCATCAGCTGTTGCTGCCGTTCTCTACGGGCTGCAGGAATCCAATGACGGAAGGTAGGTATCCTTCCGCACTGTATTCCTCCGCCACTTAAAAAAAAAAAAAGTCCCTAGTCTCACTTTATGCCATTGCTGTGTGGGAAATTCCCACACAGCAATGGCATAAAGTGAGACTAGGGACTTTTTTTTTTTTAAGTGGCGGAGGAATACAGTGCGGAAGGATACCTACCTTCCGTCATTGGATTCCTGCAGCCCGTAGAGAACGGCAGCATCATCTGATGCTGCAGTTCTCTACCCAAGATCGTCGTGGGACACACTCGTGGACTGCTTCGGATCGTGGGTGAGTATTTTTGTGGTTTGTTATGTTAATATTTATTCCGGAAAAGACAATGGCTTCGGGGAACAATGTGACAAGTATTGGTAAGTATGTTACTCTATGTTATATGTACTGTATGTCTATGTATGTATTGTATGAATGTATTGTATGTATGTAGTATATATGTGGTATGTATGTAGCATGTAGTATGTATGTAGTATGTATGTAGCATGCATGTAGCATGTAGTATGTATGTAGCATGCATGTAGTATATATGTAGTATGTATGTAGCATGCATGTAGTATATATGTAGCATGTATGTAGTATGTATGTGGTATGTATGTAGCATGTAGTATGTATGTAGCATGTATGTAGTATATATGTAGTATGTATGTAGCATGTAGTATGTATGTAGTATGTATGTAGTATGTATGTGGTATGTATGTAGCATGTAGTATGTATGTAGCATGCATGTAGTATATATGTAGTATGTATGTAGCATGTAGTATGTATGTAGTATGTATGTAGTATGTATGTGGTATGTATGTAGCATGTAGTATGTATGTAGCATGCATGTAGTATATATGTAGTATGTAGTATGTATGTAGTATGTATGTGGTATGTATGTAGCATGTAGTATGTATGTAGCATGCATGTAGCATGCATGTAGTATGTATGTAGCATGCATGTAGTATGTATGTAGCATGCATGTAGTATGTATGTAGTATGTATGTAGTATGTATGTAGCATGCAGTATGTATGTAGCATGTATGTAGTATGTATGTAGTATATATGTAGTATGTATGTAGCATGTAGTATGTATGTAGCATGCATGTAGTATATATGTAGTATGTATGTAGCATGCATGTAGTATGTATGTAGTATGTATGTAGTATGTATGTAGCATGCAGTATGTATGTAGCATGTATGTAGTATATATGTAGTATGTATGTAGCATGCATGTAGTATGTATGTAGCATGTAGTATGTATGTAGCATGCATGTAGTATGTATGTAGCATGTATGTAGTATGTATGTAGTATATATGTAGTATGTATGTAGCATGTAGTATGTATGTAGCATGCATGTAGTATGTATGTAGTATTTTTTTTTTTTTTTTAACATTTAACACATTAGCCGGATGATGGGACTACTACTGTCCCATCATTGGCTAATGTGTCAATCACTGTCATGGTAGCAGGCATCGCCCGATGGGACTTGTAGTCCCATCGGACGATGCTTGCACAGACCCCCGGACATCAGCACAGCCCCCCGGCAGGCCGGCACAGCCCCCCGGCAGGCCGGTACAGACCCCCACAGGGTGCACAGACCACCGGCAGGCCGGCACAGCCCCCCGGCAGGCCGGTACAGACCCCCACAGGGTGCACAGACCACCGGCAGGCCGGCACAGCCCCCCGGCAGGCCGGTACAGACCCCGGGCAGTCCACACAGCCCCCCGGCAGGCCGGCACAGCCCCCCGGCAGGCCGGCAGAGACCCCCGGAAGGCCCGAAATGACGGTGCATCATGATGCGCACACACCGCGCATCATGATGACGTCAGGCCGTCAATCAACTGAACTTCCGATTCCGATGCCGAATTCCGATATTGAAAAAATATCGGAAGTCGGTATCGGAATTCCGATACAGCAAGTATCGGCCGATACCCGATACTTGCGGTATCGGAATGCTCAACACTAGTTATTAGATATATGAAACTGAAATAGCTGTTGCAAAAACCAAAATTGTTATAAAGAAAAAAGGTTAACATTAATAGGGGTGCCCAAACTTTAACATATGACTGTACATATGTGTGTGTGTCACTCACATCTATATATCTATTTATTCTATGTGTATATATCTATTCTATTCTAACCTGTCAGTGTGATTTTACTGTATGCGGCACATCAATTTCCGGCTTTTCAAAGGACACCGGTGTGTAAAAATCGTACAGCACTCGCATGGTCCGAATGCTGTGCGATTTTTTTATTTTTTTTTTTCTCGCACCCGTAGGCTTGCATTGGCAAGTCTCGGTCGAGTCTCTGTGACAGTTGCAGCATGCTGCGATTTTACACACACGCTGAATATGCCTGAGAAAATAAACGTTGATGTGAGCTGCCCCATAAATTAACATTGGGCCAAGTGCTATGTGATGTTTTCTTGCATAACGCTCGCCCGTAGTCTACGGTAGTGTGACTCCGGCCTTACTGATTTTCTCATTTGTTAGTATAAATGTGATTGCTTTATCTCACTTTTGATTGTTAGCATTTTATAAAATTCAATAACAATTAAACAAACAAATGTTCACAGTTGTAGGCATGTTCTTGACATGAATTAATACAAACCCTGAAAAAAAACTGTGAAATTCCAGGTTGTGAGGTAGCAAAGCATGAAAAATTCTTTCACAATCCACTATATATCTTTTCTACAGTCCACAATATGATAGCTTCTTTCCATGCATTCACTGACAGATTCAGGCTGTTTATGGTCATTTGTAGACAGAAATTTACAAAAGAAAGCAAAATTAACTGATTAATGATTGGATCACCCTTCGCACCCAGGGCAGCGGGCTACTCGTAGCCGGGCCCGGTGGATTTCAATGGGAGATGTCACGGTAGCTGTGACCCAGCCCGTGGCCCTGGGCGTCCATTGTAAAAGGGGAATGGAGTGGATGATGACGTTTAAAGTTTATAAGTGAGTGATTCATGACGCCACCTGTGGTGTTCGGCAATGAAGATGTTAAGCCGACGCTACAGACAGATTCTCTGGGACAGATGGTGTGGTGCAGCAATGATGGTGTAGCCCCCCCACAGGTAGGGCTGTAGTCCCAGGGCAGTGTAGATGAAGAAGATAGGGAGAGACTGTAATGTCCAGCACCGAGATGTAGCAGTGCTTGTAACAACCCTGCTGGCATCACTGCATGGCCTCCCATCCCCCGCACATCAACTTACTAACTGCTCCGGGTCATGCTGTGAATTCTGTCTGTTGCCAGTCCTGTGCTCTGTGCCTCTGCTCTCCTGTATGTTTCCTGGCTATGTGTGTATAGGGGGGCGGCGCCAGAACTCTCTGGTTCTTATGCAGTCAGGGTGCACCTGTCTAATCTGTCCCTGACCAATCACCTAGAGGCCTTGATTATTTAGCTCTGCCACACCCACTGAAACATTGCTTGTGCATTGTCTAATCTCAGTTAGTATCTTGCTGCTGAGGAAGCCAGGCCCTGTCCTCTGTATTTCCTCCTTCTCTGGAGGAATACGTCTTGCCTTGTACCTTGTCTGCCTGCCAGGAGGCTGAATATCCTGGCCCTTGAGTCTTGGTTCCACTACCTTGTCTGTACTCTGTCCTACCTTAGTCTCCCTTTCTCCTTGTCCATGGCTTCCTTCCCTGCTGTGTCTTTCCTTGTGTCCTCTCTGTCTGTGCATCTGCACCCTTGCAGCTCTGTCTGTGCATCTGCACCCTTGCAGCTCTGTCTGTGCATCTGCACCCTTGCAGCTCTGTCTGTGCATCTGCACCCTTGCAGCTCTGTCTGTGCATCTGCACCCTTGCAGCTCTGTTTGTGCATCTGCACCCATGCAGCTCTGTCTGTGCATCTGCACCATGCAGCTCTGTCTGTGCATCTGCACCCTTGCAGGTCTGTCTGTGCATCTGCACCCTTGCAGCTCTGTCTGTGCATCTGCACCCTTGCAGCTCTGTCTGTGCATCTGCACCCTTGCAGCTCTGTCTGTGCATCTGCACCCTTGCAGCTCTGTCTGTGCATCTGCACCCTTGCAGCTCTGTCTGTGCATCTGCACCCTTTCAGCTCTGTCTGTGCATCTGCACCCACGCAGCTCTGTCTGTGCATCTGCACCCATGCAGCTCTGTCTGTGCATCTGCACCCTTGCAGGTCTGTCTGTGCATCTGCACCCTTGAAGGTCTGTCTGTGCATCTGCACCCTTGCAGCTCTGTCTGTGCATCTGCACCCTTGCAGTTCTGCCTGCTCGGCTCCCTAGCCGCTCTGCCTGCACGGCTCCCTAGCCGCTCTGCCTGGCTCCCTAGCCACTCTGCCTGCCCAGCTCCCTTGCCGCTCTGCCTGCCCGGCTCTCATGCTGCCCAGCCTACTCTGCACTCCTGCGGCTCCGCCTACTCCACACTCCTACCTATATCCATACCTGCACCTCCTGTGTGAACAGGTCCAAATCCTGTTCCAACATACACCACTCCCTCCCGCCTACACCTGCTGTGTGAACAGGTCCCTACCTGCCCCTTCTCATACCACGCCAGTCTGTATTGTGTCTCAAGCCATGCCCGCCTGTCCTGTGTCTCCAAGCCGTGACCGCCTGCCCTGTGTCTCCAAGCCGTGCCCACCTGCCTTGTGTCTCCTAGCCACGCCTGCTTGCCCAGTGTCTCAGCCGTGCCTGTCGTGTCTACCTGCCTGTCTATAGCTTCTGTCAAAGTGACTTGTCCCCGAGTGGGACCAGCAGCCACAGCCAGACACCACCCTGGAGTGGCACCCGACAGCTATCTGCTGCACAAGCCTGACCTCACCATCAGAGGCTCCAGTGAATACCGAGGTAGCTGTTGTAGTCACGCCCCTTCCAGGGTAGTCTGGTTTGTGGCCCAGTGGGGCCACAAACCCCCGGCTCGCGCCATTCAGCCAAGGCGTGAGCGTGACAGTTTGCACAGGCCATGGTCCCTGCTGAGTCCCATGTCCTTTCGCTCTCGGAACAAGATGAGCTTTTTTGCCAGTATGGACAACCAAATAAATTTACCTGGTCTGAAGCCCAATCTTTCACTGCTCCACCCACCATTGTGGTCTCCAATAGACTGTTTGGTCAACTAGAGGCTGGCATACCTAAAGTTGAACCTCCCTCGGACCCGCCAAGATATGATGGGGACCCTAAGCAGTGTCTTGCCTTTATGGAGCAATGCCTATGCTATTTTCAATGGCATGCTCCCTACTTCACCCGCGATCAGGTAAAGGTAGGATTACTAATGTCCTACCTAACAGGAGATGCATTGCAGTGGCTTAACCCCCTTTGGGAAGCGGGGGATCCCATCACCTTGAGCTTACCGGCCTTCCTGGTGGCCTTCTGCAAAGCCTTTGACAAGCCAAGTACAGTGTCTCCTGAAGAGTCTTCCCCCCCAAGCTTCCAGGTATGGACCAGTTGAAAGAAGCCTTTGGCCAATTCATCTTCCCCGTTGGTGACCGTCCATGACCCATCTGTTCCTCAGCCTGCCAGAGCAGCTCCCCATGAAAGATCCAAGAGGTCTAAGAAAAAGGGGCTGGCTAGGTTGTCGCCAGAGGCCAGTCCTGAGAAGGAACAACCTGACGGTCTCTGCCCTGTGAAGCCAAAGCTCCAGGACCTTGGGTCAGTGGGAGAGACTGCCCTTGGTGAGATTACCTCCTCTCCACTAAAGTCTGTGACTGTTCCAATGCCTTGTGGGAGTTTTGGCCCTGGAGATGTATGTAAGCTGCAAGCCAGACGGAGTCTGTGCGTGGTTCCTGCTCCACAGTTTCAGAATCCTTTGAGGGTGTTTGGTGATGTCCGAGCCCTACTTGTGAACAGTCCAGTACTGAGGGGTCAACTACAACTCCTAATCGGAGCGTTATACACAAAGACATTTGTTTTCCACCTGCTGTCCAGTTTGCCCACCGATCGTTCGGAGTCGGGTACTCTACTGCCCCTTCCGGTCCAAAGACCCAGCGTGGTGCTGC
Organism: Dendrobates tinctorius; assembly: GCF_039654945.1. Classification (NCBI taxonomy): domain Eukaryota; kingdom Metazoa; phylum Chordata; class Amphibia; order Anura; family Dendrobatidae; genus Dendrobates; species Dendrobates tinctorius. Next base: position 2,773,698 of record NW_027361943.1, read on the forward strand.
ATTTGGAACTGCCTAGCCAACAGAGGTTCCTAGTTCCACTACTGCAAGGCCAATCTTCTGTATCGACACCTTCTCCACCTGATCTGCCGGTTATTAAGTCATGGTGTGCTGACGTCACTGAAGAAAAGAAAGCAGTGGCGCCCTCTCCGCACACCTCCGGTGACCAGTCCCCAGGAACATCCCTTGATTGTCTTTCCCAGGAGAGTGGGCTGAAGATGGATCCTGAGTGGATGCCCTCGGCTCCTCTATGGCCAGTGGGTGAAGGTCCCAGGATTAAGCAGTACTCCTTCGCCAACTTGAAAGAAGTGGCCCAGTCTTTTCCGGGTAACAGGCGGAAGTGGCTCCCCGTATGTATGCCTCCAACTTCCATGTGGCAGGTGGATGAAGAGGTGAGAACAGTGGCCTATGTATCTCCATTTTTTACCCATCTGGAGGAGGAGGTCCAATTTTCTTGGGATAAAGGGCAAAAAATTGACTCTGTGCAGGTGTCTTCAGTTTCTAGCTGGCCGGCTAATGTAGGAGCGAAGTTTGAAGCTGCCAGGGCCCCGCTTTTTGCCAATCTGGAGGAAGAAGTCCTTGCACCCTCTGTGTTGGAAGCTGTTGGGCACCAAGAAACTTGGCACTTTGGGATTCCTGATAGCACACATATTCCACCCTACCTGAAGGATGTCATGTCAACCTGGACTGTGTGTGGTCCCATACTCCTTCTTCAGGTCATTCTGGCAGGCTTGAGGAAGAGGGGCCGTAAAGGGGGGGTACTGTAACAACCCTGCTGGCGTCACTGCATGGCCTCCCATCCCCCGCACATCAACTTACTCACTGCTCTGGGTCATGCTGTGAATTCTGTCTGTTGCCAGTCCTGTGCTCTTTGCCTCTGCTCTCCTGTATGTTTCCTGGCTATGTGTGTATAGGGGGGTGGCGCCAGAACTCTCTGGTTTTCATGCAGTCAGGGTGGACCTGTCTAATCTGTCCCTGACCAATCACCTAGAGGCCTTGACTAATTAGCTCCGCCACACCCACTGAAACATTGCCTGTGCAATGTCTAATCTCAGTTAGTATCTTGCTGCTGAGGAAGCCAGGCCCTGTCCTCTGTATTTCCTCCTTCTCTGGAGGAATACGTCTTGCCTTGTACCTTGTCTGCCTGCCAGGAGGCTGAATATCCTGGCCCTTGAGTCTTGGTTCCAGTACCTTGTCTGTACTCTGTCCTACCTTAGTCTCCCTTTCTCCTTGTCTGTGGCTTCTTTCCCTGCTGTGTCTTTCCTTGTGTCCTCTCTGTCTGTGCATCTGCACCCTTGCAGCTCTGTCTGTGCATCTGCACCCTTGCAGCTCTGTCTGTGCATCTGCACCCTTGCAGCTCTGTCTGTGCATCTGCACCCTTGCAGCTCTATCTGTGCATCTGCACCCTTGCAGCTCTGTCTGTGCATCTGCACCCTTGCAGCTCTGTCTGTGCATCTGCACCCTTGCAGCTCTGTCTGTGCATCTGCACCCTTGCAGTTCTGCCTGCTCGGCTCCTTAGCCGCTCTGCCTGCTCGGCTCCCTAGCTGCTCTGCCTGCTCGCCTCCCTAGCCGCTCTGCCTGCACGGCTCCCTAGCCGCTCTGCCTGCCCGGATCCCTAGCCGCTCTGCCTGCCCGGCTCCCTAGCCGCTCTGCCTGCCTGGCTCCCTAGCCGCTCTGCCTGCCCGGCTCTCTTGCCACCTAGCCTACTCCGCACTCCTGCGGCTCCGCCTACTCCACACTCCTGCCTATATCCATACCTGCACCTCCTGTGTGAACAGGTCCAAATCCTGTTCCAACATACACCACTCCATCCTGCCTACACCTGCTGTGTGAACAGGTCCCTACCTGCCTCTTCTTATACCACGCCAGCCTGTCCTGTGTCTCCAAACCGTGCCCGCCTGTCCTGTGTCTCCAAGCCATGCCCGCCTGCCCTGTGTCTCAAAGCCGTGCCTGCCTGCCCTGTGTCTCCAAGCCGTACCCGCCTGCCCTGTGTTTCCTAGCCACGCCTGCTTGCCCAGTGTTTCAGCCGTGCCTGTCGTGTTTACCTGCCTGTCTATAGTTTCTGTCAAAGTGAATTGTGCCCGAGTGGGGCCAGCAGCCACAGCCAGACACCACCCTGGAGTGGCACCCGACAGCTATCTGCCGCACAAGCCTGACCTCACCATCAGAGGCTCCAGTGAAGACCGAGGTAGCTGTTGTAGTCACGCCCCTTCCAAGGTAGTCTGGCTTGTGGCTCAGTGGGGCCACAAACCCCCGGCTCGCGCCATTCAGCCAAGGCGCGAGCGTGACAGTGCTGAGTGTGTTGGCGCAGGAATAAGCGGAGGACACCAGGGCATATAGTTCCAAAGCTTTACTCACAGTCTGTTGAGCATACAGGTGCCCACATCCGTGCCGTGTCCTTCGGGTCAGGGGCTCAGCCAACCTCCAGGCAAGATGAAGCACTCCGTTCCAACACTCCGACAACATATGTGCCTTTTCTGAATGTCTCCCTTTTGTGCCTATGGTGAAGTACTCTCAGTACTGAGTTACACTGGAGTTCCTCTTGTCAGATGTTCTTAGAACTCTACTTGTACGGCAGACAGCTGCTTCGGGGACTCCTTGCTACTAAGTCCCGGCTCACTCTCGTTGCTGTTGTGCCCCCAAGTCTTGTGTGGGAATAAAGTGGTGACAACTTCTATTCCTCCGGTGTCTGCTGCAGGACCATTAGTATCCATACAACCTCGGGGACCGGACCCCGGCCTTGCGCTGTGAACTTGGGAAATGTTCTGCTCTAACCCTAATCCTTAGTCCTCCTCTCCTTACATTCTGTACTAATCCTTCTTTCTTATGGAGAGAGTCAGGCTTTCTAGCAATGTTCCTTTCCTGTGCCAGTGGACCCAGGACACTGAGATCGGCTCCAGCACTTCCTTCATCCATCCCACTCAGGGGATCTTCACTCTTCCTCTGACTCTGTCAGACTGACCCAATCCTAAACTCTTCCCGCTCTTTTGATGCCAACTAACTCCACCCACTTCCCAGCACGCTTCGTGTTCCAAGCAGGGAGCCACCAAAGGGTGCTTTGCTACACTACTATGTTGTGTGGGATGCAGGTGTTGGAGTGTGGTCAGGTGTCTCCACCTTACCTGGATAGTGGGGCACCACACCTCAGGAGGAGGTGCAGTACCTCTGTGGTGACTGAACCCTCAGGGGCGCCACATACCCCACGTTAAACACAGCACGTCCACGGGCTGCAAGTTAACAAAGTTAGACAAAACAAAGGAACATACAAAATTTTTGAATGCTTAATAAACAATACTTATCTAAACTTCCCAATGTGGGAGGCACTCACTCTTGAACGTTGCAAACAATTTAACTATCTATACTTAATATATATCAAAAGCTATATTACCTAATTTAAAGTGCTATGGTACCAGCTCAAGCATCATCATTAACACATTTTCTATTGCTTCTAGACCTCTAAACCCTAGGTGACAACCGCTGATGCCTGGTTCTTCACCTGCATTTTCAATCTTCATTCAAATTTTCATCTTTCATTCAAATCCTTCATCTCTTTATTAAAACATTCCTAGTTATTACTATCAATTAAATTCTATATAAAGGCTATTCTAATACTTTCATAAGGCACATTATAAAATACTTCACATCAAAACTTCAATAATTCTTGTAAGTGCTGGATACCGCTCCCAGCCAGGATTTCTTGCAGTGTCCTTTAGGTGGGAGCCATGCTCCAAGTTGAGGTAGTCCTTATCTTCAAAAGACTCATGTAAAACCAAGAAAGGGCACCTAAAGAGGTGCAACTATGTACAGGTCAGTTCTGGATCATTCACTGTCCATGATCTCACAGTTCAATTATAAAGGCTGCCAAGGAAACTGGGCAACCAAAAAGAAAACTGGAATCAAAGAAAAACAACATGATGAACAAAACTGAAGATAGCATAACAGTGCCTACACCCTGTTGGGTAACAGTTAGTTAGTTATTAATGTTGGTCTCCTCCTGGGGTGGTGGAAGCGGGTTGCTTGGGCTGCTTCCAGGGGAGAATTGCAGGGCATCCTCTTCTTGCTGATTGTCCACAAATTGCATGTATTCCCTCTCCCAGGAAGTGAGGTTGGTATTTACCTGTGTAGATGGAATGTCAACGGGAGTAGCTGCTGCCAGTGAGGGTAGCACTTCAGCTGCTGCTGGTGATAACTCTGCTGCCAAAGATTCCACAGGAGTTGCAGCTGGTACCAGTGGATGTTGTTCCCCAGTTTCAGGTGGTACCACAGTTAGCAGTGCTGCTGTCTTGGTTTTTGGCCTAACATCTGGTGCACCGATGTCTGTGGGCGCTGGTAGGGTGAAAGGTGAGGGTTCTGAATCTCTGGAAGGGAAACCCATGATGTATAGTAACACCCACCAGCTGGTCAGGCTCTTCCGCTTAAATCAACAAATGCCATATGGGACGTGCCTGCTCGAGCCTTACTCTTCTCAACAGGGACTTCTTCCACTTCCCCATCGCAGTCAGCTTAGTGTCTCTAAATTGAGAGCATAGCTCCTCCAATTGTCCCATGTGGAGTTCGAGCATGCCGGCCGCAGTGCACGAGAACTCAGGGGGTAACCCGTTGGTGGGGGTGACTGCCATACCTGGAGCCTCTCGGTGGTGCATGAGGTTCACTGCCTGACCCGGGATCGGAGACGATGGCGGGGCAGATGGCGGCTCCTGGTCCGCAGGGGTCTCCGGTGGGACCTGCGCAGCCGCCTCAGGTCCAGGCAGGAGTTCAGTTTCTCCCTGCTCAGCTCCCGGACCTTCTGGTAACTACTCCGGGCAGGCGACGCTCAGCGGTGGCTGCAGCGAGGGGATGGAGACAGGAGCCGCCGGTGACAGGGCAGCGGCCATAGATTCCACTATTGCTGCCTGGGGAAGATCTGGTGCAACAGGAACAGGTACCGCGGGTGAAGGTACCGGTGATGGAGGTACCGATGGTGTAGGCCTCTCCTGGGCGTGCTGCAAGTTCATAACCCAGAGCGCCTCCTGTCTCAGCCGCAGGCGATGTGTCAGCCGGGCAATCTCGTCCTCCAGCTGCTGGCGGTTCATTTTGGAAATCGGATCGGAGCCTTCAGCCAATGCGCCGGGGAGGTTCAGCTCAACCTCCTCGCACTCTTCAGGCCTCCTTCCATCTTCCATCATGTCGTTCTCCTGGTGTTCTTCCTCCTTCCTGGCCTCTTTTCCCACCACCGGCTCTCACTCCTCCTTCTGAGGGCGGCGTCTTCTTCCTACTCCTCCATACCAAGCCAGTATCCGAACCCCTCGGGGGGTGGGCCATGTTGCAGTTGCATAGAAGTTCAGGCAGGGGAGGCCCAGGACAGTTCGCGGTCTTTTCTTAGGACCACCCATGCTGTCACGCCCTTCTTCACCGCGCCGGCGGCCATTTTGAGAGTCCATCTTACAGTCTATTAATTTGGTTATTCTGCACATTCTCAGCAATGTTTAAGTCCAATAAATTTAGGCACATAGAACCCGGTGGCACCGGCGGGCTTCGTCATCCTGTTCGTGACGCCAAAAATGGATCGCCCTTCGCACCCAGGGCAGCGGGGTACTCGTAGCCGGGCCCGGTGGATTTCAATGGGAGATGTCACAGTAGCTGTGACCCGGCCCGTGGCCCTGGGCATCCATTGTAAAAGGGGAATGGAGTGAATGATGATGTTTAAAGTTTATAAGTGAGTGATTCGTGACGCCACCTGTGGTGTTTGGCAATGAAGATGTTAAGCCGACGCTGCAGACAGATCCTCTGGGACAGATGGTGTGGTGCAGCAATGATGTTGTAGCCCCCCACAGGTAGGCCTGTAGTCCCAGGGCAGGGTAGATGAAGAAGATAGGTGTTGAGGGAGAGAGTGTAAAGTCCGGCACCGAGATGTAGCAGTGCTGAGTGGGTTGGCGCAGGAATAAGCGGAGGACACCAGGGCATATAGTTCCAAAGCTTTACTCACAGTCTGTTGAACATACAGGTACCTGCATCCGTGCCGTGTCCTTCGGGTCAGGGGCTCAGCCAACCTCCAGGCAAGATGAAGTACTCCGTTCCAACACTCCGACAACATATGTGCCTTTTCTGAACGTCTCCCTTTTGCGCCTATGGTGAAGTACTCTCAGTACTGAGTTACACTGGAGTTCCTCCTGTCAGATGTTCTTAGAACTCTACTTGTATGGCAGACAGCTGTAGCCTGCTTCGGGGACTCCTTGCTACTAAGTCCCGGCTCACTCTCATTGCTGTTGTGCCCCCAAGTCTTGTGTGGGAATAAAGTGGTGACAACTTCTATTCCTCCAGTGTCTGCTGCAGGACCATTAGTATCCATAGAACCTCGGGGACTGGACCCCGGCCTTGCGCTGTGAACTTGGGAAGTGTTCTGCTCTAACTCTAATCCTTAGTCCTCCTCTCCTTACGTTCCATTCTAATCCTTCTTTCTTATGGAGACAGTCAGACTTTCTAGCAATGTTCCTTTCCTGTGCCAGCGGACCCAGGTCACTGAAGTCGGTTCCAGCACTTCCTTCATACATCCCACTCAGGGGATCTTCACTCTTCCTCTGACTCTGTCAGACTGACCCAATCCTAAACTCTTCCCGCTCTTTTGATGCCAACTAACTCCACCCACCTCCCAGCACGCTTCGTGTTCCAAGCAGGTAGCCACCAAAGGGTGCTTTGCTACACTACTATGTTGTGTGGGATGCAGGTGTTGGAGAGTGGTCAGGTGTCTCCACCTTACCTGGATAGTGGGGCACCACACCTCAGGAGGAGGTGCAGTACCTCTGTGGCCACTGAACCCTCAGAGACGCCACAATGATCATTCAAAGTTTCACTGTACCATGTGTGTGTACGCAGTAGTCGTGGGAGAGGGCTTCATCTCCCAATCTTTTTCCTATCTACCAATTCACAATCTTTTTAAAATTGTCCAAATAAGCTTTGTCACAACTTGTTGTATTTCTCATTGTCAAATGTCAGTTTCATCTGATAGAAATGAGTAGAGATGAGGGAAAAGTCAGTTGTATTGTTGGTGTTAGGATGCCAAATAAAGTTTGGTGAAAGACTGCAGCACAACCAATCAACAAGCTTTGTGGACACTTCTGGAGCTATCACAGCATGCCATCTATTGGCATAGCTGCACGGCCGCCATCAGGGCATTACAGCCCTTATGACATTTTGTTCAGGCTTCGCCAGTACTTTATATTCAATCATAACCCTGGTTCACCATGGTCCAGCCAGCACCGCCCTCACATGACATCACACGCTGCTCTGCTCCACTTCTTCATTCTGGAGCAGAGCAGTGTGTGGTGTGTGCGTGCCACCTGGGACTGGGAGCAGTTGCAGAAGACGGTGGACGGCGGTGGGATGGTGGATGGCGAGGCACAGACGGCAGGCAGACCAGTCATGAGGCGGCGGCGAGCGAGCAGGGTGAGTAGTCTGTCTCTCTCTGACTCTCTCCAATGTCTCTGGTGGCGTGGCAGCCACGCTGATGATGGGGACAAATCTCCAGCATCCATAGCGGTATGCAGGCATGTTGACTGTCTCCACCTGCAGCTCAGATAGCCGTTGTCCTATCCTTTTAGTCAGCACAGTACCAGCATGCTGACTGTCTCCTCCTTAGATTTAGTTTTGTCCTCTTCTTAGTGAGCGCAGCTGCGCAATGCCAGCATGCTGACTGTCTTCCCCTTAGATTTAGCTGTCTCCTCCTCTTAGTGAGCACAGTTCCAGTATGCTGACTGTCTCCCCCATAGATTTAGTTATGTCCTCTTCTTAGTGAGCGCAGTGCCAGAATGCTAACTTTCTCGTCTTTTTAGTGGGACTTTGTTTTTGCAGCACATCGCGCCCTGTTCTTCCTGTGATCCGGGAGGGTCCCTGTCTTATGACCGTGTCAGATATCAGTGGCATCTTGGTTACCCCCAGGGTCCGGCTGCTCTATAACAATGTTTTGTCTGTTCCTGTTGACAGCTGCGAGATGTCCCTGAGTCATGGGAGGACCCCGCTCCTCATCTGGGGGGGCTACAAGATGGCGGATATACGGGGTCTTCACAGCCCCATACACAATATATGCGACCCCCACCACACCGATCAGCTGACTGCAGGCCACTTCACTATAGCGCCATACAGGAGCCTTGGTCGTGTCTGGTACTGCAGCTCCTCACTGTCCTGATCCTTAGCATTTGGAGACTGAGCTGCAGTACCAGACATGTCCACAACCCAGAGTATGGCGTTATGCCGGGTACATAGTATTGGTCAGGACTGCCGCTGATTTCAGGTGGACCCCTTTAAGGGCCCAATAACAAGGGGACTCATAGCTGGGGGGCTGCAGTGGGTGACAGTGGCACTATATAAGGGGTGCGATGAGGATGGAACTGTATAAGGGGTGGACTGAGGATGGCACTGTATAAGGCAGGGTTCCCCAACTCCAGTTCTCAAGGCCCACCAAAAGGTCATGTTTTCAGGATTTCCTTTGTATTGCACAGGTGATGCAATTATCACCTGAGCAACTCTAAGGACATCCTGAAAACATGATCTGTTGGTGGGCCTTGAAGACTAGATTTGGGGAACCCTGGTATAAGGGGTGGACTGAGGATGGCACTGTATAAGGGGTGCGCTGAGCCTGGCACTGTATAAAAGGTGGACTGAGGATGGCACTATATAAGGGGTGCACTGACGATGGCAATGTATAAGGGGTGTGTTAGGCATCGGGTTCCGGTTGCAGCACAGCGGGAATCCCGAGCCTTGCTTCCGGCAGTCTCCCATTCCTCTTCAGCCGCAGAGGAGACTGCTCAGCAGACTCGTCGGTCCCGGCGCTCTGCCCAGACTAGCTCTGTGGGTTTGGTTGCTGCTGCCACCTCTGGTCCAGCTATAGCAATGCGTGCTGGTCAGCAGCGAGCTACTCCAGGGTCCTCGATTTGGTCCACTGAGCATGCCCGTGGGACAATCTTCCATTGGAGATCGGAGGTCATGTGCTCAGGTCTTTCTACAGCTTGGATTGGACCATCAAGAAGGTCTCGGAAGGACGCTGCTATAAAAGGGTCGCTCGGCCATGCGCTAGTATAGACTGCATTACCAGACTATGAGGAGTGAGTGTTGTATGCATGTATGAATGTTTCTGGTGAATGACTCATTAAGAAACCCCTACCCTTGGTACGCATGTGTTGTGCAGCCTAGCCTGTTAAGCGCCCAGGCTTAGGTGTAGGTAGAGGCAGAGTCTGAGACTGGCATCAGTGTCCATTGGTGGCTCTGCACGCCACAGTGCCATTGCCGCCATCAGGGCATTACTGCCCTGACTGGCGTTTGGGGCCTGGTGGACAGAAGGGGCCCGCCTCGGGCCCCATCTCATCTGCCCACCGGGCCCTAGCGCCCTGAGGCAGCTTAACTCCATTGACGTGTGGGTGCGGGCCCACATGTCTATAGTTAACAGCCGCCAGCCAATCAGAGGCTGGCAGCTGACGTCAGCCGCAGCGCGCCGTCGCCGGCGTCTAAGGTCGCTGGCGAGTGCGCGCTTCAGCTGCGAGGACCGGGCAGGGACTGCTTCACCACAGGAACGTGGCCAGGTAAGAAGAGCATGGGTTTTTTTTGCTTGTTCTTTTTGTTTCAAGCGGCAACGCCGGCAAGCCATGGAGACACTGGGGAAGTGGGGGCAGGATGGAGAGACAATGGGGCAGTATGGAGACACTGGGGCAGTGGAGGCAGGATGGAGAGACACTGGGGCAGTATGGAGACACTGGGGCAGTGAGGGCTGGATGGAGACGGGGCAGGATGGAGACACTGGGGCAGTGGGGGCAGGATGGAGGCACTGGGGCAGTATGGAGACACTGGGGCAGTGGGGGCAGGATGGAGACACTGGGGCAGTATGGAGACACTGGGGCAGTGGGGGCAGGATGGAGAGACACTGGGGCAGTATGGAGGCAGTGGGGGCAGGATGGAGACGAGGCACAGGGGGCAGAAGTGAGACACAGGGCATAATTGGAGGCATGGGGCATGAATGGAGACACTGGGGCAGTGGGGGCAGGATGGAGATGGGGCAGTATGGAGACTGTTGTGAATTCTGTTTCAGGGCTACCTCTGGTGGTTACTGGAGGTAGTGGAGCTGGCCAGATGGACAGAGGTCTGCCACCTGAAGATGATGATGACGATTGGAGATCTGGGGTTACTGATTGGAGCATTTAAGTCAGCAGACTTACTTCAATCCCTGCTGGTGATTTATTTCCTGTGCATTCTGAGGTCTGATGTCTCCTGCTCTGATCCTGCATTGTTCAGCTAAGTGGTTCATTTGCTAATCCTTTGCATCTGATCTGGTTTTGTCTATCTCTGCTTGCTGTGCGGGTCCAGCTTGCTCCTGCTGGGGGCTGTGCTGGACCACCTCTCCATATGCTACTGCTTGTGTCAGTTTGTTCAGTCCCGTTATATTGTTCTCTTTTGCTTTGCTTCCAGCTTATACTGGAGTGCTGATATGGTGGGGGGGAAGTCGTGTGACTTCAGTGTTTTTTGTACATCAGATGTGTTGGATTTTTCAGGGTTTATTGGGTGATTGCAGACAGTGTCTTTCCTTTCCTATCCTATCTAGTCAGTTTGGGCCCCATCATTTGCTTAGTCTATTTTTCTGCCTGCGTTTGTGTTTCATCTTGTCTCACCGACAATATATGTTTGGGGGCTATCTATTCCTTTGGGGTCTGCTCCGGGGCAGTTTAGATTCCACCTTTCTTGCTTTAAGCATAGTTAGCTCTCCGGCTGTGCCGAGGCGTCTAGGGCATCGTAGGTACGCTCCACGGCTACTGCTAGTTGTGTGGATAGGATCAGGGTTCTGCAATCCGCTTAGTTACCAACCTCTCTGGTCTTCTGGTGGCTTAGCCTGTTCCTGCCATTCTCCTCTGTGACCCATTCATAATAGGAGACATTGGGGCAGTGGGGGCAGGATGGAGATGGGGCAGTATGGAGACACTGGGGCAGTGAGGACAGGATGGAGACACTGGGGAAGGATAGAGACACGGGCAGTGGGGGCAGGATGGAGACGAGGAACTAGCAGAATTGGGGGCAGGATTGGAGACAATGGGGGCAGGATGGAGATGGGCATAATTGGAGACAAAGGGCAGAATGGAGACACAGAGTCCATGATTGGAGGCACGGGGCATGATTGGAGGCATGGGGCATGATTGGAGACACTGGGGGCATGATTGGAGACAGGGGGCATGATTGATGACACAGGGGGCAGAATGGAGGCACGGGGCACGATGAAAGACATGGGGGCATGATTGGAGGCACTGGGGGCAGGATTGGACACACTGGGGGCAGGATTGGAGACACTGGGGGCAGGATTGGAGACACTGGGGGGCAGGATTGGAGACACTGTGACTGGGGGCAGGATTGGAGACACAGGGGGCAGGGTTGGAGACAGATCATGCAGGATCATGGGGCAGGATGGATACGATGGAGACAGATGGGGCAGGATGGGGAGATCGTATGGGGGCAGAATGGATACTCATGAGGGTATGAGTATCAGGAATGAGACACACGGGAGCCAGGATGGGGAATATTATTACCATAGGGGCTAATTAAGGGATATTATTACTACAGTGATGTACTATATTTATTTTATCTTTTGAGTATACTGTTTTAAATGGGGGGCGGTCCTGTTACTGTGCAGAGTGATACTATCTTGCCTTTTTTTCCTTCATGTGGTGTAATGTAGAAGTTGGGAAAAAAATAATGTGTTCTGCAAGCGGAGCTCTAGATAACTGTGTTATTTCCTGCAGAGACGAGCCCTGGCTGGAAGAAGTGATGGCGGTCTGTGCTGGATGAAAGATGAAAAGCAAATATGAAGGACTTCACCTAGAGATGTCACTGGTGAGTAAGTGTGGTACCTATACACTGACACTATACACTGTATACTATATACAGAGGTCCTGTGTATAATGTCACCAGTGATCACTGTATTACCTATACATTATAAACAGAGCTCCTGTATATAATGTCATTGATCACTTTATTACCTGTACACAGACACTGCATACTAAGTACAGATCTCCTGTGTATAATGACACTTATGGTGATAATATAGCTTTTTTATTACTGATCAGTATTGTAGTATTCAGTCACTATGTGGTGGTAATATGTGGTCTGGACATGGTGTTGCAGTATTTGTCCCCTGTATGTGCTATTATTTGATCACTTTGTGGTAGTAATATGTCGTCTGGTCATGGTGAGGTGGTATTTGTACCTTGTATGTGATATTTTTCGGTCACTGTGGTGGTAATATGTGGTCTGTTCATGGTGTGGCGGTATTTGTTCCTTGTATTGATATTATTTGGTCACTGTGGTGGTAATATGTGGTCTGGACATGGTGTTGGTGGTATTTGTTCCTTATATGTGGTATTATTAGTCACCATGTGGTGGTAATATGGTGTCTGGTCATGGTGCGGTGGTATTTGTCCCTTTGGATGTGATATTATTGGTCATTTCAACAATTGAAAAATTAAAAAAATATATGCCTAAATTATGTTGGATATTTTAACAAATGTTTAATAGGTTAGAGTAGAGTGGGGCCCGCGGCCTAAAGAGTCTACCTTGTGGTGGCAGATTTATAAAATCTTTTGGCCAAGACAAGAGCTGCTGGCTATGTATGTGATCTGGAGATGAGAACTTTTAATGTGTGATTGGTGAGAAGTGGAGTTTTTCCGAGAGAGAGCGTGGTGGGAATGTGGACAGTTGGAGGGGTGGCGCCTGGGTGGAGTCTCAAGGGGGCCCTGAAAATTTTGCCAGTATGGAGCTCCAAAATTCCTAGTGGCAGCCCTGCATGGTGCACATACTCAACACTCCACCATATTCAGCGTCTATAGTGGCATCCGCAGGTGCGACGCCGCATGCTCAGAAGGTCTAGAGGGACTCTGACCCCGTGTCCTTGGGGCAGAGTTCTGTGACCGCATTCTGTGCGCTCCGTTGCCGAGCTCTGTGAGCTAAACAGGCTCCAGCATTTATATTCTGCGGTAGTGCGGCTCTGTGAGGTAACAGAGTTCGCCCTGTACACACCGGGTGACGTTAACCTGCGTGTGTTCTTCCTTTATACTGCCATATAGCATCCGCCATTACCTAGCAGCAGTATACCACCTCTGCACGGTGGACCCGGGGATGCAATCGCACTTTCTCATATTTTATATTTAGTGCAATCCGCAACCCTAACATTATACTAGCGCCAGGGTCTGGCTGGTAATGGCGGACGAACAGCGACTGCTGCAGTACATCCGGCAGCTGGAGGGCAGGTTGGTGGCTCTTGAGCGTTCAACCTCAGCTGCGGATGTTACTGCGGTCGCTGTCCGCCTCCCGCTGCCCGAGAAGTTCTCGGGTGATAGTGCCTCCTGCAGGGGCTTCATGAGCCAGTGCGCTATTCAGTTAGAGCTGCTGGCTGCACGCCTCCCCTCTGAGCGGCCTAAGGTGGGATTCATCATTTCCCTTTTGGCTGGTAGGGCTCTGGAGTGGGCCACTCCACTGTGGGAGTGTGGTGACCCTGTGGTACAGAGAGCCTCTCAGTTCCTAGTCTCTCTGAAGCAGGTTTTTCTGGGACTATGGGTCACACATGATACCGTGCTTCAGTTGTTGGCTCTGACATAGGGTTCGTCCCCGGTCAGCCAGTATGCCATCCATTTTCGGACGCTGGCTTCTGAGTTGGAATGGTCAGACAAGGCCCTTATACCAATTTTTTGGAGAGGTTTGGCTGACCACATTAAGGACGTCCTGGCCACTCGGGAGGTTCCCGTCACTCTGGAGGAGCTTCTTACCATCACTAACCGCATTATTCTCCGCTTCTTAGAGCGAGGGTTGGAGTGCTCCCAGTCCAGACAGAGGTTTAGGTTGGCACCAACCTTCTCTAAACCTCTGGAACCATCCGATCGAGCGTCCGAACCGTCGATGGCTATGGAGGTGCCTCGCATGGGCTCTAAGTCCCGAGCTGCTCGAACCTCCACAGCCCGTTTCCATTGCCGACAGTCTGGTCACTTAGCCAATAGGTGCCCACAGCGCTCGGAGAAACGCCCGCGTCTAGTGGCAATAGGAGGAGACCTACTAGACTCCTCACCATTCTACTCCAAGCTAACTTTCAAGGGGATGCTAGAGTTCGGTTTCTCCACTCTGGCGGTAGAGGTTTGCGTAGGTTCCGGAGCGGAGGGTAATTTTATGTCCTCAGCCTTCACTCTTCGGCACGCAATCCCCTTGGTTATGCTACCTCAGCCTGTCACCATCAGAGTGGTGAACGGCTCGACAACACCCTCACAGATTACCCATCAGACTGCTCCACTAAGGCTCTCGCTGTCTCCGTCCCATCACGAGACAGTGTCCCTCCTTATAATGCCCGAGGTTATCGATCAGGTTCTCTTAGGAGTTCCCTGGTTGCGTTGCCACTCTCCTCATATAGAGTGGTCCTCGGGGAGAATTCTTAGTTGGAGTAAGTCCTGTGAGGGTAGATGTCTGAGGGAGTGCATGCAGGTTGCCTAACAGGTTGGATAACTAGAGGAGGAAGACCTGTGAAGACTCAGACGTCAAGGTTAGATTTCAGAAAGGCAGATCTTAAAGGATTCAGAAATTTTTAATTTTCTTCTCCTGATTCTTTATGCTGTGACCTTAGTGCGCATACCTGCGCTCACCCGTTGCTCCGATATGGGTTTGGGCGTCTGCCCGCCTCAGGTTATACACGGGGTTAAATTCCCTCTGTTTTCCCTGACGCGTGACGCCTGCCCCATTTCCTGGAGGACTGAGGTGTTGCACTGAGTATGCGCCGCTATTATGGTCTGATTACATCTTTATCATTCATTGAGCTCTGACACTTTTTGTCAACGCAATACACTGCGCAGGCGTCTAGGGTAACGATGCTATCTAGTTTTTATATGAGTGCGGTTTTGTCCCGCCATATTTTTTTTTTTTTTTTTTGTGACCATACTATTGATCACTTCCTGGTTTGAGTGAGCTGCACTGCGCATGCTCTGTCCGCTGCCTTTGGTTGGTAGACCTGCCCCATGTGACCGCTTTCAAGTGGGAGGTCTTTCTGCATAAAAACATGGTGGTTCACCTCAGTCAACACTCCCTTGATAAAGCGCCTGTGGCGGGCGCGAAACGTACGTCGGGTGTCGTTGCATGGGCCTTCACCTCCTCTGCTCCCCGGTAAGCAGCCTGCCTTTACTTGTTTCCACACTTCGGTCATTTGGACCGCTGGGCGGGTCGTCTCCCGGGTTCTCTCTGGCACAATTGCGCAGTTTTGATATGCTGATACATATGTTATTTACTATTTAAGAATCCTTTCACATGTCATTGATTCATTTATGTTCAGTGTCCATTGGACTTGCACATTGACCCCTCTGGATGGTTTTTTTTTTTTTTTTTTTTTTTTTTTTGGCGCTCTAGACATGTACAACTATGTACAATACACATTTAATTGAGTATGCCATATTTGACTATCTTTTACCATTAGACATATGTCTGTTATGTGCAATGCCCATGGGCTGACTGAACGTTGTGCCATGTAGATTTCGAGCACTGGTATCATTTTATTTACCCTGTCCTTGTCTGTCCTGATTGTTGTATCATTGGGGCTTATCCCCCCTATTTTAGTCAACTTGTATACTTGTCAGCACTTGATGTGAGTACTAATAAAATTTATACTTTTGCATATATTTTGTATCCGTTACTCCGTTTTCTCCTTTTTAAGATTAGCATATGGAGTGGTAATCCATGCACAAGGCGTTTTTGGACCATGGTCACCGCCTTGTCTCGTTCTCTGATACTGGGCATTATCATATATGTATTGATTGTATCTGTGTTTTTCACAGAATTTTCCTGCCCGAATATGGATTTTCGTGCACGCGACACGACGTGGCGTGCGCAGCTTAATGATGCTTTCCAGGACAGTAGTGGCGGGGACACTGGTGGTTGCAGCGGTGATATGCAAGCAGCTATGTTGAAATTCAGAGATCTGCTCAGGAAACGCACACGCATATGGTGGAACCATGAATTTCTTGACAAATATATTCAGAATAATCTTATCCCTAGGGGTCTGCGTATCCAGGTCTTCCCCTCTTTCCCCATTCAGGATGATGATTTCAAAGCTAAGTGGGAGGAGTTGGCCAATGTATGTTCTATGGGTTTTTTGGACCTATTGAAAACACAAAATAAAAAAACGCTTACTCTTCTTGAGAGTGAGATCGAAATTATTCAATTGGATTTACAAAAAGGCTTAACTGGGGAATCACTCAAAAAGTTTAACGATGAACTTGATGTTGACCTCCAAAAATGGGCCCAAGAAACACAAGCAACCAAGACGAAGAAACTCAAACGAGATATACAGGATAAATTAACGGCCCATGAGTACAGATGGCGCCATCCTCCTGATAGATCCAGACAGTTACATAGGAGTATGTCACGTTCTCGGTCTAGATCTACATCTATTAAATCCACTGTTTCTGTTGACGACGAGGCATCGGTGCAGCTGTCTCATCCAGGTGGTACCCTCAGCTCCAGCTCTGACCCCGTAACTAAACGTGTGGTTACACGGCAATCTGCCAGAAAGAAGACATACACCGGACGCAATTTTACTGATTACTCAGCTGGTGGCCTTCAGGTAGTTAACCTCTCAACACATGCTCTTACACAACCCCAGTTGGAGGTTTTGAGTCGTGGACTGACTTTCTCCCCCACTAATCCTTTTAACTTTTTTGTAGCACTGAAGGATCTTCACCTGTTCTCCAGAAAGCTACTATTACGCAAGCTACACCATAAGAATATCTCTCAGGAGTCGTTGACGGAGAGTGAGATGGAGGCACTTCGAGTTTTGGAGGATCTTCTCGATGAGCAGACACCACCAAGTAGGAGTAAGTTTCCTCCACACGTTTTGCCGAAATCCACGAGATTCCCCCCCCTGTCTCTCAGTCCCGCCATCGACATTTTCACAAAACTAGTCGCAGAGGATTTCAGAAAATTACCATCTAGACGTAAATTTGACAACCTCACATGGAGACAGCGGAAGGCTATCTCCGAATTACAATCACTTTCGGGGGTGGTTTTCAAACCTGCTGACAAGGGGGGGAATGTCGTGGTATGGCCTACACATATGTATGAACGTGAGGCACATAGGCAATTGAGAAACCGTAATACTTACGAAAGGTTATCCTATAACCCGACTGCCTCCTTCTCGCTCTCCCTTCAGCGTATTCTTGTTCGAGCTTTGGAGGGGGGTATTATAACCAAAACGGTCTTTGAGGGGCTGATGGTCCGAACCCCAAAGACACCCACCTTCTATCTCTTGCCTAAGATCCACAAGGACGCCGTCGAGCCGCCTGGCCGTCCGATTGTGTCTGGTATTGAAGGGCTCTGTGACCCAGTATGTAAATTTCTTGACTTCTACCTCAAACCACTGGTTGAATTATTACCATCTTACATTAAAGACACAACGGACGTCCTCACGCGGGTTGACGGCGTCCTTGTGGACGGTCATACCTTTCTGGTGACCGCGGACGTAGAGTCCCTTTATACATGTATTGACCATACCCTCGGTTTGGATGCGGTCCGCCTCTTCCTGGGGATGTCCGACCTGGACGGCCCGATGTGTGGACTACTCCTTGAGCTGCTGCAGTTTGTCCTTACCCACAATTTTTTTGTATTCAAAGATCAATTCTATCGTCAGCGGTGCGGCACGGCGATGGGCGCGGCCTGTGCGCCCTCGTACGCTAATCTCTTCTTGGGTGCCTGGGAGAGATCCATCTTTGGCGACGAGGGCGCGCCGGCCGCTTCCCATGTGCTGTGCTGGCACCGCTATATCGATGATGTTTTATTTTTTTGGGACGGGACACTGCAGCAGCTCGGGGACTTCATGGCATGGCTCAATGTTAATACTTTTAACATTAGATTGACATTTAAATATGATCTTAAAACTATTGACTTCCTGGACGTCACACTGGAGATCGACGATACACGCCGGATCCAGACTGACGTGTACAGGAAGCCCACTTCTGTCAACTCTTTACTCCATGCCGAGTCCGCACATAACACCTCTACCATCAGGGCCGTTCCTGTCGGTCAGTTCCTCAGGATGAGGCGGATCTGCTCCACCGAGGATGGTTTTGAAAGGCAAGCTAGGGACCTACAGACTCGTTTTCGCAACCGGGGATATAGTAACAGGAGCATACGAAAGGGTTACAGTAGAGCCAGGGCTACTGCCCGTAGGGACTTGCTTTATCCGAGGTGTGATAATACTGGGAGATCTGCTAAGTCAGGTGGATCTGCCCCAATACGTTTCATCTCTACCTTCAATCATGAATGGGAACACATGAGGAGCATTTTGGCCAAACACTGGGCAATTCTTGGCTCGGAGCCATCTCTGGGCCAGGTTATCGGTGATCGTCCTCTGATGACTTCAAGAAGATGTAGAAACTTGAGGGATTTTTTGGTCAAGAGCCATTACATCGCGACGACAACGAACCCCTTTGGATCTACTGGTCCAACTTGGGGGTGTTTTCCCTGCGGCCACTGTGTTGCCTGCCCGAATGTCCTTCGCTGCTCCTCCTTTCAGTCCTCCGATGGTGAAAAAGATTTTCACATCAAACAACACATTTCCTGCAGTAGTACTAATGTCATATACTACGCGACATGTGGGTGCCCACTGATATATGTGGGCCTCACATCAAGAGAATTACGTGTGAGAGTTCGTGAGCATGTTAGGGACATTCGGGCGGCCAAGACAGTGGTCGATCCTACTACCCTTAAGACCATCCCACGTCACTTCAGATCCTCCCATGATTGTGACCCGGGGTCCTTCATGGTAAGAGGTATTGAATGTGTACACTTGGGAATCCGAGCTGGAAATTACAAAAAGGCGTTGGCCCAGAGAGAGGCTAAGTGGATCGTCGCTCTGGATACTATGACCCCCAAAGGACTTAACGAATCTCTGAGTTTCTCCTCATTTTTATAGCTTCTGCTGTCTCCGCTGCACTCACCATTGTTTTATTTTTTTAGGCCCTATCAACGTTCGGTTTGTATGATTTTAACTTTTTGTCTTTTTATATATTTTTTTTAGTTTCCCTGTGTTTTCTGTGTTGGCTACATGTGGACTCACTGGTACCATTGTGTGGTGTGGACCCCTCTATTCTGGATGTCCGTACCCACGCCTGCGTTTATTATCTGTTGGATCTGGAAAGAATATCTACCTTCATCATCGTTTCACGGCATATTGATATTATGGAGAATGCGGACACTCCATCGTGTTCGGGTCACTCGTCTATTACTATATAAAAAGAAGAGAAAAAAAGAGGGAAGAAAGGGAGAAAAAGAGAAAAAAAAAAAAAAAAAAGTTTCTCTGGACTGTTGCATCAATCTTATTGTGTGCCTTTACAATCCTTACTGGTGCTCTGGATTTTTGGTAGCACACACTATCATATAATGTGTTTATATTGTTTGCCCCAATTATGATTGATGTCACTATCTTTACTGTATTTCCTCCATGGTCTGTCTTCGTGACCTTGGTTTATTATTTATTTTTTATTTTTTATTTGTTTTGTTTTTTTTTTTAATTTTTAATTTTCTTCTCCTGATTCTTTATGCTGTGACCTTAGTGCGCATACCTGCGCTCACCCGTTGCTCCGATATGGGTTTGGGCGTCTGCCCGCCTCAGGTTATACACGGGGTTAAATTCCCTCTGTTTTCCCTGACGCGTGACGCCTGCCCCATTTCCTGGAGGACTGAGGTGTTGCACTGAGTATGCGCCGCTATTATGGTCTGATTACATCTTTATCATTCATTGAGCTCTGACACTTTTTGTCAACGCAATACACTGCGCAGGCGTCTAGGGTAACGATGCTATCTAGTTTTTATATGAGTGCGGTTTTGTCCCGCCATAGTTTTTTTTTTTTTTTGTGACCATACTATTGATCACTTCCTGGTTTGAGTGAGCTGCACTGCGCATGCTCTGTCCGCTGCCTTTGGTTGGTAGACCTGCCCCATGTGACCGCTTTCAAGTGGGAGGTCTTTCTGCATAAAAACATGGTGGTTCACCTCAGTCAACACTCCCTTGATAAAGCGCCTGTGGCGGGCGCGAAACGTACGTCGGGTGTCGTTGCATGGGCCTTCACCTCCTCTGCTCCCCGGTAAGCAGCCTGCCTTTACTTGTTTCCACACTTCGGTCATTTGGACCGCTGGGCGGGTCGTCTCCCGGGTTCTCTCTGGCACAATTGCGCAGTTTTGATATGCTGATACATATGTTATTTACTATTTAAGAATCCTTTCACATGTCATTGATTCATTTATGTTCAGTGTCCATTGGACTTGCACATTGACCCCTCTGGATGGTTTTTTTTTTTTTTTTTTTGGCGCTCTAGACATGTACAACTATGTACAATACACATTTAATTGAGTATGCCATATTTGACTATCTTTTACCATTAGACATATGTCTGTTATGTGCAATGCCCATGGGCTGACTGAACGTTGTGCCATGTAGATTTCGAGCACTGGTATCATTTTATTTACCCTGTCCTTGTCTGTCCTGATTGTTGTATCATTGGGGCTTATCCCCCCTATTTTAGTCAACTTGTATACTTGTCAGCACTTGATGTGAGTACTAATAAAATTTATACTTTTGCATATATTTTGTATCCGTTACTCCGTTTTCTCCTTTTTAAGATTAGCATATGGAGTGGTAATCCATGCACAAGGCGTTTTTGGACCATGGTCACCGCCTTGTCTCGTTCTCTGATACTGGGCATTATCATATATAGGTTGCCTAACAGGTTGGATAACTAGAGGAGGAAGACCTGTGAAGACTCAGACGTCAAGGTTAGATTTCAGAAAGGCAGATCTTAAAGGATTCAGAAAGAGAATTGGAGGGATCCAATGGTTGGATATCCTTAAGGACAAAAATGTCCAGGAAGGATGGGAAATCTTGAAAAATGAAATTCTCAAAGCACAATTGTTAACAATTTCGAAAAGAGGGAAGAATAGGAGGCATTTAAGGAAACCAGGATGGATGAACACAGAACTTAATCACATGCTAAAAAGGAAGAAAGAAATGTTTATAAAATGGAAAGAGGGAGGCATATCTAAAGAATATAATGCTGTCTGCAGAACTTGCAAGGCACAAATCAGATTATCTAAAGCTGACAATGAATTGAGGCTTGCAAGAGACATCAAAACTAATAAGAAAGGATTTTGGGGATATGTCAAAAGTAAAAGAAAAGTCAAAGATGCTCTAGGATTTTTAGACAGGATGTTGAGAAGGCCGAACTTTTAAATTCCTATTTTGCATCTGTTTTCTCTCAGAAAGGAAATGTAATATCAACTGTTCTTCACTGTCCTATTAAGGGAATCGATGAATCCAGGATATCTATAAACAGAAAAATAGTGAGGAAACATTTAGCTAACCTAAGTGAATTAAAGTCTCCAGGTCCAGATGAATTACACCACAGAGTACTGAAGGAGATAGCAGAAGAAATTTTTGAACCCCTCTCCATAATCTTTGAAAATTCTTGGAGAACAGGAGAAGTCCCAGATGACTGGAGAAGAGCAAATGTTGTTCCTATTTTCAAAAAGGGGAAGAAGGTGAACCCAGGCAACTATAGGCTGGTGAGTCTGACTTCTATACCAGGAAAGATCTTTGAACAAATTATTAAACAACATGTATGTAAGTACCTGGATAAGAATGAAGTGATTAAACAGAGTCAGCATGGGTTTGTAACTAATAATAATTCATGTCAGACTAACTTAATTTCCTTCTTTGACAGAATCACTGATTGGGTGGATCAGGGAAATGCTGTAGATATAGTATATCTTGACTTCAGCAAAGCATTTGACAAAGTATCTCATACAATCCTTGTTGAAAAATGGCTAAGTATGGAATGGACAAGGCAACTGTTAGGTGGATTCATAACTGGCTCAGTAATCGGACCCAAAGAGTGGTCGTAAATGGCTGCACATCCAGTTGGAAGAATGTCTCAAGTGGGGTACCACAGGGCTCTGTCCAGGGCCCTGTATTGTTCAAAATCTTTATCAATGATTTAGATGAAGGAATTGAGGGTAAACTGATTAAATTTGCTGATGACACAAAGCTAGGAGGGATAGCTAATACTAGAGAAGAGAGAGAGAGAGAGGATTCAAAAAGATATAAATAAACTGGAGCAGTGGGTAGCAACTAACAGAATGGTTTTTAACAGGGAAAAATGCAAAGTACTACATCTGGGCAATAAAAATAAAAAAAGCATATACAGAATGGGAGGAATAGGGCTAAGCAACAGCACATGTGAAAAAGACTTGGATATACTAATAGATCACAGACTGAATATGAGTCAACAGCGTGATGCAGCAGCAAAAAAGGCAAATGCAATTCTAGGATATATTATCAGAAGCATACAGTCTAGATCACGTGAAGTCATTATTGCCCTCTACTCCTCTTTGGTCAGACCTCATCTGCAATACTGTGTCCAGTGTTGGGCGCCACATTTTAAAAAAGACATCAACAAACTGGAGCAAGTTCAGAAAAGAGCGACCAGAATGGTGACCGGTCTGCAAACCCTGTCTTATGAGGAAAGGTTGCAGGATTTGGGAATGTTTAGCTTGCAGAAGAGAAGACTGAGAGGAGACTTAATAGCTGTCTACAAATATCTCAAGGGCTGTCACATTGTAGAAGGATCATCTTTATTCTCATTTGCACAAGGAAAGACTAGAAGCAATGGGATGAAACTGAATGGGAGGAGACACAGATTAGATATTAGAAAAAACTTTTTGACAGTTAGAGTGATCAATGAGTGGAAAAGGCTGCCACAAGAGGTGGTGAGTTTTCCTTCAATAGAAGTCTTCAAACAGAGGCTGGACAGACATCTGTCTGGGATGATTTAGCGAATCCTGCTTTGAGCAGGGGGTTGGACCAGATGGCCCAGGAGGTCCCTTCCAACTCTACGATTCTATGATTTCACTGTGGCTCCCGCTGTTAGGGCTGGCGGAATGCACCAAATTATAAAATAATAGTAGGTGCGTTTGCAGCCCGGGGTCCACCGTGCAGAGGTGGTACATGCTGCTAAGTAATGGCGGAAGAATTAAGTGGTGTGTAGACAGTCACTCGTGGGTTACGTTACCCAATGTGAACAGGGGCGAACTCTGTTAATGCACAGAGCTGCACAACCGCTGAACGTAGATGCCGGAGCCTGTTTAGCTCACAGAGCCCGGCCAAAAGAGCGCACAGTGTACGTCCACAGAACTCTACCCCTAGGACACGGGGTTAAAGTCCTTCTAGGCCCACTGAGCGCGCGGCGTCGCTGCCACGAGCGCTGCTATAGACGCTGGCTTCGGAGCACGTGCACTGGTGAGGACTGATGCCTGACTCAACCTCTGACCTACCTATGCCTAAGCCTGGGCGCTAGCAGGCTAGGCTGCACAACACATGCGTACCAAGGGTAAGGGTTTCTTAATGAGTCATTCACCAGAGACATTTATACGTGCATACATCACTCACTCCACATAGTCTGTAAATACAGTCTATAATAGCGCATGGCCGAGCGGCCATGCGAACCTTTTATAGCCACGGACCGTCCGGGACCTTCCTGGCTTCTCGGATGGGCCAATCCGAACACGAGCAGGACCTGAGCACGTGACCCTCGATCTCCAATGGGAGATCACTCCACGGGCATGCTCAGTGGCCCGACATGAGGACTTAGTCCCTGGAGAATATCGCTGCTGAGCAGCATGCATTGTCATAGCTGTGCCAGAGGTGGCAGCAGCAAGCAAACCCATGGAGTTGGCCTGGGCAGAGCGCCAGGACTGACGAATCTGCTGAGCAGGCTCCACTGCGGCTGAAGATGAATGGGAGACCACTGGGTGCAAGGCTCTGGATTCCTGCTGTGCAGTGGCAGGAACCCAACGCCTAAAGGTACTGTCACACTAAGCGATATCGCTAGCAATATCGCTATAACTTGTGATGTTATAGAGATATTGCTAGCGACATGCTGTGTCTGATACTTACCTACGATCAGCTCCCCTGCTGGTTATCGTTGATCGCGCGAGAACGTCCTGGACTGTTTCTCGTCATCAGCTTCCTGTGGAGCTTCCTGTGGAAAGGCGAGCGACGAACATGGAGCCGGGAGGGAGGACGTCAGGATTGCCTAGTGTGACAGGTAAGTAGCGACCCCCGACCCCAGCAATGTCGCTGGTGAGATCTGCCTGTGTGGCAGCTCACTAGCGACCACTTAGCGATGTACCAGCGATCCTGACCGCGTCATATCGCTGGTCGGGATCGCTGGTACATCGCTTAGTGTGACAGTACCTTAACACCCACAGATCTTTCTTCACTCCCTAAACACTATCAGCAGTACGTAGATGTGTTCGCCAAGAGAGCGGACGCCACACCACCCGTATGACTGTCCTATAGACCTCTTGCCTGGTGGTGGAGAGCCTCCCCGGGGTTGTGTGTATGTCACAGTATATCAGGGAGAATCTGGCAAGAGGATTTATTATGAAGTTGGTGTCACCAGCAGGGCGTGGGATTCTTCTTTGTTCAGAAGAAGAATAGAGAATTATGGCCTTGCATCGATTACAGGGGTCTTAACGACATCACCGTTAAGAATAAGTACCCTTTGCCCCTGATATTGGAACTATTTGATAGGTTGCGGGGAGCGAGAGTGTTTACCAAGCTCGATCTGCGGGGGTCTTACAACCTTACAACGCATACGTGAGGGAGACGAGTGGAAGATGGCTTTTAATACCAGGGATGGCCATTATGAGTATCTGGTCATGCCCTTTGGCCTCTGTAATGCCCCGACCGTCTTCCAAGACTTTGTTAACGACATCTTCTGAGATATGCTTTCCTTTTCGGTGGTGGTCTATCTGGATGATATCCTCATCTTCTCTCCAGATATGGAGTCCCACCGGAGAGAGGTTTGCAAGGTCTTCGACCGTTTACGGGCAAACTCCCTCTACGCCAAGTTGGAGAAGTGCCTGTTTGAGCAGGAATCTTTGCCTTTCCAAGCTATATCATCTTGGCCCAGGGTTTGGCTATGGATCCTGCCAAACTGCAGGTGGTAATGGACTGGCAGGAACCCCACTCTCTCAAGGCACTGCAGCGCTTTTTGGGGTTCATAAACTACTACCGCCAGTTTATTCCTCACTTCTCCACCTTGGTAGCTCCCTTGGTGGCCTTCACCAAGAAGGGAGCCAACCCCAAGTTGTTTTCAGAACAAGTCTCCATGACCTTTTCCTCCATCAAAACTCATGTTGCCGGCGCTCCCGTCCTAAACCGTCCTGATGTGGATAAACCTTTTATCTTGGAGGTGGATGCCTCTTCCGTCGGTGCCGGAGCGGTTCTTTTTCAGAAGGACACTCAAGGTCGGAAGCATCCGTGGTTCTTCTCCAAGACCTTTTCACCGGCGGAGAGGAACTATTCCATTGGGGACTGGGAGTTGCTGGCAATGAAGTTGGCCTTCTCGGAGTGGAGGGGATCGCTTCCCTTTCCAGGTATACACTGACCACAAGAACTTGGTGTACCTGCAGACGGCCCAGCGGCTAAATTCTCGCCAGGCCAGATGGTCGCTTTTCTTCTCCCGGTTCCACTTCACCCTTCCTTTTATGTCCGGTGAGAAGAACGTCCGGGCCGATGCTCTCTCGCTCCGTAGTGTCATCGGAATAGGAGACTGAGCCTCGGCTGATCGTCCCGTCCGAGAGCCTGAGGACCGTGGCTCCGGTTGCCCTTGAGTCAGTACCTCCGGGCAAGACATTCGTCCCTGCCCGTCGGCGACCGGAGGTCCTCTCTTGGGCTCATTCGTTAAAGGGTGGGTGGACATTTCGGGACAAAACGGACCTCTGAGCTTCTGGCGAGGATGTACTGGTGGCCGCATATGGCCCGTGACGTCAGGGACTATATTCAGGAGTGCGTCTCTTGCGCCAAGAATAGGTCCTCTCGGCAGCGGCCCGCTGGATTACTTTACCCCTAGTCGGTAGCGGACAGGCCCTGGGAGATGGTCGGTATGGACTTTGTGATGGGGCTGCCCAAGTCCAGTGGCAGCATGGTCATTTGGGTTGTCACCGACCATTTCTCAAAGATGGTGTACCTGGTACCTCTCTCCCGGTTACTTTCTGCACGGGGTCTGGCAGCGTTGTTTATTAAGCGCGTTTTCCGCCTGCATGGCATGCCGGACAAGATTGTCAGCGACCGGGCTCCCCAGTTTGTGTCTCTGTTCTGGAGAGAGCTCTGTAGCCTGCTCAGCATTGAGCTAAATCTCTCCTTGGCCTATCATTCCGAGACGAACGGGTTGGTAGAGAGAGCCAACCAGACCCTGGTCACATATCTACGACATTTTGTCTCGGCCAGGCAGGATGACTGGGCATCCTTGCTGCCGTGGGCGGAGTTCGCTTTGAACAATGCTGTGGCCGGCTCCACCTGCCAGACCCCATTCCTCCTAAATTACGGCCAGCATCCGTGTGTCCCTGTGCCCATGCCCCTGTCGTCCACCGATTCCAGGGTGGCAGACTGGGCGGTGGAGGCACGTGACATTTGGGATCACACTCAGAATGCTATCCGGGCCTCCAAGGAGACAATGAGGGCCTCTGCCGACACACACCGGTGCCCCGCTCTGACCTTTGCTCCTGGAGACTAAGTGTGGCTCTCCACCCATAACATCAGGCTGTGGGTCGAGTCTGCAAAATTCACACCTCGCTACATTGGGCCCTTCAAGGTCCTTGAGCAGATCAACCCTGTTGTCTACCGTCTGGCCCTTCCACCACACTTGGCTATCTCTGACACCTTCCACGTGTCCCTCCTTAAGCCTGTCCACATGTTCCGGTTCTCCGAGTCATCTACCGGGACATCAGACCTGTCCTCGGACAAGTTTGAGGTTAATGCCATCGTGGGATGCAGGGTGGTGCGTGGTAAAAAGTTTTATTTGGTGGACTGGAAGGGTCATGGTCCAGAGGCTCGGACCTGGGAGCCAGTGGAGAACATCTGTGCTCCACTTCTCATTGTGGCATTTGAGCGTAGCGACGCTCAGAGAGGGGGGCCCTAGGAGGGGGGGTAATGTTAGGCGTCGGGCTCCGGTCACTGCACAGCGGGAATCCCGAGCCTTGCTTCCGGCGGTCTCCCATTCCTCTTCAGCTGCAGAGTGGACTGCTCAGCAGACTCGTCAGTCCTGGCGCTCTGCCCAGACTAGCTCTGTGGGTTTGGTTGCTGCTGCCACCTCTGGTCCAGCTATAGCAATGCGTGCTGGTCAGCAGCGAGCTACTCCAGGGACTAAGTCCTCCATTTGGTCCATTGAGCATGCCTGTGGGACGATCTTCCACTGGACATCTGAGGTCACATGCTCAGGCCCTTCTCCTGCTTGGATTGGACCATCAGGAAGGTCCCAGAAGGATGCTGCTATAAAAGGGTCGCATGGCCACTCGGCCATACGCTAATATAGACTGCACTACCAGACTATGAGGAGTGAGTGTTGTATGCATGTATGAATGACTCTGGTGAATGACTCATTAAGAAACCCCTACCCTTGGTACACATGTGTTGTGCAGCCTAGCCTGTTAAGCGCCCAGGCTTAGGTGTAGGTAGAGGCAGAGTCTGGCATCAGTGTCCACCGGTGGCTCTGCACGCCACGGTGCATGGGCTTGACACTCGACCATAGTCAGCGTCTATAGTGGCGTCCGCAGGTGCGACGCCACGCGCTCAGAAGGTCTAGAGGGACTCTGACCCCGTGTCCTTGGGGCAGAGCTCTGTGACCGCATTCTGTGCGGTCCGTTGCCAAGCTCTGTGAGCTAAACAGGCTCCAGCATTTATGTTCTGCGGTAGTGCGGCTCTGTGAGGCAACAGAGTTCACCCTGTACACACCGGGTGACGTTAACCCGCGTGTGTTCTTCCTTTATACCGCCATATAGCATCCGCCATTACCTAGCAGCAGTATACCACCTCTGCACAGTGAACCCTGGGTTGCGATGGCACTTTCTCATATTTTATATTTAGTGCGATCTGGAACCCTAACAGGGTGCAGCAGAGCTATCAAACTGTTTGTGGAGGTCGGTCCCCATAGTGTGTTGGCATTGTGGGGGCCATTATACTGAATGGAGGGCTGGAGGGGCCATCATATTGTGTGTGGAATTCCTGATATCATGTAGGGACCCTCAAACTACATGTTAGGGCTGTATGGGACATTTAGTGTATGTGAGCCTGGCGAAGTTCTCATATTTTGGTGGGGCTCTGGGTGACATTATAGTATGTGGGGGCCCTCACACTGCTTTTGGAATCTGTGTAGGTCATCAAAAAAGATACCAAATGTTTAATAGGTTAGAGTAGAGTAGGGCCCTGCCAATAGAGTCTACCTTGTCGTGGTGGCAGCCTTAAAAAATCTTTTGGTCAAAACAGAAGTTGATGGCTATGTGTTATGAATGAGTCACCAAGGAGGAAAAACAAAAACAAGCTAAGCCCCAGAAAACCAGAGAGGTTGGTAACTAAGCGGATTGCAGACCCCTGATCCTATCCACACAACCAGCAGTAGCCGTGGAGCGTACCTACGATGATCCTAGACGCCTCGTCACAGCTGGAGAACTAAATAAGCGTAAAGCAAGAAAAGGGGAAATCTAAACTGCCCCAGAGCAGACCCCAAAGCAATAGACAGCCCCCAAACATCTATTGTTGGTGAGATAAGATGAAAACACAAACACAGATAGAAAAATAGGCTGAGCAAACGATGGGGCCCACACTAACTAGAAAGGACAGGAAAGGAAAGATGCTGTCTGCAATCATGCACAAAACACTGCCAAAAAAATATCCAACACTTTCTGATAACAAAAACCCTGAAGTCGCTAGACTTCAATTCCCTATATCAGCACTCTGGTATATTCTGAAGCCAGAGCAAAAAGAGACCAATCTGATCAGGGACAAAAAGCAAACTGGCATAAACAGAGACATAAGAATGGAAATTCAGCACATGGCTGACCACAAAAACTGAGTAAACCAGACCAAATCTCATGTGAAAAAATAGCAGAGCACACTTAGCTTGAGAAGGCAGGAACAGAACTGGAAACCAGAACCTCAGGGCAGGAAAAAATCACCAGCACAAAATTAGGGAGTCGGCTGTCTTAAATCCAGTCAGAGACTCCTGATGTCCAATCACAGTCCTTCTCCTCAGGTGGCAGGTCTCTGCCATTTAGATCAGCTTCATTACCTGCTGTAACCACCAGAGGGAGCCCGGATGGCGAACTCACGACTCCTCTGTCAACACACCCAGCTCCACCACCCTCACCAGAAGCCAGAGGTAAACCAGAAAAAGAGTTCACAACAGCTATGTATGTGATATGGTGTTAATGTGTGATTGATGAGGGTGTGGTGCAGAAGTGAAGTTTTTCCAAGACAGGGCAGAGGGATTTTGGAAGGTTTGCGTCGTGGAGGAGGAACTATGGTGGAGGTGGAACTGGGGGTGGAGCCTGGGCAAAGTCTCAAGGGGGGCTGTTGTGAGTTCATTTTCCCCTTCACTACTGAGGCCCGAGGAACTCCCTCTTCTGGTAAAGAAAGGTAGTGAGCCTGATTATCAAACACCTGAGTCTGATGATGATGACTGGCTGAGTGGAGTTACTGACTGGATATATGGCTGCCGACGCCCTTCTGCCCTGCGGGTGATTTCTCTGTGGGATCCTTGGAGACCAGTCTGAATTCCTGCTCCTCTAAAGCTAAGTTTTCTGCTCGGCTTTTTGCATTTGTGCTTTGACTTTGTTTTGATTTGTTTTTCTGGATTTCTGCCATTCCCTGCTGGGGTGTGCTGAATTCCTTTAGCTCTGTCTTCTGAAAATACCTGAGTGCTGATTTAGTTTTTGAAGCCTAGCTGCTTCAGGGTCTTTTTCCATATCAGCTTGTTGGCTTATGTCTTTGATAGGGTTTTGGCAGATTGCAGACAGCAACCTTCCTTTCCTGTTCTGTTTAGTTAGCTTGGGCCCCATCGTTTGCTCAGCCTATCTTTCTATCTGTGTGAGTGTTTTTTCATCTTGCTTCACCGTCATTATATGTTGGGGGCTGCCTTTTACTTTGGGGTCTGCTCTGGGGCAGTTTAGATTTCCTTTTCTGTCTTTAGGCTATTTAGCTCTCCGGCTGTGATCGAGGGGTCTAGGGCATCGTAGAAACCCCCCACGGCTACTGCTAGTTGTGTTGATAGGTTCAGGGGTCTGCAATCTGATAGTTGCCAACTTCTCTGGTTTTCTGGACGTAGCTTCTATTTTTGTGTCTGCCTCCTACGGTGACTCAATCATAACAGAATCACCCGCCATACCGCAGATCCTAGGGTACTCAATAGTAGGAAAGAATTGTAAAAAAAAAAAAAAAGTGTGTATATTTTTTCCTCTATATCTCTGAGGCCGTAGGGGGAATTTTTTTTTTCTCTCAATGGAGATAAAGCAATTGTCTGATCGTGTGGAGCAGCTCACTGCGGAAGTGCGGGGAATTTCCACCTACCTTGCTCATTCACATGCTGCTGAACCAAAGATTCCTACACCTGATGTATTTTTTGGGGATCGGTCTAAATTTTTGAATTTCAAAAATAATTGTAAATTATTTTTTGCCTTGAAGCCTAACTCGTCAGGGAGCTCCGCGCAGCAGGTTAAAATTGTCATCTCTTTGCTGCGTGGAGATCCCCAGGATTGGGCGTTTTCTTTGAAACCAGATGATCCTATTCTGACTAATGTGAACGCATTTTTTTCAGGCCTTGGGGTTGTTGTATGACGAACCTAATGCCATTGATCAGGCTGAAAAGACCCTGCTGGCATTGAACCAGGGTCGTGATTCTGCAGAATTGTACTGTCAAAAATTCCGAAAGTGGGCAGTACTTACTACCTGGAATGATAATGCCTTGGCTGCTCTCTTTCGGAAGGGGTTGTCAGAAGCCATAAAAGATACTATGGTGGGATTTCCTGTTCCCTCTGGTCTTGACGATTCTATGTCATTAGCCATTCAGGTTGATCGGCGTTTGCGCGAACGCAAAGCTGCACGAGAGGTGTTGCCACCTGTTGAACAAATGTCTGAACCTATGCAATGTGATAGAGTTTTTTCCAGAGAGCAGCGTCAGGAGTTCAGAAGGCGTAAAAAGTTGTGTTTTTTCTGTTGAGATGCCTCGCATATTATTTCTGTCTGTCCTAAACGAGAGAAACGCTTTGCACACACGTTTTCTGTTGGTGGTGTTCAACCTAAGTTTCTTCTGGCTATTACTCTGATCTGCTCCCTGTCCACATTTTCCGCCAAGGCTTTTGTGGATTCGGGAACAGCCCTAAACCTAATGGACTTGGATTTTGCTAAATGTTGTGGATTTCCGATGACACCTCTGCAGACGCCTATCCCTTTGAGGGGGATTGATGCTACTCCTTTGACTAAAAATAAACCTCAGTTTTGGACCCAGGTGGTAATGCGGGTCGCCCCAGACCATCAAGAAAATTGCAGATTTTTGGTTTTGCATAATCTGCATGATACTATTGTTCTGGGGTTTCCCTGGTTACAAATTCATAATCCAGTTTTGGATTGGAAATCTGTGTCTGTGGTGAGTTGGGGTTGTCGGTGTGCCTTTAGTGAGGCTCCGGTGTTTTCCACCTCTCCTCAGTCGCATGATGTTCCTGATTATTTGGCGGACTTTTATGATGTATTTAGTGAGAATGAGTCTGCGTCTCTGCCTCCTCATAGGAGTTATGACTGTGCAATTGAACTTAGCCCGGGGTGTAAATTTCCCAAGGGTCGGCTCTTCAATTTATCTGTACCCGAGCACGAGGCTATGCGATCCTATATTAAGGAGGCGTTGGAGAAGGGTCATATTAGACCATCCTCGTCACCCTTAGGTGCCGGATTTTTTTTTGTAGCCAAAAAGGATGGATCATTAAGGCCTTGTATCGATTATCGTGCCCTCAACAAAATTACTGTTAAATATCAGTATACGTTACCCCTGATTTCTGATCTATTCTCCAGAGTTAAAGGTGCTTGCTGGTTTACCAAGCTTGACCTCAGGGGGGCGTATAATCTTATTCGCATTAAGCATGGGGATGAATGGAAGACGGCATTTAATACTCCGGAGGGACATTTTGAGTACCTGGTGATGCTTTTTGGGCTCACTAATGCCCCTTCTGTCTTCCAGTGCTTCATGAACGATATTTTCCGAGATTTTGTCGATAAATTTTTGATTATCTATCTGGATGATATTTTGATCTTCTCCAAGGATTGGGATTCTCATGTGGAACATATTCGGACTGTGTTCCGGATCTTGAGGGAGAATTCCCTGTATGTCAAAGGATCTAAATGCCTTTTTGGAGTACAGAGGATTTCTTTTTTGGGATTTATTTTGTCCCCGTCAACTATTGAAATGGACCTGGCCAAGGTACAGGCCATTTACGATTGGGTTCAGCCACTTCTTTGAAGGCCCTCCAGAAGTTTTTGGGTTTTGCTGATTTTTATCGGAAATTTATAGCAAAATTTTCTAGTATTGCCAAGCCATTGACTGATTTGACTAAGAAGGGTGCTGATGTGTTAAATTGGTCTCCGGAGGCTGTTTCTTCCTTTCAGGAGCTGAAGCGAAGATTCACCTCCACCCCGGTTTTGCGGCAACCTGATGTCTCACTTCCGTTCCAGGTAGAGGTGGATGCTTCTGAGATTGGGGCAGGAGCTGTTTTGTCCCAAAAGGATCCTGTAACATCTAAAATGAATCCCTGTGCTTTCTTTTCCCGAAAGTTCTCTCCATCTGAACGTAACTATGATGTGGGGAATCGGGAACTGTTGGCCATGAAATGGGCATTTGAGGAGTGGAGACATTGGTTGGAGGGAGCTAAGCATCAAGTCGTGGTCCTCACTGACCACAAGAATTTGAATTACCTAGAGTCGGCTAAGCACTTGAACCCTAGACAGGCTAGGTGGGCCTTGTTTTTTACACGTTTTGATTTTGTGGTTTCTTTTCTTCCTGGAACTAAGAATGTCAAGGCAGACGCCCTCTCTAGGAGCTTCTTTGCTGATTCTCCTGTGATGACCAAGCCTGCTACCATCTTAGGCGAAGGGGTAGTTCTTTCTGCCATCTCGCCCGATTTGAGACGTGCTCTGGAAGAGTTCCAGGAGGACAAACCTGAGCGTTGTCCCAGTGGAAAGTTGTATGTTCCTGACCAGTGGAAGAAGAGAGTGATGTCTGAAGTTCATTGCTCTGCTTTGGCTGGTCATCCAGGTATTTTTGGTACTAGAGATCTGGTGAGTCGGTCTTTTTGGTGGCCCTCCTTGTCTCGTGATGTCAGGAATTTTGTGCAGTCCTGTGGGACGTGCTCCCGGTCTAAATCGTGTTCTCGCTCTAGTGGGTTGTTGATGCCTTTGCCTGTCCCCAAGAGGCCATGGACCCATATTTCAATGGATTTCATCTCTGATATGCCGGTCTCTCAAAGGATGACTGTTATTTGGGTGATTTGGTTCATCTTGTACCACTCCCTAAGTTGCCGTCTTCCTCTGAGTTGGTGCCCCTGTTTTTACAACAGGTGGTTCGCTTGCACGGGATTCCTGAGAACATTGTATCTGACAGAGGAGTCCAGTTTGTGTCTAGATTTTGGAGAACTTTCTGTTCCAAGCTGGGAATTCAGTTGTCCTTCTCCTCTGCTTTTCACCCTCAGACCAATGGGCAGACAGAGAGAACAAACCAGACCTTAGAGTCATATTTGAGATGTTTTATTTCTGCTGATCAGGATGATTGGGTTTTATTTTTGCCCTTGGCCGAATTTGCTTTAAATAATAGAGCTAGTTCTGCCACTTTGATGTCACCTTTTTTTGTAACTTTGGGTTTCATCCTCGATTATCTTCAGGGCAGGTGAAGCCCTCTGCCTGCCCAGGTGTTGACACTGTGGTGGAGAGAATGCACCAGATCTGGGACCAAGTGGTGGATAAGTTATCTCTCTCCCAGGAAAAGGCCCAGCGGTTTTCCAACCGACATAGGACCATTGGTCCCCAGTTTAAGGTTGGTGATATGGTGTGGTTATCATCAAAAAATATTGCTATGAAGGTGGCTTCTCCTAAGTTTAAGCCTAGATTTATTGGACCTTACAAGATTTTGGAGATTATTAATCCGGTCTCTTTTTGTTTGGCTCTTCCTGTCACATTTAAAATCCATAATGTGTTCCATAA
Organism: Dendrobates tinctorius; assembly: GCF_039654945.1. NCBI lineage: Eukaryota > Metazoa > Chordata > Amphibia > Anura > Dendrobatidae > Dendrobates > Dendrobates tinctorius. Next base: position 2,807,797 of record NW_027361943.1, read on the forward strand.
ATCTTTGTTGAAGAGGTTTGTTGAACCTGTTGTTCCGGGGGTGGCACCTCCAGACCCTGTATTGGTTGAAGGTAACATGGAATATGAGGTAGAGAAAGTACTGGATTCCCGTCTGGCTAGACGGAGACTCCAGTATTTGGTTAAGTGGAAGGGTTATGGTCAGGAGGATAATTCCTGGGTCTCTGCCTCTGATATTCATGCCAAAAGATTGGTGCGTGCCTTTCATCAGGCTCACCCTGATCGCCCTGGTGGCTTGGTTGAGGGTCCGGTGACCCCTCCTCAAGGGGGAGGTACTGTTGTGAGTTCATTTTCCCCTTCACTACTGAGGCCTGAGGAACTCCCTCTTCTGGTAAAGAAAGGTAGTGAGCCTGATTATCAAACAACTGAGTCTGATGATGATGACTGGCTGAGTGGAGATACTGACTGGATATAAAGCTGCCGACACCCTTCTGCCCTGCGCGTGATTTCTCTGTGGGATCCTTGGAGACCAGTCTGAATTCCTGCTCTTCTAAAGCTAAGTTTTCTGCTCGGCTTTTTGCATTTGTGCTTTGACTTTGTTTTGATTTGTTTTTCTGGATTTCTGCCATTCCCTGCTGGGGTGTGCTGAATTCCTTTAGCTCTGTCTTCTGAAAATACCTGAGTGCTGATTTAGTTTTTGAAGCCTAGCTGCTTCAGGGTCTTTTTCCATATCAGCTTGTTGGCTTATGTCTTTGATAGGGTTTTGGCAGATTTCAGACAGCAACCTTCCTTTCCTGTTCTGTTTAGTTAGCTTGGGCCCCATTGTTTGCTCGGCCTATCTTTCTATCTGTGTGAGTGTTTTTTCATCTTGCTTCACCGTCATTATATGTTGGGGGCTGCCTTTTACTTTGGGGTCTGCTCTGGGGCAGTTTAGATTTCCTTTTCTGTCTTTAGGCTATTTAGCTCTCCGACTGTGATCGAGGGGTCTAGGGCATCGTAGGAACCCCCCACGGCTACTGCTAGTTTTGTTGATAGGTTCAGGGGTCTGCAATCTGATAGTTGCCAACTTCTCTGGTTTTCTGGACGTAGCTTCTATTTTTGTGTCTGCCTCCTACGGTGACTCAATCATAACAGGGGGCCCCATAAATTTTGGCAGTATGGGGCTCCGAAATTCCAAGTGGCAGCCCTGCATAGCTGTGATTGGTTGGTGCACCACGTGACCCAGCCTGTATAAAGGCTGGATGATGAGTGGCACCACCAATAGGCTCTGATTAGTGTACAGACAACACGCAGCTCAAGTGAGGGACAGTGTTATGTTCTCTGTGTACTGGGCCAAAACATCTGTGTGGGAGTACTCACCTTTGTCTCTGTGGGAGTACTCTGCCGAAAAGCTGGTGTGGGTGTACTCATCAAAACAGCCTCTGCGAGGGTATTCTGAAAAACACTGCCCGAAAAAAAAATGAAAAAAAACACTACACAAAAACATTCTTGTCTGACTCCTCTGCCTCTTCCACTTCCTCCGCCATTTCTACCTCCACCACCTCCTCCTCCACTTGGACCTCTGCCTGCTGGTTCAAGATTTTTTTTTCTTAAATTGTATATTAAGTCATTTTTCTAACCACATTAAATGTTCAGGATCACCAAACAAACTTAAATATTAGACAAAGATAACACAAGTAAACACAAAATGTAGTTTTTAAATGAAGGTTTTTATTATTAAGGGAAAAATTTGGTTTGTGTTGTCCAATTTTGTTGTGTCAGGACATTTTGTCAGGGTGAGCTGTAGTTTCTGTTTGGATCATTTTGGAGTATGTACAGCAAAATCTTTACATATTTTTATTCCATTTTTTTCCGCGTGGCAAAGTGAAGAAAAAAGAGCAATTTTTATTTGGCTTACACGGTGTTCACCTTTTATATTTACAGCTGTGTGAGAAAGTGTTTGCCCCCTCCAAAATGATCTAAACAGAAACTACAGCTCACCCTGACAAAATGTCCTGACACAAAAAAATTGGACAACACAAACCAAATTTTTTTGGTGTTTTATTTTTTGAATGTAGTGAAAAGTAAAAACTAAAATAAAACATGGTTTCAGTGTAATTATACAGCTCTGCATAAAGTTATCAGGTCATTTTTACCACACGTTGAATGTTATAATGTAAAAAGCTCTGCAACAATTATTATTAGTATTATTATTATTAATTTATATAGCACCATTGATTCCATGGTGTTGTACATGAGAAGGGGTTACATACAAATTACAGATATCGCTTACAGTAAACTAACAATAACAGACTGATACAGAGGGGAGGGGACCCTGCCCTTGCGGGCTTACATTCTACAGGATAGTGGGGAAGGAGATAGTAGGTTGGGGGGTTGCAGCAGCTCCAATGTTGGTGAGGCGGTAGCTCTGGTAGTGGTGAGGAGTAGAGATGAGCGACTTTGCCCTTTTTAGGGTCGAGTCGGGTTTCATGAAACGCAACTTTTGCAAAAGTTGGGTCGAACGAAATCGGCCGACTATAGGGAAAAGACGGAGGCCGACTGAAACACGAAACCCAATGCAAGTCAATGGGGAAGCAAAGTCGGCAGGGAGTGGAGGACAGTAAACACACCTACAGTGCCCATTTCAATACCAAAAACATCAATTCTTATTACTGAAGCTTGTCAACCTTAATTTACTTCAAAATAACAGTTACGCATTGAAAACTGGGGGTTATTTGGCTAAAGTTGTGGGGGGGTAGTTCTGGCTCCAGGTTTTCGTGTGCCCTGGGCCAAAGAGTGTCAGTGCGCCCCTTTAACACATACCACAACTCATGATGCTCCAATACGGCACAGAAATATAGGTATAGTACAATGACAAATACTTCACTGCTTACATGACATGACTGATCTATTTTAAATTGTACAATAGCTCAAAAAAAGGACAGTATATTACTCCATACAGTATAGCCACCACATTGTGCGCCATACAGAATAATGAGCCCCATATTGTTAGGGCTGGCGGAATGCACCAAATTATAAAATAGTAGTAGGTGCGTTCGCAGCCCAGGGTCCACCGTGCAGAGGTGGTACACTGCTGCTAGTTAATGGCGGAAGAATTAAGCTGTGTGAAAACAGTCACAAGTAGGTTACGTCACCCAATGTGAAACGGGGCGAACTCTGTTAATGCACAGAGCCGCACAACCACTGAACGTAGATGCCGGAGCCTGTTTAGCTCACAGAGCCCGGCCAAAAGAGCTCACAGTGTACGGCCACAGAACTGTACCCCAAGGACATGGGGTTAGAGTCCCTCTAGGCCCACTGAGCGCGCGACGTCGCTGCCGCGAGCGCCGCTATAGACACTAGCTATGGAGTGTGGAGCACGCGCACTGGGGCGTGCCGAGTCACTGGTGAGGACTAATGCCTGACTCAACCTCTGACCTACCTACGCCTAAGCTTGGGCGCTAGAATGCGTACCAAGGGTAGGGGTTTCTTAATGAGTCATTCACCAGAGACATTCATACGTGCATACATCACTCACTTCACATAGTCTGTAAATACAGTCTATCCTAGCGCATGGCCGAGCGGCCATGCGAACCTTTCATAGCCATGAGCGTCCGGGACCTTCCTGGCTTCTCGGATGGGCCAATCCGAACAGGAGCAGGACCTGAGCACGTAACCTTCAATCTCCAATGGGAGATCACTCCACGGGCATGCTCAGTGGCCCGACATGGGGACTTAGTCCCTGGAGAATCTCGCTGCTGAGCAGCATGTATTGCCATAGCGGTGTCAGAGGTGGCAGCAGCAAGCAAACCCACGGAGTTGGTCTGGGCAGAGCGCCTGGACTGACGAGTTTGCTGAGCAACCTCCTCTGTGGCTGGAGAGGAATGGGAGACCGCTGGAAGTAAGGCTCGGGATTCTCGCTGTGCAGCGACAGAAATCCGACGCCTTACATTACTCCCCCCCCCCTCTCTGAGCCTCACTCCAATCAAATTCCGCAATGAGAAGAGGAGCGTGGATGTTCTCCACCAGCTCCCAGGTATGAGCCTCTGGACCATGACCCTTCCAATCCACCAAGTAAAACTTTTTGCCCAGCATCACCTTGCATCCTACGATGGCATTGACCTCAAACTCATCAGACGACAGGTCTGATGTCCCGGCAGATGGCTCAGAAAACCGAGTCATGTGAACTGGCTTAAGGAGAGACACATGAAACATGTCCGAGATAGCCAAGTGTGGTGGAAGGGCCAGATGGTAGAGCACAGGGTTAATCTGCTCGAGGACCTTGAAAGGGCCAGTATAGCGTGGTGTGAAATTAGCAGCCTGATGTTTCGACCGGAGAGCCACACTAAGTCGCCAGGGGCGAAGGTCAGAGCAGGGCGCCGGCGAGTATCAGCGGAGGACCTCATTCTCTCCTTGGAGGCCCGGATAGCATCCTGCGTGTGATCCCAAATGTCACGTGCGTCCACCGCCCAGTCTGCCACCCTAGAGTCGGTGGACGACACGGGCATGGGCACGGGGACGTGCGGATGCTGACCGTAATTTAAGAGGAATGGGGTCTGACTGGTGGAGTTGGCCACAGTGTTGTTCAAGGCGAACTCCGCCCACGGCAGCAAGGATGCCCAATCATCCTGCCTGGCCGAGACAAAATGTCGCAGGTATGTCACCAGGGTCTGGTTTGCTCTCTCAACCAACCCATTCGTCTCGGGATGATAGGCCGAGGAGAGATTTAGCTCAATGCTGAGCAGAGAACAGAGCTCTCTCCAGAACCGAGACGCAAACTGAGAACCCCGGTCGCTGACAATCTTATCCGGTATGCCGTGTAGGCGGAAAACATGTTTAATAAACAACGCTGCCAGGCCCCGTGCCGAAGGTAGCCGAGAGAGTGGTACCAGATGCACCATCTTGGAGAAATGATTGGTGACCACCCATATGACGGTGCTGCCACTGGACTTGGGCAGCCCCATCACAAAGTCCATACCGACCATCTCCCAGGGCCTGTCCGCAACCGGCAGAGGATAGAGTAACCCAGCGGGCCGCTGCAGAGAGGACCGATTCTGGGCGCAAGAGACGCACGCCTGAATATAGTCCCTGACGTCACGGGCCATATGTGGCCACCAGTACGTCATCGCCAGGAGTTCAGAGGTCCGTTTGATCCCGAAATGGCCACCCACTCTGGATGAATGGGCCCAAGAGAGGACCTCCAGACGCAGATGGGCAGGGACAAAAGTCTTGCCCGGAGGTACAGACTTGAGAGCAACCGGAGCCACGGTTCTCAGGCTCTCCGATGGGACTATCAGTCGAGGCTCCTCCTCCGATGACACCACGGAGCAAGAAAGAGCATTGGCCCGGATGTTCTTTTCCCCGGAGAGAAAATGCAGTGTGAAATGGAATCGGGAGAAGAACAAGGACAATCTGGCCTCGCGACCATTCAGCGGCTGAGCTGTCTGTAAATAGACCAAATTTTTGTGGTCGGTGAACACCTGGAATGGGTGGCGAGCCTCCTCCAGGAGGTGTCTCCACTCTGAGAAGGCCAGCTTCATTGCTAGCAACTCCCTGTCCCCGATGGAATAATTTCTCTCTGCCGGTGTGAAGGTTGTAGAGAAGAAGAAGCATGGGTGCTTCCGACCTTGCGAGTCCTTCTGAAAAAGGACCGCTCCAGCACCGACGGAGGAGGCATCCACCTCCAGAATGAAGGGCTTATCTAAATCAGGGCGATGTGTGGTGATTGCAGGTACGCAGGATGCAGTGACGAGTCACGAGACAGTTAGGTGCTTTCTATATTAACGTTTATAAGACCAGAGGGAACTTTCCTCAGTCCCGGCCTGATCACCAAAAGGGGTAACATGGGTTGCCCTCGCAGGGGGTTCTATACAAGCACACACAAACGGGTAGAACACGACTACTTCCGGCAACAGCCGGTCACTATAGGGCCGCGGTATGGCCAACTACGGGTCCTTAAGTATAAAGTCAACTTAGCCGTCCAGACGTCCCTCGCCATTCGGGTTGGTGGTCTTTCGGCGTAGTAGTTGCTGGGCCCAGTTGCTGAGGCGATGACAAAGACTTTGCGCACTCCGGCGCGCTGATGACACTGGAGCCCCACAGGTTCCGGCGTAGTCCTTGGACGGTTGGGCCGCAGCCCCTGGCCTGGGGCAAGCGGCAGCGATGTATGATGGCAAATGACAGGCCACCTGCGCAGCTAACGGCTGCGACGGGGGGTCTGCGGTCAGCAGAGGCCCGGCCCCTGCTGCGGATCGGAGCGGGACAGTGGTGGCCGCCGGCGGTACTGTACTTGCCGCGGTCACTGGTGAGAACAGGGTGGCTGCAGGCGGCGGGGAACAGGCTGCAGCCGCAAGCTGGAGCGATACCGCAGCAGCTGCGGGTGACCAGGGGTAGGCTGCAGTGGCCGCGGGTTGAACTGGAGCGGCAACGGCCGCGAATGACCGCGGGCAGGCCGCAGCCGTGGGCTGGAAGAAGACGGCGGCTGCACTGGTTGAAGCGGGGCAGCGGTTCTCGGACGGTCGTCTCGGCGCCGTCCCACTGATGTCCATGGGAAGTATCCCTCCTGTCTCTGGCCTCCTTTCTGGCTCTGGTGAGTCGCTCTGGCTCTCAGTCGCTCCCACGATCTCCTGCTCCTGTGTCGTTCTGCTGACTCATCGTCCTGGGAATTCCCCTCCTTCTTTATACTGGTCCCTCCCCCAGCCCATCTGTCTGTCACAACACAACGGTCCGTCCCTGATCTCTGTCCCCCGGAAACAGTTTCCCTCGGAACCCAGGTGACGATCCCTTTGATTCCGACCCGGACACTCGACGGGGACCCTCTCGCCCACAGATGTAGAATGGGAGCGCTAGCAAAGTGGGATTTAATGGAGGCGAAGGCCTTGGAGACAGTCTCTGACCACGGTTTGGGATTTGCACCCTTCTTGGTGAGGGCTACCAAGGGCGCTACCAAAGTTGAGAAATGGTGGATGAATTGGCGATAGTAATTTATGAACCCCATAAAGCGCTGCACCGCTTTGAGAGAATGGGGTTCCTGCCAATCCATCACCGCCTGTAGCTTGGCAGGATCCATGGCCAAACCCTGGGCTGAGATGATGTAGCCCAGGAAAGGCAAGGACTCCTGTTCAAATATATATTTCTCCAATTTGGCATAAAGAGAGTTGGCCCGCAAGAGATCGAAAACTTTGCGAACATCTCTCCGGTGGGAGTCAATGGAGAGTAAATGAGAATATCGTCCAGATAGACTACTAACGATGTGGTAAGCATATCCCGGAAGATATCGTTCACAAAGTCTTGGAAGACGGCTGGGGCATTACATAACCCGAAGGGCATCACCAGGTATTCATAGTGCCAGTCTCTGGTGTTAAAAGCCGTCTTCCATTCGTCCCCCTCACGGATGCGAATCAGGTTATAGGCTCCCCGCAGATCAAGCTTAGTAAACACTCTCGCTCCCCGTAGCCTATCAATCAGTTCCGATATCAGGGCCTGAGGATACTTGTTCTTAACAGTTATGGCGTTAAGGCCCCTGTAATCGATGCACGGACGTAGTTCTCCATTCTTCTTTTGGACAAAGAGGAATCCCACTCCCGCCGGAGACACCGACTTCCTAATGAATCCTCTTGCCAGATTCTCCCTGATATACTGAGACATGGCCTCTGTCTCTGGGAGAGATAGGGGATATACTCCACCCCGGGGAGGCTCAGCGCCGGGCAAGAGGTCAATAGGACAGTCGTCAGGGCGGTGCGGCAGAAGGGTCTCTGCCGCCTTCTTGGAGAAAACGTCTTCATACTGCTGATATGGCTTGGGAAGCGAGGAGAGATCTGCAGGAACCTCAGAAGTAGCGACCTGTACGCAGTCCCTCAGACACCTACCCTCGCAGGATTTGCTCCAACCGAGGATTTTTCCCGAAGACCACTCTATGTGGGGAGAGTGGGATCGTAACCAGGGAACCCCTAGGAGGACCTGGTCGATACCATCGGGCATCACAAGGAGAGACAGCATCTCCTGATGAGGAGGAGACAGTGAGAGTCTCAGTGGAGCCATCTGGTGGGTGATTTGGGACGGGAGTGTCGCCCCATTCACCACCCTGATGATGACTGGTTGAGGTAGTAAGACCAGGGGGATTGCGTGTTGTTGGGCGAAGGCAGATGACATGAAATTGCCCTCTGCCCCAGAGTCCACGCAAACCTCCACAACCAGAGTGGAAGAATTGAACTCTAACGCCCCTTGAAAAAGGAGCTTGGAGGAGAAAGTTGCGGTGTCTAGTAGGCCCCCTCCGATAACCACTACAATAGACGGGAGCGTTTCCCGACCGCTGTGGGCACTGGTTAGCAAAGTGCCCAGTCTGCGGATAGCGGAAGCAGACTGGAGGTACCTGCGCGGGCCGGACCCTGGACCCCGTGCGGGACACCTCCATGGCCTCTGGAGGCTCGGGTGGCTGACCGGGGGGTTCCAGCGGTCTAGCAAAATTCGGAGCCAACTTATATCGTTGGCGGGGCCTGGAGCGCTCCAACCCTCGCTCAGTGAAGCGAATGTCAATTCGGATGGAAACTGTCATGAGCTCCTCTAAAGTGATGGGCACCTCCCTGGTGGCCAGGGCAACTTTGACATGACCAGCCAGGCCTCTCCAGAATATAGGTATGAGAACCTTATCTGGCCACTCCAGCTCTGAGGCCAGAGATCTGAAGAGGATGGCATACTGGCTGAACAGAGACGAACCCTGGGTTAGGGCCAGCAACTGAAGTGCGGTATCATGAGTGACCTGAGGTCCCAGGAACACCTGCTTCAGAGTGACCAGAAAATGGGTGGCATTCTGTACCAGGGGATCCCCGTGCTCCCACAGGGGGGTGGCCCACTCCAAGGCCCGGCCCGATGGGAGGGAGATGATAAATCCCACCTTGGCCTGCTCAGAGGGAAATCGTGTAGCCAGCAACTCCAGGTGAATGGAGCACTGACTCACAAAGCCCCTGCATGAAGCAATATCACCCGAGAACTTCTCGGGCAGCGGGACAAAGTCGGGGCAGGACTGGCCGTGGAGACACAGGCGACAGCCTCTGTAGCTGCTTGAACAGCGACCGAAGTAACATCCACAGCTGAGGTTGAACGCTCTAGCGCTGCCAACCTACCCACCAGCTGCTGCATGTACCTATGCAGTCTTTGTTCGTCAGCCATTACTAGCCAGACCCTGGCGCTAGGATAATATTAGGGCTGGCGGAACGCACCAAATTATAAAATAGTAGCTGGTGCGTTCGCAGCCCGGGGTCCATCGTGCTGAGGTGGTACACTGCTGCTAGTTAATGGTGGAAGAATTAAGCAGTGTGAAAACAGTCACACGTGGGTTACGTCACCCAATGTGAAAAGGGGCGAACTCTGTTAATGCACAGAGCCGCACAACCGCTGAACGTAGATGCCGGAGCCTGTTTAGCTCACAGAGCCCAGCCAAAAGAGCGCACAGTGTACGGCCACAGAACTCTACCCCAAGGACATGGGGTTAGAGTCCCTCTCTCTAGGCCCACTGAGCACGCGGCATCGCTGCCGCGAGCGCCGCTATAGACGATGGCTATGGAGTGTGGAGCACGCGCACTGGGGTGTGCCGAGTCACTGGTGAGGACTGATGCCTGACTCAACCTCTGACCTATCTACGCCTAAGCCTGGGCGCTAGCAGGCTAGGCTGCACAACACATGCATACCAAGAGTAGGGGTTTCTTAATGAGTCATTCACCAGAGACATTCATACGTGCATACATCACTCACTCCACATAGTCTGTAAATACAGTCTATCCTAGCGCATGGCCGAGCGGCCATGCGAACCTTTTATAGCCGCGAGCGTCCGGGACCTTCCTGGCTTCTCGGATGGGCCAATCCGAACAGGAGCAGGACCTGAGCACGTGACCTTCGATCTCCAATGGGAGATCACTCCACGGGTAAGCTCAGTGGCCCGACATGGGGACTTAGTCCCTGGAGAATCTCGCTGCTGAGTTGTATGTATTGCCATAGCTGTGCCAGAGGTGGCGGCAGCAAGCAAACCCACGGAGCTGGTCTGGACAGAGCGCCTGGACTGATGAGTTTGCTGAGCAACCTCCTCTGTGGCTGGAGAGGAATGGGAGACCGCTGGAAGTAAGGCTCGGGACTCTTGCTGTGCAGTGACAGAAATCCAACACCTAACACATATATTTCTCCACACAGAATAATTGGTCACATATAATGTTCCATACAGTATATGTTGAGCTCCACATAATGCTACAGTATATGATGGTCCCCATGGACAATGCTCCAGTGTGTTATGGGCCCCATTTCTAATGCTCCAGTGTATAATATGCCCCATAGATGCTGCTCCAGTGTCTGATCTGCTCCAGTATATGATGGGCCTCATGGATGATGCTCCAGTGTCTTATGGGCCCAAATAATGCTCCATTTCTAATCCTACAGTGTATAATGGGCCCCATAAATGCTGCTCTGATGTCTGCCATTTGGAACGCTCCAGTATATGATGGGCCTCATGGATGATGCTCCAGTGTCTTATGGGCCCTATTAATGCTCCATATATAATGGGCTCCAGTGTGTCATGTGCCCCATAGATGCTGCTCCAGTGTCTTATCTGCCCCATTTAGAATGATCCAGTATATGATGGGTCTCATGGATGAAGCTCCAGTGTCTTATGGGCCCATATAATGGGCTCCATTTCTAATGCTACAGTGTATAATGGACCCCATAAATGCTGCTCCAGTGTCTGATGTCCCCCATTTGGAATGCCCTAGTATATGATGGGCCCCATTTTTAATGAACCCAGGCATGGTATGTGAAAAGAGCTCCATGGAGTAATCTGAAGTGTGTGCTGCCACATCCTTCACTTTTGGTGTGGGTGAAGGACACAAGGAAAGGGGTTGCTCCTGACCAGAAGCCTGCACTGACGACTCAGTGCTTGCATTTTTTGAAACTTCAGAAGAGGAGGCGATAGAGCTGGAGGCTGTTTCAGCAATGTAAGCCAAAAACAGTTCCTGATGCTCTGGCTTTAAAAGCAGTCTACCTACTCCCAGAAAAGGGAGCCTTACAGGCCTTCCAGAGCTACACCATGACGCAGGCTCAACACCTCCTGCCTTAGCTGCTATTGTGTTTTTGGCACTACCAGCAGATGCATCACCACCACCATCAGTACCAGGTGGCCCCCCCATGCTCACGTCCGCGTCCTCTTCCACCATACTTCCTCATGTTTTGGAAAATGGACCCAAAATGCCAGCAGATATATGGTACTGTATCAGAAGCGTACAGCTCTATACAGTCTAGGGATAACAGTAAATCTCCATATATATTTCATGAGTCATACACAGACGCTCACAGGCTCAGTATGGATTACACAATAAAATAAAAAGTTGAAAAAGGGTACACTATCACTAGATACAAGGTGTATATATAGTATAGTGTAAACATTCTGAATCTCCGTATATATTTCAGGAGGCAGACACAAATGCTCTCAGGCCCAGTATGGATTACACAAGAATATTTAAAGCTGTAAATGGGTAATGTAACACAAGCGTACAGCTGTATACAGTGTTGGGGTCATCTTAAATCTCCAAATATATTTCCGGAGTAACAGACAGACGTTCACAGGCTCATTATGGATTACACCAGAACCTAAACAGCAAAAAAGGTTACTGTATCAGAAGCGTACAGCTGTATACAGTGTTGGCGAAATTTGAAATCTCGGTATATATTTCCGGAGTCACCCTCAGATGCTCACTCAGTCTGGGTTTTACCAAAATAAAAAATATTGTAATAAAGGTACTGGATAACAAGATAGGAAGTATATATATTATAGGGTCCAATTGAAATCTCCATATACATAGTCCCGTAGTCACTCTCAGACGCTTACTCAGTATGGATTTGACCGTAATACTAAATGTCAAACAAAGGTACTGTATAATGACATACAAGCTGTATCGAGTATAGGGTAAAAATTGGTATCTCCTATTCACCATATACATAGAAGGCGTAAACCACACACGCTCACTCACTATGGATGATACCATAATAAAAAATTTCTAACAAAGGTACTGTATCAGCACATACCAGGTGTATCCAGTCTAGGGGTAATTGTAAATTTCTGTCTATACTTCCAGAGTCAGACACAGACACTCACAGGCTCACTCTGTATTACACCAGAATTTAAAAAGTAGAAAAAGGGAAAGGTGTTCGAAGCGTACACCAGTATACAGTGTTGTGGTACTTTTAAATCTTCGCATATATTTCAATCTCAGTAAGCCAGTCCAGACTCTCTGCTACTGGAAGCTACATGGATACAAGTACAGACGGAAAGTCGAGTGTTGGCAGAAATTTGGGAATTACTCATCGCGGGAAAACCTCCCGGTAGATGTTGCAGAGGCGATGCAGACCCTCAATTACTGTGTCTGTGGAGACAGCGAAAATGGTTCTTTCTGAAGAAAGGATTGCTTTATCGCAGTAGCGTGGATCACATCACCGTTACTCGTCTCCATCAAATTGTGATCACAAGGAGAGATGTAGACATGGTCCTCACTGCCTTTCATGATGTGTCTAGTCATTTTGGAGTGCAAAAGACAGAAGCCACAGGCCGTAGGCGATTCTATTGGATTGACATGAGAGGAGATATTGAAAAATGGTGGCAGGAATGTCACACATCTGTGACTATCACAACTGTGAAAGGTGATCATAAAGCACCACTGCATCCGCTTGTAAGTTGACGTCCATTACAAATGGTAGCCATTGACCATCTGAAGGTAGAGGCCAGCAGGACAGGACATAGCTACATCTTAACCATCATCTATCAATACACCAAATTTCCATTGGCCGTCCCTGTGAAGGATTTCACTGCCCAGACTACACAGCGGTGGAGCAGGGAGAGGTAAGTATTGCAACTTGCAAGTGCAGTGGCCATGACCAAGCGGGGGGCACACTCGTGGACGACGGTACTGGCATACTGGTGTGTCTGATGGCAAGTGGGCCCCCCCACCGTCAGAGACACTGTATTATACTATGAGGGGCCCTGTGCCAGTGCCGTCGGCCATCAGTGGGCCCATCCACCTGTTCAGAGAAATGGCACCTGCCCGGGTGCGCCAGGTGTTGACCCCAGCCCTTAGTGGGGGGGTGGGCAGCCCAGTTAGGGAGGTTTAAAAAATGGCTTATGTTGATGTGTAGGCTGGACATTCAGCAGCTGCAAATGGTGGAATTGGGCAGGTCCGAGGAAGAGGAGGAGAAAAGCAAAGCAGTTTTCTGGCAACCTATGTGTCATCAGGGGAAGGTGGGACAAAATCCTTTGAAACCCATGCATGGTTCATTTTAATGAAGGTTAGATCATCAACATTTTGGGTCGACAGACGGGTTCTTTTTTCTGTTAGGATTGATCCAGCAGCACTGAAGACTCTTTCAGATAACCCACTAGCAGCAGGGCAAGCGAGCTCCTGTAAGGCATATTATGCCAATTCAGGCCAGGTGTCCAGTTTAGAGGCCCAATAGTCAAAGGGGAAAGACCTGTGAGTGAGAAAATCGATATGGGAGGAGAAGTAGTTTGTAACCATAGTTGTCACTTTTAATCGATGCAGTATTAGCAGTCGTGTGAGCAGTACTTGAGAGAACAGTCCACAACATGGTCATGAAACCCCTGTCTCCAACGCCACTTCGACTGTGCGCACCACGAACACCTCTTCCATTGTGCCCGCTACGGCCAGAGTAGCTTGTTTGTTAGCCAATATTATCTCTAGGTTCTCCTGTGGCATGATGTTGTGTAATTTGCCTTTGTAGCGTGGATTGAGGATGCTGGCCAGCCAGTAGTCGTCATCCTTCATCATTTTGGCAATGCGGGGGGTCCCTTTTTAGGATCCGCATGGCATAATCGCACATGTGGGCCAGTGTTCCAGGTGTCAATAATGCACTGCCACTGCTGGGTGGAGGAGCACTTTCTGGCAGATCCACATCCCTACAGTCACACACAAACCCTGTACCTGACCTTGGAACACCAACATTTTCTCTTGCCCCCAGACAAGCATCCTCCTGCCCAAAATAATCATCCCCCTCATCCTCCTCCTCCTTCTCTTCCTCTTCTTCCTCCACCTCATCCAGGACAGTTCCCTGACCAGACAATGGCTGACTGTCAGCAAGGCTTCCCTCCTCCTCCTGTTCCTCCTCCTCTGCTGCAGACGACAGATCCTTAATGTGTGTCAAACTTTGCATGAGCAGATGCATAAGTGGGATACTCATGCTTATGATGGCGTTGTCTGCGCTTACCAGCCGTGTGCATTCCTCAAAACACTGAAGGACTTTACAGAGGTCTTTCAGCTTTGACCACTGCACACCCGACAGTTCCATGTGTGGTGCCCCCAGGAGTATGGCCGCCACAGTGGCTTTGCCTTCCTCCAGGGGAGGGTAATGCCAGGCTTGGAGGCAATGATGGCTTTCTCTCGCAGTCAATCCATACATGCAACACAGTTCCACTCAAGGCCAGCAGGGGGAACTCTGAACCAGGGTTAAGGGGAGGAGTGCCCTCTGAGGGCCAGGAGGAAGGAAAGTTAGTCTGCGGAGGGTGAAGTGTGCAGACGTGTGGAAAGAAGCTGGAGGTTGAGCTAGGAAGGAGAGCTCCCTCAGCTTGAGAGCGCACGAACTGGAGCCTTGTCTCCACGGCTGTACGGATACTAAGGGTCCTACAGCAGATACCAGAGGAGTAGGAGGCTGTAAATGCCCTACTCCCATCTAAGACTTGAGGCACAACAGCAGCTTGGATAGAGAGCCAGGACTCAGAAAGAGAGGAGTCCCCGAGAGAGGCTACAGCTGTCTGCCGTGCAAGTAAGGTTCTTGGGAACATCTGACAGGAGGAACTTCAGAGTAGCTTAGTACTGGAGTGCTTCATTCAAACAAGCACTAGGAAGGAGACTGCACAGCCAGTCTGCTGAGAGAGAATCCCTGAGTTGCTTCCAGGCTAGCCTGCTCCGTTACCATCTGTAATCAGGACCCTGGACTGCAGTTATCAAGTAAAGGTACAGAAATTGCACCCGGCTGTGTCTTGTCTGCTTCCTACCTTTCCGGCACTGCTACATCCCCGTGCCAACCACCTCTACACTGCCATGTGACTATAGCTTCACCTGCGGGGAGCTGTTGTGAGTTCATTCTCTGGTTCCCCTTCTGGACTCCCTCTGGTGGTGTTGGGAGGTGGTGCGGCTGGTTTGATCGGTGGAGATCTGCCACCTGAGAATAAGGATGACGATTGGATCTCAGGATTCTCAGATTGGATTTAAGACAGCTGACGCCCTATTCAGTTGCTGGTGATTCCTTCTGGCTTGTCAGCTCTTGGTTTTCAGCTCTGTTCCAGTCATCTAAAGCTAAGTTTTTCTGCAAATGTTCACACTTGATTTTGTTGGTCTATTCAGTTTTTTGTGTGGTCTGCCAGCCCAGGCTGGGGGCTGAGCTGAATTTCCACTCTTATTTATCAGTATTTTGCCAATTGGCTTTTTGTCCCTTACTAGTTCTGTCTCATTTTGCTCTGTCTCAGAATATTTCAGAGTGCTGATATAGTGGGAGAAGTCTAGTGACTTCAGGGTTAATTTTGCTATCAGAAGTGTTGGACATTATTTTTGTAGGGTTTTTTGCAGGTTGCAGACAGTGTCTTCCCTTTCCTTTCCTGTCTAGTTAGTTTGGGCCCCATCATTTGCTCAGCCTATTTTCCTGCCTGTGTTTGTGCCTTCATCTTGTTTCACTGTCAATACATGTGTGGGGGCTATCTATTCCTTTGGGGTCTGCTCTGGGGCAGTTAGTTTTCCCTTTTCTTGCTTTAGGCTTATGTAGTCCTCCGGCCGTGACGAGGTGTCTAGGTTCATCTTAGGCATGCTCCACGGCTACTGCTAGTTGTGTGGTAAGATCAGGGATCTGCAATCTGCATAGTTACCAACCACTCTGGTTTTCTGTGGCTTAGCTTGTTTTGCCTTTTTCTCCTCGGTGACTCATTCATAACAGAATCACCAGCCATACCACAGATTCTAGGGTACTCAAAAGCAGGAAAGAATTGTAAAAAGAAAAAAAAAAAAAGTGTCAGAATTATATTTTTTCCTCTTTTTCTCTGGGGCCGAAGGAGGATTTTTTTTTTAAAATGGAGATTAAGCAATTATCTGATCGTGTGGAGCAGCTTACTGCTGAAGTTCGGGGAATTTCCGCCTATCTCGCGCATTCACATGGTGCTGAACCAAGGATCCCTACTCCTGATGTATTTTGTGGGGATTGGTCTAAATTTTTGAATTTTAAGAATAATTGTAAATTATTTCTTGCCATGAAGCCTAATTCATCAGGGAGCTCTGCGCTGCAGGTTAAAATTGTCATCTCTTTGCTGCGCGGCGATCAACAGGATTGGGCGTTTTCTTTGACACCTGAAGATCCTATTCTGACTAATGTGGATGCATTTTTTCAAGCCTTGGGGTTGTTGTATGATGAACCTAATGCTAGTGATCAAGCTGAGAAAGCCCTATTGGCATTGAACCAGGGTCAGGATTCTGCAGAGTTATACTGTCAAAAATTCCGAAAGTGGGCGGTCCTTACTACCTGGAATGATCGTGCCTTGGCAGCTCTCTTTTGGAAGGGTTTGTCAGAAACCGTAAAAGATACTATGGTGGGATTTCCTGTTCCCTCTGGTCTTGACGATTCTATGTCATTAGCCATTCAAATTGATCGGCGTTTACGTGAACGCAAAACTACACGAGAGGAGTTGCCACCTTTTGGACAAATGTCTGAACCTATACAATGTGATAGAGTTTTGTCTAGGGCGCAACATCAGGAGTTTAGAAGGCGTAATATGCTGTGTTTTTTCTGTGGAGAGGTCTCTCATACTATTTCTGTCTGCCCAAAACGAGAGAAACGTTTTGCACACACATTTGCTGTGGGCAGTATGCAACCTAAATTTCTTTTGCAATTACTCTGATCTGCTCCTTATCCACATTTTCCACGAAGGCTTTTGTGGATTCAGGAGCAGTGTTGAATCTGATGGATTTGGACTTTGCTAAACATTGTGGTTTTTCCATGACGCCTCTGCGGACACCTATTCCTTTGAGGGGTATTGATGCTACTCCTTTGGCGGAGAATAAACCTCAGTTTTGGACCCAGGTGACGATGCGGGTTGCCCCAGACCACCAAGAAAATTGTAAATTTTTGGTGCTGCATAATTTGCATGAAACTATTGTTCTGGGTTTTCCTTGGTTGCAAACTCATAATCCTGTTTTGGACTGGAAATCTGGGTCTGTGGTGAGTTGGGGTTGTCAGTGTGTTCTTAGGGACACTCCTGTTTTCTCCACCTCTCCTCAGTCTCATGATATTCCTGATTATCTAGCCGATTTTTCTGATGTATTTAGTGAGAGCAAGTCTGCGTCTTTGCCTCCTCATAGGAGTTATGACTGTGCAATTGAGTTGATGTCTGGGTGTAAATTTCCCAAGGGTCGGCTTTTCAACTTATCAGTACCCGAACATGAAGCTATGAGATCCTGTATTAAGGAGTCATTGGAGAAGGGTCATATTAGACCATCCTCGTCACCTTTAGGTGCTGGTTTTTTTTTTGTGGCCAAGAAGGATGGTTCATTAAGACCGTGTATTGATTATCGTTCCCTTAATAAGATGACGGTTAATTATCAGTACCCATTACCTCTGATGTCTGATTTATTCTCCAGATTTAAGAGTGACTGCTGGTTTACTAAGCGTGACCTCAGGGGGGCGTATAATCTTATTCGCATCAAGCACGGGGATGAATGGAAGACAGCGTTTAATACTCCGGAGGGACATTTTGAGTGCCTGGTGATGCCTTTTGGGCTCAATAATGCCCCTTCTGTCTTCCAGTCCTTTATGAATGACATTTTCCGTGACTTTGTGGATAAGTTTTTGATCATCTATCTGGATGATATTTTGATCTTTTCTAGTGATTGGGATTCTCATGTGGAACACGTCCGGACTGTGTTCCGGATTTTGAGGGAGAATTCCCTGTTTGTTAAGGGATCAAAATGCCTCTTTGGTGTACAGAGGATTTCATTTTTGGGATTTATCTTATCTCCATCGACTTGAAATGGACCCGGCCAAGGTACAGGCCATTTATGATTGGGTTCAGCCTACTTCTTGGCCCTCCAGAAGTTTTTGGGTTTTGCTAATTTCTATTGTAAGTTTATAGGTAATTTTTCTGGTATTGTCAAACCACTGACTGATCTGACCAAGAAGGGCGCTGATGTGCTGAATTGGTCTCCTGAAGCTATCTCAGCATTTCAGGAGCTTAAGCAGAGATTTACTTCAGCTCCAGTTTTACGGCAACCTGATGTCTCACTTCCATTTCAGGTGGAGGTAGATGCTTCTGAGATTGGTGCAGGAGCTGTTTTGTCCCAAAAAGACCCTGTGACTTCTAAGATGAATCCCTGTGCCTTCTTTTCTCGAAAGTTCTCCCCATCTGAACGCAACTATGACGTGGGGAACCGGGAATTGTTGGCCATGAAGTGGGCATTTGAGGAGTGGTGTTACGGAGTGTGTTTCGGATGGCAAAAAACAAGGAGAGCAACACGGAGTGGACCCTCTGGGTCACGGCCCCAGAGCCCCTGCGGACGAGCTGGACCAGGTGGAGCCACCCCCTATACAGGGAGTGTGAGGGGCAGGCCCACAAGGGATGGAACCGTGACAGCCGGAGCCAAAGGGACGACTGGGTGAGCACCAGAGGAACTAGGGTGGAGAGTCAGCGGAGCAGCAGCACGGGAGGTCAGTGGTAGGAGCCAGAAGGACGCAGAGACTTGGAGGGTTCGAAGCAAGTAGTGGCTGGAGGCTGCAAGAGAGAGAGCGGGTAAGAGAGGGCACGGACAAGGAGTTCACAGGGGCACAAGCACACCGGGAAGGAGGCAGGGAAACGGAACAGCCAGAGGGGCGAACCCAGAGAGAGAACAGCAAAAGAAACCTAACTGAGCGGGGCTAGGAGGTGAAGCGTAGCAGGGCCTGAGAGCGTACAAAGTGCTGGCCAAAAGGACAGCAACCTGGGAACGATAAACAGGCGTCTTACCTGGGGAGACGCCTGCCAGAAATAGGCGATGGGCGCCGCCATGTTGGGGGCGGGGCCACCGTGTCACATGACGCCGTCAGAGCTCCGGCCAGAGGAGCATGGAAGCGACGTCGGGGAGGCCGGAGGTCAGCAGCGGGGATGCGCCGGGGAGTGGGTGCGCGCCGGGAGGTGCGCACAGGACCCTGCAGGTGAGTATCAGCGGCGGCCGTGACAGTACCCCTCCCTCTACTCCCTCCTCTCCTAAGGTTGTCGAGAAATCGTTTCATGATCCGAGGAGCATTAATGTTTTCTCGAGGTTCCCAGGACCTCTCCTCAGGGCCCTTCCAATCGACCAAAAACAACGTTCGACCTCTAACAGTCTTAGTGGCGAGTATATCTTTAACCTCAAAGGTATTATCAGAAGTGCTGGGTTGGAAATTTTGCGAAGCGGTTGAGTGGTAGTGATTAAATACCGCAGGCTTGAGGAGGGATACATGAAAAACATTGGGAATTCTTAGCGAGGCAGGCAATTTTAATTTGTAGGCCACGTCATTGACGCGCCTTAGAATCTCAAAAGGACCGATGAAACGTGGACCCAACTTATAGGACGGAACCTTTAGTCTGATATGCCGTGAGGAAAGCCAGACCTTCTCCCCAGGTGAGTACGGAGGAGCATCTAAACGTCTCTTATCGGCGTAATTCTTCATTTTGCGACTGGCTCTCTCAAGGGCCTCCCTGGTGTCCCTCCAAATCTGGGAGAAATCTATCAACACAGCATCCACGGCCGGTACACCCGAGGTGGGGGAAACGGGAAGGGGAATGCTGGGATGTAGACCAAAAACCACAAAAAAGGGGGACTTGGTAGAGGCTTCACTGGGGTGATTATTGTACGCAAATTCAGCCCATGGAAGAAGAGAAACCCAGTCATCCTGGTGCGCGTTAGAAAAATGCCGAAGGTACGAAGTCAGGACTTGATTGACCCGTTCCACTTGTCCGTTAGACTGGGGATAATAGGCCGATGAAAAATCCAGAGTTATCTTCATCAACCCGCAGAGAGCTCGCCAGAATCGAGAGGTGAATTGGACTCCTCTGTCCGAGACAATGTGCTGGGGAAAGCCATGGAGACGGAAGACGTGGAGCAAGAAAATCTTCACCAACTCGGGGGCAGAAGGCAGACCAGACAAAGGAACAAAGCCATTTTTGAAAACCGATCCACGACCACTAAGATAACCGAACACCTCGAGGACTCTGGCAGATCAGTGATGAAGTCCATAGCTATGTGGGTCCAAGGAGTCGTGGCTATGGGTAATGGGTGTAGGAGCCCATAAGGTCGGGATCGAGGAACCTTGTTCCTGGCACACGAAGGACAGGAAGCGATGAAGTCCAGGACGTCTTGGCGAAGCGATGGCCACCAATAATGTCGAGAGACGAGATAGAGAGTCTTCCTTATTCCAGCGTGTCCAGAAAATTTAGATGAGTGCCCCCAGTGTAAGACCCTAGCCTTGTCCCTGCTCGGAACGAAGGTCTTACCGGGTGGTGGAGAAAGTACGTTTAGGGGAGCCACAGTGATAATCTTAGCTGGATTGATGATGTGTGCTGGGTCATCTTCACTGTCCACAGGCGAAAAGGACCGAGACAGGGCGTCAGCCTTGACGTTCTTATTCCCTGGCCGGAAGTCGAGCTGGAAATCAAAGCGCCCGAAGAACAAGGACCATCTAGCTTGACGCGAGTTGAGCCTTTGGGCAGTCTGAACATAAACCAAATTCTTATGATCCGTGAATATGGTAAACGGATGGACAGCTCCTTCAAGAAGATGGCGCCACTCTTCAAGGGCGAGTTTAATGGCCAGTAGTTCTATGTCTCCGATAGCGTAATTACGTTCTGGGGCGGAGAAAACCTTGGAGAAGAACCCACATGTGACCACGTATCCAGAGGAGGTTTTTTGTAGAAGAACCGCTCCTGCATCCACAGACGAGGCATCAACCTCCAGAAAAAATGGCCTACTGGCATCTGGACGGTGGAGTACTGGGGCTTTAGCGAATTCCTGCTTTAAATCTTTAAAAGCGACTTCAGCCTCCCGCGGCCAGGAGTGGGGATTAAACCCTTTGCGAATGAGAGCAGAGATAGGCTTGACTAGGGAGGAAAAATGCGGAATGAATTGCCTGTAAAAATTGGCGAAGCCCAAAAAACGCTGGATTGCCTTCACTCCTTGGGGACGCGGCCACTTGAGAACGGCAGAGACCTTTTCAGGATCCATCTCCAAGCCAGTGCTCGAAACGATGTAGCCAAGGAACGGTAGAGAGGACTGCTCAAAGAGGCACTTCTCCAACTTAGCGAACAGGTAATTCTCCCTGAGACGATGTAGAACCTGACGGACATCTCGGCGGTGGGTAGACAAGTCGGGAGAGAAAATCAAGATGTCGTCCAGATAGACCACTACACAGACATAGAGGAGATCTCGAAAGACGTCGTTGACGAGTTCTTGAAAAACTGCAGGAGCGTTGCAGAGTCCAAATGGCATCACTAAGTACTCGTAATGCCCGTCCCGTGTGTTGAATGCGGTCTTCCATTCATCCCCGGACCGTATACGAACTAGATTGTAGGCTCCTCGCAGATCCAGCTTGGTGAAGACTCGTGCTCCTCTCAGGCGATCGAAGAGTTCAGGAATTAATGGAAGCGGGTACTTGTTTTTTACCGTGATGCGGTTAAGGCCCCGATAATCAATACACGGACGAAGAGTCCCGTCTTTCTTCTTCACAAAAAAGAAGCCTGCACCAGCAGGCGAGGACAATTTTCGAATGAAGCCTTTGGCTAGGTTCTCTTGGATGTACTCCGACATAGCCTGCATCTCGGCTAAAGAGAGAGGAAAAATTCTGCCGCGGGGAGGAGTGGCACCAGGAATGAGCTCAATAGGGCAGTCATACGGTCGGTGAGGTGGAAGAACTTCAGCCTCCTTCTTGTCGAAGACATCCGCGTAGACCCGATATGCGGGCGGCAAACTAGAGGGACCAGGGAGGAGACGGGGAACACCTACGGGATGCACCGGCTGCAGACACCGAGACCGACAAGCGTCCCCCCAGCACAAAACATTGCCGTTACGCCAATCCAAAGTGGGTTCATGGAGTCGCAACCAGGGAAGACCGAGGAGAATAGGATGAGAGATACCGGCTAAAAAAAAAAACAAGATTTTCTCCTTGCGCCAAGCTCGACCTCGTGCGTAACTAACTTGACGGTCTCTTGCAAGGGATTACCGTCTACGGATGCAAGGACTTGGGGATTCTCGAGGGCCTTCACAGGAACCGAAAATTTGGAAACTACATCGAGTCTAATAAAATTCCCAGCGGCGCCAGAGTCCACGTAGGCTGCCAAGGAGACCCGCTTGCTACCCACATGCAATAGGACAGATAGAGAAAGGGGTTGAGAGGAATCATGCACACCTAGGGAGGCCTCTCTTACCTGACCTAGGCGGAGAAGTTTTCCGGATGATCCGGGCAGGCACGAGCAAATGAGACCCGCTACCGCAATAGAAACATAAGCCGTGAGAACTTCTATCCTTGCGTCGTTGTTCGGAGAGTTTCAAGCGATCTACTTGCATAGGCTCGGGTCCAGATGCGGAGGGAAAAGCTCTAGACCGAGGACTGGGTGGTCTGCGAGGAGATGGCAGCGGGCGCGCGAGTCTTCTTTCACGAGCTCGTTCCTGGAAAAGCAGATCGATTCGGGTTGCCAACGAGATTAGATCCTCAAGAACCGTGGGAGTGTCGCGGCCTGCCAACTCGTCCTTTATCCGACCCGAAAGCCCCCTCCAAAAAGCTCCTACCAAAGCCTCATTGTTCCAACCCAAATCGGACGACAGAGTCCGGAATTGGATGGCATACTGCCCCATGGTTAGGGACCCCTGACATAAACTGAACAGAGATTCGGTGGTGGAGGCGAGACGACCTGGCTCGTCGAATACACGACGAAAAGTGTCCAAAAGATTTGACAAATGAGTAACCAGGGGGTCATCACGCTTCCAGAGGGGGTTTACCCATGCCAAAGCGTCCCCCTCGAGGTGGGAGATTATGAAGGCCACTCTAGAGCGATCCGTGGGGTATGCTTGAGGCTGCAACTCGAAATGGAGGCGACACTGGTTCAGGAAACCTCGGCATAGTTTTGTGTCACCGTTATAACGGGGTGGTTTGGCCAACCGTGGAAGGGGGTGAGGACCAGTAACTGGAGGAGGAGCAGCTGCGGCTGCCTGGAGCGCAAGTAACCGGCCATCAACGGAAGCCATGTAGCTGAGGATGTGACTTTGTGCGTCCCGCTGCTGTGCTAACTCTTGCTGTAAGCCAGCCAGCTGGGCCGCATTACCAGGATCGGAGGTTTGGAGAGCGGAGAGACGCGCGTCCATCGATTTCATGAAGGACATTATGCGCGTTTGGTTCTCGCGTAAAAAAAGTAACTCCTTCTGAGTAGCCATGACTCCAGCGGGGTCCATGGCCTGTGTATCTGTTACGGAGTGTGTTTCGGATGGCAAAAAACAAGGAGAGCAACACGGAGTGGACCCTCTGGGTCACGGCCCCAGAGCCCCTGCGGACGAGCTGGACCAGGTGGAGCCACCCCCTATACAGGGAGTGTGAGGGGCAGGCCCACAAGGGATGGAACCATGACAGCCGGAGCCAAAGGGACGACTGGGTGAGCACCAGAGGAACTAGGGTGGAGAGTCAGCGGAGCAGCGGCACGGGAGGTCAGTGGTAGGAGCCAGAAGGACGCAGAGACTTGGAGGGTTCGAAGCAGGTAGTGGCTGGAGGCTGCAAGAGAGAGAGCGGGTAAGAGAGGGCACGGACAAGGATTTCACAGGGGCGCAAGCACACCAGGAAGGAGGCAGGGAAACGGAACAGCCAGAGGGGCGAACCCAGAGAGAGAACATCAAAAGAAACCTAACTGAGCGGGGCTAGGAGGTGAAGCGTAGCAGGGCCTGAGAGCGTACAAAGCGCTGGCCAAAAGGACAGGAGCCCGGGAACGATACACAGGCGTCTTACCTGGGGAGACGCCTGCCAGAAATAGGCGATGGGCGCCGCCATGTTGGGGGCGGAGCCACCGCGTCACATGACGCCGTCAGAGCTCCGGCCAGAGGAGCGTGGAAGCGACGTCGGGGAGGCCGGAGGTCAGCAGCGGGGACGCGTTGGGGAGCGGGTGCGCGCCGGGAGGTGCGCACTTGGCCCTGCAGGTGAGTATCAGCGGCGGCTGTGACAAGTGGAGACATTGGTTGGAGGGAGCTAGACATCAAGTTGTGGTCCTCACCGATCACAAGAATTTGATTTATCTGGAGTCGGCCAAACGCTTGAATCCTAGACAGGCTAGATGGGCCTTGTTTTTCACGCGTTTTAATTTTGTGGTCTCTTTTCTTCCGGGCACTAAGAATGTTAAGGCAGACGCCGTTTCTAGGAGTTTCTTTGCCGATTCTCTTAGTGTGACCGAGCCTACTACCATCTTAGGTGAGGGGGTAGTTCTTTCTGCCATTTCGCCCGATTTGAGACGCGCCCTGGAGGAATTTCAGGAGGATAAACCTGAGCGTTGCCCTATGGGAAAATTGCATGTTCCTGACCAGTGGAGAAAGAGAGTGATGTCTGAAATTCATTGCTCCGCATTGGCTGGTCATCCAGATATTTTTGGTACCAGAGATTTGGTGAGTCGGTCCTTTTAGTGGCCTGCCTTATCTCGTGACGTCAGGAATTTTGTGCAGTCCTGTGGGACTTGTTCTCGGTCTAAACCCTGTTCTCATTCTAGTGGGTTGCTGATGCCCTTGCCGGTGCCCAAGAGGCCATGGACCCATATCTCAATGGATTTTATTTCTGATCTTCCTGTCTCTCAGAGAATGACAGTTATCTGGGTGATTTGTGATAGATTTTCGAAGATGGTCCATCTTGTACCACTCCCAAAGTTGCCATCTTCTGCTGAGTTGGTGCCCTTGTTTTTACAACAGGTGGTTCGGTTACACGGGATTCCTGAGAACATTGTGTCCGACAGAGGAGTCCAGTTTGTTTCCAGATTCTGGAAAGCCATTTGTTCCAATCTGGGAATTCAGTTATCCTTCTCCGCTTTTCATCCACAGAACAATGGACAGACTGAGAGAACAAACCAGACCTTGGAGTCTTACTTGAGATCTTTTATATCTGCTGATCAGGATGATTGGGTCTCATTTTTGCCCTTGGCCGAATTCGCACTGAACAATAGAGCTAGTTCTGCCACTTTGATGTCACCCTTTTTCTGTAATTTTGGGTTTCATCCTCGATTCTCTTCAGGGCAAGTGGAATCTTCGTCCTGCCCAGGTGTGGACACGGTGGTTAAGAGAATGCAGCAGATATGGGACCAAGTGGTGGATAAGCTGTCACTCTCTCAGGAAAAGGCCCAGCGGTTTTCCAGCCGGCATAGGACCATTGGTCCCCGGTTTAAAGTGGGTGATATGGTTTGGTTGTCGTCTAAGAATATTCCTATGAAGGTTGCATCTCCTAAATTTAAGCCAAGATTTATTGGTCCTTATAAGATTTTGGAAATTCTTAATCCTGTTTCGTTTCGATAGGCTCTTCCAGTTACGTTCAAGATCCATAACGTATTTCACAAATCTCTGTTGAAGAGGTTTGTTGAGCCAGTGGTTCCTATGGCAGCACCTCCTGACCCTGTGTTGGTCGAAGGCAATGTGGAATATGAGGTAGAGAAAAAATTGGATTCTCGTTTGGTAAGACGGAGACTCCAGTATTTGGTCAAATGGAAGGGTTATGGTCAGGAGGATAATTCTTGGGTCTCTGCCTCCGATATTCATGCCAATAGATTGGTTCGTGCTTTTCACTGGGCCCATCCTGATCGGCCTTGTGGCGTGAATGAGGGTTCGGTGACCCCTCCTCAAGGGGGTGTACTGTTGTGAGTTCATTCTCTGGTTCCCCTTCTGGACTCCCTCTGGTGGTGTTGGGAGGTGGTGCGGCTGGTTTGATCGGTGGAGATCTGCCACCTGAGAATGAGGATGACGATTGGATCTCAGGATTCTCAGATTGGATTTAAGACAGCCGACGCCCTATTCAGTTGCTTGTGATTCCTTCTGGCTTGTCAGCTCTTGGTTTTCAGCTCTGTTCCAGTCATCTAAAGGTAAGTTTTTCTGCAAATGTTCACACTTGATTTTGTTGGTCTATTCAGTTTTTTGTGTGGTCTGCCAGCCCCGGCTGGGGGCTGAGCTGAATTTCCACTCTTATTTATCAGTATTTTGCCAATTGGCTTTTTGTCCCTTACTAGTTCTGTCTCTTTTTGCTCTGCCTCAGAATATTTCAGAGTGCTGATATAGTGGGAGAAGTCTAGTGACTTCAGGGTTAATTTTGCTATCAGAAGTGTTGGATATTATTTTTGTAGGGTTTTTTGCAGGTTGCAGACAGTGTCTTCCCTTTCCTTTCCTGTCTAGTTAGTTTGGGCCCCATCATTTGCTCAGCCTATTTTCCTGCCTGTGTTTGTGCCTTCATCTTGTTTCACCGTCAATACATGTGTGGGGGCTATCTACTCCTTTTGGTTCTGCTCTGGGGCAGTTAGTTTTCCCTTTTCTTGCTTTAGGCTTATGTAGTCCTCCGGCCGTGTAGAGGCATCGAGGATCATCGTAGGCACGCTCCACGGCTACTGCTAGTTGTGTGGTAAGATCAGGGATCTGCAATCTGCATAGTTACCAACCACTCTGGTTTTCTGTGGCTTAGCTTGTTTTGCCTTTTTCTCCTCGGTAACCCATTCATAACAGGGAGCTATTACATCTTTGCTGCACCATACCATCAGTCCCAGCGGATCTGTCCGCAGCGTCTGCTTAACATCTCCCTTGCCGAGCACCACAGGTGGCGTCACAAACTATTCCATTCCATTAACTACATTCCCCCATTACTTGGGTGCCCAGGGCCATGGACCGGGTCACCGCTGCTGTGACACATCCCACTGACACTGTCCTGGTACCGAGTACCCCACAGCCCTGGGAGGGCGACCCAATTTTGGCGTCATGAACAGGATTACGGAGCCCGGTATCCCCGGGTCCTGTGTGCCATAGACTGTGGTTGTGTAAAAGACTGTGTGAAATTGGCGCCAGTTGCTGCCATTGCCGCGCTGCTTGGCACGCACGGGAAGAAAGAGGCAGGCCTTCGTGGGCGGAGCCTGCCGCAGAGCACGAAGAAGTGACGTGCCGCGCGGGAAGAGAGGAGAGCACGCGAGAGGATGAGGAGCTATGAAGTGGCCGCTGGTGAGCTCCCGCAACCCCCGGCCCTGGCTAACGTTAACTAGGGGGGGAGAGAATGTCTGCGCCACAGGCCAATGTAGCGGCGGCCACCGCTGCCAACCCCGCTGCACCGCAAGGAGGAGCGCCCGCCTCAGCGGTCTCCATAATGCCGCTGTCTATGCCCTATATACCGGGAGCGGCGTGGCTACCGCAGTACTCAGGTGAGTCACACACCCTGAATGAACTTAAAGAGAGACTGTGCAGTTTGTTCAAAGTCTACCCTCTATCTGAAAGCCAGAAAGTAAATATCCTGATTGGACATCTAACGGGTGCAGCGCTGAGAGAAGTGAAAGCCTGGCAGGACACTGATAAAGAGACTGTTGCAAAGGTCCTGGCTAAACTGAAGAGCACCTTTTACACCCGCACTGCAGCTGAAATCAAGATGAGGTTCTTTGGCTGTAAACAGAAGGCGCAGGACAGTATCAGGGACTATGCTCTCAACCTGCAGGAGGCACTGCGAGCAGTTAAGTAAGTTGATCCTGATAGCATAAAGGAAGAAGATAAACTGTTGAAGGAGCAGTTCATTGAAGGACTCCTGTCCAGTACCCACAGAGGATAGTTGCGTATTATAACCTTACAAAACCCTGATCTGGACTTTGCTGAATTTAAGGACAGGGCTATTCGGGTACTGCAGGAATCCACTGACAGCCGTCCAGCCGTCCATAGGCGCCTAGCGATCACCTACCATCAGGAAGCCCCATCTTTCCCTTCCATCCCTGTGGAGGCTGATGCCCAAACTCTGGATAAAGATCCCACTGAGGAGCTGCTTCTTCAGGTCCAAGAGTTGACCAAAGGAAAGGCTGCACTCACTAAAACCGTGCAGTCCCTGCAGGTGTCCTCCAAAGACAAGATCCAGCTTGCTTCCAGTCCAGAGGATGTCCCGTGACTCCGGAGGAGGAGAGCCCCGCCACTTCGAGGAAGAAACAACGATTGCTATGACCAGGATGGACGTCCCATCTGTCGTCGCTGTCACAAGGCAGGCCGCCTTGCAAGATATTGTCCTTTAAACGAGCAACCCCTGGGGCAGAGGGCCAACCCCCAGGAGTAGGATCCCCAGGCCCAAGGAACTGGAGAGCCAAGTATGTGGGAGGGAGACCAAACCTTCCTGTGGTGATTGACGGCATCCCCATGAATGCATTCCTGGACACTGGCTCCCAGTTGACCACTATGCCGTACATTCTGTGCAAGAGATATTGGGCTGATTCAGAGCTTACCCGTGGCACAACTGATGAACTGACAGTAGTTGCTAGTAATGGTCAGTCTTTACCGCAGATAGGATGCAAAGAAATTACTGTCAAAGTGGGGAGGGTAGAACTAAAGTCTCAAGGTTTAATAGTTGTTGGTATTGATCGACGTGAATGTAATCCCATGATGACTCTTGGTACAAATGTAATTGAAAACTTTCTGTCCGAGGTTATTGTCTTGTTGCAACAGGTGGCTGAGCCTGCTGGTTCCGGAGAACAACGAGTCCTGCAGAAGGAGATCCGAGCGAGCCCTGTTGCAAAGACAACAGGTGGAACTCTCTCTAGCGGAGAGATTGGCAGCGTCAGAGTGAGTGATGCCTTCCCCATTGCAATACCCCCCAGATGTGTTGGTTTGGTGTCGGGCAGCTATAGGTCTTAGAGGGAGATATTACCAGGCATTGGTAGAAACAGCAGGCCCACTGTCCTGACAGACAGAGGGGTGGTTGATATAAAAAAATGGAGTGTACCTGTACGCCTTTTGAATTGTGGGGAAGAGGAAGCCACAATACCGCGGTACGCCACAGTTGCTAAGCTGCTCACCGTTAATAACAACTCTTTGTAGGCAGCAGAACCTTTGGTCTCATCCGATCAGGTGGAGGACAATGGCAGATGAGTGGTTCCAGCAACTGCAGGTGGGAACTGACTCTACACCTTCATACCAGAAAAATGGGGTTTACAGAGTGACACAAGAGTATGAGTGGGTATTCAGCAAACACCCACTAGATTTTGGGCAGGCAAAAGGGGTTCAACATCATATCCCCACTGGAGACCATCCACCCATAAAAGAGAGGTACAGACCTATACCCCCAACACAATACCAGTGTGCTAAAAGTATGTTGAGGGAGATGAAGGAGGCAAGGGTCATCAGAGACAGTTGTAGCCCCTGGGCATCTCCAATAGTGTTTGTAAAGAAAAAGGATGGTACCATGAGAATATGTGTTGATTACAGGAAAATTGACAGCATTACACATAAAGATGCCTACCCATTACCCAGAATTGAGGAATCCTTAGCTGCACTTAAAACTGCTAATTACTTTTCCACCTTGGATCTCACCAGTGGGTATTGGCAGGGTCGGACTGGGGTGTCTGGGGCCCACCGGGGGAATGGACTCTAGGGGCCCACCCTACGGTAATATGCAAATATCTGTCAGTCGTTATGCCCATTATAGTGGAGCATCGGCTGTAAAACACAGGCGGCTCATGCACATCTACTGTGCTCCCCCATAACTGGATGTATATATGGCGCCCCTGAGGCTCGGTCGCCACAGAGGTACTGCACCTTCTCCTATGGTGTAGTGTCCCATCATCCAGGTAAGGTGGGAACTCCTTGCTGGACTTGAACACCTGCACCCCACACAACAGGGTAATTCAGCACATCCACAGTGAGGTCACTCTCTTCTCCTATATATTAGGAGCACCTCTGGTGGTTCCCTGCTTGGAACACTGGATGTGCTGGGAGGTGGGTGGAGTTAGATATAAAAGAGTGGGAAAGTGTAGAATTTGAGTTCAGTCTGAGTGGAGTTCAGTGAGAGAGCAGGCTGACCGGAGGTCAGTCTGACGGGAGGTCAGGCGGACGAAGACAGTCAGTCAGGAGAGGCTGAGGACTGGTCTCAGTGGAAAGAGCTCCCGAGGAGAGGAATAGAAGAAGGAGTGCTGCAGCTGCCTCAGTGATCTGAGCCAGCTGGCGTGGGAAAGAGAACAGAAGGAGAGAGACGTAGAACTGTAACCTACACTTCACCGTAGGAGGCAAAAACAGAAATGCTAGCTAAGTCCAGAAAACCAGAGAAGTTGGCTATCGGATTGCAGACCCCTGAACCTATCAACAACAACTAGCAGTAGCCGTGGGGGGTTCCTACGGTGCCCTAGACCCCTCGATCACAGCCGGAGAACTACATAGCCTAAAGACAGAAAGGGAAATCTAAACTGCCCCAGAGCAGACCCCAAAGCAATAGGCAGCCCCCAACATATAATGACGGTGAAGCAAGATGAAAAAACACTCACACAGATAGAAAGATAGGCTGAGCAAATGATGGGGCCCAAGCTAACTAGATAGGACAGGATAGAAAAGCTGCTGTGTGCAATCCGCCAAAAACCCTATCAAAACAAGAGCCAATAGACTGACAGGGAAAAAGGCCCTGAAGACGCTAGGCTTCAAAAAGACTATGTCAGTACTCAGGTATTTTCTGAAGACAGAGCAAAAGACACAAAGGAATACAGCTCACCCCAGAAGGGAACGGCAGAATCCAGAAAAGCAAGGCAAAATAAAACCAAAACACAAATGCAAAAAGCAAGGCAGAAAACTTAGCTTTTGAGGAGCAGGAATCAGACTGGTCTCCGTGAATCCCTCAGAGAAATTACCAGCGAGCCAGAAGGGCGTCGGCTACCTTATATCCAGTCAGCAATTCCCGTCACCCAGTCATCCTCTACCAGCTCAGGTGTTTGGTAATCAGCCTCACTACCTTCCTTCACCAGAAGAGGGAGTTCATCAGACCTCAATGGTGAAGGGGAAAATGAACTAATAACAGTACCTCCCCCTTGAGGAGGGGTCACCGAACCCTCATCCACGCGACCAGGGCGATCAGGGTGAGCCCGATGAAAGGCACGCACCAATCTTTTGGCATGAATATCAGAGGCAGAGACCCAGGAATTATCCTCCTGACCATAACCCTTCCACTTAACCAAATACTGGAGTCTTCGTCTAGCCAGACGGGAATCCAGTATCTTCTCTACCTCATATTCCATGTTACCTTCAACCAATACAGGGTCCGGAGGTGCCACCCCAGGAACTACTGGTTTAAAAAACCTCTTCAACAAGGACTTATGAAACACATTATGGATTTTAAATGTGACAGGAAAAGCCAACCGAAAAGAGACCGGATTAATGATCTCCAAAATCTTGTAAGGTCCAATAAATCTAGGCTTAAACTTAGGAGAAGCTACCTTCATAGCGATATTTTTTGATGATAACCAAAACATATCACCCAACCTTAAACTGGGGACCAATGGTCCTATGTCGGTTGGAAAACCGCTGGGCCTTTTCCTGGGAGAGACATAACTTATCCACCACTTGGTCCCAGATCTGGTGCATTCTCTCCACCACAGTGTCAACACCTGGGCAGGCAGAAGGCTCCACCTGCCCTGAAGAAAATCGAGGATGAAACCCAAAGTTACAAAAAAAAGGTGACATCAAAGTGGCAGAACTAGCTCTATTATTTAAAGCAAATTCGGCCAAGGACAAAAATGAAACCCAATCATCCTGATCAGCGGAAATAAAACATCTCAAATACGACTCCAAGGTCTGGTTTGTTTTCTCCGTTTGCCCATTGGTCTGAGGGTGAAACGCAGAGGAGAAGGACAACTAAATTCCCAGCTTGGAACAGAAAGTCCTCCAAAATCTAGACACAAACTGAACTCCTCTGTCAGATACAATGTTCTCAGGAATCCCGTGCAAGCGAACCACCTGTTGCAAAAACAGGGGCACCAACTCAGAAGAAGATGGCAACTTAGGGAGTGGTACAAGATGAACCATCGTAGAGAACCTATCACAAATCACCCAAATAACAGTCATTCTCTGAGAGACAGGCATATCAGAGATGAAATCCATTGAAATATGGGTCCATGGCCTCTTGGGATCGGCAAAGGCATCAACAACCCACTAGAGCGAGAACAAGGTTTAGACCGGGAGCAAGTCCCACAGGACTGCACAAAATTCCTGACATCACGAGACAAGGCGGGCCACCAAAAAGACCGACTCACCAGATCTCTAGTACCAAAAATACCTGGATGACCAGCCAATGCAGAGCAATGAACTTCAGACATCACTCTCTTCTTCCACTGGTCAGGAACATACAACTTTCCACTGGGATAACGCTCAGGTTTGTCCTCCTGGAACTCTTCCAGAGCACGTCTCAAATCGGGCGAGATGGCAGAAAGAACTACCCCTTCGCCTAAGATGGTAGCAGGCTTGGTCACCACAGGAGAATCAGCCAAGAAGCTCCTAGAAAGAGCGTCAGCCTTGACATTCTTAGTGCCAGGAAGAAAAGAGACCACAAAATCAAAACGTGTAAAAAACAAGGCCCATCTAGCCTGTCTAGGGTTCAAGTGTTTGACTCCAGGTAAATCAAATTCTTGTGGTCAGTGAGGACCACGACTTGATGTTTAGCTCCCTCCAACCAATGTCTCCACTCCTCAAATGCCCATTTCATAGCTAACAGTTCCCGATTCCCCACATCATAGTTATGTTCAGATGGGGAGAACTTTCGGGAAAAGAAAGCACAGGGATTCATTTTAGATGTTACAGGATCCTTTTGGGACAAAACAGCTCCTGCACCAATCTCAGAAGCATCCACCTCTACCTGGAACGGGAGTGAGACATCAGGTTGCCGCAAAACCGGGCAGAAGTGAATCTTCGCTTCTGCTCCTGAAAGGAAGAAACAGCCTCCGGAGACCAATTCAACACATCAGCACCCTTCTTAGTCAGATCATTCAATGGCTTGGCAATACTAGAAAATTTTGCTATAAATTTCCGATAAAAATTAGCGAAACCCAAAAACTTCTGAAGGGCCTTCAAAGAAGTGGGCTGAACCCAATCATAAATGGCCTGTACCTTGGCCGGGTCCATTTCAATAGTTGACGGAGACAAAATAAATCCCAAAAATGAAATCCTCTGTACGCCAAAAAGGCATTTCGATCCCTTGACATACAGGGAATTCTCCCTCAAGATCCGGAACACAGCCGAACATGTTCCACATGAGAATCCCAATCCTTGGAGAAGATCAAAATATCATCCAGGTAGATAATCAAAAATGTATCCACAAAGTCTCGGAAAATGTCATTCATGAAGCACTGGAAGACAGAAGGGGCATTAGTGAGCCCAAAAGGCATCACCAGGTACTCAAAATGTCCCTCTGGAGTATTAAACGCCGTCTTCCATTCATCCCCATGCTTATAACGGATAAGATTATACGCCCCCCTGAGGTCAAGCTTGGTAAACCAGCAAGCACCTTTAACTCTGGAGAATAGATCCGAAGTCAGGGGTAACGGATACTGATATTTAATAGTAATTTTGTTGAGGGCACGATAATCAATACAAGGCCTTAATGAACCATCCTTTTTGGCCACGAAAATAAAACCAGCACCTAATGGTGAAGAGGATGGTCTAATATGACCCTTCTCCAACGCCTCCTTAATATAGGATCGCATAGCCTCGTGCTCGGGTACAGATAAATTGAAGAGCCGACCCTTGGGAAATTTACACCCCAGGCTCAGTTCAATTGCACAGTCATAACTCCTATGAGGAGGCAAAGATGCAGACTCATTCTCACTAAATACATCATAAAAGTCCGCCAAATAGTCAGGAACATCATGTGACTGAGGAGAGGTGGAAAAAACCGGAGCCTCACTAAGGGCACACCGACAACCCCAACTCACCACAGACACAGATTTCCAATCCAAAACTGGATTATGAATTTGCAACCAGGGAAACCCCAGAACAATGGTATCATGCAAATTATGCAACACCAAAAATCTGCAATTTTCTTGATGGTCTGGGGCGACCCGCATTACCACCTGGGTCCAAAACTGAGGTTTATTTTTTGCCAAAGGAGTAGCATCAATCCCCCTCAAAGGGATAGGCGTCCGCAGAGGTGTCATAGGAAATCCACAACGTTTAGCAAAATCCAAGTCCATTAGGTTCAGGGCTGCTCCAGAATCCACAAAAGCCTTGGCCGAAAATGTGGACAGGGAGCAGATCAGAGTAATTGCCAGAAGAAACTTAGATTGAACACCACCAACAGAAAACGTGTGTACAAAATGTTTCTATCATTTAGGACAGACAGAAATAATATGCGAGGCATCTCCACAAAAAAAACACAGCTTATTACGCCTTCTGAACTCCTGACGTTGCTCCCTGGACAAAACTCTATCACATTGCATAGGTTCAGACACTTGTTCAACAAGTGGCAACACCTCTCGTGCAGTCCTGCGTTCACGTTAACGCCGATCAACCTGAATGGCTGATGACATAGAATCGTCAAGACCAGAGGGAACAGGAAATCCCACCATAGTATCTTTTACGGCTTCTGACAAACCCTTCCGAAAGAGAGCTGCCAAGGCATTATCATTCCAGGTAGTAAGGACCGCCCACTTTCAGAATTTTTGACAGTACAATTCTGCAGAATCTCGACCCTGGCTCAATGCCAACAGGGTCTTTTCAGCCTGATCAATAGCATTAGGTTAGTCATGCAACAACCCCAAGGCTTGAAAAAATGCGTTCACATTAGTCAGAATAGGATCATCTGGTTTCAAAGAAAATGCCCAATCCTGGGGATCGCCACGCAGCAAAGAGATGACAATTTTAACCTGCTGCGCGGAGCTCCCTGACGAGTTAGGCTTCAAGGCAAAAAATAATTTACAATTATTTTTGAAATTCAAAAATTTAGACCGATCCCCAAAAAACACATCAGGAGTAGGGATCTTTGGTTCAGCAGCATGTGAATGAGCAAGGTAGGCGGAAATTCCCCGCACTTCCGCAGCGAGCTGCTCCACACGATCAGACAATTGCTTTAGCTTTAGCTAAGTCCAGAAAACCAGAGAAGTTGGCAGCTATCAGATTGCAGACCTCTGAACCTATCAACAACAACTAGCAGTAGCCGTGGGGGGTTCCTACGATGCCCTAGACCCCTCGATCACAGCCAGAGAGCTAAATAGCCTAAAGACAGAAAGGGAAATCTAAACTGTCCCAGAGCAGACCCCAAAGCAATAGGCAGCCCCCAACATATAATGACGGTGAAGCAAGATGAAAAAACACACACAGATAGAAAGATAGGCTGAGCAAATGATGGGGCCCAAGCTAACTAGATAGGACAGGATAGAAAAGCTGCTGTCTGCAATCCGCCAAAAACCCTATCAAAACAAGAGCCAACAGACTGACAGGGAAAAAGGCCCTGAAGACTCTAGGCTTCAAAAAGACTATGTCAGTACTCAGGTATTTTCTGAAGACAGAGCAAAAGACACAAAGGAATACAGCTCACCCCAGAAGGGAATGGCAGAATCCAGAAAAGCAAGGCAAAATAAAACCAAAACACAAATGCAAAAAGCAAGGCACAAAACTTAGCTTTTGAGGAGCAGGAATCAGACTGGTCTCCTAGAATCCCTCAGAGAAATCACCAGCGAGGCAGAAGGGCGTCGGCTGCCTTATATCCAGTCAGCAATTCCCGTCACCCAGTCATCCTCTACCAGCTCAGGTGTTTGGTAATCAGCCTCACTACCTTCCTTCACCAGAAGAGGGAGATCATCAGACCTCAATGGTGAAGGGGAAAATGAACTCATAACACACTTCCATAAGAGAGAGAAAGACAAATACGGAACGAAAGAGGAGAGAAAACAGAGAGAAGTGGGTTGAAAGAGGAACCCTGCCTATAGGTTCTCAGCGCAAGGCCGGGGCCCGGTCCCCGAGGTTGTATGGACACTTATGGTTCTGCAGCAGACACCGGTGGAGTAGTTGGCTGTAAATGAACTACTCCCATCCAAGACTTGAGGCACAGATAGAGAGCCGGGAGCGAGGCGTCCCCGAAGCAGGCTACAGCTGTCTGCCGTGCAAGTAGAGTTCTAGGAACATCTGTTAGGAGGCATTCCAGGGTAACTAAGTACTGGAGTGCTTCACCATTAAAGGCGCATTGGCGGAGTCGTTCAAAAAGGCACATGTTGGCGGAGTGTGGGCAGGGAGAGTCCTATCTTGCCTGGAGGTTGGCTGAGTCTCTGCCCCGGAGGACACAGTACTGAGGCAGGCACCTATGTGCACTACGAACTGTGAGTAAAGCTTTGAAACTGCAAGCCCTGGTGTCCTCCATTCATTCTCACATCAGCACTTTCAGCACCGCTACATCTGGGTATCAGCATCCACATTGCCCGTGCCTCTCCGCTAATCCCACATCTACACTGCCCTGGGACTACAGCTCCACCTGTGGGGAGCTACACCATCTTTGCTGCACCCTATCATCAGTCCCAGTGGATCTCCATGCAGCGTTGGCTTAACATCTTACTTGCTAAATACCACAGGTGGCGTCATGAACTATCCATATAAACTACATTAAAAACCACCATTGATTTGGGCGCCCAGGGCCACGGACCGGGTCACCGCCGCCGCGATACATCGCCCTGACACCGGCCCGGTACCGAGTACCCCACAGCCCTGGGAGGGCGACCCATATAATTACAGTAGCTTACATTAATGGGGTTCTTTGAGTAAAACAAGTTATCACCGATCCATGGGCTCCACAGGATAGGTGATCACTTAGGTCCGACCATTAGAAACTCCACCAGTTGGAAGAATGAGGAAGTTTTATCCCTGATAGGACACTTATGCCCATTTTAAAATGGATCGGCAGGTGGGATATCTGACCGAAGCTCCATTCATTCTCTTTGGGGCTTCTATAAAAAAACAAGTGCAGCCACGGAGGGAATGAATGGATCAGTGATCAAGTCAGACATACCACTCCAGTCTAGTGGGGATAAAAGCTCCACATTCTGCCGATTGGGTCCATATAGTCCGCCATACAATATTATGGGCAACCACATAGTCCACCATACAATATTATGGGCAACCACATAGTCCACCATACAATATTATGGCAACCACATAGTCCGCCATACAGTATTATGAGCACCCACATTGTCCGCCATACAGTATTATGGGAAACCACATAGTCTTCCATACAGCATTATGAGCACCCACATAGTACGCCATACAGTATTATGGGCACCTCATAGTCCGCCATACAGTATTATGGGCAACCACATAGTCTGCCATACAGTAATATGGGCAACCACATTGTCCGCCATACAGTATTATGGGCCCCATATAATGCTCCTCCATACAGTATTATGGGGCACCTGCTCCTTCATACAGTATTATGTGCCCCCTGTTCCTCCAAGCAGCACATTATAGCCCCCCTGCTCCTCATTGCAGCACATAATGGCCCCCCTGCTCCTCCATGCAGCACATTATGGCCTCCCCTGCTCCTCCATGCAGCACATTATGGCCCAGCTGCTCATCCATGCAGCACATTATGGCCCCCCTGCTCCTCCATGCAGCACAATATGGCCCCCCTGCTCCTCCATGCAGTATACTATACTATGGCCTCCTCTGCTCCGGCACAGCTTCCAGGGAGCATGGTGACGAGAATGATATACTATTAAACTGCGTAGGCGACGACCGTGGGGCCCCCAGAAACCTATTTTTCCTCTCATTGTGGCCCCATCAGGTAGCCGGCACAGCTTCCAGGGAGGGTGCTGAGATTATATATACTATTACACACTGCGTAGGCGACCACTGTGGGGGCCCCCAGACTGGGGGCCCCCACGGTGGTCACCTACGCAGTGTGTAATAGTATATTTCACCACCCTCCCTGGAAGCTGTGCCGGCTACCTGTACAGGTGGCGTCACAAACTATTCCATTCCATTAACTACATTCCCCCATTACTTGGGCGCCCAGGGCCACGAACCGGGTCACCGCTGCTGTGACACATCCCACTGACACCGGCCCGGTACAGAGTACCCCACAGCCCTAGGAGGGCGACCCACATGTCTTCCCTCAAACTGCCTGCCCGTGTATCCTCCCACAAATGCATTACAGCCTGCCTCTGTTTGCACAGCCTCTCAACCATGTGCAGGGTGGAGTGCCACCTTGTTGCAACGTCTATCATTAGGCGGTGCTTGGGGAGGTGGAGCAATCACTGCAGCTTCTGCATATGACTGTAGTGTACGGCCGAGCGACGGATGTGTGAGCACAGTCTTCGCACCTTATGGAGCAGGGATGTTAACTTTGGATAATTAGGAAGCACTGCACCACCAGGTTCAAATGTGAGCCAGGCAAGTTATGTGTGTGAGTTTTGCAAGGGCTATGGCTGCCACAAAATTACGGCCGTTATCACTGACTACCTTGCCTGGCTCAAGATGTAGACTGCCCAGCCATGACACAGTTTGTCTCTGGAAGTAGTCGGTCAGTACCTCCGTGGTGTGTCTGTTGTCGCCCAAAGACATCATCTTTAACACAGCCTGCTAACGCTTACCACTAGCTGTTCGATAGTGGGACACGTCGTGTGCAATACTGCTAGCTGCTCGTGCGACTGCGCTCTGTGGATGAGCTTTCGCTTATGGAGGAGGAGGAGGGTCAAAAGCCTACAGCCAACTGTTTCCTTTACCGTGGACTAGGCAGCACTGTTCCACCGCCGCTGTCCCTTGTGGAGCCTGCATCCACCACATTAACCCAGTGCGCAGTGATGGACACGTAACGACCCTGACCATGCCTACGGGACCATGCATCTGTTGTGAGGTGCACCTTTCCACTCACTGATTGTTTGAGTGCATGGACAATGCGGTCTTTCAAATGCAGGTGGAGGGTTGGGATGGCTTTTCGAGAAAAGAAGTGCCAACCGGGTAGGTCATAGCGTGGGACTGCGTAGGCCATGAGCTCGTGGAAAGCTTCGCTTTCAACCAAACGGTAGGACATCATCTCTAATGGGATTAGTTTGGCAATGTAGGCGTTCAAACACAGTGTACGCGGATGAGAGGATGAGTACTTTCTTGTCCTACTCAGAGTGTCTGGTAGGGAGAGCTGGACTGGAGAGCTGCATATGGAGGAAGTAGCGGTGGACCGGACGGAGTGAGAGGAGGTTGGTGATGGTATTGGTGGTGATGGTCTAGATTCAGTGTTGTGTTGCAAAACCATTGTGATTCCCTGAGTGCTTTGGCCTTGCGACGACACCTCAACATTTAGTGCTGTTGGTGTGCTTAACGCTGGCGGTGGTCTTACAGTGGGGGAAGCGATGGAGCATTGCTGGCTACCTTCAGTCGGAGCAGGTGCACATGTGCTACCTGAGGTTTTGTAGTCCATCCACGCTTGCAAGTGCATGTTGATTAAATGTCTAAGCATGCAACTGGTATTCAAATTTCTGAGTTTTTTACCTCGGCTAAAGGTCCTTCCGCACTTCTTACAGGTAACCTTTGCCTCATCAGTAGGATTTTGGACAAAGAAGTGCCACACTGCCCTCTTCCTACTATGGTATACATTTTCTGGCCTTGCACGCTGTGCTAAGTTGACCGTCTGGCCAAGCTGTCCTGCAACTCTTTTAGTTTTTGGTCCACATTTTTGGACAGCTACGGGCCTGCCAGATAACAGCTGCTGCGATTTCAATGCCTGCTGCGGATCTTTCTCCTTATCTGAACTATTGCAAGCGCCACCCTCCTCCCCCAATGGATGCCAATCCGGGTCAAGAACTGGGTCATCCATCACCTCCTCTTCAAAGTCATCTGCACCTTCCTCTTTACCTTCCTCTGTGTCACCGTGTAAGGTGGTATAGTATGCGGGAAGGGGCACCTGAGTTTCATCAGGGTCAGATTCTGGCTCAGTAGACTGCGAGGGCAATGTAGTGCTCTGGGTCAATGTACCATCAGAATCATCTAGCCGTGGCTGTGCATCAGTGCACTCCATGTCAGATTAATCTTGAACTGGGGAATTCAGGATTTGACTGGATAACCCAGGCATGGTATGTGAAAAGAGCTCCATAGAGTAATCTGAAGTGTGGGCTGCCGCAGCCTTAACTTTTGGTGGGGGTGAAGGACACAAGGAAATGTGTTTTTCCTGACCAGAACCCTGCACTGACGACTCCGTGCTTGCAGGTTTCGAACGTTCAGAAGAGGAGGCAATAGAGCTGGTGGCTGTTTCGGCAATGTACGCCAAAACCTGTTCCTGATGCTCCGGCTTTAAAAGCGGTTTACCTACTCCAAGAAAAGGGAACCTTACAGGCCTTCTTGGGCCAGACGATGATGCAGGCTCAACACCTCCTGCCTTAGCTGCTATTGTGCTTTTGCCAGAACCAGTCGATGCACCACCACCATCAGTACCAGCCGTGCCCCCCTGACCACGTCCGCGGCCTCTTCCACCATACTTCCTCATGTTTGGGAAAATGTACCAAAAATACCTGCAGAGAGATGGTACAGTATGAGGAGCATCCAGCTGTGTAAGGTGTGTTAAAAAAATTAAATCTACGTATATATTTTGTTAGTCACAGACGCTCTCACAGTATGTATTTGACCGTAATCCAACAAGCAGATATTCCGTACTGTATCAGAAGTGTACAGCCGTATATATGTTTTTTGGGCAACTAACAATCTCTGTATATGTATTTGCGGAGTGTCACACACACACACGCTGACTCTGTTTAGATGTGACTGCAATGCGAACAGCAGATATACAATACTGTTTGAGAATCGGATAGCTCAATACGGTGTATGGAGAAATGGAAATGTCCGTATATGTATTTACGGAGTGTCACACACACACGCTGACTCTGTATAGATGTGACCGTAATGCGGACGGCAGATATACAATACTGTTTGAGAATCGGACAGCTCTATACGGTGTCTGTATGGAAAATTGTAAATCTCCGTCTAATTTTATACGGAGTGACACACGCTGTCTCTGTCTAGTTTTGACCATAATCAAACAGCAGATATACTAAACTGTTTGAAAAGCAGACAGCTCTATATGGTGTAGGTCTGGAAAAATGGAAAATCTCCTCTGCTTGTTTTTCCAGAGTCACACACAGATAGCTTGTATTTGTCCCTGATACCAGCCGGTACACGGTAGTGTGTGAGGAGCGTACACCGCTATACGGTGTGTGAAAAAATGAACGCTCGGTAACTGACCAGAACAAAATAAGAGTTGGAGTGCTTTCAAAAAAGCAGTTTGAACAGCATTGTGCACACAGCAATGCAGCTATCAGGTAACCTTAAAAGGCAGCCTATTCACCACAACTGCACACAACAAAAATCCTCCCCTGTCACTGCACACTAACTGTACAGTGAAAAGCGCTATCAGCAGAAGCTATTTTTTTTTCTTCTTCCCTGCCTAACGCTTTCCCTATTCAGAATCAGCAGCAGCACCTCTCCCTATTCTAAGATCGGCAGAAGTAAGATGGTGGTCGGTGGTCACGGCCTTTTATAGCCACTGTGACGCCACACAAAGCCAGCCAATCACTTCATGCCCTTCTCTAAGATGGTGGCGGCCGCTGCCCATGTCATCGTGTTGCCCACAGTGTGCGTCCTACATCATTGCTGAGAAAAGGCGCTGGAAGCATTATTTGGCGCTCAGGTTGGTGACCTCATGGCCGACCTCACGCTATGGTCGGGTTTCGATTGGCGAAACCCGACTTTAGCTAAAGTCGGCGACTTTTGAATTTGACCGACCCGTTTCACTCAACTCTAGTGAGGAGGCATCAGGGTCATTGCAGGCTGTAAGCTTTCTTGAAGAGGTGGGTTTTTAGATTTAGTCTGAAGGATCCGAATGTGGTTGATAGTCGGACGTGTTGGGGCAAAGAATTCCAGAGGATGGGGAATTTTCGGGGGAAGTCTTGGAGGTGATTAGGTGAGGAGCAAATAAGTGTGGATGAGAGAAGGAGGAATTGGGAGGACCAGAGATTATGTGAGGGAAGATATTGGGACATTAGTTCAGAGATATATTGAGGAGACAGGTTATGGATGGGTTTATAGGTCAGTATTAGTCATTTGAACTGGATCCGCTGAGGGAATGGGAGCCAGTGAAGAGATTTGCAGATGGGAGAAGCGGAGAAGTAGCGAAGAGAGAGATGAATTAGTCAGGCAGCAGAGTTAAGGACAGACTGGAGGAGTGCAAGAGTGTTAGCAAAGAGGCCACAGAAAAGGATGTTGCAGTAGTCAAGACAGGAGATGATGAGGGCGTGCAAAAGCATTTTAGTAGAGTGAGGGTTGAGGAAAGGACGTGTGGTG
The DNA here is from genome assembly GCF_039654945.1 of Dendrobates tinctorius. Lineage (NCBI taxonomy): Eukaryota > Metazoa > Chordata > Amphibia > Anura > Dendrobatidae > Dendrobates > Dendrobates tinctorius. Next base: position 2,850,063 of record NW_027361943.1, read on the forward strand.
CCCCTGAGGGTTCAGTTGCCACAGAGGTACTGCACCTCCTCCTGAGTTGTGGTACCCCACCATTCAGGTAAGGTGGAAACACATGACCACACTCCAACACCTGCATCCCACACAACATAGTAGTGTAGCAAAGCACCTTTGGTGGCTCCCTGCTTGGAACACGAAGAGTGCTGGGAGGTGGGTGGAGCTTAATCTGCACCAGAGAGCGGGAGATTATTAGGACAAAGTCAGTCAGTCTGATGAGGAGTCAGAGAGAGGATCCGATCCCCAGAGTGGGATAGATGAAGGAAGTGCTGCAGCAGACCTCAGAGACCTGGAAAGAGATATTCAGAAAGCCCAATTCTCCATAAGAAAGATTGATTTGTACGGAATGTGAGGAGAAGAAGTGAACTAAGGAATAGGGTTAGAGCAGAACCTTTCCTCAAGTTCTAGGCGCATGGCCGGGGTCCGGTCCCCGAGGTGGTATGGATACTAATGGTCCTGCGACAGACACCGGAGGAATAGAAGTTGTCACCACTTTATTACCACATAAGACTTGGGGGCACAACAGCAACGAGAGAGAGCCAGGACTTAGTAGCAAGGAGTCCCTGAAGCAGGCTACAGCTGTCTGCCATACAAGTAGAGTTCTAAGAACATCTGACAGGAGGAACTCCAGTGTAACTCAGTACTGTGAGTACTTCACTACGAGCACTAAGGAGGGAGACGTTCAGAAAAGGCACATATGTTGGTGGAGTGGTGGAACGGAGTACTTCATCTTGCCTGGAGGTTGGCTGAAGCCCTAACCTGGAGGACACGGCACTGAGGCGGGCACCTGTATGCACAACAGACTGTGAGTAAAGCTTTGGAACTACATGCCCTGGTGTCCTCCACTTATTCCTGCGCCAACACACTTAGCACTGCTACATCTCTGTGCTGAACACTGCACCCTCTTCCTCAACATCTATTACACTGCCCTGGGACTACAGCCCTGCCTGTGGAGGGCTACACCATCATTGCTGCACCACACCATCTGTCCCAGAGGATCTGTCTGCAGCGTCGGCTTAACATCTTCATTGCCGAACACCACAGGTGGCGTCACGAATCATTCACTAACAAACTTTAATCATCATCCACACGTTCAACATTCCCCTTTTACAATGGACGCCCAGGGCCATGGACTGGGTCACCGCTGCTGTGACATCTCCCATTGAAATCGACGGACCCGGCTCCAAGTACCCCCCCACTGCCCTGGCACGGGGCGCTCCAGACGTATTCTGGAAATATTTTTGAGCTGAAGGCGACAGGAGGTGGAAAGAGCTTGGATGTGTGGTTTGAAGGACAGGGCAGAGTCAAGCGTTACTCTGAGGCAGCAGACTTCCGGTATGGGGAAAAGCGTGGTGTCATTAATTGTGATAGATAGATCAGGTAAGGAAGATCTGTGAGATGGAGGAAAGATGACGAGTTCAGATTTGTCCACATTGAGTTTGAGGAAACAAGAGGAGAAGAAGGAGAATATGGCTGATAGACACTCCGGGATTCTGGACAGCAGAGAGATGATGTCTGGGCCAGAGAGGTAGATCTGAGTGTCATCAGCATAAAGGTGTGTATAGATTGAGAAGAGTGGGGGTCCTAGAACAGAGTCTTGGGGGACTCCAACAGAGAGAGAGTGAGATGAGGAGGTAAGTGTGGGACTTGGAGACGCTGATTGTGTGGTTGGAAAGGTATGAGGAGATCCAGGATAGGGTGAGGTCTTTGTTGCCAAAGGTGGAGAGGATCTGTAGTAGGAGGCAGTGGTCAACTGTGTTGAAAGCAGAGGACAGGCCTAGAAGGAGTATAGATTATTGTCCATTAGCTTAAGCTGTAAGTAGGTCGTTAGAAATTTTGGTCAGGGCAGTCTCAGCGGAGTGATGGGGACGGAAACCAGATTGTAGGTTGTTAAAGAGCAAGTTAGATGAGAGGTGGGAGGAAAGTTCAGCGTGGACGTGCTGCTCCAGGAGTTTGGAAGCGAATGGGAGCAGCGATATTGGGTGATAGCTGAACAAAACGGTTGGGTCGAGGGTTGGCTTTTTAAGGATAGGCGTGATTTTGGCATGTTTGAATGCAGAGGGGAAGGTACCAGAAGTTAGTGATAGGTTAAAGAGGTGGGTTAGGAATGAGATAAGTGTGGTGGGGAGGTTGGGGAGGAGGTGGGATGGGATGGGGTCGAATTCACAAGTGGTGAGGTGTGATTTGGAGAGGTGACAATTAAGCTCCCATTCAGTGATGTTGGATAAGGAGGTTATGGGGTTTGAGCATTGGTCTGGTATACAAAGGGGTTGTGGTGGTTGAACAATAAAGACTTGCCTTGTTTGGTCGATCTTATTTTTGAAGTGTGTGGGAAATTTCTCAGCAGAGATGAGGGAGACTGGAGGAATTAGATTTTTTTCAACATCATATACTACATGAAATTCTTTCCCATTTTTGCATACATTATATGGTAAAGTTGATTATTGTCATTTAAAACTACAACTTGTTCTAAAAGAATTGCTATGTCAATGGAAAGATAAAAAAAAAGTTATAGCATCCTGGAAGGCATGGAGAAAAACAAAATTGCACGGAATGACTATACATCAACACAGTGTGCATAGAGTTGTCTGAATACTGACTGAGAACTACAGGACATATGCCAAAAAGATTACTTTAACTATGAATTACACATTTATTGTGAATGTTTTTTGTGAGTTCTAAGGCTGTTTTCATTTTTTTACTTGTATTTAATTATATTATTTACAGTTCATGGAAAAATATTAAAGGGGTGATCCAGGACGTTTTTATTTTTTTCTCATGAGTCTAAGAACTGCCTGTTCTGTCCGGTGCCATCTCAGAGAAGTCATGGAGCACTGCTGCTGAAAATTATGCTGCTTCATTTGACCTCACATCAACAGTGCAGCTCTTCCTCTTCTGGGCTGTTGTGTTGATTGGGCGTGACTGTCAACCTCATGCTGACTCACACCCTACTCCCTGCTGTTAAGCAGCGGGGAGCCAGCTGTGAATCAGAATGACATCTGCAGTCACACCCCATCAACAGAGCATAGCAAAAGAGAAGAATCAGCTCTATTGGCCTGACACCAGCGAAATTTGCAGAATCACTGACAAGACTGGTCCATGACCGCTCTGAGCTGGTAGTGATTGGCGCCAGGCACAACAGGCTTGTAGTTAAGGGCAATTTCTGCTGTTGTTCCTGATATCCTCCTTTGTGAAATATTTACAAATTGATACCAATAAAAGACTTTTGAAGAAAATACAGGAAAAAAAATTGAATTCTTTAAAGTATTTGGAATAATCTTAAAAGGGGTTGTCCCCTTTACAAAAAGTTGACCCCAAAACACTGTAAAATATCTAAAATAACAGAGCCCTCCGCATGTTTATAATAATAATATTTATTTTTATATAGCGCTAACATATTCTGCAGCGCTTTACAGTTTGCACACATTATCATCGCTGTCCCCGATGGGGCTCACAATCTAAATTCCTGATCAGTATGTCTTTGGAGTGTGGGAGGAAACCGGAGTACCCGGAGGAAACCCACGCAATCACGGGGAGAACATACAAACTCCTTGCAGATGTTGTCCTTGGTGGGATTCGAACCGAGGACCCCAGCGCGCTAACCACTGAGCCACCGTGCTGCCCATCACTGACTCCCTAGAATTACTCAGGTCTCAGTGTTTTGAGTGCAGCGGTGACATCAAGTCAACAGCGTGCATCACTGCTGCATCCAATCACAGAGCTTAGCAGCTGTGCTCAGGTAAGTAGCATGAGCTACTGATCTCAGTCATTGACTACAGTGATGATGCACGCTTGTTGATGTAATATCATTGCTGCAGCCAAAACACAGATACAAAAGCAGTGGTACGAAACCAGCACTGGACCCAAGATGGTTGAGTACCTGTTCTATCAGGTATTTTAGAGTATTTTGGGAACACATTGCTGAAAGTGAAAAGCCCCTTTAATACTCCTTTTTTTCTTATAATAAACCTTACAAATTTCCCGATAAATGGTTAAATCTTACAACTTTACCAACCTTTTGAAGAAATAGTTTTTTTTTTCTTTGTAGTTGTATTGACAAATCACTATTTGCGGCGATTGTCTTTAGGTTATTTTTATTACATTCCTTGATGACTAATGCTCTTTTTAATAAAGATGTGTTGTTTCTATTGTAAGATAAAGAATTGTCTCTTTGCAGTTTCTCTCAACGTACATTAAAGGGTTTTTCATATCTCTAATGGCAAATAACTATGATATAACATCAGTTTATGGTTGGTGGGGGTCTGACCACAACTAAACATGAGAATAAATGGACACAGTACTGCCTTAGCACTTCACGTCTCACATTTTGGAAAAAAAATATTTGGTCTTCTCAAAGGTGTTTCTAGCTGTTATGTTATCAGTTTAATCAAAAGATCAGTCTTTGGTTGATTCCACGTTTTGTGATCAAAGGTATAAAGGGTCTCCCAAGACATTTCCTCATGCTAGGCATTGGCGTTGAAAACACAAAGTCAAATTATGAGAAATAAGTGCTTAATATCCGTTAAAAACAGTGCTTTCGTCGATACTACAAAATTCTCCTGAAATAAGAGGCTATCTGAGAATTGACTAGGCACTAGTTCATAATAAGCAATGTTTTCCTCTGCCCTTGGAGATATTAGCCAGTCAGTAATCCTCTCTCTCGTTTATTAAGTGCTTAAGCATGCTACCCTGGCCTGCAGTGTCTCCGGACTAGTCTCCCATTGAGCACATCTGAGACATCATTGGTAAAGGGAGCTGCCAGCAGTGGATCTTGATGATTTATGTGCCCAAGTGCATTCAGCATGGCTGAACGTTTACCAGATAACCATTAATAGCCTCATTGATAGTAGACAAAGCATGTAAGTGCAGGGATTTCTGTGTGTGGTGCTCATACTTGATACTGAATAAATTGATTGTTTTGAAAATTTTGTTTTTGTTTTTTCATAATTGAATGTCAATAATATATCTACCCATCCTATGATTTCCATTTTCATGCCTAAGGTCATATGATCTTTATAAAGCATGTAAATTTGTATTTAATTGATCTCATTTCAGGGCCCTTTTTTTTTTTTAAATCATTTTTCCAAAATTTCAGTAGTAGCTCCTAAACTTAGAAAGTTAGCCAATGTGGCATATTTGTGAAGATTTAGCAGTTTCTTCCTTGCATTTCCACCATTTCTTCCCTGTTTTTTCCACTGATTGAACAGTCTTATTACTGGCGTTCTTGACTTTCTTGGACTTCACAGTGCATGTAGCCTTGATGTTCTGTAATGGGTTGTACTGGGGACTTACAATTTGCGGGCACTTAAACTTCTCCTGAATCACATACCCGAGTCTTGTGGTTCCTATAAATCCATCAGGTGTGGAGGCAAGACGAGTGATGGTTGCATAGACATATTGTACTGCGAGCAAAGAACCTGTTTGACAACAGATAGTATAGTTAGGCATTCAGTCACAAACATATAGATTCAATTATATATCACAAATGCTATATGGGTATCAACTGTGTGAATTAGGTTTTTTTGGGGTAGCAATATAAATTATTGACAACCTTAGTGTTTTGTGGGCCATCATAATGCCTTGTTCTGCAGAGAATGACACATTCAGTCTGGAAAGAACAATGGTTCTTGGACACATGGTGGACCCACATGGGCACTAAGTAAGCTCAGACTGGCTCACGGGGGAACAAGTGAATCTCCCCGTTTGCCCCTTTGCAGGTGTGGGATCCTCACCCCCTATATACTGTATGAGAAGTAGTCGGCACAATACACATGATTCACTATGTACAGACATAGCCACCATCTGATCACTCATGTAGCAAACTACTCAGACTACTATATAGAAGCAGAGGTAAATTTGCGAATGAGGGTAATGTAATATTTACATGTAGCTGAACAATGGGACTCAAGAGTCAATATTACTGGTGGCTCTTTGGCACCCATGTCCGACACAGGCACCAGGGTATTAGCAGCCTACATTTATAATTATATTGTAATTTGTTAACAGCCTAGATGATTAGGGAAAACCAAGATCACGATCTCACCATTTGATACATCCCACACTTTGATTGCTCTGTCCTGAGATCCAGTATAAATGTAAGAGTCATCTGGTGAGAAACAGGCACATTCAACACCTTGGAAGAAGAAGCTCTGTGGGAAACATAGTAGAAGATTTAACCTCTTTCTCTCACTAAACATGCACACATACAGTACAATATATAGAAATAAAGATAGCTATTGATACAGGAGTTACTTTTTATAGAAATCCTGACCATTTTTGTAAAGACATTTAAAGTTATTCATGACAATATAGCTTTATAAAAACATTATGGTACATTCAAAGAGGTTTTGTCATTTTCTTCACTGTCTACAGTCTTCCTGCCTGCCGGGTTTAGTGCGCTCCTGCTAGAGTGCCAGTTTGGACCAATGCCAAAGCGCTGCACTTGCCGATGCTGCAAGCAGATGATACTTTGTCTCTGCAGCATCAGAGGATGGCAGTCGCTCTAAAGCTGGTCAGATCGGGAGGTAACAGCGCACTCCAATGATTCGTGCAGCTTCAGACCGGCGCTTTTAAGCTGTATTAGAAAGAGATTGTACGTACTTCATGTTAGGCCACCTCTGCCAGACTGCGGTGGTGATCGGAAACTTAGGTAACGAGCAATAAACAATAAAATGAAAAATCATTATGCTCTTGAGAACAGAGAGGTTTTTGTAGTCACGTTCAGTTTAAAGTTGCTTGTTTTCACAAGCATTTAGCAGTATTTTCCTATTAAAGAACATGAGACAACCCCTTTAAATCTATGTTCACAACTAGAATAGCGCAGCCTGCTGTGCCATTACTGCTGATAAACATACTGAGAATATAATGGATCTCATTATAATTAATTGGAGGTCCATCAGGATGCATTAGGATCCATTTGAAAAAATATCGCCTCCCTTGTAAACATAAGCCATGAATCAAGTGTGAGAGCCTAAGCAATCAAGATGCTTCTCTGTCCGGTTGTTATTCTTCAATTTCTTGCCTGTATTTGTTTCTTCCTTACTGATTTCTTATATGTGTAACACATGCACAGGGAACTGTTAGAGCATCTACTGGAATGCTGGAGCTTACAGACTTTAAGAAGAGTTTTGCAGTAGCTGTTAAACAGGGACCTACAGACACTAATCATTTTTCTCCTGAGTGGCAGAAGACTACAACTCCCAGGGATCCTTGTTCCAGTGAGATGATAGAAGAAGGGAGGAGGAGGGACTTGGGGGAGGACGCTGAGGAGAAAGTGAAAGAAAAGAGAGAGAGGAGAGAAAACGTGGCTGCTGCTGGTAATGAGAAACAGAGCGGTGTGGATCTTGATTCCCCTAAGTTGCAGAGTGTGGGGGACCCCGCGGAGATACCAGTGTTGCCGGAGAGAGCAAAGATCCAGAGAGTCCTGCCAGTACTCCCATCGGATAAAGGTTTAAATCCTGCAGCCCTCAGCTGGAGTCTAAAGAATCCTCCGATTGTTGGAGACACAGTGAGTGTTCTGCTGAGACTTGTGATTCTATCAGCGCGACTTACAGTGAGTACACTGCAACCGAGACTATTGACAGCAACATTCATTTAAGTGCACCTACATTTTCTACTCTGCGCGCCAACCTTCCTTTGCGCGCCAACACCCGTGGCAACTGGGCCCCAAAGGTCGGACTGAGTGAATGCAAAAGAGGGGGAATTGGCCACGTTATATTTGCAGGGTTGGGGTTTAATGAGTCTGTGATGGGTATATGACTTTTATAGAGCACAGTTAATCGCATTGTATGTTTATTCCTGTAAATCCATTTTAATTCTGCTTCATAGCAATAACTCTGTTAAACTGTTTTACTCCTGCTTCCTGAGTGTGTACCGAGCTGTGGCAGGGGTTTCCTGAATCAGCCCCTGGCAGAAGATAACTGTCCTTCTGCAGCCCAGAGACAGAGCTCCAATCAAGATTCGGGTGGAGGCACTGCGTACAGAAGAGGTGAGACCCCCCCATAACACCCAGGGTACAGTGGTAGCCATAAAGGGGTGTTACATATGATTTCTTCTTTAGTTATGCAGCAGTACAGGGTCATACTAAGTTTATAGCCAAGCATGTAACAAGCAGAATTATCCACTAGTCATGCAGTTGGCCAAAATGTTAGGAAAGATGGAATTCAGCAATTTGTAAACCAAAAACGCTAAGCCTGGCTTATTACATGGGGTTTAAAGGAGACTGAATATTTATAACCCAATTGAAAGCTACAGTTGTGCTGTACGTTAAACAAGCATCATAAGAGGTCATGACGAGTACCTTATAACACATCTCATGTTCCCAGTCACCTGCCTCCATATTCCACAATCGCTGAACTGAGTCCTCGCAACCACTAAGTGCATAGTTTTCCTTCATACTAATCTCCAAGCAAGTGACTTTATTTTCATGAGACTCCAATTTGTGGTTGTCATCTTCTCCAGGGTTGAATAGACCCATTTCACCTCCTACCATCCCATAAATAATCCTTTGATCTTCAAAGAGAGCGACTCTGCTTATGGAACCTGGAATATTATTGGGATGTACTGAATACAAGGGACCATCGAGCATCGGAAGAGGGTCTCCTTTTGTTACTTCATACAGAAGAATAGTCTCTTGGTAAGCCACAGCGAGATAGCTTTCTTCTTTGCTCAGAGATATACAAAGTACAGGTAAATCATGAGCCGGAGGAGGAATGCAAGCAACATCCTGTCTTTGGTCTAATGGAAACGCCAGCACAGTGCCCGAAGTCAATCCACAGAACAAAATTCTCTTGCAATTTGCAATCTCCAGACAGGTTACCTCTGAAGAAGCTTCCAAAATATCTGCCATACGACCTGCAAGACATTAAATATAATGTTAATTATATTAATCTTCAGATATTGTATGATCTCATGTGTTCTCTATACACCTGGTTGCATTAAAATTTACTATATGGAGAAAAATATTGAGCCATAACGCAAGGGATTGTCCAACCTTTGAGATTTTTTTAAACTTTTTTTAATTAAATGCATACATTTGGGGCTAAAATGTATTTTTGCAATTGGGTTTGGTTAATAGTTTTTCATCATTTGCATTTTTCAGCCTTTGTGTTGCACTCTCTTGCTGGCTGGAGAGAGAGGTAACAGAATCCCTCAGTGAGCTCATTCTGATGGTCTGACGGGTAATTTAATTCTTTATCTCCCTTTTTCTGAACTCCTCTCAGCTGATTAATGAACACAGTCAAACAAAAAGCCTGTAAAAGCCAGATGGTGCAAAATGTTTAATGAAACGCATTTGCAAAACTGATTTTAAACCCCAAATACAGGCATTTAACCCCTTTCTGACATATGACGTACTATCCCGTCCATGTGCCCTGAGACTTAATTCCCAAGGACGGGATAGTACGCCATCGCGATCAGCGGCGCTCACGGGGGGAGCGCCGCTGATCACGGCAGGGTGTCAGCTGATTATCACAGCTGACACCCGTCACTATGTGTCAGGGGCGGTCACGGACCGCCTCCGGCATGTTAACCTCTGGCACACTGCTATCAAACACGATCGCAGTGTACCGGGGGTTTAGGGAAGCATCGGCAGGGAGGGGGCTCCCTCCGTGCTTCCCTGAGACCTTCCCTGCAGGTCCCCGGATCCAGTATGGTGGCATGGACCTTCGGGGGCCTGCAGGGAGCCGGCTTCCTCACTGCCTGCAGAGCGCAGGCATGAGGAAGCCTGTGCAGCGCCTGTGTCAGATCGCTGATCTGTCACAGCGATCTGTAATGTGTCAGATCAGCACATAACAGAGATGTCCCCCCTGGGACAGTGTAATGATGTTAAAAAAAAAAAAGTGTAAAAATAATTTATAAAAAAATCGCTAAATAAATTAAAAAAAAAATATTCCCTAATAAATTCATTTTTTGGAAATAAAAAAAACAATAAAAGTACACATATTTAGCATTGCCGCGTCCGTAACGACTCGCACTATAAAACTGTCCCATTAGTTAACCCCTTTAGCGAACCCCTTAAAAATAGAAATAAAAAACAAAGCAAAAAATAATGGTTTATTATCATACTGCCGAAAAAAAAGTGCAATAACGCGCGATCAAAAAGACGCATATAAATATCCATGGTACCTCTGAAAACGTCATATTGTCCCGCAAAAAACGAGCTGCCACACAGCATCATCAGCAAAAAAATAAAAAAGTTATAGCTCGCAAAATAAAGCGATGCAAAAATAATTATTTTTTATATAAAATTGTTTTTATTGCATAAAAGCGCCAAAGCATAAAAAAATGACATAAATGAGGTACCGCTGTAATCATACTGACCCGAAGAATAAAACTGCTTTATCAATTTTACCACACACAGAACGGTGTAAACGCACCCCCCCAAAAGAAATTCATAAAATGCTGTTTTTTGTTCATTCTGCGTCCCAAAAATCGGAATAAAAAGCGATCAAAAAATGTCACGTGCCCGAAAATGGTACCATTAAAAAAGTCAACGCGTCCCGCAAAAAATAAGACCTCATATGACTCGGTGGGTCAAAATACGGAAAAATTATAGCTCTCAAAATGTGGTGATGCAAAAACTATTTTTACAATAAAAAGCGTCTTTTAGCCTATGACAGCTGCCAAACATAAAAACCTCCATAAATAGTAAATCAAACCCCCCGTTATCACCCCCTTAGTTAGGGAAAAATTATAAAATTTAAAAAATGTATTTATTTCCATTTTCCCATTAGGGTTAGGGCTAGGGTTAGGGCTGAGATTAGGGTTAGGGGTGTGTTGGGGTTAAGGTTGGAGTTAGAATTGGGGGGTTTCCACTGTTTGGGCACATCAGGTGCTCTCCAAATGCAACATGGCGTCCGATCTCAATTCCAGCCAAAAAAGTCAAATGGTTCTGCTTCCCTTCCGAGCTCTGCCATGCACCCAAATAGTCGTTTACACCCACATATGGGGTGTCAGCGTACTCAGGACAAATTGCACAATAACTTTTGGTGTCCTGTTACCCTTGGGAAAATAAAAATTGGGGGTGAGAAGATCATTTTTGTGGAAAAAATATGATTTTTTAATTGTACGGCTGTACGTTATAAACTTCTGTGAAGCCCTTGTGGGTTCTCTCCAAATATCTAGATAAGTTCCTTGGGGGGTCTAGTTTCCAAAATGGGGTCACTTGTGCGGTGTATCCACTGCTTAGGTACATCAGGGGCTCTCCAAATGTGACATGGCGTCCGATCTGAATTCCAGCCAATTTTGCATTGAAAAAGTCAAATGGCGCTCCTTCCCTTCTGAGCTCTGCCATGCGCCGAAACAGTGGTTCCCCCCACATATCAGGTATCAGCGTACTCAGGACAAATTGAACAGTAACTTTTGCAGTCCAATTTCTCCTGTTACCCTTGGTAAAATAAAAAAAATTGGACCTGAAGTAATTTTTTTGTGAAAAAAAGTTAAATGTTCTTTTTTTTTTAAACATTCAAAAAATTCCTGTGAAGCACCTGAAGGGTTAATAAACTTCTTGAATGTGATTTTGAGCACCTTGAGGGGTGCAGTTTTTATAATGATGTCACTTTTGGGTATTTTCTATCATATAGACCCCTCAAAGTGACTTCAAATGTGATGTGGTTCATAAAAATAAAATGGTATTGCAAAAATGAGAAATCGCTGGTCAACTTTTAACCCTTATAACTTCCTAACAAAAAAAAATTTTGGTTCCAAAATTGTGCTGATGTAAAGTAAACATATGTGAAATGTTATTTATTAAGTTTTTTGTGTGCCATATCTCTGTGATTTAAGGGCATAAAAATTCAAAGTTGGAAAATTGCAAAATTTTCGAAATTTTCGCCAAATTTCCATTTTTTTCACAAATAAATGCAAGTTATATCAATGAAATTTTACCACTAATATGAAATACAATATCTCACGAGAAAACAATGTCAGAATCACCAGGATCCATAAAAGCATTTCAGAGTTATTACCTCATAAAGGGACAGTGGTCAGAATTGTAAAAATTGGCTTGGTCATGAACGTGCAAACCACCCTTGGGGGTAAAGGGGTTAAAGTGAACCAGTCAGCAGGATTGTGCTGAGTAACATACAGACACTGTCAGGTTGGCGCCGTTATACTGATTACAATGATACCTGGGTTGATGAAATCTGTCTTGTGGTTGTTGTTTAATCTTTATTTGTAGTTTTCAGTTCATGAGATTGTTGTGCTTTAGGGCCTGTGGGGGGTCTTCATGTGGTGCTCTGCTTACATATTCATCTTTATGGGCATAAGACATGTCACTGATCCTTCACTGACATGCCTTCCATTTTACATAATGCCTATAATATTGTGGAACTTACAAAAAAAATATTCCTCCAGCAAAATGGTGGAGGAAAAAAATGAGGCGCCATTTTTGCTAGATGTAAATTTTTTTTCTAAGTGCACAATATTATATGCATTATGTAAAATAGGAGGCAGGTCACTGAAGGATCATTGACCTGTCAGATGCCCATAAGGATGAATATGTAAGCAGAGCACCACATAAAGCCCCCGCCCACAGGCCACAACTAAACATGAGAATCTTATTAACTGAAAATTACAAATACAGATTAAACAACAATCACAAGACGGATTTCAGCAACCAAGATATCATTTTAATCAGTATAACATCACCAACCTGACAGTGTCTGTAGTTTACTTATCAATATCCCGATGACTACTTCGATTTAAGCAAGAACAAAATAATCAAAGTATCCAGCACCTAAGGCCGGGGTCACACTTGTGAGTGTGATGCGAGAAACTTGTGCAAGTCTCTCGCATCAATACCCGGCACTACCTTGATGATGTTAGGCTTGTATGCTTGGCTTCCAAAGAATCCCGTGTCATGAGCTCCCAGAGCACATATTTGTGCTGACACTAATACCAGTGAAGATCTGGAACTCTGCAGTTATTAAGTCACCACCAGAGATGACTTTTGGTGGCTTATGTACTATAGAACATGCATGATATGCTCCTTCACTCGGAGACCCGACTCTGTCTGCCACTTCTGGGTCAGTACTGTAGCTGTGGTTTCTAAACCTTTCCATTCTTCAGTAACACCACTCACAGTTGATCATTGCATTTTTAGTAGGGATGAAATTTGATGGACTGACTTGTTACAATGTTAGCATCCTATTAGAGGATCATGTTGGAATTCAGCTCTTTAGGATACGTGCCCATGATCAGGAATAGTTGTGTTTTGGAAGCAGCGCATTTACGCTCCGCCCAAAATTCTGCGTTTTATATTATAAGCATTTAAAGAAATCCCATGCCCACTGTGCTTCTATATGATGCTGCGTAAACTCACCCATGGTGTGGGTTTCCAAGCTGCAGACTGTTCATTTCTTTAGCAGAGACATTAGTCTCCACTGCATACTTTCAGCAATAGAATGTCATTACATGTGCAGGTGACCAGTACATTTTTATTTTTTTGTGAAAAAATATATTGTAATCCATAGAGATTAACGTGCTCTGTGTGAAACTAGCATGGTATTAACTTCAAAAAAATCTGTTAACGCAGTTTACTGCATTGTGATCCATATAGTTTAACATGCTCTGTTTGAAATTATTGTGGTATTAACCGGAAAAAAAATCTTCAAAATAGTTTACTGCATTGTTATCCATACAGAATGATGTGCTCTGTGTGAAATTACGTTGGTTTAAAATTAGTAAAAGACGCTTGATCTGCTACACGTGACCACAATTTTTGGTTCCAGAAATTGACTATTGTCATCCATATAGATTAATGTGCTCTGTGTAAAATTACGGTGGTTTAAAATTTTTAAAAACCGCTAGGTCTGCTGCAGTTGACCAATTTTTTTTTAATTAAAATGTATTTATTTCAATTAATAAAGAAAACTTAATATCCAGAGACTAGCACTTACAAAATGTGTAAGTCGTCCAGTAAGGGACGGGGAAGCGGAAGTGCTGATGATGTGGGGCAGGTGCGACTGCACCTGTTGCTGCAGCACAAGCAACACGCCCATCCATGACAAACGTCTTCCTGTCCCACTTTGCAGTTAGGCATGGTACACCACTTCTGAAGGCAGACCAGTGTGAACAGGTGGTCAGTTTGATAGCAAATAATGCTTCCAGTGTGCCTGCCAGCACCACCCAGTCTTCCAAACGGTCCAGTCTCACCAGCAAAGAGTCTGTATCACTTAATCCTCACCCTGATGCTCCTTCCTCCCACCATGTTGAGTCCCTGGAGACCAGTGATCCCAGACTAGGACACTCTGAGGAACTTTTTACATCATAATTTCTTGATTGTGGTCTTTCACCCTGCATATTACAAATGGGAAAGGAGGACATGCTGTTTAATGATGTACAGTGACTAGAAGATGACAGTGGGGAATGGCAAATTTTGTTTAAGGAGGTAGATGATGATGAGACACAGTTGCCGATAAGTCACTAAGTCAGGAGGACCAGGGTAAGGTGGTGGAAGATGAGATGATGGATGACAAAGTCACTGATCCAACCAGGGAAGCTGGCATGCAAGAGCGACTCCAGCACCTCTGAGCAGGAGGGACGCCATCCTGGTTTATGGCTTCCCATCCTGGTATATGGCACTCATCCTGGTATATGTCCCCCATCCTGCTATATGGCCCTCATCCTGGTATATGGCCCTCCATCCTGGTATATGGCTCCTGGTACATGGCATTCCATCCTGGTATATGCGCCCCATCCTGGTCTATGTCACCATCCTAGAATATGGCCCTCATCCTGGGCCCCATCCTGGTATAGAACCCTTATCTTGGGCACCATCTTTATATACTGTATGTTCCTCATCCTGGAATATGGCTCTCACCCTGGGCTCCATCCTGGTATATGGCACTAATCCTGGTATATTGCCCCCATTCTGGTATATGGCCACTCCATCCTGGTATATAGCCCCTCCATCCTGGTATGTGGCCCGTCCGAGGGTGCACATCCAGTTGAAGCAGGGGCTGGCATCGGCGGGCCCTTCACCCACCAGGCCTGTCACAGTGGTAGCAGCCGTCACGCTCCTGCTGGGGCCATGTACCAACCTGGCATGGCACATGCGCTACAGACGCTGAGAATTGCTGTCCCTACATCTATCAGGGTTTCCTCCACTTCCTACATGAGTTCCTGCACCCCCTTCTGCTCATCCTCCATCTCTGATGTGCTACCTCAGAGAACGTCAGCAGGAAGCTGGAAGTTCTGCAGCACTGAATCAGCGAAGCGATTTAACAGGCTCTGCTGAAGTTAATTTGTCCAGGAGACAAACTGCACACCGTCGCAGAATTATTGAAAGGAATAACAAACCGGACAGATCTGTGGCTCTGATGCTGAACCTCCAACCATGCATGGTTGTGTGTGATAATGGCCATAACCTAGTGGCGGTTGTGAAGATGGGAAAGCTCACGCACGTACTATGCTTGACCCACATGCTCAACTTGGTAGTTCAGCTGTTTCCGAAAGCCTACCCAGATTTGCCACAGCTTCTGATCAGCACCCATTTCCAATGTCGGCTATAGCTGCCACCGCTTTTGCAGTGCTGCAGGAGTGTATACAATTGCCAGCTCATCGATTGGTGTGTGACATCATCACACGCTGGAACTCCACACTGCACATGCTGGCAAGGCTTTGTGAGCAGCAGAGGCCAATTTTCGAACACCAGCTCCAACACACCTGTCGGCATTCTGGCCAGCCTCCGCACATAACTACTGAAGAATGGGCATTGATGTCTGACATTTGTATGGTTCTCCAAGACTTTGAAGTCTCCACAAGATGGTGAACGGCGATGATGTCATAATAAGACAATCCTGCTTCTGTGCCTACTTAAACAGTTGCTGATCACAATTAAAGCTGAAGCTTTGCATGTGAATCAGGTGGAGATGGAGGAAGACATGAGATGGAGATACAACCCAGCCCAGCCTCATCTCATCTGCTCAGTGCTGATTTGATAACAATGGTGAGGTGGAAGAACAGGAGCTGGTTGCTAGAGCAGCAGAGGCTAGTACCCACACAAGCATGTCCATTCTCTCCTACTTGGATGGGCTGAGGAGGGAAATGAGATGGAGGAAGCGATGGAGAGTAGTCATCATGGTGGAGACAAGGAAGTGTTGGTTGTAGGTAGCTTGGCACATATGGCTGACTTTATGTACCGCTGCCTTTCCCATGACCCTCGTGTTACATTCATCATGGCCAAAAAAAGAGTATTGGCTGTTCACCCTACTTGACCCATGCTACAAGGAGAACCTTACATCTCTCCTTCCTGAGTCAAAGAGGTTTACAAAAATGAAGCTAAACCAAAAAGCCACTGTGGAAAATATGTTACAAAAATTCCCATCAGACAACGCTAGCAGCAGAGGGCAAGCTTCTTTGCCCAATCAAGGAGGAGAGACGAGGGAGGCAAACACCAGGTACAACAGAGGCAGTGGTACACTGTCAAAAGCCTGGGCCAATTTCATAACACTCTCCCAGTTTCTAGGCCCTGAAGACCAGGTGTTTTTGACAAGGAGGGAAAAGTTTTTATAGATGGTCAAGCAATACCTGGTCGACAAAACCAGGGTACCCACTAATTCTTATGTGACCTTCAACTATTGGGTCTCAAAGCTAGACGCCTGGCATGAGCTGTCCCACTATGCCTTGGAGGTGTTGTGCCACCCTGCACTAGCATCTTGTCTGAGCGGGTTTTTAGTGCCGCTTGGGGTATCCTAACAGGCAGGTGCTTTCAACTGTCAGCAGAAAATGCTATCAGGCTCAACCTGATAAAAATGAACAAAGCCTGGATTAATCCCAACTTCTCCACACCACCAGATTCCAGCAGCAAATAAAGTGTTTTAATCTTCAATGTTTGAATGAGGCTCTCCAGTTGTTGCCTTCAAGGGTGTATGGATGACCCTCCTTATATTTTTCCTGGCTTTGCTCTGGGTACAACACCTTTATGAGTGCAGAAGTACCACAACTACACGCTCTTAATTTTTTTTATGAGGCACTCAAGTTGGTGCCTTCAACGGTGTATGGAAGACTCTGTAATTTTTGGCAGGCTTTGCACTGTGTAGAGCTTATATGAGTGTAGGAATACCTCGACTACACTTTGTTCACAATATTTGATTAAAGGGGTTGTCTGGGCTTTTCACATAATCTCAGTACATATCTGGGCTGCAGAATTATGACAATAAGTAATTTACTTTCTGTCACTAGTTTGCACGGTTTTCTAGATATTCTGAACAGAACGTCCAAGGGGGGGGGTGTTATGGCATTGAAATGAGAACTAGTCGTAACCTCCTACTCTACTCCAAACATGCCCTCTATAGCACATGCCCTGCTCTCAGCAGGCACTGACAAGCTACCTTCCTGCAGGACCCGGAAGGACCCCGCGGCCATCTTGGATCCGGGTTCCTGCAGAAAGGAGGCAATCGGAACAGCGCGATCACATCACATTGTTCTGAGGGTCTCAGGGAAACATGCAGGAAGCCCCCTCCCTGTGCGATGCTTCCCAATGCCACCTAAACACTGCGATCATGTTTGATCGCAGTGTGCCGGGGGTTAAAGTGCCGGGAGCGTTCCGTGATCGCTCCTGGCACTTAGGCTGGTTTCACACTTGCGTTTTATCATGCAGCGCATTGTGCTCTATCGGTCGCACGCGCAATTGTCCCCTATCTTTAAAATGGCAGGCGCAGTGTCCAGCGATAGCACGTGGGCCTCAGCGATTGCGTGCGCTGCGTATTTTCCCGGTGTGCAACCAGATGCGTCGGACACTACATGTTGCATTTTTTGTTCCGCCCAACGTCGTTAAAAAATCGCATGCGCGCGTCAGCGCACGCAATGTGCAAAAAAATAGTATTATGTTCTATGGTGTCACTGACGTGCGCTGTAAAGTGCGCATGTTAGCTCTTTGTGAGCGCATGCAATTTCAGAGTAAACAATGTCTAGACACTTGTTTAATACACCCCCTAAACAAGCAACATTGTTTTGGAGGAGGGTAGATAAAACAAGGGGTCTGTAGTGCCAGATCATTACTCTCCAGACAGACTGCAAGACAAAGACGACAAGACAACAACCACACAGCCTGAGACAATCCACTACTTTGGAGAATACAGCAGCTATAATGTGAGTATTCTGAAATCAATTTATGTGAGCCTGTCCTTTAAAATATATTATGTACTAATGTTTTTTTTAATTTTTCCAGCATGTCTTCTGGATCCCAATACAGTCCTTCCAGGGAAGAATTGGAAGAAGCAGAGCGTGAGGTGAATATTTTGCTGCCTTTGTGTAAGTATACCAGCCTCTAGAAATGGGTAAATATTTATGTTCTTTTTTACAGACCTCAGCATCGGACCAGCCAAGTGAGCCGGAACAGCCGGAGCAGCGTACACAAGTCCTGGTGGGGTGGAGACGCAATGTAAGTATCCATTATTTAAAGTTACCTTTTATTTTAAATTCTGCTTTCTATTCCTGTTTTTCATTCTCCAAAATTTCCACGATTCTAAATGTATTTCTTTTCTAGGTTCCACAATGGGATGAAGACCTGTATATTGACAACGAACAACTGATCATCCTTGTCCAGGAGCGTGTCCCGTTGTGGGACAGCCATGACCAGCAGTACAAGGACATTGTGGTGACCCGGCAGCTCTGGAATAAGGTGGCCGCTGCGTTGATGGAGTGCTGGGACAGTGCCTCTGCAACTTTAAAGAAGGCGTTTAGTAAGTATTTCCCTGTTGTGTGATGCCGCGTTGAGTCTTTGTCCTGAGGATACTGTTTTGTTTCCTGATAGATAGATTTTATCAGGGACCATAACAGTGTCCTCAGGAACAAGATTGAATGCAGTGTGAATTGTAATGTTGTATTGTTCATGCTTTATCTCTTGCACCTGATGATACTTGTGTGTTTACTGCAAGATATATTCTTGCAGTGAACGCACAAGTGTCCTCAGGTTCAGCAGTCAAGGCATTGTGATTTTTAATGCTGTATTCTTCATGCTTTATCTCTTGCACCTGATGATATTTGTGTGTACTGCAAGATATATTCTTGCAGTGAACACACAAGTGTCCTCAGGTTCAACAGTCAATGCATTGTGAATTGCAATGTTGTATTGTTCATGCTTTATCTCTTGCACCTGATGATACATGTGTGTTTACGGCAAGATATGTTCTTGCAGTGAACACACAAGTGTCCTCAGGTTCAACAGTCAATGCATTGTGAATTGTAATGTTGTATTGTTCATGCTTTATCTCTTGCACCTGATGATACTTGTGAGTTTACTGCAAGATATATTCTTGCAGTAAACACACAAGTGTCCTCAGGTTCAGCAGTAAATGTATTGATTTTTTTATTGATGCCGCATTGACTGTTTGACAAGGGAAATCAGGTGTGCATGATTATACAAGATGTTGCCAGCTGTGCATTGTATAATGTTTATTTTATTATTTTTTTCAACAGTGAACAAAGTCCGCACACGTTGGCGCTCGATTAAGGACCGCTTCAACACTGATGTTCGTGCTGAGGGGCAGGTTCGCAGTGGCTCATCGGCAAGGAGCAGAACCAAGTACCGATATCGTCGTTCTTTGGAATTCCTACAACCGGTTCTTGCCACCAGAGTGTAAGTATAATTTCATTTTTTTTTTGTGTTTTCATTGAACATAATTGGTGATTTTATCTTCCACAGATGATCCTTCTTGTAAATGCATGATACTAATTTTTAACTTTTGTTTCCACAGCACCTGGAGCAGCACCCTGCAACCTGTCCCTGGAGCGGTTCTTCATCGATCGACCTCGGACCCGTCCCAGCCATCCGACAGCTAGGAAGCAAGTTGCAGGTCAGCAACACAGACCAGGTGACCAGGAAGCTGGTCAATCAGGTGTTCCCCTGTCACAGGTCTCTGCCACTGGTTATGCGGGCACTACCCACCAGCGGCAGAGGGCCTCAGACAGGAATGTCATGCCCGAGTTTATGCACTTGAGCGAAGCCTTTCATGCCAGCCTCAAGACGCTGTCCGAAAGAGTGGAAAGTGGTTTTTCACTAATGGAACGTGGCTTTAACCACATGGAACACCTCTTCCACTCTTCCGACCAGCGCCTTGAATGGCTGGAGGCCGACCTCAATAGACCAGCGCACCATTTTTTTAGTAAAATTGAACAGGGCATGGCGGAACACCTTAGTCCTAAGCAACAGCTGAATGTGTTACACGCCTGCAACACTGCTTACTTACAGGCTATGCAGCAGAATCAGTACGTGCAGCAGTCAGTGGTGTCATTCCCACCTGGGCCACCACTGACTCGCTTCACCACAGTACCGACTTCTGCTGCATACCACAGCACGGCCACCTGCATTCCTAGCCAAGCCGGTGTGTATGGATAAACTGAGTAGATGATGTGGAAAATACCCGACATATGTACAATACCCTGGCCTTGTATCACAGGTGAATACACATGAGTTCTAACCAGCAGCGTCGCTTCAGTCTGCATATATATAACTCAGCAAAGAGCAAACAGATGAACGGCATACTAGGGCACACAAATCACCACATTACCAGACGGAGCTATTTATCTGAAGTATTGCGGCATATAATTCAGTCAAAAAATGGAGGTGCTTGCATGAAAAAACATGAATATTTCAATGTGAAGAAAAAAAAGAAGAAATATGCAACGGCCGTTTCGCGATTACTCACTCTTTTACGGCTACCTGGACCCGTAGAAACGAGTAATCGCGAAACGGCCATTGTCTGGCACCTCCCACCCCTAGCACTCCTCTACATCCTGCATGTCCACACATTTGATGGAAATTATGTGACATAAAGACACACAGTTTTTCAGCTACATCGGTGAGTGCTGCATATTTCTTCTTTTTCTTCTTCACATATATATAACTCAGTCTGTAGCGCTGCTGCAGTTAACCTCTTATGTGTATTCTCCGGACAATGTGTGACAATGTGTGATAAGCGTCTGAAGTGTGGATGCGTTAGTTTTGCCGTCCTCACTTCAGCATGACACTAGGCCTGGGTATTGTAGAAGTTGTATCAACTTTATTATGTCTACAGTCTTGCGTTCTAAACTGGCTACAGTGATGCTAATACAACTAACACGGATAGTCAGTGTTTTTAGGTATCATAAATAGCTAGGGATGCTCCTGCATTCCAAAATGAATAATTGTAACATCATGACAGGTGACACAAATATTAGTAGTATTATCTCCACCATCGCATCACACTGAACTCAAAGTGTAAAGATAATAAAGAACATACAAGTTGTATGTATAGTCATCTGTATAGTCATCTGGTCTTGAGTAGTATTAAATGAAGGATAATAATAATAATATTAATAAATTTTATTTCTATAGCGCCGACATATTCCGCAGCACTTTACATTTCAGAGGGGACTTGTACAGACAATATACATTACAGCATAACAATAATCACATAGATCATAACAGATACCAAGAGGAATGAGGGCCCTGCTCGCAAGCTTACAGTCTATGAGCAAAAAAGGGGAGACACGAAAGGTGGGTGGTAACAGTTGCCCTGATTGTATGGACCAACCATAATGTTAAGTGTGTAACAGTACAGATACAGAGTGCTAATGGATGCATAAAGCATGTGGGAACATGATGTGGGGAACCTGGTTATGGTAAAAACTTTTGGCTGTGCCACATAGGGATAGATTAGGTTAATGTGTTGAGGCGGTAGGCCAGTATGAATAAATGAGTTTTCAGGGCACGCTTAAAATTGTGGGGATTGGGGACTAATCGTATTGACCTGGGAAGTGCATTCCAAAGAATTGGCGCAGCACGTGTAAAGTCTTGGAGACGGGAGTGGGAGGTTCTGATTATTGAGGATGCTAACCTCAGGTCATCAGCAGAACGGAGGGCGCGGCTAGGATGGTATACTGAAACAAGGGAGGAGATGTAGGGTGGTGCTGGGCCATGAAGAGCTTTGTGAGTGAGGGTAATAAGTTTGTACTGGATTCTGGAGTGGACGGGTAGCCAGTGTAATGACTGGCACAAGGTAGAGGCATCGGTGTAACGATTGGCGAGGAATATGATCCTGGCAGCAGCATTCAAGACAGATTGGAGGGGGGAGAGTTTGGTAAGAGGGAGACCGATTAGAAGAGAGTTACAATAGTCGAGACGAGAATGAATAAGAGAAACAGTCAGAGTTTTTGCAGAGTCAAAAGTAAGAAAAGGTTGAATTCCAGAAATGTTTTTGAGGTGCAGATAACAAGAGCGAGCCAGTGATCGGATGTGGGGGACAAAGGAAAGCTCGGAGTCAAGTATGACCCCAAGACAGCGGGCATGTTGCTGGGGAGTAATAGTAGAACCACACACGGAAATGGCAATGTCGGGTATAGGTACATTAGTAGCGGGAGGAAACACAAGGAGTTCAGTCTTTGACAGGTTCAGTTTCAAATATAGTGAGGACATGATGTTAGACACAGCGTTTAGACAATTGCCGGTGTTTTCTAGAAAGGCTGTCGTGATGTCAGGAGAAGAAGCGTATAATTGGGAGCATAGTGAGGAGGAGCTGATGATCCACAGTGTCGAATGCTGCAGAGAGATCAAAGAAAATTAGCATGGAGTAATGACCATTAGATTTAGCTGTTAGTAGATCATTAGAGACTTTAGTGAGGGCAGTTTCAGTAGAGTGTAAAGAGCGGAAACCGGATAGGAGAGGGTCGAGAAGAGAGTTTTCTGAGAGATAGCAGATAAGACGGGAGTGGACCAGGCGTTCCAGGAGTTTAGAGATGAAGGGAAGATTAGAAACAGGTCTATAGTTAGCGGCACAGTTTTGGTCGAGGGATGGTTTTTTAAGTAGTGGATGTATGATGGCATGCTTAAATGAGGAAGGAAAGATGCAAGAAGAGAGAGAGAGGTTAAATATTTTAGTTAAGTGAGGGGTGACAGCAGGGGAAAGGGGCTGGAGTAGATGTGACGGAAATGGGTCACTGGTGCAAGTGGTTGGGCGAGAAGATGCAAGGAGCCTGCTTACTTCTTCTTCTGTGACTGGTTCAAAATCAGAGAGTGAGCTAGATGCAGTGGGGGAGGGAGGACAGTGCATGGTATGAGGTGATTGGGAGATAATTTCCGGTCGGATCTGGTCACTTTTTTCTTTGAAGTAATTGGCCAGATCGTTAGCTCGAAGCTCTGTGGTTGGGACCTGTACTCTTGGGTTGAGTAGAGAATGAAAAGTGTCAAAGAGACGTTTAGGGTTATTGGACAGTGAAGTGATGAGGGTGTTGAAATAGGTTTGTTTTGAGAGGTGAAGGGCAGTGTTGTATGTTCGAAGCATAAACTTATAATGGATGAAATCTTCGGGTAGGTTGGATTTTCTCCACAGACGTTCGGCACACCTGGAGCACCGCTGCAGGAAACGTGTTTGCAGGGTGTGCCAGAGTTGTCGCCATCTGTGTTGTGGTGTTCTATGCATAGGAGGAGCAAATTCATCTAGGGCACTTTGAAGTGTTTCATTGTAGTGCTTCAAAGCAGAATCAGGACATGAAAGGGAGGGGATAGGGGCCAATGAAGACTGCAAGTTCTTCATAAGTTTCTGGGTGTTAATGGCCTGTATGTTTCTATAAATATGGATAGTGGGGGTGACCTGAGCAGCCTGGCAGTTCTTGATAGAGAATGAAAGAAGGTTGTGGTCAGAGAGCGGGAGAGGGGAGTTTGCAAAATCATCCACTGCACAAAGTCGAGAGAAGACCAAGTCGAAGGAGTTTCCGTCTTCATGCGTTGGAGAATTAGTAAGCTGCAAAAGGCCAAATGAGGAGGTTAGAGATAAAAGGTGAGTAGCAGATGGGGAGAGGGGAAGAGTAATGGGGATGTTGAAATCGCCCATGATGAGGGTAGGGATGTCACAGGAGAGAAAATGTGGAAGCCAAGTGGCAAAATGATCCAGGAACTGATGGGAGGGGCCAGGAGGATGATATACCACCGCCACTCGCATGGAGAAGGGGGTGTAGAGTCTGACGGCATGGACCTCAAAAGAAGGAAAGACAAGTGAGGATACTTGAGGGATAACCTGAAAGGTACATTTTGATTATAGGAGCAGACCAACGCCTCCACCTGCTCTATTGTATGATCTTGGGGTATGAGAGAAGTGTAGTCCCCCGTATGAAAGAGCAGCAGCAGCGGTAGTGTCTGACTGCTGGATCCAGGTTTCAGTAAGAGCCAGGAGGTTAAGAGAATTAGAAAGGAAAAAGTCATGAGTGAAGGAGAGTTTGCTACACACTGAGCGAGAATTTCAAATTGCACAATTAAGAGAGACAGATGGCATGCAGGGAATATTAATAAGATTAGAGGGGTTTCTAAGTGTAGCAGTTGGGGGGTTTGAATTTCTATAACATGGGGGACCAGGGTTGGGAGCAATGTCTCCTGCGACTAGGAGAAGGAGGATAGAAAGAGTGAGCAGATAGTTAAGTGATTTGTGAGAGCGTCTCTGATGTTGAATGGTGGGACTGAATAGATCTGTGCTGTGTAGCAATGTGAAAAGAGCGTGAGTGCTATACATAGGAGAGGAAAGGAGTGAGGGACCAATATGGACGGAGTGTAGAGAGTTAATACCAGGGCGGTGGATGTGTGTAAATGCAGCGGCCAGGATATAAATTAGACAAATGCATATGGTAAATATTTGGGGTTGCCCAAATGTACAGGGAAGAGATTTATTTATTTGTCTTACCTGTCTCCTGCCCTGTCTAACTGCCATGTTATAACTGCCAGCGTACTTTGATACATGTACTTTGATTACATGTACATAAATGCCACCCCTGCATAAATACCTTCTCCAGGCTAGCTCTGAATTTATAGAAGGCCACTTCTAAGTTCTTCCTTTTTTTTTTCTTCTCTCCTTACTCGTTAGCAATCAATCAAACTAAGTTAGGACAGCAGGACACAATAAATGTATTTAGCAGATAAACAAGTGTCCAGGCCTACATGGATCATAAACCGCTTTGAAAAGTTACTTGACCTCAATAGCATAAGAGGACAAGCAGGGTGACTTGAAATAACTATATACCATTATATATGCTGCAAAGATGAATGATAGAGGTTGGACACATGCACAATTCAGTGAAGTTGCTGGAAATAGTTAAATACCATTATATATGCTGCAAAGATGAATGATAGAGGATGCACAAAACACAGCATCATGAATTCAATCGTACACCTGGCCAGTTGATTATTATATTGAAGTGTAAAAAGACAGAGTGCACTCGGTACAGGTATCAACAAATTTTATTTATTAACATACATACAAAAGTAAACTTTGTTACACCATTTGGTCTTGCCAGGCCACTCGTCCTAGATCTGAGTTGAAGTAGGCCGCAAATTGGTCCCTCATTTGGCCAACTTCAACGGATGACCTGAGAGGGTGCTGATTAAATTCTGGCAAGGGGTTAGGAGCGGCATCATCAAGTTCAAAATTCAGGTGCTCTCTAACCATAACAAAATTGTGTAGAACCACACAGGCCTTCACCACCTCATCCACTTTGTCCAGTTTCAGATTAATGGCTGTGGTTAAAATGCGCCATCTAGAGAAAAGTATACCAAAGGCACTCTCTACAGTTTTTCTTGCCCTGGCCAGCCCGTAATTAAAAACTCTTTTGTTGTGGTCCAAGTCCCTGCTGGAGTAGGGCTTGAGTATGTTTTGGCACATCTGGAATGCCTCATCCCCAACCATTACAAAGGTCTGTGGTGTACCTTCGGTGTTGGGAGGACGTGGCATGGGGAAATTGAACTGGTTGCCATACAGCCTCCGGCCCATGTCCGAGTTCTTAAAAGCCTGGGAGTCATTCCCACGCCCAAATGCACCAATGTCCACTGCAACAAACTTACAGTCTGCATCAGAAATGGCTATGAGTACTGTAGAGAAGTACTTTTTGTAATTATAGTACTCTGATCCAGTTCTTTTTGGTTTTATAATCCGGATGTGTTTCCCATCCACCGCACCCAAACAGTTGGGGAAATTGCAGACTGTCCAGAATCTTTCTGCATTTTCAATCCACTTTTCCACGGTGGGGAGGGGCAGAAATTCGGGACAGAGAACGTCCCACAAAGCCCGGCAGGTGTCCGCAACTATTCCCAACAAGGTGGAGATTCCAAGCCGGTACTGGAAGTGCAGTGAAGAGAGGGTCTCTCCAGTAGCCAGGAATCTGAGAAACAACAAAAATTAATATTTGTGTATCTGGAATTTTTACAACACCAAAAAATAAAATTAGAAACAAAAAAAAGGCATAAAAATAAATATTTAGCCTACATGGCATAAAAATAAGGCTGCAGCCTTTGGTTAAGTACATGGAAGAACAATAATTCATAGTACATCTGAGAGAACAAATAAAATTAGGCAGGCATTGTTTTTTAAATACTACGTACGGAAGGTGACCTCGAGCCGTTCCTCAGGAGGAATCGCACGACGGAGATGTGTGTCCTTTCTCCGGATGGCATCTTGGACACAACCTAGCAAATACATGAAGCTTTGTTGGGACATCCGTGTGTAATCAGTAAATTTATCCGGGTTTGCCTGGAGCTCGCTGTAGAGGGTGTGGTACGCTCCACGGCTCTCCTGGAGTTCAACAATCGGATGTATCCACAAACGCCGCCGCTGCCGTCTTCGCTGTCTCGCTCTCTCCCTTTGTTGATGGCAAGCAACTGCATAAGCCTGAGCCATCCTGATGTCCAGATCCAAGTTGAAGTAAAAAGTCTTCCAGCGCAGATCCATGTTGTCAAGAGAAAATCCAAGGAAATGTGAAGAATTCAGCTGTAAACTGGGTCTATATAAAGAATTTCCATAACACAAGCCCACTGCTGTCCCATTGGTGGTGTCTGATGCAAGAATTTTTCTAGAATTTTCCTCCTGTGATTATGACACCATGCGCATAAAAAACGCATACGCATGGAAAACGCTGGAAAACGCATACAAACGCTGCGTTTTTTGCCTTACCGCGCACGATAATGAGACAAAAAACGCAGCGTTTACAAGCGTTTGTATGCGTTTTTGTCATGCGTTTGATGTGCGCACCAAACGCAGCGCAGAAAAATGCTAGTGTGAAACTAGCCTTAGTGCTGGGTGTCAGCCGACACCAGGCTGCGATCAGCCGTGCTCCCCCCGTGAGCGCGGCTGATCGTGATGATGTACTATCCCGTCCATGGGCATTAAGGCCCAGGGTACCTGGATGGGATAGCACGTCATATGTCAGAAAGGGGTTAAAGTGAAGTAAAAGTGTGACACCCTTGTTCTCAGCAGCAGTCTGTGAGTCAGAAATGCTTCCAGGGGTCTCCCCATGCTGTTCTCCTTCCATTCAGCATGTTTTCTATCCATTTCAACATTTTCACTGCCTCCCAGACCTCCTTGTAGGGGCTGATGGAAAAGTGCTAGGAGTTACCATTGACAACCATTATGCTCGTTACTCGAAATAAGCATCCGCGCATGAGTAATTGCTTGGCTCAAGTAATCCAAGTGTTTTAGCGCTGGCTCATCCCTATCCAGCATAACAAGACATTTTGGACAGTTGTATGCTTTCAAGTTTGTGGGAACAGTTTTGGGAAGGCTTTGTGATAGAATGATTATGTGTAATTTGAATAATAATTCTGTCTTTATCATTTACCGTATGTATTGCACTTTATATTTCCAAACTGACTTTAAGGCATTGGGCATATCTTGGAATGTATGAATTTACTCATTTTATCATCTTCTGGCACATAACTGAATTTCATATACTGAAAATATTCCATTCAGCATCTACTCTATAAGCAGAGTTGGGAGGATTTGCTGCTAGGAATATTTCACTAAAATAGCTGTTATAAAATCTAACAAATAAGTCCATATTATGTGCTTGAAATGATCCTGAGCTATAAATTAAACCACACTGTATTGTTGCTCTGCTATATGAATTTTGTAGCATTTACCTGTATTTGCTAAAGCTGATGATTGTGTCCGTGTCTCCTATTTCAGCACCTTTTTTTCCTGATTTTGTAGCTTTTATTGTGTAGGCCTTTCAATAAAAATTCTAAATTTTATACAATTTTAATTTTCATTTCTTATTAGCTACGCTATACCTAGTTTTATTGTGATATATTCTATGCCATTAGAAGTGTTTTTCCCATTTATGGGTATAAACTTATGTTAAGACTTTTTAGTGATAAACACTCTAGAATCTAGTGGAAAATATTCCCAGAAAAGTGTAAACTCTTTTAGCTCCAAAAGTGTAACCAACTCCATACTAATGCCTATGCTATTCTAATGGGGTGTCATAAAATCTCCTATAGGTGTAATAGATACTTTTGTCTATACAGTATAAGTGACACTACTACAAAGATCTTAACTGATGCATAAGTTGCATCTGGCACTGCTGCCACATTTTACCTTGAACTGCATCCCAGACAACAATTTTGTGCTTGTCACCAGTTTTAGGAAAATATACTCTTTCCCCTGAATTTGATAGAGTGACACAACCACTACGGTCCTGAAAAGGGGGCAGTGTCTTGTGCTTTTCATCATATTCCAGATTCCACAGCTTGAGGTAGTAGGCTTGGTTGGAAGAAGAGACCAGTGTTTTTCCATTCAAGGCCAGGCCAGTGACTGGTACTCCCATCCCATAAAAACAGTCGATCAGAGTACCTCTCTTAGACAGGCTCCAGATCTAAAAGTAACGAAAATAAAAGATCATTTTACAATTCTACTTTCCATCTATTTTACAATGTGTATGGACTCAGATTTATTTTTAAAGAAAGATGGAAAGGTTGGAATGTAGGAGAATGGAGACGTACCATTCCCTATAACAGGCTTTCTACAGTTGTGCTCAAAAGTTTACATACGCCGGCAGAATTTTTGCTTTCTTTTCAGAGAATATGAATGATAACACCAAACCTTTTTCCCTACTCATGGTTAGTGGTTCAGTGACACCATTTATTGTCAAACTACTGTGTTTTCTCTTCTTAAATCATAATGACAACCCAAAACATCCATATGACCCTGATCAAAAGTTTACATACTCGGTCTGTATGATCCTATCTGGCTGCCTTTTCCGCGAATGTGCATGGAGTTGGCTGTAGCACATGCAGATACTACAACCTCCGGTTTGCTAGCTGAGTCCTTAGTTTCTGCACTAGTCCCCTACTGAGACCTGTTCCCTCCACCTGACTAAAGTCAGCGTGGATTCGGGCACCACGGGTGGATTACACACTTCCCATGCCCCTAGGACCCCTTCTGTTCACTTCTTTCTTCTCTAGTCCAGTCTAGGGACGAGCTCCTCACTGCTCCAGTTCCCAGCACTAACTGACTCCCTCTCTCACTGTCACTTCCTTCAGCTCTTCCCCTGCTGCTTTCTCCACCCACACCCTCTGCCCAGTCCCTCCCTGGCCTGGAGAGGTCTGGTGTTGGATGCAAGTGTCTGGGTTCAGGGTATTAGCCCCCTCCTTACCTGAGAACCGAGTACCACACCTCTGGCTGAGGTGCAGTACTGTGGCGACTGGACCTTCAAGGGTGCCACATATACAGTTCAACTACCTTTTCCTGTAGATCTGTTGACAATTCTTTTGCTTTCCCCATGACTCACAACCCAGAAACGTCAGTGGCTGGATGAAAGATGCAAGAGTCTGTCTGGACCTAAGCAACTCACTCAGCTTTTATGTACACACATGTAAGGGGGTGGCATTGCTATGGACAGTAGAGACAAACTGCCATTTTCAGAGACAGAACCCCCTTGGCTAGAGCAATGGGACATTTGGCTCTCCCTGCCATAAGACTGGTTTTGGTTTGCTCCTCCAGCTATGAAGAGGGGAGGGGCTGTTTTTCCAGTGAGTGTTCTGAACTGGGAGTCTGCAGGAAGCTGGTGTGCTGTAAGCTGTGAGGAGAAAAACATGCAGCTTGTAACTGACTGAACTTGTGGTGGATTTTGTATACTCTTCTGGGGATAACGAAGGTGTCTTTCCCGTGTTGCTGCGAGGAGCCATAAAGATATACAAAGAAGAAATTCAGAGGAGAGAATTCACCATTTCTAGGAGCAGGCTTGGAATCTTCACACAAGGACAAGACCAGGTTGCACAGAGCTTCCAGGGAGGAAGTCGCATCATCTTGCAGAGAACTGCAGGGGGTCCCCAGGAAGGAACTGAGACACCAACTTCACCGTGAGTGTTAACCCTGTGTGTGCACATGTTTAGGGCTTAGGATAGGCTGCAATAGACAGAGCACGGTAGCCATGCGGCCGGAGTAGCAGCGGCCAGATAAGCTACAGTTGAGCAGCAGCATAACTGTACTTTATTGTATTGTTTTGCCTTTTGAAAGAATACACTGATCTGTAATAGTTGGTGCACCGTGCCATTTGTACGGCCCAGCTAGAGAATATCACTGTCATGTCGGACGCTATTCACACCACGGCGTCCGGCAGGCAGCGGTAGTTCCATCTCCGTCCACTATAGCCTCAGTGGCGCCGGCTGGATTTTACTCAGGTTATCGGGGGTGTGATACAACACTCCGGGATCGGCTTTGCTGGGGTCAAAGGTCACGTGCGTTCAGCATGAAACTCAGGCGCAAAGCTGGGATTCGGGTGTAACTGACCCTGGGTCAGGTTTATTAATGGTGAAAGCAATGCAAAAGGAAATAAAACATAAAACAAATCCTTGCCTGTCCGGCACTAACTAAACAATGGACAACCTAACTACCAACTGGCGGGCTTCTCCCGTCCAGCCAAACCACAGTTGCAGTGGGCACTGCTTTCACTCACATGTGTCTCTCACACAGACAGGCTCTCTGTGTTCCCAGGTTGAGACACTCACACAACCACCTGGCATCCTTTTATATGCGCCTCCCATTATTCATTAGCAAGCAGGTGCGATACTGACCAGACTAGGCCACATAGGAAAGGAATCTGGGCGAGATATACCTGCCCTCATCCACTATACCCACGTGATTCTCACATATCCCCCCCTCTGCTCAGACCACTCCGGTCGAGCAATGATACCCGCCAAACAGTGCACTCGGGACAGGGCATCTGCATTTCCCATCTGTACCTCTGGGCGGTGCTCCACCATAAAAGTGTAGGCCTGCAGGGCAAGGAACCACCGGGTCACCCGGCTATTCCGTTCCTTGTTCAAGTGCATCCACTTGAGAGGGGCATGGTCAGTGATCAGCCTGAACTTTCGGCCCACCAGGTAATATTTGAGGGCCTCTAGAGCCCACTTAATGGCAAGGCACCACTCTTTTTCTACGACTGCATACCTTTGCTCGCATTTATTCAGCTTCCTGCTGAGATAGAGGACTGGGTGTTCCACTCCGTCCATCACTTGTGAGAGTACGGCCCCGATACTGGTATCAGAGGCATCCGTTTGTACCACAAACTCGCTGCGGAAGTCCAGAGTCACCAGTACGGGCTGAGAGCAAAGTGCCCGTTTTAGGCTATGGAAGGCTTCTTCAGCCGCTAAACTCCATTTAATCATGACGGAGTCTTTCCCTTTTGTAAGATCCGTCAGGGGGGTAGCGATGGCTGCAAAATTGGGTATGAACCGGCGATAATAGCCGGCGATCCCCAGGAAGGCTTGCACCTGCTTCTTGTTGACAGGTTGTGGCCAGTCCTGAACCGCCTGAATCTTATCAACCTGGGGTTTAACAACACCCCTCCCAATTACATACCCCAAATACCGGACTTCTTCTAGCCCGATGTGACATTTCTTGGGGTTCGCGGTTAGACCTGCCTCCCACAGGTCGTCAATCACAGCTTTTACTTTCTGGAGATAAGTTCCCCAGTCCAAGCTGTAAATGACAATGTCATCCAAATAGGCCAAAGCGTACCGCCTATGTGGCCTCAGGACTCGATCCATCAGTCTCTGGAAGGTCGCCGGTGCCCCGTGCAGTCCAAACGGCATATACACATACTGAAATAAACCTTCCGGCGTAGCAAATGCTGTCTTTTCTCTGGCAGCCTCAGCCAGAGGGATCTGCCAATACCCCTTTGTTAGATCTAGGGTCGTAATATACCGGGCTTTTCCTAGCCGATCTATTAACTCGTCGACCCAGGGCATAGGATAGGCATCAAATTTTGAGACCGCATTCAGTTTCCTGAAGTCATTGCAGAACCGGATGGTGCCGTCCGGTTTAGGAATTAGCACAATCGGGCTGGACCACGCACTGTGCGATTCCTCAATGACTCCTAACTCTAACATTGCCTTCACTTCTCGGGAAACGGCTTCACGGCGCGCTTCCGGGATTCGGTAGGGCTTTACGTGAACTGTGACACCAGGTTCCGTTACGATGTCATGTTTCATTAGCATAGTCTGCCCGGGTTTTTCTGAGAAAAACTTTTGGTTGTGAAGTAGAAACTGCCTGACCTCTGTCTTTCGCCGCTCCGAGAGAGTCTCTGCAACCCGTACCTCCGGTACGGTATGCGAGCAGACAGGACGGGCCAGCTCCGATTACAGGGCAGACCGATCCTTCCAGGGCTTTATCAGATTTACATGATAAATCTGTTCAGGTTTCCGTTTACCTGCCTGGTATACTTTGTAGTTTACTTCACCAACTCTTTCCTTGATCTCAAAGGGGCCCTGCCACTTTGCCAGGAACTTACTGTCCACCGTGGGGACCAGGATCAACACCCTATCTCCGGGTGCAAACGTACGGATCTTGGCGCCCCTATCATAGATTCTTTTTTGGGCTCCTTGAGCCTGTATCATGTGTTCTTTGACGATAGGCATAACAGCCGCAATACGGTCCTGCATTTGTGTGACGTGATCTATCACTGTTTTAAACGGAGTGACCTGACCCTCCCAGGTTTCTTTTGCAACGTCTAACAGTCCGCGAGGACGTCGGGCGTACAATAACTCGAAAGGCGAGAATCCCGTGGAAGACTGGGGTACTTCCCTGATGGCAAAAAGCAAATACGGAGTAAATAGTCCCAGTTCTTCCCATCCTTGTCTATCACCTTTCTCAGCATCTGCTTCAGAGTTTTATTGAACCGTTCGACCAACCCGTCTGTTTGAGGGTGATACACGGATGTGCGTAACGGTTCGATTTGTAACAATCGGCAGAGCTCCTTCATTACCCTGGACATAAAGGGGGTCCCCTGGTCGGTGAGTATCTGTTTTGGTATACCGACCCGACTAAACACATGCACCAGTTCCTTGGCAATCGTCTTGGTGGCCGTGTTACGCAAAGGGATGGCCTCCGGGTAACGAGTGGCATAATCCAAGATGACCAGGATATGTTGGTGTCCACGTGCAGACCATGGAAGGGGCCCAACTAAATCCATCCCAATCCTCTCAAACGGGACTTCAATAATAGGTAGGGGTACCAAAGGGCTACAGAACCGGGGCTTAGGTGCAGAGGCTTGGCAGTCAGGACAAGACTCACAATATACTCGAATATCGTGATGCATGCCTGGCCAAACAAAACAGTGTAATATCCTTTTGGTGGTTTTCTGGACTCCCAGGTGACCTCCCATCACATGTCCGTGGGCCAGGTCCAGCACCTGCCGCCGGTAGGGTTTTGGCACGACTAATAGTTGCACCGTATCTTCCCCCTTTTTCTCTATCTGATAGAGTAAATCATTCTCCAGAACCATGTAAGGATATGCCAGCCTAGAGCCAGGTTCTACGGGTACCCCATTTATCACTTTTACATTTGTCCTAGCCTGAGAAAGGGTAGGATCCTTTATTTGCTCGCTTTGGAAGTCATCTTTCTGAACTTCTAAATCCGGCAAACGGGGAGGTGGACGGCTGTCGGCCTCCTCCTCTTCCCCGGTCTCCTCCGTATCACCCGCCATGACTGAAAACGGGAACTGCAGGTCATTTCCCGCAGACTCTTCCCCAGAGTCTTCCGGGGAGACCTCTTCCAGGGGTTCGGGACCCACACGCGCCCTGGGAGAAGAATCATGTACACTATTACCCTGGGGTATCAACTGATTCTCCCACAATTGCCAGAAGTGGGGAAAATCCCGGCCCAGGATAACATCATGCAAAAACGCCGGGACGAGTCCCACTTTATGTTGCACAGACCCATAGGAAGTAGTAATGCATATGACCGTGGTGAGGTACGAACAGGTGTCTCCATGCACACACGTTACAGAAAATTTGTCTGATGGTCCAGTCGGGGCTGACACCAGACTGGCCTTCACCAGAGTCACCACACTTCCTGAGTCTAACAATGCCACCGCCTTTTTGCCATCAACAGTTAAATCACACAAGTGTTTTTCCACATCCTTTTGACCGGCATTCACACTCACTACCCATGCAACCATAGACATGCGGTTTTTAGAGTCTGTGAGGTCGCACTGCATGGGTTCAGTAGTGACCGGACAGTTCGCAGCAATATGTCCCATCTCTTGGCAGCAGAAACACCTAACGGGCCCCTTACTTAGACCATAGTTCGTTACTCTCGGCCTCGCAGTGCAGGCAGTCCCGTTTTCCTCCCCCACTGTCTTAGGGATTTTTCTTTCTCCCCTACTCCCTGGAACAGTCTTACCGGTTCCACGTGGAGATGATGAAGAACGAGGTGGGGTAGCGTCAACTCGGAGTCCTTCCGCCACGGAGTAACGTTCAACCAGATCCACCAGTTGATCTGCCGTCGTAGGATTTCCATGGCTTACCCACTTCCTCAGGGCTGGCGGCAGAGCTCTCAGGTACTTGTCCATGACGACTCTCTGGATTATCTCTGGCGCTGTCAGCACCTCGGGTTGTAGCCACTTCTTCGTCACGTGGATCAGGTCGAACATCTGTGACCGCGGTGGTTTATCCGGCTGATAAGTTCATTGATGCACTCTCTGTGCACGGACAGCGGTCGTCACTCCCAGCCGGGCCAAGATCTCGGCTTTCAATTTGTCAAAGTCCTGCACGGCTTCAGGCTCTAAGTCATAATAAGCCTTTTGGGCCTCACCGGAAAGAAACGGGGCAATCAGGCAGGCCCATCGTGCCTTCGGCCATTTTTCTCGCACCACCGTCCGTTCAAACGTGGTCAGGTATGCCTCGACGTCATCTTCGGTCGTCATCTTCTGCCAGTACCGACTCACGTGAATCACTCTCGACTCGGCTATCAGGTTAAGCTCAGGTAAGCTTGCCAAGCGCTGCGCCACCTGCTGGATAAGCGAACGATCGGTAACTGTCATGTCCACCAACTCCTTCAGCTGGGCCATCATCACCCGATTAGCTTCTTGCTGGATGGCGGTGGACTGTACCAGCGCTTTCACCACGTCCTCCATGCTCATGCTTGCAACGTGATGCCCGCATTCTCCACCACAATGTGATAAAACACTCCGGGATCGGCTTTGCTGGGGTCAAAGGTCACGTGCGTTCAGCATGAAACTCAGGCGCAGAGCTGGGATTCGGGTGTAACTGACCCTGGGTCAGGTTTATTAATGGTGAAAGCAATGCAAAAGGAAATAAAACATAAAACAAATCCTTGCCTGTCCGGCACTAACTAAACAATGGACAACCTAACTACCAACTGGCGGGCTTCTCCCGTCCAGCCAAACCACAGTTGCAGTGGGCACTGCTTTCACTCACATGTGTCTCTCACACAGACAGGCTCTCTGTGTTCCCAGGCTGAGACACTCACACAACCACCTGGCATCCTTTTATATCCACCTCCCATTATTCATTAGCAAGCAGGTGCGATACTGACCAGACTAGGCCACATAGGAAAGGAATCTGGGCGAGATATACCTGCCCTCATCCACTATTCCCACATGATTCTCACAGCGGTTAATCTAGCTGGAAATCAGGGGGGATGTTTGGTCACGCCCACGGTCTTTAAATAGTCGTGCTGGCTTGTGGGCGTCGCCAATTATAGCTTGTGTTTTATGCCAAGTGGTTCCGGTCTGGAGAGGAGGTGTTGGAGAGAGAAATTCGTATCTGGTGGCGTATGATCCGTTGTTACCTTTTCGCCTTCCTATATTTGTGTTTTGTTTTGCCCTGTTCACATTACTGTATAGTCCTGTGTGTAAGCGGCGCGGTGCGGTTTAAGTTCTCCCTGTCTGTCATTACTGTGTGGGCTTTGGTGGTTTGACGACTCACTGGGTGGAGGGTGGAGGGTTCAGCTTAGGGCTGAGCAGGAGATAAGGAAAGGTTGGAGGCTCAGGTATTTGCACCATTAGCAAAAACCCTGGGTTGAGGGTCAGACAGGGTTTCCCTAGTTGGAGGGACTCTGCAGGGGCCCCGGGTATTTCAGCCTTCTTTGACCTAAGCCCCGCTTAACATTATAATCGGCCTCAACATTTTGGTAGTCCATGGATTCCATGACTTCCATAAACCGCCAGTTGGCGGCGCTGTCATTACAGGTCACCGAGTTGAAGGGGGCAGTTCAGCAGCAGGGCCTGGTTGTAGCTAATGTGCAAGCGGCTTCTGCTGGTGCAGGTGCAGAGCCAAAGATTCCGCTGCCTGAACGATTTTCTGGGGAACGCAGCAAATTTGTCATCTTTCGGGAGGCCTGCAAGTTATACTTTCGCATGCGCCCGTCTCCTCAGGTAATGAGGCTCACCGGGTGGGTCTGGTGTTATCATTACTGAGTGGGGACCCTCAAGCATGGGCGTTTTCCTTACCAGCCGACTCTGCTACGTTTCATTCGGTTGAGAATGTTTTTTCAGCACTTGGGCTCATTTATGATGATCCCGACAGATTGGCTCTGCCGGAATCTAAAATCCGCGCCCTCCGTCAGGGGGAACGTATGGCGGAAGACTATTGTTCAGAATTTCGCCGTTGGGCAGTAGACACACAGTGGAACGACCCAGCGCTGCGGAGTCAGTTTATTCATGGGGTTTCAGAAAGAGTTAAACAGGCCCTCCTGATGTATGAGACTCCTGCATCGTTAGAGTCTGCCATGAGTTTAGTTATTCGTATTGATCGCTGTTTGCGTCAAGGGGCGCAGGAGACGCTGCCCCTGGGGGAAAGCAGGGGTGCAAGTGTGGTTGTGGCAGGTGAGCCCACGGAACCTATGCAAATCGCTGGGGTATCACATGTGCAGCGTCGCGTTCCTGGTTTCAGGAAGCATGGAGCATGTTTTTACTGTGGTAAAAGAGATCATTATGTAAATGCTTGTCCTGTGCTACCAAAGAAAGTCGCACCGGCGGAAAACTGGTAAGCTCAGAGGGTATGGAGGAGGCCCAACTGAGCGTATGCATATCCTCCATGATGGTATCTCAATGTATGCTCCCTGTCAGGGTTATTATTGCGGGCAGAGAGCTACCCATATCAGTGTTTGTGGATAGCGGTTCCACCACCAATCTCATGGATGAGGAGTTTGCACGCACGGCAGGTTTTAAGATCGAAAAACTCCCTCATCCTATTCGCGTGGTTACCATTAATGCCACTCCCCTCCCACAGGGGGAGATTACTGAGTTTGTAGCTGAGGTTAAACTCCACATTGGGGTCCTACATTCTGAGTGGGTTACATGTAGGGTACTCAATCTCCCAGCACAAATGGTCCTGGGTTTCCCATGGTTGTCCAAGCACAACCCGGTGATTGACTGGAGAACCCAGGACATAGTCCAGTGGAGTGGTTTCTGCCAGGAAAATTGCTTGGCCACATGTGTGTCCGCCGTGAAGTCCAGCCGTCCAGCCTTCCGGAGGCATTGCTGGATTTTGCGGACGTATTCTCTGAGAGGGGTTGCTCAGAACTACCTCCAAATCGAGCCTATGACTGTGAGATTAGGTTAAAACCCGGGGCCAAATTGCCAAAGGCGAGGATGTTTAGTATTTCGGGTCCGGAGAGACAAGCTCTTAAAGACTACATCGCGGAGAGTCTAAGTAAAGGGCACATCCGGCCTTCATCCTCACCTGTAGCAGCGGGGGTTTTCTTCATTACGAAAAAAGATGGGGGGTTACGCCCGTGTCTGGATTTCCGGGAGTTAAACCAGATTACGGTCCGTGATCCCTACCCGATGCCTCTGATCCCTGATTTGTTCAACCAGGTGGCTGGTGCGAAGTGGTTTTCCAAACTTGACCTCAGGGGGGCATATAACCTCATAAGGGTCCGTCAGGGGGATGAGTGGAAGACGGCGTTTAATACCCCTGAGGGTAATTTTGAAAGCCTAGTTATGCCATTTGGGTTGACAACCGCGCCTGCTGTTTTCCAACATTTCATAAATGATGTATTCGCTCATGTGCTGGGGAAATTTGTGATTGTGTACCTGGATGATATCCTCATTTATTCGAGCGACCGGGACACTCATTTAGAGCATGTCAGGCAGGTGTTTCAGTTTTTCCGTGAGAATAAGCTCTATGCTAAGCTTGAAAAATGCGTATTTTTTGTTCAGGACTTGCCTTTTTTGGGATATATTGTGTCCGCCGCAGGGTTTAAAATGGACGCCGCGAAGGTGCAAGCGGTGCTGCGATGGGAACGGCCGATCTAAAAGCGCTCCAGCAGTTCCTTGGGTTTGCCAACTATTATAGGAAGTTTATTAAGAATTTTTCTACTATAGCCAAACCGCTCACGGACATGACGAAAAAAGGTACCAATCTCGCTATCTGGTCTGAGGATGCGGTGCGTGCATTTGAGCTTC
Source organism: Dendrobates tinctorius (assembly GCF_039654945.1). NCBI lineage: Eukaryota > Metazoa > Chordata > Amphibia > Anura > Dendrobatidae > Dendrobates > Dendrobates tinctorius. The sequence goes on from NW_027361943.1 coordinate 2,888,538, forward strand.
TGAAAAACCGTTTTGCTTCAGCCCCCATTCTGGTGCAACCGGACGTATGTAAACCTTTTACGGTGGAGGTCGATGCGTCTGAGGTGGGAGTGGGGGCTGTACTGTCACAGGGCTCGTCCTTGAGCAATATGCGTCCATGCGCCTACTTCTCCAAGAAGCTGTCGCCTGCCGAGCGGAATTACGACATCAGCAACAGGGAGTTGTTGGCCATCAAATTGACTTTTGAGGAATGGCGACACTTCCTAGAGGGGGCGGCCCACCAGGTCACAGTCATCACCGACCATAAAAACCTGCTCTATCTGGAGTCGGCCAAGCGTCTGTCTCCCAGGCAGGCTCGCTGGGCATTGTTTTTTACACGTTTTAACTTTCTGGTGACTTACCGTCCTGGGGCTAAAAACACCCAGGCGGATGCCTTGTCCAGGTGTTTTCCGGGGGGAGAACCTCGGGAAGATCCAGTACCCATCCTCCAGGAAGATGTAGTGGTTTCGGCTCTCACGACTGAGGTAGAGGCGGAGATTGCCGAGGCCCAGGAGGAGGTACCACCAGGACTTCCCGCTAATAAGTCATTCGTCCCCCTTCATCTTCATCTTAAAGTGTTGGGGGAACACCACGACTCTGTCCTGGCCGGTCATCTAGGGGTTAGGGGCACCTTGGAGCTGGTATCGCACCGCTTCTGGTGGCCAAAAATCCGGCAGGACGTGGTCTCGTACGTGACAGCTTGCATCACGTGCGCCAGGGCCAAGTCGCCCAGAACCCATCCTGCTGGCACTCTACAGCCTCTGGGGGTACCTAGTAGGCCATGGACAGAAATCTCCATGGACTTTATCACGGACTTGCCTGCCTCGGCGGGGAACACGGTCATCCTGGTGGTGGTTGATCGATTTTTGAAGATGGCGCATTTTGTGTCGTTGCCTTCCTTGCCCAACGTGAAGACGTTAGCTCAGGTCTTTGTGCAGGAGGTGGTCAGACTACACGGAGTTCCGTCGGACATAGTGTCTGATAGGGGGACCCAGTTTGTGGCGAAGTTTTGGAAAGCTTTTTGCTCCCGATTGGGGATCAAGTTGTCTCATTCGTCGGCGTTTCATCCGCAGTCAAATGGGCAATCTGAGCGCAAGAACCAAAATCTGGAGCAGTATTTGCGATGTTTTGTGTCTGACAACCAAGAGGAGTGGTCAACGTTCCTTCCCTTAGCCGAGTTCGCATTAAATAATCACTGCCAAGAATCATCGGGAGAGTCTCCGTTCTTTTGTGTTTATGGGCACCATCCTCAATTTTGTACCTTGCGTCAGAGGGGCTCTAGGGGCGTCCCGGAGGAGGACCGGTTAGGAGTTCAACTATCATCGGTCTGGAGGAGTGTGAAACAGCGATTGCTGAGCATGAGTGCAAGGTACAAATGTGTGGCTGATGCTAGACGCGTGCCAGGTCCGGACCTGTGTGTGGGTGATTGGGTGTGGTTAGCTACTAATAACATAAAACTCAAAATTCCATCATTGAAATTGGGTCCAAGGTTTATTGGCCCTTTTAAGATTGCTGCCATCATTAACCTGGTTGCTTATCGGTTGGAACTTCCTGCGGTATACAAGATACACAACGTGTTTCACAGGGCTTTATTGAAAAAGATGGTAGGCTCTGTGGACACGACGCCGATGCCACCTCCAGTCATGGTGGATGGCGATTTAGAGTTTGAAGTCTCCAAGGTGGTGGACTCTCGAGTACTGCGCCGTTCTCTTCAGTATTTGGTACACTGGCGGGGGTATGGTCTGGAGGAGAGGTCTTGGGTACCAGCCTCGGACATACATGCGGATCGGCTGGTCAGTTCGTTTCACCGCCGTCATCCGGACAAGCCGGGTCCTATGAGTCTTGAGGGCCCTGGGGTCCCTCGTAGAAGACGGGGTACTGTCATGTTGGACGCTATTCACACCACGGCGTCCGGCAGGCAGCGGTAGTTCCATCTCCGTCCACTATAGCCTCAGTGGCGCCGGCTTGATTTTACTCAGGTTATCGGGGGTTAATCTAGCTGGAAATCAGGGGGGATGTTTGGTCACGCCCACGGTCTTTAAATAGTCGTGCTGGCCTGTGGGCATCGCCGATTATAGCTTGTGTTTTATGCCAAGTGGTTCCGGTCTGGAGAGGAGGTGTTGGAGAGAGAAATTCGTATCTGGTGGCGTATGATCCGTTGTTACCTTTTCGCCTTCCTATATTTGTGTTTTGTTTTGCCCTGTTCACATTACAGTATTGTCCTGTGTGTTTGCGGCGCGGTGTGGTTTAAGTTCTCCCTGTCTGTCATTACTGTGTGGGCTTTGGTGGTTTGACAACTCACTGGGTGGAGGGTGGAGGGTTAAGCTTAGGGCTGAGCAGGAGATAAGGAAAGGTTGGAGGCTCAGGCATTTGCACCATTAGCAAAAACCCTGGGTTGAGGGTCAGACAGGGTTTTCCCTAGTTGGAGGGACTCCGCAGGGGCCCTGGGTATTTCAGCCTCCTTTGACCTAAGCCCCGCATAGCAATCACTTTTGTAAATTGTTTTATGTCATTGCATACCCCTGTTTACACTTTCCTACCACTGCATTCCTTGCCTGTAAATAAATTAACCCTTTGTTGTTTGCACCTCATCTTGCGTACTGTAGTCTCCCTGCATTGTGGTGGTCCCCCGGCCATCGCTTCACAAACACTGATTACAAGCAAACAGGTCACAGGTGAATATGTTACCTTTAGTAGCCATTCAAACCCATTTTTGTCAACTTCTGCGCATGTTATTGGGTCAAAATCACTAGGGTATGTGAACTTTTGATCTGGGTCACTTGGATGTTTTCGGTTGTCATTATGATTTAAAAAGAGAAAACAGTAGTATGACAATAAATGGCTTCACCTAACCACTAACCATGAGTGGAGAAAAAGTTTTGGTGTTATTATTCATATTCTCTGAAAAAAAGGCCAAGAAAGCAAAAATTCTGCCGGGGTATGTAAACTTTTGAGCACAACTGTATATAGACCTCAACCCACTCAGGGAGTTACTAAGTTTGTTACTTGGGCTTGCAATTATCACAGACAGGGTCAGAGCTCCAATAGCCAAATAGAAATGGTATGTGACATCTGACCCATAAATGCTGTGATGTTTGTGTTTTATGGTTAGCAGGATCCAACATTACAAGTTACTTTATTATCCCTGTCGCTTTCTCTAAAAGCATCTGCATAAAATGTTATGCTCTTTTGGAATGAATAAAGCAAAACTTTGGACTTTTATCTGTAAAGTGTCATTAGCATCCTCAGCCCCATAATACAGTCCAGACCATTTACAGCATAGATTATGATAATGGAATACATAAAGTTCTGTCTTACTAACTCGTATGGTTTCATCTTGTGATCCTGTTAATATAAGATTCTTCTCACTGTGGATGGCAGCAGTTTTCACCAGATCTTCATGTTCTAGACAAGAATCTAGCAATCTCCTTAATGTGTTAGAATCAGCTCTGAATACCTGCACTTGTTTGCCGAATCCTAGTAAAATAGATATGCATAGAATATTATCTCAGGTTGGGAAATACCGTAGTGAAAAAGTGTTTTTCAAAGACACTTGTTAGAGAGATATATAGGGCCTTAGGTATGTGTAGACCCTAAATTGAGGTGTTGCAGGTAACTTTTTTTTAGGTATTTTCGAATATAACAGAACCTTGGTTAATTGCTATGGCCAATGCTTATACCTGTACTGATCTTCCATAAATGAGGTCAGTAATGTCAGCCTGCACATGTCAAAATTCCGACTGTTGGAACTATGGCAGCACTTACCAACAGCAAAGATTGACTCATCATCACCCACTACTACAAAGGTCAGCGCACTGGGCATCTTCTCAGTTGAAATACCACCTCCAGAAGAAATCTAGGGATAAACAACATATATAATAACCATTATGACATCTGAATCCGGAAACATTTAGATTTATCGGTATAAAGGCCAATGCTTGGTTTACATACTGTCATACTTCTGCTGTTGGGTCTAGAACCTCAACTATGCGGACTAATAGTGTATCCCACAGCTCATATTCTCTACAATATAAAGATTGGTATATTGAAGGACTAGAACTTTCTACCTACTTGTCTTGGTTCCAGCTACAGTTCGTGTATTCCTTCCCCTACCTCCAGCTCCCTCTGCTCTAGTATATGTTGGATTAGCATGGTGCACACTCATGTTATCATTCTAGGCCTTTTAAGATCAGACCAGGTGCCTGCACACTAACTGAGTATTCAGGTCATGCTACTTCCACATGTCTGCAATCTAGCTTAGTCATAAGACTAACTCAGCTCTGCACTGTCTGCACATTTGTCTCTGCTACATCAAGGTTCTTATCTGCGGCCTCAGATCTGTTATTCCAAAGTGCTTTCCACACACTCAGCTCTACTACATTTAGGTGCCAGTGTGCCTTCTCAGCTGTTTCAAGTTGCTGTCCACATGCTTGACTTTGTTGCATTGGAGTAATTGTCTGACTACACAACTGTGTTGCTTCAAGGTTCTTTCTACACACTCTGCTCAGCTGCATAAAAGTACTTGTTTGTTAATACAACTCTGATGTTCCTGTATTCTGTCCATACACTTGAATCTGCTACATCAAGGAACCTGCCTATCTATACGACTCTGCTGTTCCAAGGTGCTTTCTACACGCATAGCTTGCTCTTGCAGTGAGACTCGTATAGCATGTGAAGCTCTGCTGTTGCACATTCTGTCCAGAATATCCAGCTCTACTGATCCTCAATGTTTCATCTGCTGTCTGGCCTATCCAACTCCATTGCATCAACACCTCTGGTGCAAGCTGCTCACCCGCATCTATGGCTTAGCGAATCCGCCCTACCAGGTAAGCCACAACAAAACTAATCTCTCTAGCACAAAGTTTCTCATACTGTATGGCAAACACCAGTTTTAAGTGAGGCTCAGCCCGCTAGACATTTTTGACAGACTTTATCATATGCCTATCCCTAGCTGCACCGATCTTTGATTTAGTAACACAATTGATTTATTTTGTGCCTGTTCCCTTAATGACCGTCAATACATCTTTTAACTGACCTGAGATATAAGGGAATATCATCCCCATACAGGTGACCATCAAGCAGCTGTCGGCTGTACACTATAGCTGACAATTTGCTGTATCACAAACGATCAGTGTTGTCACCGTCCATATCTGCTTAACCCCTTAGATTCTGATTTCAATACTGACTATATCATATAAATGTTTAAAACAGTGTGGCTTCTCCCTCTTTATCCTCATTGGCACCCTGAGATCATGATTGTGTGGTCCTGATGCTTGACATGGCAATTCATGAGCAAATAGCGGCTTTAGAGTCTTCCGTCTATAGCGGCCTGTTCAAAATTTAGTGACGTTTAGATGGTAAAAATCAACTATTTCATTCCTATCATGCCACTTTGTGTTAATTCCTGAAAAGCACCTGAAGGGTTAATAAACTACCTGACAGCAGTTTTCAGTATGTCAGGGGGTGCAGTTTTTAAAATAGTATCACTTTTGGGGGTTTTCCAATACATAGGACAACCTAAAGTCACTTCAAACCTGGATAGGTCCCTAAAAAAATAATTTTGGAAATTTCTTTGAAAAAGTAAAAAAAATTGCTGCTATATTTTTAAATCTCCTAAAATGCTAAAAAAATAAAATAGCAATTTACAAATGGTGCTGGTGTAAAGCCGACATGTGGGAAATATTATTTATTATTGTTTTGCTATGGTATGACCATTTGGATTAAATGGATTATCATTCAAAGTTTGAAAAGTGCTATTTTTTTAAATTTTTTTGTCAAATTTCTGATATTTTTATACATAAACACAAAACACATCGACCTAAATTTATAATTATCATAAAGTATAATGTGTCACGAAAAAACATTCTCAAAATCACTGCAATTTGTCAAAATATTCCAGAGTTATTACCACAAAAAGTGACACTGGTCAGATTTATAAAATTTGGCTCCGTCACTAAGGGGTTAATGTTATTCAAAGATCAATTTTTTTACATGGATTTCAACCAATGATGAAGCACAGATATCACCACTTCTGGCTGTGAAAGATAGTGAACACGGACTCTAACAAAAGTACAGTTACCGGAAAGTCTTAAAATTAGGCATGGCCTAGTGCCATCATGTGCTTTACGCTATGGGTGCACACTGCACATCAAATTGCAGGATGCCTAAATAATGCAGAAAATCCAGAAAGATGCATGACATCCAAATAATTGTGTTTACCATCTTAAGCATTTATCATTTATTACCAGTGCTAAGGAGCCATCTTTGAATCCGACCACCATCTTTCCATATTTTGGAATAATACAGTTACAGACTGGGTATGCTGTTTCCTCATCAATTCCAGGTAACTGTCGTGAACCTTTTAATTCTCCTGTTGCATGGTCCCAGAGATGTAAAGTTCCTCCCTCAGTTACTGTCATCAGGATCTTTTGGGGGGTGAACACTGCAGCTTGCAATGGAAACCCAGGAACACCAGGTGTAAAGGATAATACAAGCTCCCCAGATTCAATGTTCCATCCATGGACCTACAAGAAGAATTAATAAGATCCTGTACTGTATGGCTGACAGGTAATTTACATAGGTTTATAGAAACAAGATCAGCCTCTTTCATAAGCTCAGATGCCCCCCACCTCACGGAGGTTGAAGATACCCCTGGTATATATGTGTGCTTTCGACACTGTACAGAAAACGTCAAGCTGAAGTTTGGTCATTCAATCAACAATGTAGTACAGGGGTGTGAGATATGGGAAAATGATATCTAAATGATATCATTTTGATTTCTGAAGGAATTCCCCATCAAGATACAGTTTGGCCCAAAAATACTTGCTTCATACCACTCACCCCTTCTACCTTGGCATTCATTCCCCAGGATCAATGTTTTTCTTTAATTAAACTCCAGGAACAAGCCCTCTGGAGCTCTGTGACTAGCAATTAGCACAAGGGTTTGAGCTCTTGTTCATCTTCAGCCAAACTGGATTCTTTTTTCTAACTCAAGCACCACAGGTCACAGCAAGGCTCTGAGGTTTTGAATCTGGAAAATGATCTATAATAACAGAATGCAATATCTCTGAGCCTAGCTGAGCACATTCTCGGAACCGGCATTCCTTCCCCCACATGCCTGTGCCTGGCAGCCACCTGTAGACCTCTGTTATGGAGTGATGAAACATAGCTACCAGGAATTACATACGGTAGGCATATTTGGTCTCCCTGCACAGACAAAATCCAGTGGAACCCAGTGGCGGTGCAGCCGACCCTTTTGGAGCTACGAGCGGAAAGTTATGGGTCATCCGTGGCTCTGCCTGGAAAATCATACTCTCAGATATGGGAATTATAACCAATGAAAAGATCCAAAAAAAATCAATGTGCCACACACAATAATATCAAACCCATCTGTTCCATGAATGGTAACCAATGAACAGAAAAAAAGCACAATATAAAAATATTAAAATAATTTTATTACTCCACATGAAAAAATTCTTTACATAACAAAAAATTAACAAAAATTAATGACAAGCTAAAGTAACCTCCATAGTGGGAGGCTAAAGGCTACTTTAAACACATCAATCAAAATTCAAAAAGCATCTGGTGCTTGCCCTTTAAATTCTCATAGCTAAGGGTTAATTACACATCAGCTTCCATTATATTACAAAAAGCCCAACCAATGCACAGCAAAATGAAATGGAGCAAAGAAAATGTCATCCCCAAATGCTATGGACAAGCAACCATAATGAATAATATAATCAAAAGAACTTACATGTGTGGAGCCTAATGCCACATCCCTCACCCCAATGTGCGTTTCATCCAGGGGTCGGTGCAGAGTGTGGGAGGGAGCAGCCTAGGAGATAAGTGGCAGCTCCTCATTTTGAGCTTAGTTTTCTACTGGCGGGAGAATCCATTAGCTGATGTGGCCAGGAAAACCAACTAACTAAGATTTGGACCTGTGATCCATCAGTGCCTCCCTGTGGTCGCATGCTACATAACACGGTAATTACAACCTATCTGTATCCTATCCTTGTACTACACTCTTGACTGTATACCTGTATATTGTTCTGTAAATATATGCCTGTTTATTTCTAGTGAGCCTTTTGATGATTAAATATAAAATAAATTTTAGGCTGCTCTTTTATCTCGATACATGAATCCCCACGTCTGCATGCTCTTTTGGTTATTATATGCTACCCGGGTTGGTTTCTGACCTGATATAAGCCTGCTGACGGATGGGACTTATTTCAAATGAGGAACCGGTGGCAGCAGACCATACTGTTTTAGTGAGGAACTCTGGCAGTGACGGCCGGGAGGTTTATATATATATCCCCAGCCTGGACAGGTGATATATATCCCCCCTCACTGGGAGTGCCTCAATAACTCGTACCTATAAGGGAAGCCTTTCAGGTGACTATTTGCCCTCGGTGCAGTTCCCTGACAGACCTGGGGCAAGTGGTAGCACCAGAGGGCTGATCCCTGCTGGGTCCTTCTCTCCCCTGCCCCCCGAGGTGAGCGAAGTCGACAACACCTTCCCCTGTGCGATCCGTCACAAGGGGTTTCCTGAGGCTGTCATGTGTAGCCCACCGGGCACTAGAAGTCCCAAGACGTCCTTGGGCAGCAGAAAACAGACTAAAGAAGGAGCACGCCTGCGCCCCTAAACCACATCACGCCGGCAGTGTGTTAGCGCACAGTGTGTCGGCGTATAGGTCCTTATTTCTATGCTGCGTGTTCACTAGCGGCATGTCAATATAGAGAGAAGGAAATTTTTTAACCCCTTCAGGACATCTGTCAGAAGCCAAGAAAGGTAGCGGTAGATTTTCCTTTTTTTAAATTATTATTCACATATTTGTACAAAAAATATAAAAAACAGACAAAACATCGATAATCATCATTGCCATATCACCGGTCACCAACATGTGCACAGTGCAACCAATACTATTTCATTATGTTTGTTACCCCAGACAGAGAAATCCATTTTGGCACTAGTTTCATGACTCTTCTGATTATAAAATTACTTTCTTTGCTTTTTATCTCATTTGCCTGGCTTGGGGACAATTATTTCACCTTAGATCCAGTAGCTGAGTATATAATCCTAATCTTCTCATCCACATGTAGATAAGCATTTTCATAGTTTGTGTGATCTTCTTGAATGCACAAATACTTTTTACCAGTTATTAGATTCCATAAAAGCAATGTATGATCCAAAGAGCCAGAAACAGCTTTAGTCCCTAAACCGAAAACCTTTACACATCGTATTCCAGCTGTAAGAGAAGATAGATATGCCATGATTATTTACTAGGTTTCAGGCGGATGTATTATAAAACAGACAGATAAGCTGATATTTTCTCATTTCTCCAAAAAAGGATAAAAGGAATTTTTATAGTTAAAATGTATACTTTATTGAAATTGCATATATAGTAAACAAAGTGACAATAAAAACACGTTGACTACAAAACAGAGAGTTTTAGCAAGGACACAGTACATATGTTTAGTATCAAAAATAGGTACATTTGTATGAATGCACAAGTCAAACAAATAGAAAATTACAGACACGATGGTCAGTGTACAAAATAGTACCAAGCACAGAACATCAGCACCTATATATAGATTCACATAAATTTACATTAGGGTGCTCTCACACTGCATCTAGTACACACTCGGTGGTCCCATCGGGGCATACATCCGAACTCCCCAATACAAAACAGGATTTGAATGTATGCACTATCGGTGCCAAAGGCCATAATGTTGACGGCAAAGCAAATGTGCGCGCTACAGTGAATCATTTTTAGTGTGTATGCCTACTGGAGGAGAAGACTCAGAATCAGTCTACTACTTCTGCTGTACTCATACCCACACTCAGAAGCAATCTACTATGTCTCAGCTGTAATCATACCCAATCTAGGCCGGGGTCACGCAACCGTATATCTCTGCAAGACAATCAAGCCAATTATGCTAATGGCACTCTGCTCAAACTCTGATCAGAGTTTGATCCGAATGTCATCTTAAGGGGGTTTTACGCATAGTGATATCGCGAGCAATATTGCTAAAGCATCACCGATTTGTTGACGCAGCAGCGATATCGCTATGTGTGATACTTACCTCCGACCGGCTCCCCCGCTGTCTGTCGTTGATTGCGCGAGAACGTGCAGCTCCATTTCTCATCGGGCGCTTCCTGCTGGGCTTCCTGCTGGCGCCGACGAGCGACGCGTGGACGCGGACTGGAGGAAGTCAGGATCGCCACGTCTGAAAGGTAAGTAACGACCGCTGTATCGCTGCTGCATCGCTGTGAGATCTGCCTGTTTGGCAGCTCACTAGCGACTATTTAGCAATGCACCAGCGATCCTGACCAGGTCGTATCGTTGTCAGGATCGCTAAATGTAAAGGGGCCTTTAGTGTGATCTGATTCTCTTACATGTTAGAATCGTATCACAGGTGCGGAGGAGACCGAAAACTTAATTTCTCCATCTTCTCCATTGTCTGAGTCAGCGGTAATGGGGCTGCACTGATTCAATTTTTTCCACACTGATTCAGTCTATGGAAAATAATTGCAGCTCTGCATTGCCCTATAGTATAAGAGTGATCTGAGTCTATCCAATAAAACATTAGATAGCGCTCTGCTGTGTTATTGGCTCATATGAGCGAGCTCTAAGGCCAGGCAGCAGTGCCGAGTATTGATGCCAGAGACTCGTGCAAGTTTCTTGCATCACTCTCGCAAGTGTGACCCCTGCCTAAGGGTAAAAATCTAGTGGACAGGTTTGCTTTAAATGTGTTTATGCAGCTACCTGAGTGGCCAGTGAGTGTGTGGATGACCTCAATGTGATTGATATTCCAAACTATCATGGTCCCATCATCAGATCCGACTAGAAGAAGATCCTTTTCAGGATATACTTCTATTACTGTGATACCTAAAAAAAAGTAAAAGGTATGTTATACCCAGTGTTCCTTCTAGAAAGAAAATTGTTAAAACAACATATTCATTAGGATCAACAAACCAATAACAACTCCGCTGATCTTAATGTTTTGAGCCTACTTCATTATTGTATTTATGCCTATTTTTTAAATAAAATTTTTCTTGATTTAAGGTTGTTTCTGTTTTGTGACAAATCCTTTTTTTAAGTTGTGCCTATTTTGAAGTCTACAGTATTGTAGTCATCTTTTTTTTCCCTCTGCTGGCTAATGAGGGTCTTGTTTTTGTAAACTGGATATTTGCGAACAATTCATTTTTTTTGCTTTAAGTACACTCCAGAGAAATGTTTTTACAAAAGTTAAGGTTACGTATGACATTTTAATGAATCGTGCAACTTTTTGCTGTAAAAGGCGCAAAAAAAGGTAAAGACGAAAATGAAGAACATTTTTTTATCTTGTACACAGTTCATGAACCATGTGCGCCATTTCGAAGAATTTGGCACTTAAAACAGCAAATATTACCACAAGACAAAAAAGAAAAGGTGACTTAAAAAAACCCCAAAATGATGAATCGGGCCATTGATCTCTGTCGTTCTTAGAATACACAGCTTAGAGGCAACATACCGCTGAGCATAGTTACAAAAAAAAGTTATCTAAAGTAAAAATAACTTTAAAAATAAGACTTTTACCCAGATTATGCCACAAAACAATAATAAAAAGTGTTGTCTGAGAACCAACCACCTGGAATTGTATGAGATTTCACATATCTGTGCATCCTTTTCACAAAGTAGCTCAAGAATACTTCTTCGGCCGGGGTCACACTTGCGAGTGTAATACGAGAAGCTCGTACGAGTCTCTCGCATAAATACCCGGCACTGCCACCAGCACTCGGGAACGGAGTGTGCGGCTGCATAGAAATCCATGCAACCGCACACTCTGGTCCTGAATGCCAGTGACAGTGCCGGGTATTGATGTGAGAGACTCGTCCGAGTCTCTTGCATCACACTCGCAAGCCTTCTGACCACCATCCTACCCTTTTCATTGGATCAAGCTAATCATTTTGACTTTGTCAGTTGACAACCTGATTCAACTAAGCTTTAATAGAAATAAGGTGGCCTACTACCTTAAAGTTAAAGATGATCTGTCGCTTACTATAAATTTTTTTACTTGGTGTAAATACCACTCTTTCCCTAAATTTGGGAATGTTTGCTCCTCCAACTGTCCATTCCTGAGATATTATCCCTCTTCCCTAAATATAAGTCTTGTCTTTTTAGTGAAGTGTGTGTGGTCTTCTCTATGGGAAATTACAGTGACAGGTCTTCTTTAATAAGCAATAAACAATGTTATAAGACAAACCCTTAGTAACTTAATTTTTAAAGATTTTTCTGGTCACAATTCACATACCTTTTTTAAATCCTGTAAGGGTGGTTTGCAGGGGACCTCCAGGTGGCTGGAAAAATCCACATATAGGAATAAAAGTAGGATTTGAGTACTGATCAAACCAGGCAAAGCATTGCTGGCACAGATTGCCAATCAACGATGGATAGGATGATTTAAAGAAATGCAGTCTTGCCAATAATTCCACATAAATGATGCAAGGATCTGTTATAACATGACAAAAACATTTCTTTTATTAGAGCATGTAATTCATTGTATGAGGTCAACTGCTCAATATACCCAGTGGTTTTGAAATCAAAATATTAGCTACTGTTTTGCCATCAATCTGTAAACTTCTGCCTCCCATCTCAAAGCCCAAGTAATTATTCCACGGATTTTAAATGGGGTGTAGCTATATAGGAGGCACAGACATTGCAGTTGCACCGAGTCTACTGCAAGTGGGAGCTACATATAGTCCATATGCTACACGAGAAGTGTAGACAATAAATAACATGTAATATTTGGGGGAATATGTTACAAATTTGGAATTAGTGTTTCATGTTAGAATCTTTTTGCTTACATAAGTGAACAGACTAGCTCCAGGGTGGACTGGGCTGGGGGACAGATGCCCCCCGGGCCACTCTCCCGCAGATGTCCAGGGCCGTCTAGCTCCAATATTGATGATTGTCATTCATTATTCATTATATATTAGGGCTCAGCCAATATATTTTGCATTTCTGTTCACAGATTATGGTAATCGGCATCTAAGCTTTCTATGTCAGACACATCCATTGTTCTAAAGAACCAAGAATGATTAGAGCCACAAGTCACAGATACCCACCAATGCGTCCCTCAATAAAATTCATGGTAGGTTGGAAGAGCCGAAGAGCATCACGGACAAGCTTGACCTGTTCATTTTGCACTCTTTCCATGCACATATCAAAGTCTTTGATCATACCATTGATTCCACATGAAACAATTTTGCTAGATATCCAGTTCATATTGCCTGGGAATAGAATTTTTATTTTTACATTAATCATTTCATTTAAAAAAGAAAAGTCTGCGTAGGAAATTAATAAATTGTTTTCTGTAGATTAGGACAGTGTTTCCCAACCACGCACCTTGAGTATGGTCATTATAACATTATAAGTGTTATACACTTAGCACAATTTTACACCTACAGTATAATACATATCACACAAACCTAAGATTTCCTGCTCTAGTTCATTGGTGCAGCCTGCATGAAGAAGATGGTAAGGCAGCTCACTCATTTTTCTGAGATTTGGCAAGTCTTCTGAAAACCACAATGGCTGTGAGGCAACCTAAAAAAAGTTTCAAAACAAGATATGGGTTTAAAATGGCAGTCAACAACAGACCAACATATGAAAGTTAAAGGGGCACTGTTAGTGGTTGCTAGCAGCTCTAAAAAGGGCAACCACAAACAGGCTTTTCACTGGCTACTCTGACTATTAGGAGAGCGCTGGCTCTCACACTCTAACCTCTATTCTAGAATTGGAATTTACACAGGGACCCTGGGCAAACTCTTTAAAGTAACCACAGGCCGATGTTGCAGGCTGCAGGAAGAATTGCCAGGCAAGCCCAAAAGGTAAGGGGACATAATCGTCAGGCAGGAGAATGGTCTGTAAATGAGTCAAGTTCAGAATCAGGAATGTCCACTGGAAACACAAGAGTTCACCATAGCTAGTCAAACTATAACTGGCAGTGCATAGTAGAATTTAGGAAACTTGAATATCTTGCAGGCCAACCCAAGCTAAACAGCAGGGAGCAAACACTAACAGAAGTTAATTCCAGAGCTCCCAGCCTTCAAGTCCCAGAGAACACAGAACTAGTGTTGTTGTCCCGCAATCAAAACAGGGCACTGCTCAGCAGTAGAAGCAGAAAAAGGGAGGACCTTGCACCAACATAGGTGTCACAGTCATGAGGAAAAGTAACAAATACCTTTCTGTCAGCGCTTAGATTTTTCTTAATAAATGGGAGGTGGATGAGACGTTTAGTGCCCAGACTCCAAATCCCCATAAAGTAGTCGGCTAGAATTCGATGTCTTTTTGTCTTCTCTGACCCGTTCAGGTAAATGTTGTGCGCCACTTCAATGAACTGCCTAAACATGGAAAGAGAAGGGCTCATTTATTATAAAATGGCATTCTATAGGTTAGCACCTGTGGCTATTGTCTGAGTTTTCTCAGAAACAATCAAGGCGTTCAGCTACAGATCACCTGGAATGTGAACCAACTGATTGTATTGTCCATGTACTTTATTTGATGTTATCTTATTGTGTTTCACTGTATAATGTATACTTTCCGGTGTGCTCATATTTTTCGAGAAAACAGTTTCACAAACATTTTCAAGAGATTAACAATAGAAAAACACATTTGGCTAGCCTATGATAGCTGATATAATATGAGAAAAAGGTGGTCATCATTAACAAGATATTGCATTATATGCTACAAAATATTATTATTACTACTGTATACTACTATAACATTATGTGGCTGCCATTAAGCTTCATACCTGTGGTAAAGACCTAAAACTGTGCTCTCGTCTGCTTGCCTCTCCACCAAATACCCCTCTAGATCATAGCGCAGATGGGTCCAGGACAGGAAAGGAATTCGGATTACATCTTCACTTGGAGGTGCCCAGTACTGATAAATGTCTGAGAGGACATCATTATCAATGGAGAGGATGTCCTTTAACTCAGCTTCTGACAAACCATTCCTATGATTTAAATATAATTTGTTGGTTAGTCTGTGGGTTATAACTTAAAGGATTTACGATTGTTGTGAACAGTCTTCTGCCATGACCATTTTTAATACAATTGAATACATTTTGGACTTTTATCAGAAGCTGGAGCAAATTTTCTTTTCTTCTCTCCATTGTTTGCATGTGAGACTACACAGGTTCCGTGCTTCTGCACACTACATGCCACTACAGGTGAGCTGGTTTTTCCTCTTTTTCTATATGTTAGGTTTTTTTTCTAGCCATATTTTGGGGAGCTTCTATAAAATACCATGAATTTCATGTTACATTTTTTTTCCACAAATGTTTTTTAGCACAGAGTTTTTGGATCAAACAACGTTCTACATTTTACAGTTGAAATCAGAAGTTTATATACACTATATAAAAAGACACATATGCATGTTTTTCTCAATATCTGACATGAAATCAGAATAAACCTTTCCGGTTTTAGGTCAATTAGGATTACCATAATTATTAATATTTGCCAAATGCCAGAACAATGAGAGAGAGAATGTTTAAAATTTAAGGCATTTTTAGTACTTAATGAAAAGTCAAAAGTTTACATACACTAACATTACTAAACCTTTAAACAATTCTGGATTGCCCATATGATGATGTCATTTGTTTGAAATCTTCTGATTATATGCAAGTACAAATAAGATGGGAGTGTCCAGCGATCATACTGCTCAGGAAGGAGGCAGGTTCTGTGTCCCAGAGATGAACGGGATGTGCTCTGACATATGCATATCACCCCAAGGACAAAAGCAAAAGACCTTGTGAAGATGATGGCGGAAGCTGGTAAGATTGTGTCAATATCCACAGTGAAATGAGTACTGTAGCAACATGGGCTGAAAGACCACTCTGCCAGAAAGAAGCCATTACTCCAAAAGAAATGTATAAAAAACAGATTAATGTTTGCAAATGCACATAGGAACAGAGACCTTAATTTTTGGAGACATGTCCTGAGGTCTGATGAAAATAAAATTGAACATTTTGGGCATAATGACCAGGGTTAAATTGGCAGGAAAAAGGGAGAAGATTGGAAGCCTCAGAACACCATCCCAACTGTGAAACACGGGGATGGCAGCATCATATTGTGGGGTTGCTTTGCTGCAGGAGAGACTGGTGCACTTCACAAAATAGATGGCATCATGAGAAAAGAAGATTATGTGCCAATACTGAAGCAACATCTCAAGACATCCGCCAGGAAGTTGGGCGGAAATGAGTCTTCTAAATGGACAATGACCCGAAGCATACTGCCAAAATGGTAACAAAGTGTCTTAAGGATAGCAAAGTCAATGTTTTGGAGTGTCCATCTCACAGTGGTGTAACGTGGGGGGGCGCTCCGCCCCAGGCGGCACGTGTGTGGGGGCGGCGCGGCAGCAGCAATTCCTCCTCCTCTCCTCAGCCCCTCCACTGACTGTGCACCATTTCCATGACCAGCAGTGTTCAGGGACAGTTGCTAGGAGACAGCAGAAGTGAGGCTTGGCCCTCACGGCTCCGCCCCCTCTGTGTGAGCGCTCAGCTGATGTGGTCTTGTGACACCATCAGGTCACGTGACAGGCAAAGTCTGGACGGCATCATGGCAGCAGCTGGGGGGTGAGTGTCGGTGCCTGGTGTCGTGTGAGAGAAAAGTCGCAGCTATTTTAGCGACACTTGTTTTTATTCCTGCAGAACATTAGAGTGAGAAAACCAACAGTCCCTGCCCGCTGGTTCAGCAGAAACTGTATGCTGGGACTTATAGTGCTTCAGTACTAGTATGTTGCCTGCTGATAGTCATACTACTGTGTATGCTGGGACTTGAAGTCCCAGATGATATTACAGGCTGTGTCCCTTCCTCCAGGAGGCCTGCTGGTCCTTGTAGTCCTTCTGTATATGGTACGGACTACCTGTCTGGGCTGATACTTAAAGGAAGCTGAAATATGAGGGGCTGTTTGATGGAAGCCGCACACTGTCCCTGCCCCATTACCCCCTGAATATGTGTCTGTTTGCGGCCGGGGGAGAAAGGTGTCGGGTGCAGTCCTGCAGGACGGCTGTTATGTTCCTGCAGTCAGCGAACGGCGGAGAAGTGAACTTTGAGATGAGATTGTAGTGAGAGGAGATAGCAAGCGGAGGGTTAATCGTCTGAGATCACCCCTCTGTATGCACCTGCCTCCCACTTCCCCAGCACAGATGCTGCCTCCCACTTCCCCAGCACGGACGCTGCCCCCTAATTTCCTCGGCCCGTATGCTGCCCCCATTTCCTCGGCTCATACGCTGACCCCCATTTCCTCGGCCTGTATGCTGCCCCCCCCATTTCCCCGGCACGGACGCTTCCCCACATCTCCCGTTAAGGCGCTCCCCCCTAACGCAGCCATGGTGTCTCCTGTACAGACCGTGTCCCCATTTATTTACGTGTGTTTACTGGAGACCGGACCACAAAGTGTCGTCATACAGACCATAAAGAGGAATTGACGAAAGGCGTCAATTTGTGGTAGAGCTTCTAATACTGGAACAACTGCAACTCCCAGCATGTGCTGCGAGCTCTTGTGGAGCCACAACTCCCAGCATGTCCTGCGAGCTCTTGTGGAGCCACAACTCCGAGCATGTGCTGCGAGCTCTTGTGGAGCCACAACTCCCAGCATGTGCTGCGAGCTCTTGTGGAGCCACAACTCCCAGCATGTGCTGCGAGCTCTTGTGGAGCCACAACTCCCAGCATGTGCTGCGAGCTCTTGTGGAGCCACAACTCCCAGCATGTGCTGCGAGCTCTTGTGGAGCCACAACTCCCAGCATGTGCTGCGAGCTCTTGTGGAGCCACAACTCCCAGCATGTGCTGCGAGCTCTTGTGGAGCCACAACTCCCAACATGTCCTGCGAGCTCTTGTGGAGCCACAACTCCCAACAAGTCCTGCAAGCTCTTGTGGAGCCACAACTCCCAGCATGTGCTGCGAGCTCTTGTGGGGCCACAACTCCTAGCATGTCCTGCGAGCTCTTGTGGGGCCACAACTCCCAGCATGTGCTACGAGCTCTTGTGGAGCCACAACTCCCAGCATGTCCTGCGAGCTCTTGTGGGGCCACAACTCCCAGCATGTCCTGCAAGCTCTTGTGGGGCCACAACTCCCAGCATGTCCTGCGAGCTCTTGTGGGGCCACAACTCCCAGCATGTCCTGCGAGCTCTTGTGGGGCCACAACTCCCAGCATGTCCTGCAAGCTCTTGTGGGGCCACAACTCCCAGCATGTCCTGCGAGCTCTTGTGGGGCCACAACTCCTAGCATGTCCTGCAAGCTCTTGTGGGGCCACAACTCCCAGCATGTCCTGCGAGCTCTTGTGGGGCCACAACTCCCAGCATGTCCTGCGAGCTCTTGTGGGGCCACAACTCCTAGCATGTCCTGCAAGTTCTTGTGGGGCCACAACTCCTAGAATGTCCTGCGAGCTCTTGTGGGGCCATAACTCCCAGCATGTGCTGCGAGCTCTTGTGTGGTCGCAACTCCCAGCATGTCCTGCGAGCTCTTGTGGGGCCACAACTCCCAGCATGTCCTGCGAGCTCTTGTGGGGCCACAACTCCTAGCATGTCCTGCAAGTTCTTGTGGGGCCACAACTCCTAGAATGTCCTGCGAGCTCTTGTGGGGCCATAACTCCCAGCATGTGCTGCGAGCTCTTGTGTGGTCGCAACTCCCAGCATGTGCTGCGAGCTCTTGTGGGGCCACAACTCCTAGCATGTCCTGAGAGCTCTTGTGGGGCCACAACTCCCAGCATGTCCTGCGAGCTCTTGTGGGGCCACAACTCCTAGCATGTCCTGCGAGCTCTTGTGGGTCCACAACTCCTAGCATGTCCTGCGAGCTCTTGTGGGGTCACAACTCCTAGCATGTCCTGCGAGCTCTTGTGGGGCCACAACTCCCAGCATGTCCTGCGAGCTCTTGTGGGGCCACAACTCCCAGCATGTGCTGCGAGCTCTTGTGTGGTCACAACTCCCAGCATGTCCTGCGAGCTCTTGTGGAGCCACAACTCCCAGCATGTCCTGCGAGCTCTTGTGGGGCCACAACTCCCAGCATGTCCTGCGAGCTCTTGTGGAGCCACAACTCCCAGCATGTTATGCGAGCTCTTGTGGAGCCACAACTCCCAGCATTAGGTCTTCATCCAGCATCATCAAGCTAATACATACATATACACTCACTGGCCACTTTATTAGGTACACCATGCTAGTAACGGGTTGGACCTCAATTCTTCGTGGCAGAGATTCAACAAGGTGCTGGAAGCATTCCTCAGAGATTTTGGACCATATTGACATGATGGCATCACACAGTTGGCGCAGATTTGTCGGCTGCACATCCCTGATGCGAATCTCCCGTTCCACCACATCCCAAAGATGTTCTATTGGATTGAGATCTGGTGACTGAGGAGGCCATTTGAGTACAGTGAACTCATTGTCATGTTCAAGAAACCAATCTGAGATGATTCGAGCTTTATGACATGGCGCATTATCCTGCTGAAAGTAGCCATCAGATGCCTGTTCTTAGCTGAGAGGAGTGGTACCCAGTGTGGTCTTCTGCTGCTGTAGCCCATCTGCCTCAAAGTTCGACGCACTGTGCGTTCAGAGATGCTCTTCTGCCTACCTTGGTTGTAACGGGTGGCAATTTGAGTCACTGTTGCCTTTCTATCAGCTCGAACCAGTATGCCCATTCTCCTCTGACCTCAACAAGGCATTTCCGGGCACAGAACTGCCGCTCACTGGATTTTTTTTCTTTTTCGGACCATTCTCTGTAAACCCTAGAGATGGTTGTGCGTGAAAATCCCAGTAGATCAGCAGTTTCTGAAATACTCAGACCAGCCCTTCTGGCACCAACAATCTTGCCACGTTCAAAGGCACTCAAATCACCTTTCTTCCCCATACTGATGCTCGGTTTGAACTGCAGGAGATTGTCTTGACCATGTCTACATGCCTAAATGCACTGAGTTGCCGCCATGTGATTGGCTGATTAGAAATTAAGTCTTAACACACAGTTGGACAGGTGTACCTAATAAAGTGGCCAGTGAGTGTATATATATATATATATATATATATATATATATATATATAGAGAGAGAGAGAGAGAGAGAGAACTGCAAGAAGATGAAAGTCTAGAAATGTAGAAATATTAACAGCAGAGTTAGTAGCAGACTAAAAATTAGATCTTTGAGTGTAGTGTGGGCTCTTCGGATGCTTCCGGATTATCAACGACCAAAGGGGCGGCAAATTTTTCGACCGCCCTGGGCGCCACAAACAGTTGCTACGCCACTGCCATCACAAAGCCCTGATCTCAATCCTATGGAAAATTTATGGGCAAAGCTGAAAAGGCCGGTGTGACCAAGGCAACCTACAAACCTGGATCAGTTACACCAGGTTTGCCAGGAGGAATGGGCCCAAATTCCGACCAACTATTGTGAGAAGCTTGTGGAAGTATATCCCAAACGTTTGACTCAAGTCGTTCAGTTTAAAGGCAATGGTACCAAATACTAATGAAATGCATGCAAACATTTGACTTTGCAGTAAGTAATGAAAATGCCTTAAAACATTCTCTGTTATTATTCTGGCATTTGGCAAATATTACTAACTATGGTAATCCTATTGGCATAAAACAAGTAAGGTTTATTGTGATTTCATGTCAGACATTGAGAAAAACATGCTTGTGTGTCTTTTTATATAGTGTATGTAAACGTCTGGTTTCCACTGCATGTCTTTTTCTGTGTATTGAAATGACGATGGAAATGCCTATGAAAAAGCTGCACGCAGAGCGTGTAGTGATTTAAAGGGGATATCCAGGACTTTACAAAAAAAATGTGTCTAAGCATTAACAAGCAGGTAATTGTAGCTTACCTGCCTGTTGTGCATGGCGCCGTTCTTCTCCGGCACAGAGCGGTCACAGACCGCTTCTGCTCTGGATTCAGAAGCCTCTGCAGACGTCACATCTACAGAGCGGAAGCTTCTTTTCTGCTCTCCTCTGTAGACGGTGCGGCACTTCCGAGATCATTCTGATTGACAGCTATCTAACTGGGGGAGACAGCTGTCAATCAGAATGACCTCAGATGTCCCGCCACTTCAGCAGAGGCAGCGGAATCCCTGGCAGGAGAGGTCTATGACCGCTCTGTGCTGGGAAAGAACAGCGCCGGTCACAACAGGCAGGCAAGTTGCAACTACCTGCCTGTTAGTGCTTAGATCAGGGGTGGGGAACCTCCGGCCCGCGGGCCGCATGTGGCCCGCAGTGGCTTTTCATGGGGCCCACGGGCAGGTCCCTGGAGTCCCCAATGCTCAGGCGGCAGCTGTATCCTGTCAGCTGCCGGCCCTTTAACCCCCAAGTGCACAGCACGCAGCGTTCATTACAAATTGCTGCCTGCCCTGCACATGAATGATGATGTTGACTGGGAGGGCGGGGTTAGCATCTGGGTGGGCGGGATTAGCGCCCAATGCTCTCCTGTCAACATGTCTCGGAAGAGGAGATGCTGCCAGAGATACCACAGCGCTCTGTGCGTGCCCGCAGCTCTGTGCCTCCCCGGGGATCTCTGTGCTGGCAGCTGTGTGCTTTTCTACTTGTAATCTGTGCCCCTCAGCTATGTGCCCCTCAGCTATGCAGCTATGTGCCCCCCATGATCTCTGTGCCCCAACTATGTTTCCACATGTGATCTGTGCCCCTTCCTATATATACCCCCTGTGATCTGTGCCCTCCATCTATGTGCCCCCCAGCTGTTTCCCCATGTGATATCTATGCCCCTGTGATCTGTGCCCTCCATATATATACCCCCAGTGATCTCTGTGCTCCCAGCTATGTTTCCACATGTGATCTATGCCCCCCACCTATATATACCCCCGTGATCTGTGCCCTCCAGCTATGTGCCCCCCTGTGATCTGTGCCACCCCAGCTATATGCCCCCTGTGATCTCTGTGCCCTCCATTTATGCGCCCCCAGCTGTTTCCCCATGTGATATCTATGCCCCCGTGGTCTGTGCCCTCCAACTATATGACCCCCCGTGATCTCTGTGCCCCCTGCTATGTAACATAGTAACATAGTAATTAAGGTTGAAGGAAGACTTTAAGTCCATCTAGTTCAACCCATATCCTATCCTAACTTGCCCTAACATGTTGATCCAGAGGAAGGCAAAAAAAACCCATGTGGCAAACAGTAAGCTTTACATTGGGGAAAAAAATTCCTTCCCGACTCCACATACGGCAATCAGACTAGCTCCATGGATCAACGCAATAGTAAGGAAACTAGTGTATATATGTGGCGCCCCCAGGAGTATGGTCGCCACAGTGGCATTACCTTCCTCCTAGGGAGGGTGATGTCATGCTTGGAAGCAATGAAGGATCTCTGTCAGGTAAATCCAGCACACAGCACAGTTCCCACTCCGGGTCAGCAGAGGGAGCTCTGAACCAAGCTGGGGGAGGAGCTGCTCTCTGGGGCCAGGAAAGGGAAGTTAGTGAAGTTTGTGTTAAGAAGGCAAAGAGTGTGGACGTGGAGAAGAGGAGCTGGAGGATTGCGCAGAATTCAGGCTTACTTCTAGCTCTAAGCGCATGGTCCGGAGTCCGGTATCCGAGGTTGTATGGATGCTGATGGTTCTGCAGCAGAAACCGGAGGAACGAGAGGCTGGTAATGCTCTGTTCCCAACTATGACTCGGAGGCACAGCAGTAACTTGTGTGAGCCAGAAAGAGGAGACTACGGATGCCTGCCATACAAGGGGAGTTCTAAAAGAGAGCAAGCAAGAGGAACTTCAGTGTAACTCAGTACTGCAAGTGCCTCAGATAAGTGCTAGAAAGCAGACTACACAACCCATCTGCATAGAGAGATTCCTAAGTTGCTTTCAGGCGGATAAGACCTGTTCCATCTGTAATCTGGATCCTGGACTGCACTTACAAAGCAAAGTAAAGATAAAGGCAACTGCACCCTGTTGTGTCATTGCCTTCTTCCTGCAACACCATCAGCACTGCTACATCTCTGTGCCTAACACTGCACCCTCTTCCTCAACACCTATTACCACTGCCCTGGGACTACAGCTCTACCTGTGGGGAGCTCTTACATCTTGCTGCTTTATACCATCTGTCCCAGAGGATCTGCCTGCAGCGTCGGTTAAACCCCTTCATTGCCGAGCACCACAGGTGGCGTCATGTATCATCCACCTATAAACTTTATCCAGTTACGTTTCACCCCTTTTGCATGGATGCCCAGGGCCACAGACCGGGTCACCGCCACCGTGACACATCCCTCTGAGACACCGGCCCAGTACCAAGTAACCCCACTGCCCTGGCGGGCGATCCATTTTGGCGTCACGAACAGGATTTGCGAAGCCCGGTGCCACCGGGTCCTGTGTGCCAGAGACTGTATTGTGTGCCGTGGACTTAGTGTGCAGTTGCCGCCATTACCCCGCCACTTGGCGTGTGTGGGAAGCCAAAGGGGAGTGACGTCGTGAGTGCGAAAAGTGAGGTGCTGCACGGGAACAGACCAGCGGGTGGGAAGTGAGGAACGGAGGCCTGCAGTCCCGGCGTCCCCCGATCATCCCGCCTGCGGAGCGGCAACCGGTAAGCCAGTGAAACACGGGGCCTGGCCAATGTTAACTAGGGGGGGAAGAGAATGAGGCAAAAGAAGATGAAGCGGTAAACGCAACCGCACCCCCCACAGCACCGCAAGATGCAGGGGCCAGCGCAGCTGCGGCTCCAATGGCACCGCAGAATCCAGCGGCCAGCGCCGCCTCCAGAGCACCGCAAGAACCAGCGCCCACCGCAGCAGTCCCCATAATGCCGCTGTCCATGCCCTATATTCCGGGAGCGGCCTGGTTACCGCAGTGCTCAGGGGAGTCACATACCCTGAGTGAATTTAAGGAGAGACTGTGCAGTTTGTTTGAAGTGTATCCTCTGTCTGAAAGCCAAAAAGTGAACATCCTTATTGGGCAGCTAACTGGTGCAGCGCAGAGAAGTAAAGTCCTGGCAGGACACTGATAAAGAGACTGTTAAAAAGATTCTGGCTAAGCTAAGAAGCACCTTTAACACCTGCACTGCAGCTGAAATAAAAATGAGATTCTTTGGGTGTAAGCAAAGAGTGAAGGACAGTATACGGGACTATGCTCTTAGCCTCCAGGAGGTGCTGCGAGCCATAAAGCAGATTGACCCAGACAGTGTGAAAGATGGAGACAGACTGTTTAAGGAGCAATTTATTGAGGGATTCCTATCCAGTACCCACCGAGCACAGCTGTGCATCATAGCCCTACAGAACACTGATCTAGACTTTGCAGACTTTAAAGACAGGGCTATCCGGGTGCTGCATGAACCAAATGTAAGCCGTCCAGCGCCCCCTAGGCGCCCAGCGATCACATACCACCAAGAAGCAGCATCTTTCCCTCCAAGCCCTGTGGAGGCTGACGCACAGACTTTGGATAATGATCCATCTACAGAACTGCGCCTTCAGGTCCAAGAGCTGACCAAAAATATGGCTGCACGTGCCAGAACTGTGCAGTCCATGCAGGTGTCCTCAAAGGAGCAGATCCAGCTGGCCTCCAGTCTAGAGGATGTCCCGTGGCTCCGGAAGAAGAGGATCCCGCCACTCCGAGGGAGAGACAACGATCGCTATGATCAGGACGAACGTCCCATCTGTCGTCACTGCCACAAGGCAGGCCACATCGCAAGATTCTGTTATTTAAACGAGCAACCCCTGGGGCAGAGGGGCAACCCCCAGGAGAAGGACCACAAGGCCCAAAGAACTGGCAAGCCAAGTATGTTGGAGGGTGACCAGTCCTCCCAGTGGTGATTGACGGCATCCCCATGAACGCTTTGCTGGACACTGGCTCTCAGGTGACAACTATGCCATATATCCTTTACAAACGATATTGGGCTGACTCTGAACTTACTCGCGGCCCAAGTGATGGGCTGACAGTAGTTGCCAGCAATGGTCAGTCTTTGCCGCAAGTAGGATGTAAAGAGATTACCATTAAGGTGGGGCGAGTGGAGTTAAAATCTCAAGGTCTGATAGTTGTAGACATTGATCGACGAGACTGTAACCCATTGATGACCTTAGGTACTAATGTGATTGAAAATTGTCTTGCCGAGGTTATTGTTTTGTTGCAACAGGTAGCTGAGACTGCTGGTTCCAGTGAACAATGAGTCCTGCAGAAGGAGATCAAGGCCCTGATGCAAAGACAGCAGGTAGAACTGTCTGGCGGAGAAATTAGCAGCGTCAGAATGAGTGATTCTTTCCCCATTGCGATACCCCCCAGATGTAAATGTTAATTTGGTGTCGGGCAGCCATAGGCCTCAGAGGAAAAGATTACCAAGCCTTGGTAGAGCCAGCGTACTCTGATAGCCGGCCCACTGTCCTGACAGCCAGAGGGGTAGTTGATGTCCGCAAAGGGAGAGTACCGGTATGCCTCTTGAATTGTGGGGAGGAGGAGGCCACAATACCTCGGTATGCCACAGTTGCTAAGCTGTTTACTGTCAGCAACAACGCCATACAGGCAGCAGAGCCCTTGGTTTCATTCGACCAGGTGGAGGACAATGGCTCTGTAAAGCAGCTGGAGGAATGGTGCCAGGAGCTGCATGTGGGCACTGACTCCACCCCTGGCGCTGCGGTCCCTGGTGGAATTGCCCCCAGCTGAATCCCCTGCTGGGACCTGCGACTCCGTGGGGGACGACATGGTTCCATCGTTGCAGCGCTGCAGCGCTGTTTTATCCTCGCTCCTGTCGTGCCCCCGGAAGTCGCCCTGTGTCAGGGCGCATGCGCCGCGTCATCGCCATCCTACCCCGGAAGTTCAACCATTACTCCCGGGGTATAGGAGCGTCGGGCGCCGGCCGGCTCCTGCGCCACCGCTACTCACACGCGCGGTTCGCGCGCTCATGGCCTCACCTCCCACGCTGTATCCCCACCGATGGGGGGGTGTTCTGCCTCCGGATGCCAGACCGGCCCGCTCCCTGGTAAGACCGGGCGGCCCTCCCCGGACCCGGTCATCACCGTTATGCCACCAGACGAGGGGGGAGCCGTCAAACGGAATCTCCCCCGAAGCTGCTTCCGGACCGCAGCCCCTGCCGTTCCCGAGGAGACCGCACAGGCGGATGCATGGCCCAGGTAAGATCCTGCAGGATCCTGCTCCATTTGGAACAGGAAACCAAAACTGAGGAGGAAAGGCGGACCGCCCTTTTATCTTTCCTGTAGGGTTTCCTGTTCCAAATGGGCGGATCCGATACCTCCAGTGGGTGCTGTCGTGGCGAAGAGTAAAAGAGTGATCTCCTACGCCAGCAGGAAGCTTCGTCCCACTGAAAGGAACCCTGACAACTACAGTTCCTTTAAACTGGAGTTCCTCGCCATAGTCTGGGTTGTGACTGAACGATTCAAGCATTACCTACCTTCAGCCAAGTTTACCATCTTCACGGACAACAACCCGCTGACTCACTTGGAAACTGCAAAACTAGGTGCACTGGAGCAGCGATGGATGGCCCGGCTGTCTAACTATGAATTTACCATCAAGTACCAAGCGGGGCACACTTATGCCAATGCTGATTGTTACAGCCCCCGTTTCGGCCCACGATACTTACCTGCCCGCTCCCGCGCCGCAGCCTGGCTTCCCCCGTCAGTCGCAGTGTCCTGTGACCGGCCCGCGGCCTGCGACGTCTTTGCATGCTCTGTGCACTGCGCCGGTTCTCATACATTCCTGTGCTTCTATTGCAGTCCGGTCCTGTGTGTTCCTGCTCCATCCTGCCTGCCCGTGTCTTGCCCCTGCAGTTCTACTCAGGTCCTGTGTGTTCCTGCTCTGTCCTGCCTGCCCGTGTCTTGCTCCTACAGTCCTACTCCGGTCCTGTGTGTTCCTGCTCCGTCCTGCCTGCCCGTGTCTCATTCCTGCAGTCCTACTCTGGTCCTGTCTACCCGTGCCTGATTCCTGCAGTCCTACTCCGGTCCTGTCTGCCCGTGCCTGATTCCTGCAGTCCTACTCCGGTCCTGCCTACCCGTGCCTGATTCCTGCAGTCCTACTCCGGTCCTGCCTGTCCGTGTCTTTGTCTCCTGCTGTCCTACTCCAGTCTCCACCTGAGCTCTACACCTTCCCTGTGCTCGTGGTACCAGGTCCTGTGTCTCGCTCCAGTCCATTCCGAGCCACCCCTCTTGGTACCGGCTGCAGTGGCATTCGAACCCCTGGGCCTGCTCCTAACAGTCCCTGTATAGGAGTCGGTTCCACCAGGTTGCTCGCCCGTTGCCCCTCGGTGCCACGGTCCAGAGGGTCCACTCCTGGAAGCCTGCCTTGCCTAGCGAAACGCTAACACTGATGCGCTGTCCAGAATGCCCAATCTGTCAGATGCAGGAGAAGACCCTGAGGCACTCGAAGAAATAGAGTTACCCGCCTTCCACCGGCCAATTGCGGCCCAACATGCCCAAGGAGTGAGAAACAGACGATCTATCATGATCTATCATGACCTTGCTCCGGGAGAGATTCTACTGGGCTGGTATGAGGAAGGCCATTGAAAATTGGTGCCGGGAGTGTGGACAATGCAACCTGCGCAGGAAGGACCATAACAGCCAGCAAGCTCCTTTGCAGCCAATAATAACTAAACAGCCACTCGAGTTGGTAGCCCTGGACCATATGAAGCTGGTCCCAAGCCGTTCAGGCTATGTTTATGCTCTTACCATTTTTGACCACTACTCGAGATTCCTGGTAGTCGTGCCTGTCAAGGATCAAACAGCCAGGACAGCAGCCAGAGCATTTCAACAGCACTTTTGTCGACCACACGGTTACCGTGAGCGAGTGCCTACAGATCAAGGTCCAGTCTTTGAGACAGAAGTGTTCCAGGAATTCTGTAACTTGTACGGTTGCAAGAAGATCAGGACAACACCATATCATCCACAGACCAATGGCATGTGTGAAAAGATGAATCAGGTGGTGATTAGTGTTGAGCATTCCGATACCGCAAGTATCGGGTATCGGCCGATACTTGCTGTATCGGAATTCCGATACCGACTTCCGATATTTTTTCAATATCGGAATTCGGCATCGGAATCGGAAGTTCAGTTGATTGACGGCCTGACGTCATCATGATGCGCGGTGTGTGCGCATCATGATGCGCCGTCATTTTGGGCCTTCCGGGGGTCTCTGCCGGCCTGCCGGGGGGCTGTGCCGGCCTGCCGGGGGGCTGTGTGGACTGCCCGGGGTCTGTACCGGCCTGCCGGGGGGCTGTGCCGGCCTGCCGGTGGTCTGTGCACCCTGTGGGGGTCTGTACCGGCCTGCCGGGGGGCTGTGCCGGCCTGCCGGGGGGCTGTGCTGATGTCCGGGGGTCTGTGCAAGCATCGTCCGATGGGACTACAAGTCCCATCGGGCGATGCCTGCTACCATGACAGTGATTGACACATTAGCCAATGATGGGACAGTAGTAGTCCCATCATCCGGCTAATGTGTTAAATGTTAAAAAAAAAAAAAAAAAAATACTACATACATACTACATGCATGCTACATACATACTACATGCTACATACATACTACATATATACTACATACATACTACATACATGCTACATACATACTACATGCATGCTACATACATACTACATGCTACATACATACTACATGCATGCTACATACATACTACATATATACTACATACATACTACATACATGCTACATACATACTACATATATACTACATACATACTACATACATGCTACATACATACTGCATGCTACATACATACTACATACATACTACATACATACTACATGCATGCTACATACATACTACATATATACTACATGCATGCTACATACATACTACATGCTACATACATACTACATATATACTACATACATACTACATACATGCTACATACATACTACATGCATGCTACATACATACTACATGCTACATACATACTACATGCATGCTACATACATACTACATATATACTACATACATACTACATACATGCTACATACATACTACATATATACTACATACATACTACATACATGCTACATACATACTGCATGCTACATACATACTACATACATACTACATACATACTACATGCATGCTACATACATACTACATATATACTACATGCATGCTACATACATACTACATGCTACATACATACTACATATATACTACATACATACTACATACATGCTACATACATACTACATGCATGCTACATACATACTACATGCTACATACATACTACATGCATGCTACATACATACTACATACATGCTACATACATACTACATGCATGCTACATACATACTACATGCTACATACATACTACATACATGCTACATACATACTACATATATACTACATACATATTACATACATGCTACATACATACTGCATGCTACATACATACTACATACATACTACATACATACTACATGCATGCTACATACATAGCATGTAGTATTTATGTAGTATGAATGTAGCATGTATGTAGTATGTAGTATGAATGTAGCATGTATGTAGTATGCATGTTGTATGTATGTAGCATGTAATTTTTTTTTTTTTTTTTACATTTAACACATTAGCCGGATGATGGGACTACTACTGTCCCATCATTGGCTAATGTGTCAATCACTGTCATGGTAGCAGGCATCGCCCGATGGGACTTGTAGTCCCATCGGACGATGCCTGCACAGACCCCCGGAGCCTGCACAAACCACCGGCAGGCCGGCACAGCCCCCCGGCAGGCCGGCACAGCCCCCCGGAGCCTGCACAGCCCCCCGGCAGGCCGGCACAGCCCCCCGGCAGGCCTGCACAGACCACCGGCAGGCCGGCACAGACCACCGGAGCCTGCACAGACCCCCTGGCAGGCCGGCACAGCCCCCCGAAAGGCCCGTACAGACCCCAGAGAGGCTGTACAAGGGCAGGAAAGGGTTTTTCTTATTCCGATACCGGAAGTCCCATAGACTTGAATGGGACTTCCGGTATCGGAATCGGCGATACCGATACTTTTTTTAAAGATCAGCCGATACCATCCGATACGATACTTTGAAGTATCGGACGGTATCGCTCAACTCTAGTGGTGATCGATCTACTGAAGACCTTGCCATTGGAAGAGAGGAATCTGTGGCCAGAGAAGTTGCCAGATCTGGTAGACCTCTACAATCCCATACCTGTGAATTCCACCAACTGCACTCCAGCCTACCTAATGAGAGCAAGGCTTGGCAAGCTGCCTATGATTTGGATATGGGAGTCCTTACACCTGAGGTGACATCACCAGATGCTGACTGGGATAGAGAACGGCAGCAGCAGTACCGTAAAGTGCAAGAGTGCATGGAAAAGAGTCTAGCACAGGCAAGACAAAAGCAGGAAAAGAACTACAATCAACATGCACCTGCAGTTCCCCTGTCACCAGGAGAACAAGTCCTAAAGAGGAAAAGGAGGATGCATAAATTGGATGACCAATGGGAAGCTTAACCCTACACCGTCCTACCATCAAACTTTGACAACACCAAAGTGTGCCTTATCAGTAAGGATGGAGGAGAAACCTCATTAGCAGTATTGAGGGATCATCTGAAACTGTTCCCTGACCAACTAAAGGAAAAGATGGGAGAGCAAAACAACCTCCAGCCCATAGAGGAAGAAGAGAAAAAGGTCAGCACTGTACTCAGAGAATTTCCTGCAAACTGGACAAGAGTGGATCAAGCCATCGTAGCTCCTGTTCTAATCTTTCCCCAGCCTACTGCAACTGAAGTAGCAGAGACTCAAGACAACTCTGAAAGTCAGGAAGTTCAGGTAGCAGATGCCACACCAGCAGTGGAGCCAGAGGATCCTCGCCCTGCCAGTGGTGAATCTGTCATGCCCACAGTGAGTCTAAGAGTTCGCAAATGGCTACTACCCAGTTTACCAACAGCAGTAACCAGCGTCGGACTGGAGCACCTTGGGCCCACCAGAGAAAATCATTCTTGGGGCCCACTATGTAGCTACATAGAAATAAATACAAGACAACCAATTGTGCAGTATAACATGATAATATCCGGGTATAATATAAGGTTGTACATGTCTTAACTATGTAGCAGGAGTTGGGGTAGCCTCCCTCATAGAATATAAAGCAGCCCCCTCATATAGTATAATGCAGCCTCCTCATAGAATATAATGCAGCCATCTCATAGAATATAATGCTGCCCCCCTCATAGGGTATAATGCACCCCCTCATAGGGTATAATACTGCCCCCCTCATAGGGTATAATGCTGCCCCCCTCATAGGGTATAATACTGCCCCCCTCATAGGGTATAATAATGCACCCCCTCATAGGGTATAACGCTGCCCCCTCATAGGGTATAATGCTTCCCCCCCTCATAGGGTATAATGCACCCCCTCATAGGGTATAATGCTGCCTCCTCATAGGGTATAACACTATATAGATAGATAGATATGGGATAAATAGATCTATGGATAGATAGATAGATAGATAGATATAGAGATAGATAGATAGATAAATAGCTATAGATAGATAGAAAGATAGATATAGAGATAGATAGATAGAGATATAGATAGATAGATAGATAGATAGATAGATAGATAGATAGATATGGGATAAATAGATAGATCTATGGACAAATGGATAGATAGATATAAAGATAATAGATAGAGATAGATATAGATAGCTATAGATAGGTATAGAGAGAGATAGAAAGATAGATAGTCTATCTATCTCTATATCTATCTCTATATCTATCTAACTCTATATCTATCTCTATTTCTATCTCTATATGTAAGATAGAGACATATAGATATAGAGATAGATAGATAGATATAGAGATAGATAGATATACAGATAGAAATAGATAGATATAGATAGAGATAGATAGATAGATAGATAGATATAGAGATAGATAGATAGAGATAGATGGATAGATATATAGATAGATGGATAGATATAGAGATAGATCGATAGAAAGAGAGAGCGATATATATAGAGATAGATATAGAAATAGATATAGATAGATAGAGAGAGAGAGAGATATAGAGATAGATAGATATAGAAATAGATATAGAGATAGATAGATAGATAGATAGATATAGAGATAGAGAGATAGAGATAGATATACAGATAGATAGAGAGATATAGATTGACAGATAGATATAGAGAAAGATATAGAAATAGATATACAGTAGATAGATATAGAGATAGCTAGATAAATATAGAGATAGATAGATATAGATCGATAGATATAGAGATAGCGATAAAGATTGATAGATAGATATAGAGAGAGAGATATAGAGATAGATAGATATGGAATAAATAGATAGATCTATGGACAGATGGATAGATAGATGGATAGATAGATAGATATAATATATATATATATATATATATCTATATCTATTCTCTATATCTATCTCTTGATCTATCTATATATCTATTTATCTCTATATCTATCTATAGAGATATAAAAAAACCAAATCACAATACTCACCTCTCCTCCTCGCTCCCACGCTGATGCCTGCTTCAGACTCAGGAGCTGTCCCGTCTGCCAGACACACAGCGGGTGCGCGATGAAGTGACGTCATCGCGCATTGCCTGTGAGTCAGGAGCAGAGGTGACTCATGGGAGAGAGACGCTCTCTCTTCCATTGCAATTGAGGGCAGTGCCGGCTGCCCAGGCTGGGGGGCAGGGCCCCGGGGAGTGCAGCCCGAGAGTGAAATGATATTCATTGCTTGCCACGCCCATGTGGGCGTGGGAAGCAGTGAATATTCATTTCTCTTTAGTAGCGGGGACAGGGGCTCCTGCCTCCTGACACCCGCTGCTGCTTCACTGGCACAGGGCCCCCATAGCAGCTGTGTGGTGTGCCGCTATTAGCAGCAGACCACTGGCTGGGGGCCCCTGGAGCAGTGGGAGCCCTAGGCAACTGATGGCCCTGTATGCCAGCAGGTGCCAGGGCCCACCAGATGCCAGGGCCCACCGGAGAATCCTCCGGTTCTCCGGTGGGCCAGTCCGTCGCTGGCAGTAACAGGCCCACTAAACCTAAATAGGCCATTAGAAGTACCCATGCTACGCAGATCTACCCGTAGTACAAAAGGTGAGATCCCAGTTTGATATAGAGATTAAAGTGCAAATAGAAAATGTAAACTGTACCTGTAAATATGCAACTTTTCAAGCTTATGTGCCTACAGAGACTCTG
The DNA here is from genome assembly GCF_039654945.1 of Dendrobates tinctorius. Lineage (NCBI taxonomy): Eukaryota > Metazoa > Chordata > Amphibia > Anura > Dendrobatidae > Dendrobates > Dendrobates tinctorius. Next base: position 2,921,674 of record NW_027361943.1, read on the forward strand.
TAAGAACTTTTTGAATATCTTATTTTGTTTTGATGGACAATTGGGCCACAGGACTATGTGTGGCCAAAACAATTCTTGTATATAGCTACCAACTTGCTCAGGAATTGGACCATGGACATTGACGCATGGACTAATCGTCACAAGGACTATTATTAAGCTTTGGTTTTTGTAATTTTTCATTTTTGAAATCTTGTAACAGTTACAATTGTTCATTTGTTTATATATTCGCATGTTTTCTCAGTCCGGGAGTACTGAATTGCACTAGGGGGAATGTGGCGCTCCCAGGAGTATGGTCGCCACAGTGGCATTACCTTCCTCCTAGGGAGGGTGATGTCATGCTTGGAAGCAATGAAGGATCTCTCTACCAGGTAAATCCAGCACACAGCACAGTTCCCACTCTGGGCCAGCAGAGGGAGCTCTGAACCAAGCTGGGGGAGGAGCTGCTCTCTGGGGCCAGGAAAGAGAATTTAGTGAAGTTCGTGTTAAGAAGGCAAAGAGTGTGGACGTGGAAAAGAGGAGCTGGAGGATTGAGCAGAATTCAGGCTCACTTCTAGCTGTAAGCGCATGGTCCGGAGTCCGGTATCCAAGGTTGTATGGATGCGGATGGTCCTGTAGCAGAAACCGGAGGAACGAGAGGCTGTAAATACTCCATTCTCAACTAAGAGTCGGAGGCACAGCAGTAACTTGTGTGAGCCAGAAAGAGGATACTACAGCTGTCTGCCTTACGAGGGGAGTTCTAAAAGAGAGCAAGCAAGAGGAACTTCAGTGTAACTCAGTACTGCAAGTGCTCCAGATAAGCGTTAGAAAGCATACTACACAACCCATCTGCATAGAGAGATTCCTAAGTTGTTTTCAGGCTGATCAGTCCCTGTTCCATCTGTAATCTGGATCCTGGACTGCACTTACAAAGCAAAGTAAAGGTAAAGGAAATTGCACCCTGTTGTGTCATTGCCTTCTTCTTGCAACCCCTTCAGCACTGCTACATCTCTGTGCCTAACTCTGCACCCTCTTCCTCAACACCTATTACCACTGCCCTGAGACTACAGCTCTACCTGTGGGGAGCTCTTACATCTTGCTGCCATATACCATCTGTCCCAGAGGATCTGCCTGCAGCGTCGGCTTAACCCCTTCATTGTCGAGCACCACAGGTGGCGTCACGTATCATCCACCTATAAACTTTATCCAGCTACGTTTCACCCTTTTTGCATGGACGCTCAGGGCCACAGACCGGGTCACCGCCACCGTGACACTTCCCTCTGAGACACCGGCCCGGTACCGAGTAACCCCACTGCCCTGGCGGGCGATCCATATACCCTGTAATATTATACTTTTCAAGAAAGGCATCCAGACCCTTCTTAAATTTTAGTAGGGAATCACTCATTACAACATCATATGGCAGAGAGTTCCATAGTCTCACTGCTCTTACAGTAAAGAATCCATGTCTGTGATTATGCTTAAACCTTCTTTCCTCCAGACGTAGAGGATGCCCCCTTGTCCCCGTCACAGGTCTAAGAGTAAAAAGATCATTAGAAAGGTCTTTGTACTATCCCCGCATATATTTATACATTGTAATAAGATTACCCCTAAGCCTTCGATTTTTCAAACTAAATAACCCCAAATGAAATAGCCTATCTTGGTATTGCAGACCCCCCAGTTCCCTAATAACCTTGCTCGCACTTCTCTGCACCCGCTCCAGTTCAGCTATGTCTTTCTTATACACCGGAGACCAGAACTGTACACAGTATTCTAAGTGTGGTCACACTAGTGACTTATATAGAGGTAAAATTATGTTCTCCTCATGAGCATCTATGCCTCTTTTAATGCATCCCATTATTTTATTTGCCTTTGCAGCAGCTGCCTGACACTGGCCACTAAATGTCAGTTTGTCGGCCACTCATACACCCAGGTCTTTTTCAGTGACAGTTTTGCCCAGTGTTTTACAACAAAGCACATAATTATACATCTTGTTTGTTCTACCCAAGTGCATGACCTAAGGGCCCCGTCACACATAGCTAGTTTTGTGACGCAACAGCGATCTCACCAGCGAGATCGCTGTGTGTGACAGCGATCAGCGACCGGCCCCCCTGCCGGTATCGCTGATAGTTGATGGAAAGCCCTGGACATTTTGGGGGTTGCTGGTAACTAAGGTATACATCTGGTTTCTAAGGGGGCGCGCTGTGCCTAGAAGCCCGATGTGTACCTTAGTTACCAGCGCACTGATGCAGGGAGCTGGTAACCAAGGTACACATCGGGTTTCTAAGTGACGCACGCCCCTTAGAAACCAGATGTGTACCTTAGTTACCAGCTCCCTGCATCAGCACGCTGGTAACTAAAGTACACAGCGACGCCGCGCGCTTGGCGTCGCTGGTGCTGATCGCTGGTGAAGCTGTCTGTTTGACAGCTCACCAGCGATCATGTAGCGACTCACCAGCGATCCTGACACGTTGATATCGTTGTCGGGATCGCTGGTGAGTCGCTATGTGTGACGGAGCCCTTACATTTATCCCCATTAAAGCTCAATTGCCATTTATCAGCCCAAGCTTCTAATTACATAAATCCTCCTGTAATATAAAATTATCCTCCTCTGTATTGATTACCCTGCAGAGTTTAGTGTCATCTACAAATATTGAAATTCTACTCTCTATGCCCCCTACAAGGTCATTAATAAATATGCTAAAAAGAAGCGGGCCCAATACTGACCCCTGTGGTACCCCACTGCTAACCGTGACCCAGTCCGAGTGTGCGCCATTAGTAACCACCCTTTGTTTCCTATCCCTGAGCCAGCTTTTAACCCACTTATTTTCCCCTATCCCCATTGTTCTCATTTTATGCATCAACCTTTTGTGTGGCACCGTATCAAAAGCTTTTGAAAAGTCCATATACACCATGTCCACTGCATTCCCTTGGTCCAGTCCAGAACTTACCTCTTCATAAAAGCTTATCAGATTAGTCTGACAGAAATGGTCCCTTGTAAACCCATGTTGATATTGGGTAATGACGTTATTCTTCTTCAGATACTCCAGTATAGTATCTCTTAAAAAATCCTCCAGGATTTAACCCACAGTTTAGGTTAAACTTACTGACCTATAATTTCCAAGTTCAGTTTTGTCCCCTTTTTGAATATTGGCACCACATTTGCTATACGCCAGTCCTGTGGTACACACCCTGTTATTATGGAATCTTTACAGATTAAAAATAATGGTGTATCTATGACTGTACTTAATTCCTGCAGTACTCGGGGGTGTATCCCATCCGGGCCCGGGGATTTGCCAATTTTAGTGATTTTTAGACACTGCCGTACTTCCTGCTGGGATAAGCAGGTGACATTTAATGGAGAATTTTTTTTATCACTGATCATGTTATCCGTCATGGGATTTTCTTGTGTAAATACTGTTGAAAAAAAGTCATTTAGCATATTGGCTTTTTCCTCATCCTCATCCACCATTTCTATGTAGTTAAAGAATATTTTGGGATTATTTTTACTTTCTCTGGCAATGAGTCTCTCTGTCTCAATCTTTGCTGCCTTGATTTGCTTTTTACAGAATTTATTTAATTTTATGTATTTATTTAATGCCTCATCAATACCTACTTGCTTTAATTCTCTAAATGCTTTCACCCCTGTGATATCTTTGGCTCCCAGCTTTGTGTCCCCTGTGATCTATGTGCCCTCTGTGATTTTTTGCCCCCTAGCTATATGCCCCCCGTGATCTCTGTGCCCCCTGCTATGTGCACTCCTGTGATATCTTTAGCTCCCAGCTTTGTGCCCCGTTATCTATGTGCCCCCTGCTATGTACCCCCTGTGATGTTTGTGCTCCCATGTGCCCCCTGTGATCTGTCACCCAAAACTATGCGCCCCCCAACTATATGCACCCCTGTGATCTCTGTGCCCCCCCACCCCTGTGATCTTCGTGTCACCCCTCTGTGATCTGTCCCCCCCGGTGATCTATGAGCCTCCCCGACGATCCCTGTCCCCACCCAGTGCTTTGTATTCCCCCACAGCTGTATGTGTTCCCCAAGTGATGTGTATATTTCCCAGTGCTGCATTTACCCTGAAAGTGCTGTATATCCCCCCGAGTACTGTATATCCTACCACCTGTGATATATATAGCCCCCAGTGATGGAGAAGCAGCTTCAGCCGTCACATTAAGGGTACGTGCACACGTTGCGGATTCCGCTGCGTTTCCGCAGCGGTTTTGGCCGCTGCAGACCCGCAGCAGCTTTAGCTGCGGTGTACAGTACCATTCAAATGAATGGGGAAAAAAAACCGCTGTGCCGACGCTGCGGAAAAATCCGCGCAGATTTGCTGCGGTTTTGAATCCGCAGAAAGAATTGCATGTCAATTCTTTCTGCGGAAACCGCTGCGGGTTCCTATCTCCACCATTGTGGAGATAGTGAATCCGCAGGACCAAACCGCAGGCAAAACCGCAGATAATCCGCAGGTCTTTTGACCTGCGGATTATCTGCGGTTTTTGCAAAATCCGTGCGGATTAATCCGCAGCGGATTCCGCAGCGTGTGCACACACCCTAAGGGTGGTTTACCGTAATTAATTGTTTGACTAAATATACCGGGGTAATTTTCAAGGTGATCATTTTTGTGTGGCCCTCGAATGATGGTAGAAATTTTCAAATGGCCCCCGGATCGAAAAGGGTTCCCCACCCCTGGCTTAGATACATTTTTTTGCTTTTTGAAAAGTCCCAGATACACCCTTTTTTGAATTGCTATTTCTGGTGTACCTTGGTTTTGTTAAAGGGTAGAGAGCATGATAGGGAGGAGATAAGTTGGCAGGAAAAAAGTAATAATTGAGCAGCAAGCTTATTCTTTTAGAACTGTTGTTTACATATAAGAGTGGAACACTACATTACCACAAATACTTGGGAGATCTATCAGTTCACCCTCAAGTAGTAATGACCAGGGGAGAAGTATCCTTACTATTACTACTAATATCAAAACTTCAGATAGGAGAGGTAATAGAGAAAATAGATAATACGAATATATTTACCTGGATGCCACAATGTACCCTAAAGCATGGGAAATTAGCACTTTGCCATGAAGCTTTTCCAAACGCTCATATAACTGGTGTACAGCTTCTTTTGTGTTACTGGCAATACGGAGCTCTGAGGTTGGTGTATAAGATGACCACCTCTTGGCCTCATCAAATGCCAATTTAAGAAGTAAGGGTTGTCCACATTTCCTAAAACTGTCCAACACAATGTTCTGTTGTGAATGAGTCAGCTTACGTCCAACTGAAGACATGAGCATTTCAATCACCTGGCCTCCTTGCTCAGCAGAAAGCGATTGAACTTCCAAGTACGATGTTTCATCCAAGATGTTTTTTCTTAGTGTTTTCAGGATGTCTCCCTCTTCAGGTAAAGTAGACAACACAATGTGTACATTCCTTGGGCATTCTTTGGGCAGCCAGTGAAGATGATGGGCACCTTCTGACTGAGAAAGCTGATCAAGTGAATCCAGAAATAACAACAAAGTCTCTGTTTTTCTACTAGACACTAATGTGAGAATCTGGTGAAAAAACCTTACAGTTTCATTGTAAATATTAGTAACCTGAGGGGTGGGTGGCGGTAAGTCCATTGTTAAGCACACCTTCATGGAGATACAACACAATATTGTAAGATTGCAGAAATCATTATGAAATATAACAGTATGTGACATATCATATAAGGAAACCTACCTGATAACAAATACTCTTCAAAACATCATGGATATCTGAGCTTTGTGGTGACGTGCCAAAAAGTCGAAGTACCAATATATAATTCCCTTTATTGCCGAACAGATGTTTGACCATATTGAAAGCTTTGCATATCAGAGCAGTTTTTCCTGACCCAGAAGCTCCATAGATAACAAGAGGGGGTCGCATCTCTTTCTCGTTGACATGACCTACAATTCTTTGCAACATATCCTGTCTTCCACAAAATACTTCTGATTTCTTGCGAGATTGAAGCAAATGGTGTGTGACTTCTTGCATGAGCCAACCTAACCATGAATACTCTCTCTGAAAGTAAAAAAAAAAACGTTTTATTCATCTATACATTATATTTTTGTGTATATGCCCATCAAAGAACATGCTTTAAAATATTAATGGTTGTAATCAGCGATATACCTGACCTGTGTTTCTGGCAGGTCAGCATCCTTTCTGGATAAAGATTTAAGTATCTGATGATTGACCACAGCAATAACTTGGTCACAAAGTTCCTGCAAGTATATTCCTTTGGATAATTGTTTACTTATTTCGACTGTATGAGTCTTAATTTTATCAGGATACTTCTGTGCTACCCTGGTCTTTAGGTCTTCAAGAAGCTCTTGAGCTTCTGTGTCTGGACTTCCATCTTCTGTGATATCTATGAGGTAGCGGACCATGTCTTTATTGAGATCCATATCCATCACTTCCCTAAAGAAGAGCGTACAGCCTGCTTGTTTGGTTCCAGGGGCCAAGAGTCCACATTCAATTTCCCATTCTGTCACTACAAAAGATTGGGAAAAAAAACAGTAAGAAATGATCTTATCTCTACCAAAAGCTGGGCATACATTTTTGATTGTTTAGCCGACAGCCATCTGATCACTCTCCCATACACAGGAGCACTGTTTGCCCTCATCTTGAAAGGAGCAAAGGAGTGCATGATCAGCCATTTGTTGTCTGTGGGACAGCCAGAGAAATATTCTTTCAGCCCTTGGCTATTTCTAGCAGTTCTATTAACAAAAAAGAAAGTAAAAACCTAGCAAGCACACCTCCCGCTCTACTTAGGATGGGGTCCTGTGCTTGCAGTTCCAGAGCATATGGATAGGGGATAACTTGCAATTTTAGATAAGAATGATATTCAGCAAGATATAAGGCACCATAATTAGAATAATAAGATGTATGCATATAGTAGGTCAATCATTATGGTTCTAGTATACAGGACAAATACATGACTGATTGTGAAAAAACATGAAAGGAGAAAAGAAAAACAATCAACTAGGTCAATTATGATATAAAATTAACAATGCTTTATTAAACTTTTCATATCAAAAAGCCCACAAGTGAAAGGGGGAGAACAAAAGGTGCATTAGTGCTTGCAAAAAAAAATTCAAAGGACGTCGAATGCATGCGGAAGGTCTTAGCATATAAAAAAGAATCATACTGCTAAATAGCCATAGAGTACTGAATAATCAGACCATTTGTCCCTGAGGGATGACCGTATTATATTAACCAGGGTAAAAACAAGAAAAATATGCCATACATTACTCCATAATACTTAAACCACAAGTGGCATAAAGATAATATGTTTAAATATAGTTAGTCAGTCTTACCCAGGTAAGTAAATCAGGGACACTGCAGCAGCCACGTCCACACCAACGCGCGTTTTGACGTTCCCTTGGTCATGGGACGAAGGCATCGCCGAAACACGCGTTGGGGTGGATGTGGCTGCTGCGGTGTCCCTGATTTATTTACCTGGGTAAGACTGACTAACTATATTTAATCATATTATCTTTATGCCACTTCTGATTTAAGTATTATGGAGTAATGTATGTGTCACGATCCATCCTTGGATCCGTGGCAGATCTGGATTCTCACATATAAACTTTTTTCCTTTCAGGCCTTCGAGAGTTAATGTCAGTTCCCCCCCCCCCCCCATGCCTTCTGGTGTAATTACATGGCTGTTGAGTTTGCTGATGCAGGTGGTGATCACTCCCACCTTCCTTCAAAGGGTCACCTGATGCATCAGCTGACCGTCGGTGTTAGAGGTCATGCTGCAGTGACCATTCAGGGGAGAAGGAGCTTGCTGGGAGCAGTGGTGCCTCAGCTGTTTATGGTGTATCTGGTGTTGTGATCCTGCTGTGTGGTGCTTTACAGTAGAAAGCTAAGCATTGTTTGTCTTTACCTTGTTTGTCATATCTTTCCTTGGTGTCGTATTAGTGCAGCGGTGGGACCAGTGTCCACACTTGCCAATTCCCTACTTAGGGATAGGTGCAGGGCAAGCTAGGGCTAAGGTATCCTGCTCGGTGACGGTTTGAAAGAAGCCATATAGGGATGTCAGGCAGACCAGGGCACATCCTTAGGAGAGTGCAGGAGGTGTCCATTCCACCTGGATACACCGCTTCCAGTGGGGCGAATTTAAATAATAAGACATGTAGCTGGATACGCCGCCTCCAACAAGCGAATTTAGGTATTACACGTAAATCTGGAAACCCCGCCTCCAGTAAGGCGAATTTAAATAATAAAGGGGAACCTGGGTAACATTAACAATGGTGGGCCCTGCAATAGGGAATAGGGAAGTGGAGAACTCCTGTACTCCCCTGAGCCAGTGTCCCTGCACTCCTAACGTTCCCTCAAGACCACTCCTCATTAGGGAAACACAAACAGAGGGGACGCCCAGATCCTGAGTTCACCCCACCACTACCTGAAACTTCAGGTTAATGACAAATGCACCGCTGGTATTGGCAATGTATGTTCTGGAGGCACCACTCATCTCCACAGCGCCGACCTGGGGAATGAGTTTATGTATGTGTATGTTTGCTATGAGCTGATCAGACTCCACAACATACTTCCACAAGATGTTTTTTGGTGGCCACCCATACACGCTCGTGCACACACAGGTCCGGACCTGAACGTTTATTGCCACACATTCATTTGTCATAAATTTGGTGAACTCATTCTGGACTCGACAACAGAGGAGTCCCCCTGTGTCCACACTCACACCCCCGCTATTCACCAAGGGACACCACCCTCCAACCCTTTCACCATGAGGTCTGTGCCTCCCAGGGTTGGTTAATGGCGAGGGGTGAGATTTGTCCCTACTCCCCCGCAGCACACCTGCCGCTCACACCTGGAGGAGAAGGGGACAGGAATATGGAGGAAATATACACTCGCTGGTCGCCTTCCTCCAAACGACCAGGAGGTGCGGCTTCTTCGGTGGTATAGAAGATTTGGCGTGTGCCCCGTGGACTATCGCACCAGTCTGCTCACTACACGGACGTACCCCTTCACCTCGGGGAACCCCAGATAGCACCATGGGGATCACCAACTCCACCCACCTGTCTGGTTACGTCCACCTGTATGAACAAGTCCCGCTCACCAGCAGCGACTCAAGGGGACTTTTGCCAGACCCGCAATTTGCCAAAGCTGCCATTTTGATTTCCTGGTTGCCTGAGCAGAGGCCCCAGACCCTGATAACTGCTGCTGCAGCAGCTCTAACACACCATGCCGCTCCTTACTCACCTCAGTGAGGCCCGGCAGCAATTACTCAGCGGTCTCCACATGGCCAAGGCTAACCAGAAAAAAAAATGTAGGGTTGGTGATAAAGTCTGGGGAGCGGGGGTTGGTGATAATGTCATGGTCACGTGTGTCTGGACGCAGCGAGTACCGCAAGGCAAACCCATATGACACACGTGACCCTGGATACACCGCCTCCAGTGGGGCAAATTTAAATAATAAGACGTGCAGCTGGATACGCCGCCTCCAACAGGCGAATTTAGGTACTACACGTAAATCTGGAAACCCCGCCTCCAGTAAGGCGAATTTAAATATTAAAGGGGAACCTGGGTAACATTAACAATGGTGGGCCCTGCAATAGGGAATAGGGAAGTGGAGAACTCCTGTACTCCCCTGAGCCAGTGTCCCTGCACTCCTAACGTTCCCTATGTCGGTTCCGCACCGGGCGACGCACAGGAACCTAAAAACCCTAGCTCGCCCTGAACCTAAACCCTCACTAGGGAATTTGTTGGTGCAGAAACTAATCCCACCACTGCACTACATGACATGAGGGAAAATGACAATACAGGGGAAACATCACTTAGCTTTGCTCTGTTGCGTACGCTCCTAGCAACAGAGCCCACCACCTGTGTGCATCTTCTCCTCCACCCGGTTCCATCACCATAACTGGATCCTTCACCATAGAGCAGCCTTGGAGCAGAGTCCACCACCAATTGCAGAAGTCCAGTAACAGAGTCCCAAAGATGAGTTCAGCTCCTGCCCAAAAAGTCAAACATGCTTGAGTCCAGCTCTCAGCAACCAAGTCCCGCATGCTGAGTGCAACTCTCTCCATAGTCGTCACTCCACCAAGCCATGCAAGCACTTCCTGCCGACACCATAAACTGTAACTCCACCAAGCCATGCCAGCCCTTCTTGCAGACCACATAGCTGCCACTCGTCCCCTCTGGCTGGGCTGCGCAGGACTCATTTTCAGCTCCTTCCTCAGCCAGGCTTGCTTCCCAAATGACGAACACAATATCACCAACAGTGATTGAACAACCCTGAGACTCATTTATAGAGCCTCACACCTGATTTATAATTATGTGCACATTAAACCAAAGAACTAAAGTGCGATACCACTCACCACCACCGGAGCAACTTAGAATGAACGACACCACGTGTAATAATTCTAATGGCCACCGGGGGCAATCACACCACTTTGGCACCTAGCCAAAGGAAAAAAAGTTCACTTATCCATTTAATCTGTCAGATCCACGCTGGATCATGACACCCCCATTACCTATATCAGGGCCCACCATTGTAATTGTGTCCCCGGTGTTCCTTTGTTTGTTGTGTTGTTGGTGACCGACCTACTGGTGGGTGGTTTCATACCTGGTCAGTCACTATCATGACAGTATGGCATATTTTTCTCGTTTTTACCCTGGTCAATATAATACTGTCATCCCTCACGGACAAATCGTCTGATTATGCAGGATTTTAGATAAACCACTTTGTGTGATTAGGGATGTTGGGTGACTGTCACAGTAATTTCATAGGCCAGCTTATGGGTTATCTAATTCTGAACCCAAGTGCAGAATACAACCAGTCCTATGTAGCTTTTATGATTTCCAGAAATTGAAAATTTTAACTCTTTTTTCTTTCAGATGATCTTTGGAAAATTAAAAGTGTAGCCTGATCAAATACTATGAGCCACTATCCTACTTTTTTCTTTGTAGCAGTTTTGATACATCTCTCACATTATTTTCCAAACTTTTTCGAAGTTTGTGTGATGATTCCACTGGCAACTAATTCTATGTGGTTATTGCAGTGGTGTGGAGAAAATGCATTACTTTTATAAGGTGTTTACAAATCTACATAGTGAATGCCCTATGCTATATATTCCACACATATTGCATATATACAAACCTGATTTATAATAATTATGTTTTTGCTCGACAGTAATCAATCCTTCGATGTATGCAGCTTGTGCAGCTGAGCGTAAAGCACTTGATAGCCGCCTTTCAACTTCTCTCCACTCTTTGGCTTCTTTTGACTGAATTTCTACATGGGAGGGATCCTTATTAGAGAAATGAGGGAAATGCACTGTTATGGGCTGGAAGACATATGTGGGAGGAACAGCATTCATGTCTTTCCAAAACCACTGATTCAAAAGCTGAGCTTCATCACCATTCTTGAGGACTTTCTTGTATAATATGTCAAACTCTTCTTCACCTATATTTCGAGGTATTGGTCTAAATCCATAACGATTGCCTATTAATGCCTTAAAAAAACACACACAATAATTTCAGATAAATAAAAATCTGATAAATGCATAATTTAACACATTAATATTAGATACAAGAAATAAATGCAATATATGCCTGATAGATAAATATAGGATTGATTAATAGAAAATAAATATATATGATAAATAGATAGATAGATGAGAAAAAGGAGGCACATTCTAAAAAATTGTTCAAAACATTGGACTTTTGTTAGCCCACATGAGCTAATAAAAGTCCAACCTTTTGCATAATATATTAGAATGTGCCTCCTTTTTATTATTTTATCATAGTGCACAAGTTCAGTGTATAGCCATGAGGCTTTCCACCCACTATTTATTATTTTTTATTTTGTTCCACAGTGCTGTAATTAGGTAGATATGTGATAAGATAGACAGGTATGAGAAAAAACAAGCAAATAAAAAGAAAGAAAATACCGTAGTTAAATTTTGATAGACAGACAGACAGATAGAAACACACCACTTGGCTATGTTTCATCCTGCATACATGCACTATTGTTGAACACACGTAATTAAGCATACATTTGCTTTCATGGGTATTAAAAAATCCCTCAGGGGAGGTTTCTTGACGGTTTGTGTTGTAATGTTAAAGGCACCCAGGGGAGGTTTGTTGTCTGTCATTGGTATAGATAAAGGACAGGTAGCTGCACAGTTATATCCAATGTCTGGACTAGTTTGTGATTTGTATGTAGTATTATTTATAGTAAAATACAGAATGCACTGCACAATCACAGGTTCAATACATTCAGTTTTATTTTATTGCTGACATTCTTAGTGTCATGAAGTATATGCCCCCTTCCCGATATTTCGTGCTGTATATTTTGCAAAGCATTTCTTTGTGTACCTGAAGCCATTCATTCATCATTGGACGCTTTCCCCATATATTCTATGGAGGACATATTTACTTAATTAATTATTGCATTTTATTTCTATCGTCAACGTTTTACAATTGCGGTAATTTCTTACTTATAGAATCTTTTCAGAATGCATTAAATAGTTTTAAAATTATTCATTTTATAATTGAGAAGATTCATTTCACCTTTTTATTGGTGGTAGTAAAAGATTGTTTGAATGCCAAAGAATTTAATTTTATTTGTAAAGTATTTTGTTAATATTATCTTAATATGTAATACTAGAGGTGGGCCCGATGCTATCACATCAGGAGGGAAGTGTGTATGTGGGGTGTGGGTCCCGAAGCTGCCTGCCCACCCTCCTCCGTGCAGTCACAGCCGGCAGAAAAGATGGTGGTTTGCGGCCTGTTCTGAAGATGGGGTGCGGCGGCGCCACCAGAGGGTACCCGCTCCCATCTCCAGCACAGGCGGCAAGCCGCGGTCTTTCTTGCTGGCTATGACTGCACGGAGGTGAGTGGGCAGGCAGTGGCGGGATCTGGAGCGTGTAGTCAGGCGGCGGGTCCTGGTGCCATCGGGGGGGTCCGGCGTGGGTGTCCCGGCAGTGTCCCGCTGGTGGTACTGCGGAAGGGCCTGGTACCACCACCGGGTGCCATATTGGAAAACCCATCACTTGGGTATTCCAATATGGCGGTCGGCATGCTTCCGGTCAGTGCGGTGAATTATGGGATTTGAGGACATCCAGACGGAAGTGGATGACGGACAACTTTAAGTAAATATATATTAGATACTACCTCCAGTTTGAGGGCCATTGCTATCTAAATGAAACCAAAAGGGTAGACTTCACAAAAATGGGATCAATAAGCAGTGCAAAAACATTATCATGTCAAATGACTCCAAATTTCTGTTGCACCATGCTGAAACCCTCCTGTCAGGTATTAACTGATCTTTGCACACACTGGATCCTTTAATGTACAGTTGTAACTGGTTGAGAGTTTTACCTCTTTAAACCCTCATTTTTTTTACGTGTACCGTATATACTCGAGTATAAGCTGATCCGAGTATAAGTCGAGGTACCTAATTTTGCCACAGAAAACTGGGTAAGCTTATTGACTCAAGTATAAGCTGGGTATGCATTGTCGCCTCATCCTTGTCCTGGTATGTGGCTCCCCCTGTCCTGTCCTGTATGTGGCTCCACCCATCCTGTCCTGCTGTGTGTGGCTCCCCTTGTCCTCTATGTGGCTCCCCCTGTCCTGTATGTGGCTCCCCCTGTTCTGTATGTGGAACACCTCCATTATGTCCTGATATGTGTGGCTCCCCGTCTCGCATTCCACAGCTCCCTCGTCCCATCATGCATGGCTCAGCCCCCCGTCCCATCGTGCGTGAATTGGCCCCCCGTACTACTCACCCTTGCCAGCAATGACTCGTGTATAAGCCAAGAAGGGCGATTTCAGCACAAAAAAATGTGCTGAAAATCTCGGCTTATACATGAGTATATACGGTATATATTTGTGCTGCTGTTTTGTAATTTTGTGTAACTTGTGTAAACTCTATGTTATTGCACTATGTATATTGCAGGGACAGTGCAGTCTGGGTTGTGGCCTGTAGAGTTAGAAATATAAGAGTTATCTATATGAGGAGTTAGTTGGGGAATAGCTGGGAATGTCTACCTGTGTTTAGTCAGTCAGGGGACTGACCGCTGTGTGCTCCGGTGAGCTATATGCCCAAGCTGCCTGACTACTCTGTAACGTTAAATGGTATTCCCAGCCATCCATGGGGGAAACTTAGAGAAGACCAAGGTACAGCAGAGCCAGCAGCAGAAAGGAAACGAGTAGAGGAAGAATGAAGGTCACCATAAAAGTGTACGGGCAGGTCCCTCCAGAATGTGGCAGATAGCCTCGTAGGCTGGATCTCTGATGTCCGGGGCGAAACGGATGGGAGAACACTTCACCATGGTAACGCTTGACAGGGAGAACACTGAGGAGTCTTTTGAGATGCTCCGTCCCGCAGAAACACTTAGTGATGCAAGGAACAGTGAAGGTAAAGATGAAGTATTGTGCGATCTTTACTGTGATGAAAATGCTGGATACTACGTGGACATGCTGTGTCTTGAAGTAAATAAATATGTTCAGTCAAGAGTTGCCCTGGACTGTGTCCCTATTATTTGGGATCCAGGACCAGCTTCAAGTCAGCGCAGCAAAGAAGACTCTGACAACACCGTGAGTACCGATTGTAACATGCAAGAGAAAATGTACCGTTTTCCTGTAGATGGAGGCCAGAGTGTACAATGTCTGACAACCTCAACCACGACTACCGCCCTGACCGACCTTTACAATTGTCAAAGTCGGCAGGATGCCGACACCTTACAGTGTGGAGGAATCGCAAGAAAAGAAGAAGATATTGATTCAAGCGTTCCCGATGTGAACAGCAAAAAACCTATAAAGATTTGGATGTGACAAGTTTGACCCGAAGAGTGCGGGTGGAAGATACTGCAATTGTGAGTAAATTACCAGATGTGACTGAAGAGCTGGATTTGTCAACAACTGTGCTTGTGACGGACATTGTGAGTGACAAGATGGAGGCCATGAAGATGGAGGACTTTTGTGCCAAAAATGACTGAAATGACACCCTTTGTGGGTGTGACGGTGTAGCAATGGTGCCAAAAGTTGACTGTCAGTACCCCCTGGTCTGCCTTTGGTGAGCACGATGAAGAACAAGGACTCACCCCTTACAACAGGATGCAACACCATGGGAGGAGTGGCTAGAAGCGGAACTAGTGTGCAGCTGCGGCGGCATAGGCTGCGTAGAATTAAAATGGCGGCAGGAGGAGGAAAGAATACAACACAGATGGAAGGAGGATGCCGCCGCAGAACAGTACCTGTCACTGGAGGAGAAGAGTCACCAGTGTCTGCCGGAACCCGAGCTACCACGTCCACGTTGTCATGATCTCAGTGCAGGTTTGACTCGCACACGTGGGGTTAATGTTTGGAACCAGTGCTGATGACTGGCATTTCTGGGGTTAAAGGTTGTGATCCCGGTGCAGGCTTACCTGCACACCTGGGGCTATGATTGTGGCCTCTCCCTGGTTCTGGGGGAGGCTTCTTATAGCCTCAGGACGCTCCCATCCCTGTCAGTTATACTCTTGCCCTTGGCATTGTGTGGTGACCCCTGAGTGTGTTTGTGCTGTGTTCTGGTTACTTGATTCTCTGTGTATGACTCGGTCTGTTCCCTGGATATCGCTTTGGATTCTGCCTGGTACCTTATATGTCTGTTTGGTTTTGATCTCTGCTTGGCCCTGATTATCCGCTCTGTCTCCTCCCTGGTACTGTACTGTGATCCTGTGTATGATCTTTGGCTTTGTCTGACCTCTCATCTGTTTATCTCTCCTGTACCTCGCTGGTCTGTACTGTGCATAACCTCTGCTTTGCTTGGACTCTGAGTTCTCTTCCTTCTCTGTGTGCAGGACGCTAAGCCCCGCCCCCTTGCAGTCACATGACCATTCACATGACCATAGGTCCTATGCTGGCTTCCTAAACTTCAGCATCCACAGGTCCTGTGCATCGGTACTTTCTGGCTGTACCTGACCCCGGTACCCCTACATTGCGGGTGAGTCACTGCTCAGCGGAGGCTACACGCCGGCGCTGACACTCAGGACACGCGCACTGGCTCAGTGAGCAAGTACAGTGCGGTGTTCCTGACACACGTAGCCTGGAACACCATCTACCTGAGCCAGAACCAGCGATCGCCCCCGTCGGAACATCTGTCGGAAAAGCGTGCTGTACCGGAGGCACGGGACGCTAGGCCGCAGCCTCCGCGATGACTTGAACAGGAGTCAGAGCATCATCGGGAGGCGGAACCTTCGTGTCCGGAGCTCGTTTCTTCAATCCAGCGGGGACTGGAAGTAAAGACAGCCCTGGAGGACCAAGAATCGGAAGAGAAGGCCACGCCAGAACTTTTCCATTGGAAGCCAGAGCATAAAGTAGCATAAGCGGAGGTATCTGTCATACGCGGGACGGACACGGAGCTTCAAGGTCACCAACAGTGAGTTAACCACGACCCCTGACACCAGAGGGCTGGTCCTTGCCGTGGCCTTCTACCCTGCTAGGCCTTACTGTCCCTCAGTCCACTGCCCCTTGATTTGTCCCACAGACATCGGGGGCAGGAGGTCCGATCCATGATGGGCACAGGTGCAGAGTCGGGCGCTCCCAGGGTCCACAAAGCAGAGCAGGTCCCGTCCTCAACCCCAGTGCAGTTAGTTGGATCACGAATATAATTGCAAAAGAAGTTGTGTGTAAAAGAGATTTGGGCTCAGCTACACCAACATGGGAGACCCCTACTAGAAGGAGACTAGGTCTCTTACTGCAAAAAGAACTGCCCTAGGTGCTAATATGCAGTGGCGGTGACATTGTGGCCAGAGGATAGCGACACAGGGCTATATGCGGGCCCAAGACCAGGACAGTCGGATCTACGTGCTGCTTCTGTCTCCACCACTGTCTGTGCTACACCTGACCAGTACATGGGCTCTGCGGCTGCAGAGTCCTCATCGACCGGAAGCAGGCATGGGATTACCAGGAGAAGGAGGCATGGTAAGCATGCTAAAGTGAGGATGTTATGTTGAATTGCAGAATAACTGAACTTGGTGCCTGTTGCACTGTACTGAACAGGGAGTGTTGTGCGTCCCCACAGGGCAGGGAGCCCTGCTACGCTCTGAAGTTAGAGTGCAACATGGCCGTTGTGGTCTACCAAGAACGTTGATACAGAACATTGTTTTTCTCGTTTTGTTGCACCTGATGTGCCCCTTCTGCTGAATAGCAGGACTCTGCTTTAATGGAACTATGGGTCCATGGACTTGGGCCGTTTGTGTACAGAGCACAGGACCGTGCTATCCGCAAAGGAAGGGGGACGACCTCCCATTAAAGGACCTTGACCAATGTAAATAAGTTAAAATGTGGGCTGACGGTGCCTACGGAAGGACTGTTCCCGGGCACTTGTATGCATGTTTCATTGGAAGTTGGTGCTCCCCTAAAAGGAAGGAGGATCACACTGAAAGACTGTAGGCCCCACAAGGAGGGTCATCTGTTCGTATTCGTGTGTTTTAATGGACATTGCCTGAGGACTGTCAGGTGGACTTGGTTCACATTGGGCTGATGTTTATATATATGTTCTCCCTGAGAGGAGTATCCTATGTACATATTAAAGGTTATTTTTCGCTATTGTCAAGGATCACAATGGTTAATGAACGGGAGAATGTAAGGGGTTGAGAGTTTTACCCCTTTAAACCCTCATGTTACGTGTACATTATATTTTATGGGGAGGTGGGCTGTATTATATTCTATTTGGGGCTACATTATATTCTATGGGGGGCTATATTATATTTATTATATTCTGTGGGGGGTGATAGCATCATACTCTATGAGGGGGCTACATTATATTCTATGGGGGCTGCATTTTACTATATGAGGAAGGCTACATTGTATTCTATGGAGGGGCTACATTATACTATATAAGGGGCTGCATTATACACTATGAGGGGGCTGCCGTATATTCTATGGAGGGGCTGCATTATACTATATGAGGGGAGCTGCATTATATTCTGTGGGGGTTACATTATATTCTGTGGTGGCTGCATTATACTCTGTGGGGTAGATGCATTATGCTCTAAGGGGTGGCTGCATTATACTATAAGAGGGGGGCTGCATTATATTCTATGGAGGGCTACATTATATTGTATGGCGGGGCTGCATTATACTCTGTGGGGTGGCTTCATTATGGTCTATGGGGTGGCTGCATTATACTATATAGAGGACTATGGGGAATACATTATATGAAGAATTATGGGGTGCATTATACTATGGGAAGTGAATTGTACTACATGGATGACCATGATGGTGCATTATACTATATGGAGCACTATGAGGAGTGTATTATACTATATGGAGGACAGAGCAGTGCATTCTAATATATGGAGGGCTATGAGGAGTGTATTATACTATATGGAGGACTATGGGGGACATTATATTATATGGAGGACTATGGGGTGTGCTGCTGATAACATGACACTGTATGGGGACAGTGATCCATTAGTGATTTTTCTGTCCCCATCATTCTTTCTTAGACGGTGTAAAGAGGCCGGGAAACAAGTGTTGAACCACTTCAATATTGTCAATCATACTCATTTAGCGGCTTGAACTCAGCGCATGTAAAAACAACCGAAATGCTTCTGTGTGATGTGCAATATGTTAGCATTTGGGGCCCCATTTTAAAATTTTGCCTAGGGCCCCACTTTGTCTAAAACCGGCCCTGCGTATAATACGTGTCATGCTCATGCCCTGACTGGTGGGCATGAGCCAGGGGGTTGTGGCCCCACTGTGCCACAAACCAGACTACCCTGGAAGGGGCGTGACTAAGACAACTGCCTTGGTCTTCTCTGGAGCCTCTAATGATGAGGTCAGGCTTGTGCGGCAGGCAGCTGCCAGGTGCCACTCCAGGGTGGTGTCTGGCTGTGGCTGCTGATCCCACTTGGGGAGACGGTGGCATGGCTGAGACACTGGCAGGCAGGCATGGCTTGAGACACGGGGCAGGCTAGCACGGTAGAGACACGGGGCAGGCTGGCATGGCAGAGACACGGGGCAGGCTGGCACGGCAGAGACACTGGGCAGGCTGGCACAGCAGAGACACAGGGCAGGCTGGCATGGTGTACGAAGGAACAGGTAGGGACCTGTTCACACAGCAGGTGCGGGTACTGGCCGGTAGGAATGGAATATGGAGGAACAGGTAGGGTCCTGTTCACACAGGAGGTGCAGGTACGAGTACTGATAGGAAAGAGTGGAGTATGATGGAACAGGTAGAGAGCTGTTCAAGATGCAGAAACTGGTTCAGGAACCAGTACAGACGGGTAGGACAAGGATCCGGAACGGAAACAGAGCAGAACCGCAGGGTTGCGGAGCAGGCTAGAACCGCAAGGCTGCAGAGAGAAACTGCAGTTTGCAGCAAAAGGTTCTGCAGCAGCAGGTGCCACAGAGAAAGAGAGCAGAGCAGAACTGCAGGTATGCGGAGAGGAGCTGCAGCAAGGTGTTCTGCAGCAGCAAGAACGAAGCAAAGCAGAACCGCAAGGTATGCGGAGAGAAGCTACAGAAAGAGGTTCTGCAGCAGCAGGAGTGTAGGAGGCAGGGCCCCCGCCGTGTGTCCGGGCCGGAACCAAGGGGACCGTCATCTAGGTTCCTAGGGGGCCTGTTTCCGGGGAGCCGAGTTAGGAGATGGACCGCTGAGACTGGCAGGACGGTTGGGGGAGGAGCCTATATAAAAGGACACCAGTCAGAGTGAGTCAGTAGAGTGGGAGAGAAGGAGCAGGAGACCGTGGAAGCGCCAGGGAGCCATAACCATTAGCAGTAACCAGAGAGGAGGACAGCGACAGGAAAGAGACTCACGGTGGACTGCGGGGAGACAGCGCCGAGTCGACCGACAGAAGACCACCGCTTCACTCCAGCCAGCGGCCATTGCTGACTCACTCCAGCTCACGGCTGCGGCCTGGCCGCAGCCACCTGCGGCCGTTGCCACCTAACTCCAGCCTGCCCGCTGCCGCCTGCAGCCACCACCTCCCCGCTCCCGTCTGTGGCAAGGGCCGGGCTGTTGCCCGCCGCAGATTCCCTAGTGCAGCTGCTGGCTGTGCCGGTGGTCTACCAGCCGCCACTCAGCACCGCCGCTGCCCGCCCCTGTTCGGGGGCTGCGGCCTCGACTCTCCCACTCCCGGGCGGTATTCCGCTGCCCCTGCTGGGGGACACTCCACCAAAAAACTTTTCTAGGGCCTGTTGCGCCCCTGCTTCGCCTGGGCGTTGGAACGCCCAAAACCTAGGCCAGATCCTCAGCAGCTGGGCCCAGCGGCTGCGATGCCGAATCACCATCGTCCAGGACGCCGAGGGACGTCCAGACAGATAAGTGACACAATATAACTAAGGACCCGTAGTCAGCCATACCGCTGCCCTATAGTGACCGGCCTTTGCCAGAGTAGTCGTGTTCTCATCACCAGTGTTTGCTTGTATTGGGTCCCTGCGAGGACAATTTCTGTTATTTTGTTTGGTTGCTTGGGATAGCCCTACCGGCATCAATCCATAAAAGTTACTACCTAAAGTTCAATCCGTCTTGTGTCTCGTCAATGCATCCCATGGACCTGCTATGACCACAGTAGCGGAGCAAAGCAGAACCACAAGGTATGCAGAGAGAAGGTACAGCAAGAGGTTCTGCAGCAGCAGAAGCAGAGCACAGGTAGAACAGAGCGGAACTGCTAGAGTACGGAGCACAAGCAGACAGGGAGGACACCAGGAAAGACACAGCAAGGAAAGGAACCACAGACAAGGAGACTGAAAGACAGAGGTAGGACAGAGTTCAGACAGGGAAACAGTACGAGACAAGGTACAGGGACCGAAGTATACACAGATACAAAGCTAGGCTTAGACCAAGACAAGACAAAGAGTAATGGCACAGGGACCAGGAAATACTGCCTCCTGGAGGCAGCAAGATAGGAACACGACAAAGCTAAGACAAGACACAGAGAACAGGATATTCTGCCTCCTGGAGGGCAGACAGAGAGAACCAAGCAAGGCTAGGAGAAAAACCTCCAGAGAAGGAGATACACAGAAGAGGACATGGCAGGCTCAGTAGCAAGATACTAACTGAGTTAACACATTGCTCAGGTAGAGTTCATTGGGAGCAGCTGCCCTAAATGCTAGAGGGTTCTTGATAATTGGCCAGGGACACATTAAGCAGGTGCACCCTGACTCCATAAGAACCAGAGAGTTTCGGCACCGCCCCCCTATACAAACAGTCAGGAAATAAACACAGAGCAGACAGGAAACAAAGCATGGAGCTGGCAGTAGGCAGATATCACAGCATGGCCTGGAGCAGTGAGCAAGTTGGTGAGTGAGGAATGGGAGGCCATGCAGCGATGCCAGCAGGGTTGTTACAATACATACGTGTTCTATCAGTGAAAACCATAGATAAAACATGTATCTAATCTAGGGATAACAGAATGAGCCATAAACTTCAGTAACCAGTTCTTTCCCACCAAGTGTGCATACAGAAATAGCTTTCTATTATTTTGCAGGCCACTGAGTATGCATTGTTACTTCAATGGGCAATGATCAGAGAACTGGAGATGACTTACAATGAAGTATGGTCCTACAGACATCCTTTGGCAGGTTTCAATCTCTTTCAGACAAAGATCTGTGGTCATATGGTCCACTGAGGCATAATCTCGGACTCCCCAACGCATGTCTACCACCTAGAGGGAGGAATATTGTATAAAATATTCATTATAATTGAAAGCAAGGGAAGCAGCATCCCTTCAAGCTATGAAGTAATAGATTATAATCAGCTTTAAATAAATGCTGTATTTAGATTTCTTTTCAGCTATCATTCACAAGATTTCTTCTGCAGGTACAGTATACTATACAGTCATGGCCAAAAGTATTGACACCCCTGCAATTCTGTCAGATAATACTCAGTTTCTTCCTGAAAATGATTGCAAACACAAATTCTTTGGTATTATTATCTTCATTTAATTTGTCTTAAATGAAAAAACACAAAAAGAATTGTCCTAAAGCCAAATTGGATATAATTCCACACCAAACATAAAAAAGAGGGTGGACAAAAGTATTGGCACTGTTCAAAAAATCATGTGATGCTTCTCTAATTTGTGTAATTAACAGCACCTATAACTTACCTGTGGCACCTAACAGGTGTTGGCAATAACTAAATCACACTTGCAACCAGTTGACATGGATTAAAGTTGACTCAACCTCTGTCCTGTGTCCTTGTGTGTACCACATTGAGCATGGAGAAAAGAAAGAAGACCAAAGAACTGTCTGAGGACTTGAGAAACCAAATTGTGAGGAAGCATGAGCAATCTCAAGGCTACAAGTCCATCTCCAAAGACCTGAATGTTCCTGTGTCTACCGTGCGCAGTGTCATCAAGAAGTGTAAAGCCCATGGCACTGTGGCTAACCTCCCTAGATGTGGACGGAAAAGAAAAATTCACAAGAGATTTCAACGCAAGATTGTGCGGATGTTGGATAAAGAACCTCGACTAACATCCAAACAAGTTCAATCTGCCCTGCAGTCCGAGGGTACAACAGTGTCAACCCGTACTATCCGTCGGCGTCTGAATGAAAAGGGACTGTATGGTAGGAGACCCAGGAAGACCCCACTTCTTACCCCGAGACATAAAAAAGCCAGGCTGGAGTTTGCCAAAACTTACCTGAAAAAGCCTAAAACATTTTGGAAGAATGTTCTCTGGTCAGATGAGACAAAAGTAGAGCTTTTAGGGCAAAAGCATCAACATAGAGTTTACAGGAGAAAAAAGAGGCATTCAAAGAAAAGTACACGGTCCCTACAGTCAAACATGGCAGAGGTTCCCTGATGTTTTGGGGTTGCTTTGCTGCCTCTGGCACTGGACTGCTTGACCGTGTGCATGGCATTATGAAGTCAGAAGACTACCAACAAATTTTGCAGCATAATTTAGGGCCCAGTGTGAGAAAGCTGGGTCTACCTCAGAGGTCATGGGTCTTCCAGCAGGACAATAACACAAAACACACTTCAAAAAGCACTAGAAAATGGTTTGAGAGAAAGCACTGGAGACTTCTAATGTGGCCAGCAGTGAGTCCAGACCTGAATCCCATAGAACACCTGTGGAGAGATCTAAAAATGGCAGTTTGGAGAAGGCACCCTTCAAATATCAGGGACCTGGAGTAGTTTACCAAAGAAGAATGGTTAAAAATTCCAGCAGAGCATTGTAAGAAACTCATTGATGGTTACCGGAAGCGGTTGGTCACAGTTATTTTGGCTAAAGGTTGTGCAACCAAGTATTAGGCTGAGGGTGCCAATACTTTTGTCCGGCCCATTTTTGGAGTTTTGTGTGAAATGATCAATGTTTTGCTTTTTGCTTCATTCTCTTTTGTGTTTTTTCATTTAAGACAAATTAAATGAAGATAATAATACCAAAGAATTTGTGTTTGCAATCATTTTCAGGAAGAAACTGAGTATTATCTGACAGAATTGCAGGGGTGTCAATACTTTTGGCCATGACTGTATAACCATAAATGTTTGTTGAACAATATACATTACCTGTCCGGTGATCAGTCACGTCCCACGGCGTAAAACCATCCCGGGGGTTAATCAGTTTACAACCGGGAGCGTTGCTAACACAGCCGCTCCCGACTGTAAACTACTGTAGAATGAATGGAAGCAGCCGGCGCAGACTCAGTGATGAGCGGTGACGTCACCGCTAGTTACTGAGTCTGGCTCTGCTTCCATTCATTCTACAGTAGTTTACAGTCGGGAGCGGCTGTGTTAGCAGCGCTCCCAGTTGTAAACTGATTAACCCCCGAGATGGATTTACGCCGTGGGACGTGACTGAGCGCAGGACAGGTAATGTATATTGTTGTTTTATTATTTTCACCTTTTTTACTGGAGATCGATGGCGTCACAATGAAATTAGAAGTGTAATAAAGATTTTAAAATGTGTGTAGTGTATTCTTTCATTAAAATACTTTGCTCTTATTGTGTGTGTGTTTATTTAACCCTTTAATTACTCTAGGATTAGTAATGGATAGGTATCTTATTGACACCTCTCCATTACTAACCCGGGCTTAATGTCACCTTACAATAGAAAGGTGACAATAACCCCTTATTACCCCACTTGCCACTGCTACAGGGCAAGTGGGAAGAACCGGGCAAAGCTCCAGAATAGGCGCATCTAATAGATGTGCCTTTTCTAGGCAACTGGGGGCAGCTGTTTTTAGGCTGTGGGGGGCCAAGATCAATGGCCCCTTACCAGCCTGAGAATATCAGCCCTCAGCTGTCAGCTTTAGTCAGGTTGGTTGTCAAAAATAGGGGGGACCCCATGCCGTTTTTTAAAATTATTTATTTAAATAATTTTTTTAAAAGCGTGGGAACCCCTCTATTTTTGAGAATCAACCTTGATGACGCTGACAGCTGAAGGATGCAGCCCCCAGCTGTAAGTTTCATCTGGGTGGGTCACAAACTGAGGGGGACCCCACATCGGGTTTTCATTCATTCTTTCACTTCTGCTCGCTGTTGCCAGTGGAGCAAGGGAGAAGAAAGACAGCGGCATTCAGCACCAGCAGCCGGGGAACAGCGCTTCGTCCGTGAGCACAGAGGACAGTGTGAACTGTTCTCCGTGTGCATGTGTGCAGCACATGTTGCGGGCCGTGTGTCGGTGTTAAAACAGACATGTCAGTGTATTTTATTTTGCACATGGACACACGGCCTGTGAAAACACGCTGACATGTACATAGACCCATTCATTTGAATGGGTCTACATGTCTCAGTGTCTCCGGTACGTGAGAAAACTGTCACTACACATACCAGAGCCACTGACGTGTGAAAGAGGCCTAAGACAGCTTTCTTTAATGCAGCTATTGAGTTGATTAAGAGCATCTAACTGGTCTGTAGGAGCACATGGTTGGTAGGGGATCAAATACTTATTTCCCACTGAAAAATGCAAATACATTTATATAATTTATACAATGTGATTTTCTGGATTTTATTTTTGATATTTTATTTTTCAGTGTTAAAATTAACCTACCCTTAAAATTATAGCCTGTTCATGTCTTTGTCAGTGGGCAAACTTACAAAATCAGCAAGGGATCAAATACTTATTTCCCCCACTGTAAGTATTGGGTAATTGTACTATATGTCACTATTAACCTCTTAACGTCCATTGATGGGGATAGCCCGTCAAGGCAGGAGGTAACTTCCCGCAGCATGAAGGACTATCCCCATCATGCCTTTGAACTACCACTGCGTGTAAACACGCAGTGGTAGTTCAGTGCCGACAGCTGTCATAGACAGCTGAGAGGCACGGCAAGGGGTGCAGGGACCCTTGCAGACGGTCCCTGCACCCCAAGCTCTGTGATTGGTCAGTCAATCTGACCGACCAAACACAGCAGCGATCGGGCAGGAGAGGCTGAAATTTCAGCCTCTCCTGCCTGATCAGTGCATGAGCTCAGCGCTGCAGTGGCTGAGCATCCTGCACTGACAGCCTGGAGCAGCGCCCCCGCCGACCCTGGCTGTTAACCCCCTGAGTGTTGTGATCGAGCGCGATCGCAGCGTTCTGAGGGGGAGGCAGTAGGTAGGGGACTCCCTCTGCCTCAGGTCTGCGTCCCCGCGATGTAATCGCGGGGCCCGACCTGTGCCTGCCATGATGACCCAGAGGTTGTCATGACAACCTCAGGGTCATTTAGCTATGGAAAGCTGCTGAAACCATGCTCACAGCATGGTGTCAGCAGCTTTCTCCATAGGTATAATGTATTACAATGCTGGAGCATTGCAATGTATTATACCTAAAATGAAAGTGAAAGTCCCAGAAATAACACAAGGTGAAAAAAAAACATTTTTAAAAAAAAAAATCTGTAAAAAAAATTAAAAAAATAAATACACATTTTTATGTAAAAAAAATAAAATAAACAAAAAAATACACGTTTGGTATCGCCGCGTCTGTAAAAATCCCATCTATAAAAGTGTCACCCTAGTTAACCCCTTCAGTGAACGCCGTAAAACAAAAAAAAACAAAAAAATGTGCAAATTATACTTTTTCCAAGCGTTATCATCATACCACTTGGAAAAAGTGCAATAACACACGATCAAAAAGACGGATATATATTAATATGGTTCCGTTGAAAACGTCATCTTGTCCTGCAAAAAACAAGCTGCCATACAGCTCCATCAGCGAAAAAATAAAAAAGTTATAGCTCTCAGAATAAAGTGATGCAAAAATAATTATTTTTTTCTAGAAAAGTTTTTATAATGTAAAAAACACAAAAACATAAAAAAATCTAAATGAGGTATCGCTGTAATTGTAGTGACCTGAAGAATAAAGCTGCCTTACCAATTTTACCACACGTGGAACGAAGGGAAAAAAAAACATTCCTGAATTCCTGGTTTTTGTTCATTCTACCTCCATAAAAATCGGAATAGAAAGTGATCAAAAAAGTTATGTGCTCGAAAATGGTACCAATAAAAACGTTAGCTCGTCCCGCAAAAATCAAGCCTGAACATGACTCTGTCGGCCGAAATATGGATAAATGATGGCTCATTAAAGCTAATTTTCGTGGAAAAAAATATTATTTTTTCATTTTCACAGCTCTGCATTATAAACTTCTGTGAAGCACTTGGGGGTTCAAAGTGCTCACCACACATCTAGATAAGCTCCTTGGGGGGTCTAGTTTCCAAAATGGGGTCACTTGTGGGGGGTTTCTACTGTTTAGGCGCATCAGGGGCTCTGTAAACGCAACATGGCGCCCGCAGAACATTCCATCAAAGTCTGCATTCCAAAACAGCGCTCCTTCCCTTCTGAGCTCTGCCATGCACACAAACAGTGGATCCACCCCACATATGGGGTATCAGCGCACTCAGGACAAATTGCACAACGACTTTTAGTGTCCAATTACTCCTGCTACCCTTGTAAAAATAAAATTTGGGGGCAAAAATATCATTTTTGTGGAAAAAAATATGATTTTTTTATTTTCACGGCTCTATGCTATAAACTTCTGTGATGCACTTGGGGGTTCAAAGTGCTCACTACACATCTAGATTAGTTCCTTAGGGGGTCTAGTTTTCAAAATGATGTCACTTGTAGGGGGTTGCCATTGTTTAGGCACATCAGGGGCTCTCCAAATGCGACATGGTGGCCGATCTCAATTTCAGCCAAAAAAGTCAAATGGCAACTCGATCCCTTCTGAGCTCTGCCATGCGCCCAAATATTGGTTTACCCCCACATATGGGGTATCAGTGTACTCAGGACAAATTGCACAATAACTTTTGGGGTCCTGTTACCCTTGGGAAAATAAAAATTGGGGTGAAAAGATCATTTTTGCGGAAAAAATATGATTTTTTAATTTTACGGCTCTACGTCATAACCTTCTATGAAGCCCTTGGGGGTTCAAAGTGCTCAACACACATTTAGATAAGTTCCTTGGGGGGGTCTAGTTTCCAAAATAGGGTCACTTATAGGGGGTTTCCACTGTTTAGGCACATCAGGGGCTCTCCAAAAGCGACGTGGCTTCCGCTCTCGATTCCAGCCAATTTGACATTCAAAATCTCAAATGATGCTCATTCCCTTCTGAGCACTGCCTTGCGCCTAGAGATTGGTCTTCCTCCACACATGGGTTATCGGTGTACTCAGGAGAAATAGCACAACAAATATTGTGGTTCATTTTCTCCTGATACCCTTGACAAAATAAAAAAAGTGTCCAAACAAAAATTTTGGGGAAAAAAAGTTAAATGTTCATTTTTTCCTTCCATATTGCTTCGGTTCTCGTGAAGCACCTGAAGGGTTAATAAACTTCTTGAATATGGTGTTGAACACATTGAGGGGTGAAGTTTTTATTTAGAATGGTGTCACTTTTGGGTATTTTCTGTTATATTGACCCCCCAAATTCACTTCAAATGTGAGGTGGTCCCTAAAAAAATGGTTTTGTAAATTTTGTTGGAAAAATGAGAAATCACTGGTCAACTTTTAACCCTTATAATTTCCTAACAAAAAAAACTTGGTTCTAAAATTGTGCTGATGTAATGTAGACATATGGGAAATGTTATTTATTAACTATTTTTTGTGCCATATCTCTTTGATTTAAGGGCATAAAAATTAAAAGTTTGAAAATTGCAAAATTTTAAAAATTTTCACCATATTTTTCATAAATAAACATGTCATATCGAAGAAATTTTAGCCACTAACATGAAGTACAATAAGTCATGAAAAAACATTCTCAGAATCAGTGGGATCCGTTGAAGCGTTTCAGAGTTATAACCTCATAAAGTGACAGTGGTCCGATTTCAAAACTAAGGCCTGGTCCTTAACCTACAAATGGCTTGGTCCTTAAGGGGTTAATTGGATGCCATGATACTATCATGCAGGCATCATGTGGGAAAATTATGTATAGGAATTTTGTAGCCACCAAATGTGACTATTATATGAGCATTTATGGTTTGTCGACTTATGTCACAGGCCGTAGGCTCAAAAAGTCTAACTCAGGCAGACTTGACGCTAGTCACACAATCTGTCAGATTTCATAGGAGCTCCAGCCTTGGTCCTTTAATCCCTGTACAGGGATTTGGTCTTACTATAGGGTCCACTGGAAAGCTTTCACGGAAGGACTGCTGGCCGGATGAGCTAAACAAAGGTCAGAGAAGTCAAGGTAGCCAAGTCAGAACCAGGAGGGTAGTGAAGATCCAAATAAATAAAAGAATGTCCAGACAACAGGAATTCAAAAAAGCAAAACAAAAGCAGATAGCCTGAGAATGAACCAGAGAATATAAACTTAAATCTAAGTTCACACTAGGAGTTTTTTAAGCGTTTATTTAATGCAAATTTTCAGCTGCGTTTTACAGTTCCAGGAAAGTCCATGAGATTTTAGAAATCTCATGAACACACATTGTTTTTTTATCATCAGTATTTTGTGCTTTGGATGTTTTTTTGGACTATAAGGCATGTCACTTCTTTCAGTGTTTTTTCAGCGATTTTCACTCGCTGACTTGAATGGGTGGTGAAAAAACGCACCAAAACCACAGGTATTATGTTTTCCTGCGTTTTTTGAGCCAAAACCTGATTCTATGGAATAGAACTTTTTTTCAACACTAAACTTTATCAGCATGCAGAAGAGACAAATCTAGCATGCCAAAACTGCCGCAATAAACACACAAAGAACGCAGCAAAAAACGCTGAAAAAAAGCCAAGTATGAAGTTACCCTTATTCTGTTTTAAATAAAATACAGACCTTTTCAGGGCTCGCAGAAAGGAATAGTGAATTAAACTGATATCTCCATGACTGAGCAGCATCAAAAGACCCAGAATTTAAATAGGAATGTGTCGCCTGCAACAAAAATTTGGCGCCGCCCAGTGACCACAGAAGAAGCAGATGGGATATGTTCTGACCTTGATAATTACAACTTTGGCTAGGCACACATTGCATTAGAGCAGTCCGTTCAACGCATATGTGGCACCCCTGAAGGTTCAGTCACCACAGAGGTACTGCACCTCCTCCTGAGGTGTGGTACCCCACCATCCAGGTAAGGTGGAGACACCTGACCACACTCCAACACCTGCACCCCACACCACAAAGTAGTGTAGCAAAGCACCTTCGGCGGCTCCCTGCTTGGAGTGTAGCATAGCACCCATTGGTAGCTCCATGCTTGGAATATGAAACGTGCTGAGAGGCGGGTGGAGCTTAGTTTACACTAAAGAGTGGGAAGAGTGAGGATTTAGTCAGTCAGTCTGACAGAAGTTCAGAGAGTGACAGGGAGTTGAGTTGAGAGATCCCTGAGAGAGGGATGGATGAAGGAAGTGCTGCAGCCGACCTCAGTGACCTGGGTCTGCTGGCACAGGAAAGAGACAGAGAAAGAAAGCCTGATTCTCCATAAGAAAGAAGGATTAGTGCAGAACGTAAGGAGACTAAGAGAACAAGGACCAGGGTTAGAGGAGAACCCTTCTCAAGTTCTGAGCGCAAGGCCGGGGTCCGGTCCCCAAGGTTGTATGGATACTAATGGTCCTGCAGCAGACACCGGAGGAATAGAAGTAGTGACCACTTTAATCCCACACAAGACTTGAGGGCACAACAGCAACGATAGTGAGCCGGGACGAAGTAGTAATGAGTCCCCGAAGCAGGCTACAGCTGTCTGCCGTACAAGTAGAATTCTTAGGAACATCTGACAGGAGGAACTCCACTGTAACTCAGAACTGTGAGTACTTCACTCAAAGGCGCTAAGAGGGAGACGTTCAGAAAAGGCACATATGTTGGCGGAGTGTTGGAAAGGAGTACTTCATCTTGCCTGGAAGTTGGCTGAGCTCCTGACCCGGAGGACACGGCACGGATGCGGGCAGCTGTACCTGCAACAGCCTGTGACTAAAGCTTTGGAACTACATGTCCTGGTGTCCTCCACTCATTCCTGCGTCAACCTGCCCACCACTGCTACATCCCTTGTGCCCGACACTACACCATCTAAGTGCCCCTTCACTTACTCTGCCCTGGGACTACAGCCCTGCCTGTGGAGGGCTACAACATCATTGCTGCACCACACCATCTGTCCCAGAGGATCTGTCTGCAGCGTCAGCTTACATCTTCATTGCCGAACACCAAAGGTGGCGTCACGAATAGTGTTGAGCATTCCGATACCACAAGTATCGGGTATCGGCCGATATTCACTGTTCGGGAATTCTGATACTGAGTTCCGATACTTTTAGCATATCGAATACCGGAATTGGAAGTTCCCATAATGCTATGAGCCAGTTTGATTTGATTCAGCCAATGACAATCCTCAGAAGTGTGGGCACATCCTGTTAGGCATGTAGGCATGTTAACTAATGGCATGGCTGTGATTGGCTGCTGAAATGATGTCATGATGCACTATAAAAGCCGCCGCCGCCATTTCTGGTTCACTCTGCTGTGAATTCAGTTAGGGACAGGCTGCTATTCAAGACTGTGAGGGACAGTTAGAGATAGCGATTTTCACAATCATAGTGTGCTTTACCCAGGCTACATAATCCACCACTGTAGCTTTCTTTTGCCTTGTAGCAGTGTTCTCAGCTGTCTGCAAGGTCTGTGTGAGTGCAGCTCACGCTGAGTAGTGTGTCCTGCAGCCACGTCTGGTTGTAGGCCGCTCAGCGTGTGTCACTGCCTCATACATATTTGTTATGATGAGTCACCGAAGGAGGAAAAAACAAAATACCAGCTAAGTCCAGAAAAACCAGAGAGGTTGGCAGCTATCGGATTGCAGACCCTTGAACCTATCCACAACAACTAGCAGTAGCCGTGGGGGGTTCCTACGGTGCCCTAGACCCCTCGATCACAGCCGGAGAACTAAATAGCCTAAAGACAGAAAGGGGAAAATCTAAACTGCCCCAGAGCAGACCCCAAAGCAATAGGCAGCCCCCAACAGATAATGACGGTGAAGCAAGATGAAAACACTAACACAGATAGAAAGATAGGTTGAGCAAATGATGGGGCCCAAGCTAACTACATAGGACAGGATAGGAAAGCTGCTGTCTGCCATCCGCAAAAACCCTATCAAAATGAGCCAACCGACTGATAGGAAAAACAGGACCTGAAGTCGCTAGGCTTCAAAAGACTATATCAGCACTCAGGTATATTCTGAAGACAGAGCAAAAGAGCAACAGATCAGAGACAAAAATGGAATTCAGCTCACCCCCGGCCGGGGATGGCAGAACTCCCAAAAAACAAGGCAAAACAAAAACAAAATTGAAGAGTACAAAGCAGAGCAGAAAAACTTAGCTTTGAGATGCAGGAATCAGACTGGTCTCCAAGAATCCAGCAGGAAAATCACCAGCCAGGAAGAAGGGCGTCGGCAGCCTTATATCCAGTCCTCAATTCCAGCCACCCAGTCATCATCTAGCTGCCCATGTGTTTGGTAATCAGCCTCACTACCTTCCTTCACCAGAGGAGGGAGTTCATCAGACCTCAATGGTGAAGGGAAAAATGAACTCACAACAGTACCTCCCCCTTGAGGAGGGGTCACCGAACCCTCATCCATGCCACCAGGGCGATCCGGGTGAGCCCGATGAAAGGCACGCACCAATCTTTCGGCATGAATATCAGAGGCAGAGACCCAGGAATTATCCTCCTGACCATAACCCTTCCACTTAACCAAATACTGGAGTCTCCGTCTAGCCAGACGGGAATCCAGTATCTTCTCTACCTCATATTCCATGTTACCTTCAACCAATATAGGGTCAGGAGGTGCCACCACAGGAACTACTGGTTCAACAAACCTCTTCAACAAGGACTTATGAAACACATTATGAATTTTAAATGTGACAGGAAGAGCCAACCGAAAAGAGACCGGATTAATAATCTCCAAAATCTTGTAAGGTCCAATAAATCTAGGCTTAAACTTAGGAGAAGCCACCTTCATAGCAATATTTTTTGATGACAACCAAACCATATCACCCACCTTAAACTGGGGACCAACGGTCCTACGCCGGTTGGAAAACCGCTGGGCCTTTTCCTGGGAGAGAGACAACTTATCCACTACTTGGTCCCAGATCTGGTGCATTCTCTCCACCACAGTGTCAACACCTGGGCAGGCAGAAGGCTCCACCTGCCCTGAAGAAAATCGAGGGTGAAAACCAAAGTTACAAAAAAATGGTGACATCAAAGTGGCAGAACTAGCTCTATTATTTAAAGCAAATTCGGCCAAGGGCAAAAATGAAACCCAATCATCCTGATCGGCAGAAATAAAACATCTCAAATACGACTCCAAAGTCTGGTTTGTTCTCTCCGTCTGCCCATTGGTCTGAAGGTGAAACGCAGAGGAAAAGGACAACTGAATTCCCAGCTTGGAACAGAAAGTCCTCCAAAATCTAGACACAAACTGAACTCCTCTGTCAGATACAATGTTCTCAGGAATCCCGTGCAAGCGAACCACCTTTTGCAAAAACAAGGGCACCAACTCAGAGGAAGATGGCAACTTAGGGAGTGGTACAAGATGGACCATCTTAGAGAATCTATCACAAATCACCCAAATAACAGTCATTCTCTGAGAGACAGGCATATCAGAGATAAAATCCATTGAAATATGGGTCCATGGCCTCCTGGGCACCGGCAAAGGCATCAACAAGCCACTAGAGCGAGAACAAGGTTTAGACCGGGAGCAAGTCCCACAGGACTGCACAAAATTCCTGACATCATGAGACAAGGCGGGCCACCAAAAAGACCGACTCACCAGATCTCTAGTACCAAAAATACCTGGATGCCCAGCCAATGCAGAGCAATGAACTTCAGACATCACTCTCTTCCTCCACTGGTCAGGAACATACAACTTTCTACTGGGACAACGCTCAGGTTTGTCCTCCTGAAACTCTTCCAGAGCACATCTCAAATCGGGCGAGATGGCAGAAAGAACTACCCCCTCGCCTAAGATGGTAGCAGGCTTAGTCACAACAGGAGAATCAGCAAGGAAACTCCTAGAGAGGGCGTCTGCTTTGACATTCTTAGTGCCTGGAAGAAAAGAGACCACAAAATCAAAACGTGTGAAAAACAAGGCCCACCTAGCCTGTCTAGGATTCAAGCGCTTGGCCGACTCCAGGTAAATCAAATTCTTGTGGTCAGTAAGGACCACGACTTAGTGTTTGGCTCCCTCCAACCAATGTCTCCACTCCTCAAATCCCCATTTCATGGCCAACAGTTCCCGATTCCCCACATCATAGTTACGTTCGGATGGGGAGAACTTTCGGGAAAAGAAAGCACACGGATTCATTTTAGATGTCACAGGATCTTTTTGGGACGACACCGCTCCTGCACCAATCTCAGAAGCGTCCACCTCCACCTGAAACGGGAGTGAGACATCAGGTTGCCGCAAAACCGGAGCAGAAGTGAATCTTCGCTTCAGCTCCTGAAAGGAAGAAACAGCCTCCGGAGACCAATTCAGCACATCAGCACTCTTCCTAGTCAAATCCGTCAATGGCTTGGCAATACCAGAAAAATTAGCTATAAATTTCCGATAAAAATTAGCAAAACCCAAAAACTTCTGGAGGGCCTTCAAAGAAGTGGGCTGAACCCAATTATAAATGGCCTGTACCTTGGCCGGGTCCATTTCAATAGTTGACGGAGACAAAATAAATCCCAAAAATGAAATCCTCAGTACCCCAAAAAGGCATTTCGATCCCTTGACATACAGGGAATTCTCCCTCAAAATCCGGAACACACTCCGAACATGTTCCACATGAGAGTCCCAATTCTTGGAGAAGATCAAAATATCATCCAGATAGATAATCAAGAATGTATCCACAAAATCTTGGAATATATCGTTCATGAAGCACTGGAAGACAGAAGGGGCATTAGTGAGCCCAAAGGCATCACCAGGTACTCAAAATGTCCCTCCGGAGTATTAAACGCCGTCTTCCATTCATCCCCATGCTTAATGCGAATAAGATTATACGCCCCCCTGAGGTCAAGCTTGGTAAACCAGCAAGCACCTTTAACTCTGGAGAATATATCAGAAATCAGGGGTAACGGATACTGATATTTAACAGTAATTTTGTTGAGGGCACGATAGTCAATACAAGGCCTTAATGAACCATCCTTTTTAGCCACGAAAAAAAAACCCAGCACCTAAGGGTGAAGAGGATGGTCTAAATGACCCTTCTCCAATGCCTCCTTAATATAGGATCGCATAGCCTCGTGCTCGGGTACAGATAAATTGAAAAGCCGACCCTTGGGGAATTTACACCCCGGGTTCAGCTCAATTGCACAGTCATAACTCCTATGAGGAGGCAAAGACGCAGACTCATTCTCACTAAATACATCATAAAAGTCAGCCAAATAGTCAGGAACATAATGCGACTGGGGAGAGGTGGAGAAAACAGGAGCATCACTAAGGGCACACCGACAACCCCAACTCACCACAGACAAAGATTTCCAATCCAGAACTGGATTATGAATTTGCAACCAGGGAAACCCCAGAACAATGGTATCATGCAAATTATGCAACACCAAAAATCTGCAATTTTCTTGATGGTCTGGGGCGACCCGCATTACCACCTGGGTCCAAAACTGAGGTTTATTCTTCGCCAAAGGAGTAGCATCAATACCCCTCAAAGGGATAGGCGTCCGCAGAGGTGTCATAGGAAATCCACAACGTTTAGCAAAATCCAAGTCCATCAGGTTAAGAGCTGCTCCTGAATCCACAAAAGCCTTGACGGAAAATGTGGACAGGGAGCAGATCAGAGTAATTGCCAGAAGAAACTTGGGTTGAACACCACCCACAGAAAACGTGTGTGCACAACGTTTCTCTCGTTTAGGGCAGACAGAAATAATATGTGAGGCATCTCCACAAAAAAAACACAGCTTATTACGCCTTCTGAACTCCTGACGTTGCGCCCTAGACAAAACTCTATCACATTGCATAGGTTCAGACATTTGTTCAACAGGTGGCAACATCTCTCGTGTAGTTTTGCGTTCACGTAAACGCCGATCCACCTGAATGGCTAATGACATAGAATCGTCAAGACCAGAGGGAACAGGAAATCCCACCAGAGTATCTTTTACAGTTTCTGACAAACCCTTCCGAAAGAGGGCTGCCAAGGCACCATCATTCCAGGCAGTAAGGACCGCCCACTTTCGGAATTTTTGACAGTACAACTCTGCCGAATCCCGACCCTGGCTTAATGCCAACAGGGTCTTTTCAGCCTGATCAATAGCATTAGGTTCATCATACAACAACCCCAAGGCTTGAAAAAATGCGTTCACATTATTCAGAATAGGATCAACAGGTTTCAAAGAAAACGCCCAATCCTGGGGATCGTCGCGCAGCAAAGAGATGACAATTTTAACCTGCTGCGCGGAGTTCCCCGACGAGTTAGGCTTCAAGGCAAAAAATAATTTACAATTATTCTTGAAATTCAAGAATTTAGACCGATCCCCCAAAAATACATCAGGAGTAGGAATCTTTGGTTCAGCTGCATGTGAATGAGCAAGATAGGCGGAAATTCCCTGCACTTCAGCAGCGAGCTGCTCCACACGATCAGACAATTGCTTCATCTCCATTGAGAGAAAAATTCCCCCTACGGCCTCAGAGATATAGCGGAAAAAATATGCACAAAAAAAAAAAAAATTCTGACACTTTTTTTTTTTTTTTTTACAATTCTCTCCTGCTATTGAGTACCCTAGGATCTGCGGTATGGCTGGTGATTCTGTTATGATGAGTCACCGAAGGAGGAAAAAACAAAATACCTGCTAAGTCCAGAAAAACCAGAGAGGTTGGCAGCTATCTGATTGCAGACCCTTGAACCTATCCACAACAACTAGCAGTAGCCGTGGGGGGTTCCTACGGTGCCCTAGACCCCTCGATCACAGCCGGAGAACTAAATAGCCTAAAGACAGAAAGGGGAAAAACTAAACTGCCCCAGAGCAGACCCCAAAGCAATAGGCAGCCCCCAACATATAATGACGGTGAAGCAAGATGAAAACACTAACACAGATAGAAAGATAGGTTGAGCAAATGATGGGGCCCAAGCTAACTACATAGGACAGGATAGGAAAGCTGCTGTCTGCCATCCGCAAAAACCCTATCAAAATGAGCCAACCGACTGATAGGAAAAACAGGACCTGAAGTCGCTAGGCTTCAAAAGACTATATCAGCACTCAGGTATATTCTGAAGACAGAGCAAAAGAGCAACAGATCAGAGACAAAAATGGAATTCAGCTCACCCCCGGCCGGGGATGGCAGAACTCCCAAAACCAAGGCAAAACAAAAACAAAACTGAAGAGTACAAAGCAGAGCAGAAAAACTTAGCTTTGAGATGCAGGAATCAGACTGGTCTCCAAGAATCCAGGAGGAAAATCACCAGCCAGGAAGAAGGGCGTCGGCAGCCTTATATCCAGTCCTCAATTCCAGCCACCCAGTCATCATCTAGCTGCCCATGTGTTTGGTAATCAGCCTCACTACCTTCCTTCACCAGAGGAGGGAGTTCATCAGACCTCAATGGTGAAGGGAAAAATGAACTCACAACACATATTTTTCTTTTTTTGCTGCTCATTTTTCATTCTCCTATTAGTGTGCACTGTGCATCCATCCGTATCCATATACATTGGTTGCAAACACTATAGGAGTAGACAGCGGAGCCTCTCTGCAGCCTTTCAGTGCTAGTGCCCAATTTGCTGCACTGTTCATGGCTGTCTGAGAGGTCTCTGACTGTGTGTGAGTACAGCTCACGCTGAGTAGTGTCCTTCAGCTACGCCTGGTTATAAGCCGCTCAGCGTGCGTCACTGCCTCACACATATTTTTCTTTTACTGCAGCTCATTTTTTATTCTCCTATTAGTGTGCATCCATCCGTATCCATATACGGTGGTTGCAAACACTATAGGAGTAGACAGCGGACCCTCTCTGCAGCCTTTCAGTGCTAGTGCCCACTTATCTGCACTGTTCACGGCTGTCTGAGAGGTCTCTGACTGTGTGTGAGTGCAGCTCACGCTGGGTAGTGTGTCCTGCAGCTACGTCTGGTTGTAGGCCGCTCAGCGTGCGTCACTGCCTCACACATATTTTTCTTTTATTGCAGCTCATTTTTTATTCTCCTATTAGTGTGCATCCATCCGTATCCATCTACATTGGTTGGTTGCAAACACTATATAGGAGTAGATAGAGGAGACTTTTTTCTGGCTTGTGCCCTTCAGCTGCAGCCAGATTAGTATTACACTATTTTTTGGAGCCTCATCTTTTGCATTGTAGGTTACCATCCTGCATTGTAATAGCTCCAAAAAGTTTGTGATACTATCGCTTTCAAATCTTTGGTCACATCCTTTTAGTTTTTAAAAAAAAAAAAAAATAAAGTTCACCAAACACTCCATTTGACAGTTGTGTAGGCCACATTAGCTCCTAATAAAGTGTAGTCCACACACACACTTCATAAAATTAGTGTTTCTTATACCTGTTACCAGCTGTTCAGGAATCAGCACACTAAGCCCCCCCTTTGTACTTTTCTGCCTATCTTTATCAGTCTACCAAGATGAAGAAGGCAGGGAGTAAGGCACGTGGGCGTGGGCGTCGAGTTTCAGCAGGGAGAGGACGTGGGGATTCTGCAGGGAGAGGACGTGGCGATTCTGCAGGGAGAGGACGTGGGGATTCTGTGCCTGCTGCGGGCACCAGTGAGTCAGCATCCCCCAGTTTTAGCAAGGAACAGTCCTTTATGCGCAGCTTTGTAGGACCTCGCCATACCCCACTGCTGCGGGAGGAACAAATTGAAGCCGTTGTCGGATGGATGGCAGCTAACGCATCGACTTCAATGACTTCCACGTCCTTTCAGGGCCAGAGCACTGAAGAGCAACCATCTGTCTCTTCACCACCTGCCAAAGTGCCCAGGCAGTCAGAGAGCCCTGGACAGGAGCCATCACAGTCCCTACTTCTGTTCTCTGAATCTGTTGGCTTGGAAAGAGGGGGCCAGCCAAGCAGCATTCAAGAATGTGAAGAAGAGGCAGTATGCAGTGATGCGCAACTTCTTTGTCCCTCTGAATCTGAAGAGGCGGGTGGGCCAGTGGCTATGGTCAGCACACCTCAGTACGCATCAGATGATGACGAGACTCAGGTGCCACTTTCTGGTGCGTACGGTGCTGGCGAGACAACCCAGGAGAAGCAGGTGTTTGAAGAGGGGAGTGTAGATGATGAGGTCTTTGACCCATCATGGCGTGAGGAACAGGAAGGTGGTGGGAGCAGCTCTGAGGAAGAGATTCCCCGAACGGCCAAAACAGGAGGGAGAGGGAGGGGGCAGACTTGGTTGCCTGTAGCCTCCACTTCGGCACCCGTTAGGAGCATTCCTCTTCCAAAAGCCAAAACGGGCGCTCCCAAGACTTGCAGCGCGTGGTCCTTTTTTGACACAGTTGCAGATGACATTTGCTTTGTCAAATGCAAGCTGTGTCATCAGAAAGTCAAAAGAGGGAAAAATGTCAGCAAACTCAATACCACAAATATGTGGAAACATGTGCGGACCAAGCACGAGGTGGAGTTACACAGACACACTGAAGACGTAGGCCAACATACAGCACCACCTACCACCTCTTCAGCTCGTGTTGGGGCCTCTTCCTCCAGCTCACACACAGCTGGTTCGGCTTCCTCACAGGATTGCCAAGGAAGAACCTCTGGCACTGTTGTCCGGAGACCCTGTGACATTCCACCCACAGCACCACGTTCCCAGTCATCCTCACACTCCCAGGCCACTCTACAGCCATCAGTAGCACAGGCATGGGATAAAAGGCGGCCATACTCGGCAAACCATTCCCGAGCACAGGCTCTGAATGCTGGCATTGCCAAACGACTGGCCCTTGAAATGCTCTCATTCAGGCTGGTGGAGACTGACACCTTCTGGAACTTCATGGCATTGGCAGTCCCACAATACACCGTGCCCAGCCGCTTTTATTTCAGCAGGCAAGCCGTCCCTGCCCTGCAAAACATGTGGAGGGAAAAATAAAACATGCGCTACTAAACGCCGTCAGTAGCAAGGTCCACCTGACCACCGATGCATGGACCAGTAACCATGGACAGGAACGATACCTTTCTCTCACTGCCCATTGGGTCAATGTTGTGGAGTCGGGTACAGATCTGGAGAGTGGCGCTGTACGTGTTCTACCAACTCCACGGATTGCAGGAATCCAGTCTGTACACATTGACTCAAGTTCCTCAGAAACAGCTCTGCAGGAGCCTGTTACGACCGATATGAGCACAGCCGTGGCCAAACTTCAACAGCCCGTACTCAAATTAATTTCTTTGGGGAATCGAAGGCACACAGCGCAGGAGCTCTGGAATGCCATCAAGCAGGAGAGCGACGTGTGGTTTGTGCCAGCGAATCTCCAGCCAGGCTTGGTAGTGTGTGACAATGGCCGAAATCTGGTGGCAGCTCTAGGCCTAGGCAACCTCACTCAAATCCCATGTCTGGCACATGTGCTGAACTTGGTCGTGCTGAGCTTTCTGAGGGACTATCCGGATCTTGATGCACTGCTGCACAAGGTCTGCATAGAGTGTGCTCACTTGCGGCGTTCCAGCACGGCAAGATCGCGCCTTGCTGCTCTGCAGCGCCGATTACGCCTTCCGGAACATTGCATCATATGTGACCTACCCACCAGGTGTAATTCAACGTTACATATGTTGGAGCGGTTGTGTGAGCAGCAGGCAGCAGTCATGTAGAACCAGCTGCATCAGGTGCGAACAAGTCGCACTGTGCGCCGGTCACACTTCAGCACCACTGAGTGGGCCTCTATGAAGGACATCTGCTTCGTTTTGCGTGCCTTCGATGATTCCACGCAGATGGCGAGTGCAGATGATGCACTAGTCAGCATGACTGTCCCCCTTATCTGCCTGCTTCAAAAAACACTGCAAGCACTAAGGGAGTATGTTTTGGAAGAGGTGGAGGATGAGGAGTCACAAATGCCATCTGCTTCTGGACAGTCTGGTTCCTCACAAAGGCCTAGGCAGGGGACACTTTGTGAGGATGATGAGGAGGAGTCAATGGAGGAGGAAGACATCTCTCCAGAGGAGGGAGGTACACAATGCTCTAGTCAGTATGTACAGCGAGGGTGGGGTGATGCAGAGCAGGCAGAGATGACGACTCAAGCAGGGGACAGCGTTTCTTTGGCAGTTGGGAGTCTGCAGCACATGGTTGATTTCATGCTGCAGTGCCTGAGAAAAGACCACAGCATTGCCCACATTCTCAACACGACTGATTATTGGGTGTACACCCTCCTAGATCCTCGCTACCGGGACAACTTACAAAGCCTCATACCACCGTTGAACCGGGAGCGTAAACTGCGGGAGTACCAAGACACACTGGTGCAGTCCATCTTGTTCTCCATTCCACCCGACAGCAGTGCTGCTAGTGCTTTACAAAGCAGCTCTGTGCGTCGAGGCAGTGGAGGAAGCTCGGCACAAAGAGGGAGCAGAGGCAGCGCCTCAGCACAAGGCAAGACCACTATGGCCCAAATGTGGCAAAGTTTTGTGTGTCCACCACAAATGTCTACACCATCACAGACGGCTCCAGTCAGCAGGAGGCAACGTTTCTGTCAGATGGTGACAGACTACATGTCTTGCCCTGTCAGTGTACTCCCAGATGGCTCTTTCCCATTCAAGTTTTGGGTCTCAAAGCTGGATACATGGCCAGAGCTTAGCCAGTATGCATTGGAGGTGCTGGCTTGCCCTGCTGCCAGTGTATTATCGGAATGCATCTTTAGTGCCGCAGGTGGTGTACTAACAGACCGTCGCACGCGACTATCCTCTGATAACGTTGACTGGCTTACTTTTCTGAAAATGAACAAGGCCTGGATCTCGCCAGAATTTGCCAGTCCTCTACCAGAATAAAAAATTGGTTGGCAACAGTATCCAGGTCTCCTGTTGTGTTCATGTTTCTACCACCTGAACTGTAATCCCTGGGCTTCAACACAGCCAGTTGTCGCTCAGAAGTGCCGTCTGCACAGAGAAAAACACTAGCTCCTGGGAATGTGGACAGAGCAGGAGACATTGCCGGACACACATCAGGGGATCAACTGACGTGAATGGTCCCCAGTAACACAGGAACAAGTGTGGATTGTGCAGACGTCACTTCTTAGAAGCAAATGGCGGGGTTTGAGGCCAGGGGAAATACTAGAGACAGTGGAGCCAGAGGCCTAAGTGGAGCACGGTTACAATCAGTAGTAGTGTACAACCGATATAAAACTTGCTTCAAGTAGGCCTCAGCCTGCTCCATGATTGATCCTGGGCTTCAACACAGCCAGTTGTTGCTCGGAAGTGTCATCTTCACAGAGAAAAACACACTAGCTCCAGTGTTAGTGGGGTTCAGAAACGCCAGCTGCTCCCCTGCTGTGTGGACGACAAAGTCTCCTGCTGCCTCCAAAAGCACACTACATCTTATTTACTACTCGCTCCAAGTAGGCCTCAGTCTGCTGCATGATTGACCCTGGGCTCCAACATCGCCAGTTGCTGCTCAGAAGTGTCTTTGGCACGGGTACTCCCTCCTGCCCAGCCTGGTTCCAGCACGCCTGCTGTTTCCGGGGAGTGTCAACGTCACTTTGCCACCAATACATAGTCCTGTCGTGTTGCGGTGGGGTTAGCCGAGCCTATGGTGCCTGCAGTTTAGGTGCTTCCTATGTGGGCTGCGTGTTCTGGTAATAAAGGCTGGTTCCGTAGTGCCAATAGGACAAGCACCCTCTGTTGGACTGTGGGTTTCGGTAACTGCGGCCTGCTCGCGGCCTTGCAAATTTGTTTATTATGGGTACCTTGTGCTACCCATCTGGGTTCCAGCACCGTCAGCTGGTTCTCAGCAGTGCCTTTGGCCGAGGTGCCT
This sequence comes from Dendrobates tinctorius, assembly GCF_039654945.1. Lineage (NCBI taxonomy): Eukaryota > Metazoa > Chordata > Amphibia > Anura > Dendrobatidae > Dendrobates > Dendrobates tinctorius. Next base: position 2,963,858 of record NW_027361943.1, read on the forward strand.
CCTTCTCGGTATCCGAGTTCCATCAATGTCTGCTGGTTCTTGGTTGTGCTTTTTAGCATAGGTACCTCCTGCTTAGAAACCGTGTTCCAGCACCGTCAGCTGGTCCACGGTGGTGCCACTGGCTCTTGTTCCTTCTGCTGCCACTCTGGGTTCCAGCACCGTCAGCTGGTTTTCGGTAGTTCCATTGACTCTTGCAGCTTCTGCTACCCATCCGGATTCCAGCACCGTCAGCTGGTTCTCGGCAGTGCCTTTGGCCGAGGTGCCTCCTTTTCGGTATCCAAGTTCCATCAACGTCTGCTGGTTCTTGGTAGTGCTTTTTAGCACAGGTACCTTCAGCTTAGAAACCGTGTTCCAGCACCGTCAGCTGGTCCACGGTGGTGCCATTGGCTCTTGTGCCTTCTGCTGCCACTCTGGGTTCCAGCACTGTCAGCTGGTTCTCGGCAGTGTCTTTGGCATGGGTACTCCCTCCTGCCCAGCCTGGTTCCAGCACGCCTGCTGTTTCCGGGGAGTGTCAACGTCACTTTGCCACCAATACATTGTCCTGTCGTGTTGCGGTGGGGTTAGCCGAGTCTATGGTGCCTGCAGTTTAGGTGCTTCCTATGTGGGCTGCGGGTTCTGGTAATAAAGGCTGGTTCCGTAGTGCTAATAGGACAAGCACCCCCTGTTGGACTGTGGGTTTCGGTAACTGCAGCCTGCTCGTGGCCTTGCAACTTTGTTTATTATGGGTACCTTGTGCTAGCCATCCGGGTTCCAGCACCGTCAGCTGGTCCTCGGCAGTGCCTTTGGCCTAGGTGCCTCCTTCTCGGTATCCGAGTTCCAGCAACGTCTGCTGGTCCTTGGTAGTGCTTTGTAGCACAGGTACCTCCTGCTTAGTAGCCGTGTTCCAGCACCGTCAGCTGGTCCATGGTAGTTCCATTGACTCTTGTAGCTTCTGCTACCCATCCGGGTTCCAGCACCATCAGCTGGTTCTCAGCAGTGTCTTTGGCACGGGTACTCCCTCCTGCCCAGCCTGGTTCCAGCACGCCTGTTGTTTCCGGGGAGTGTCAACGTCACTTTGCCACCAATACATTGTCCTGTCGTGTTGCGGTGGGGTTAGCCGAGTCTATGGTGCCTGCAGTTTAGGTGCTTCCTATGTGGGCTGTGGGTTCTGGTAATAAAGGCTGCTTCCGTAGTGCCAATAGGAAAAGCACCCCCTGTTGGACTGTGGGTTTCGGTAACTGCGGCCTGCTCGCGGCCTTGCAACTTTGTTTATTATGGGTACCTTGTGCTAGCCATCCGGGTTCCAGCACCGTCAGCTGGTTCTCGGCAGTGCCTTTGACCTAGGTGCCTTCTTCTCGGTATCCGAGTTCCAGCAACGTCTGCTGGTCCTTGGTAGTGCTTTGTAGCACAGGTACCTCCTGCTTAGTAACCGAGTTCCAGCACCGTCAGCTGGTCCACGGTTGTGCCATTGGCTCTTGTTCCTTCTGCTGCCCCTCCGGGTTCCAGCACCATCAGCTGGTTCTCGCTAGTTCCATTTGCTCTTGCAGCTTCTGCTGCCCATCCGGGTTCCAGCACCGTCAGCTGGTTCTCGGCAATGCCTTTGGCCTAGGTGCCTCCTTCTCGGTATCTGAGTTCCAGCAACGTCTGCTGGTCCTTGGTAGTGCTTTGTAGCACAGGTACCTCCTGCTTAGTAACCGTGTTCCAGCATGGTCAGCTGGTCCACGGTTGTGCCATTGGCTCTTGTTCCTACTGCTGCCACTCTGGGTTCCAGCACCGTCAGCCGGTTCTCGGTAGTTCCATTGACTCTTGTAGCTTCTGCTACCCATCCGGGTTCCAGCACCGTCAGCTGGTTCTCGGCAGTGTCTTTTGCACGGGTACTCCCTCCTGCCCAGCCTGGTTCCAGCATGCCTGTTGTATCCGGGGAGTGTCAACGTCACTTTGCCACCAATACATTGTCCTGTCGTGTTGCGGTGGGGTTAGCCGAGTCTATGGTGCCTGCAGTTTAGGTGCTTCCTATGTGGGCTGTGGGTTCTGGTAATAAAGGCTGCTTCCGTAGTGCCAATAGGACAAGCACCCCCGTTGGACTGTGGGTTTCGGTAACTGCGGCCTGCTCGCGGCCTTGCAACTTTGTTTATTATGGGTACCTTGTGCTAGCCATCCGGGTTCCAGCACCGTCAGCTGGTTCTCGGCAGTGCCTTTGACCTAGGTGCCTTCTTCTCGGTATCCGAGTTCCAGCAACGTCTGCTGGTCCTTGGTAGTGCTTTGTAGCACAGCTACCTCCTGCTTAGTAACCGTGTTCCAACACCGTCAGCTGGTCCACGGTTGTGCCATTGGCTCTTGTTCCTTCTGCTGCCACTCTGGGTTCCAGCACCGTCAGCTGGTTCCCGGTAGTTCCATTGACTCTTGTAGCTTCTGCTACCCATCCGAGTTCCATCAATGTCTTCTGGTCCTTGGTAGTGCTTTGTAGCACAGGTACCTCCTGCTTAGTAACCGTGTTCCAGCACCGTCAGCTTGTCCACGGTTGTGCCATTGGCTCTTGTTCCTTCTGCTGCCCCTCCGGGTTCCAGCATCATCAGCTGGTCCTCGCTAGTTCCATTTGCTCTTGCAGTTTCTGCTACCCATCTGGGTTCCAGCACCGTCAGCTGGTTCTCGGCAGTGCATTTGGCGTAGGTGCCTCCTTCTCGGTATCCGAGTTCCAGCAACGTCTGCTGGTCCTTGGTAGTGCTTTGTAGCACAGCTACCTCCTGCTTAGTAACCGTGTTCCAGCACCGTCAGCTGGTACACAGTTTTTCCATTGACTCTTGTTCCTTATGCTGCCCCTCCGGGTTCCAGCACCATCAGCTGGTCCTTGCTAGTTCCATTTGCTCTTGCTCCTTCTGCTAACCATCCGGGTTCCAGTACCGTCAGCTGGTACTCAGCAGTTCATCAGCCTTCTTGTACCTTCTGCTACTTTTCCAAGTTTGAGCTTGTGGAAATGGTTTTTGGTTCTGACTCTGGATGTCTGTTATGAATGAGTCACCATAAGAGGCAAAAACAGAAATACTAGCTAAGTCCAGAAAACCAGAGAAGTTGGCAGCTATCGGATTGCAGACCCCTGAACCTATCAACAACAACTAGCAGTAGCCGTGGGGGGGTTCCTACGGTGCCCTAGACCCCTCGATCACAGCCAGAGAACTAAATAGCCTAAAGACAGAAAGGGAAATCTATACTGCCCCAGAGCAGACCCCAAAGCAATAGGCAGCCCCCAACATATAATGACGGTGAAGCAAGATGAAAAAACACTCACACAGATAGAAAGATAGGCTGAGCAAATGATGGGGCCCAAGCTAACTAAATAGGACAGGATAGAAAAGCTGCTGTCTGCAATCCGCCAAAACCCTATCAAAACAAGAGCCAACAGACTGATAGGGAAAAAAGCCCTGAAGACGTTAGGCTTCAAAAAGACTATATCAGTACTCAGGTATTTTCTGAAGACAGAGCAAAAAGGAATTCAGCTCACCCCAGCAGGGAATGGCAGAAATCCAGAAAAACAAGGCAAAACAAAACCAAAACACAAATGCAAAAAGCAGAGCAGAAAACTTAGCTTTTGAGGAGCAGGAATCAGACTGGTCTCCTAGAATCCCTCTGAGAAATCACCAGCAAGGCAGAAGGCCGTCGGCTGCCTTATATCCAGTCAGCAATTCCAGTCACCCAATCATCATCATCCTGCTCAGGTGCTTGGTAATCAGCCTCACTACCTTCCTTCACCAGAAGAGGGAGTTCATCAGACCTCAATGGTGAAGGGGAAAATGAACTCACAACAGATCTCCCTGACGACCACCCTGAAGATGACGACCCTGAAGACCACAGCGAAGAAGACCAAAAAGATGACCCTGAAGAAAATGACCAAGAGGACAAAGAACATGAAGACAACCACCAAGATGCAGAACAACAAGAGACAGAAGACCAAGAAGCTGAAAAACCAAAGCAGAAGAACATTAAGCATAAGACTAAAAATCAGAGCAAATGATATTATCTAAATTATAAGCAGAAGAAGACTAAGCAGTGTATGGGGGTGAGTCCGTTCCTCCTCGTGGTGCCTCTGGAAAATGCCTGCTGCTGCAGACCAAACTGAACGCGGACAAATCCTGTTGTAAATCTTTTGTGACAGGCAGAACGGAAGGTGTAATATTCAAACTTTTATAGATAACAACTACAGGAATGCCTGTCACAAATAAGAATATGATGAAGAAGAAGAATAGGAAGAAGATGAAGAAGTAGAATATGAAGAACAATAATAGTTGAATAAGAATATGAAGAATGTAAAAAAAAAGAATAATAGGAAGAAGGTGAAGAAGAAGTTGATGAAAAAGATGCTGCTGCTGCTGCTGCTGCTGAGGATGATGAAGGAGAAAGTGTGGGAGAAGTAAAAAATAAGGTGAAGAGCATGGAAGTAGTGAAACATACAGTACATATCTGACAAAATATAAAAGAGGTTAACATAGTCAATATCTTTGTAACTCCGAACGTCTTTAAAAAAAAAAATTTAATTCCTGCTATTCCATTTGATTGGGCTAAACCTCTATGGCTTTAATGTCTCCTACACCTCCCCCAATACATTCTACATTATTATTAGTTGTTTTTCTTCATGTAGAATTAACCTACAAGGAAAGAAAGGGTTTTTTTTTAAATTCCGATATTTCTGTTCCATTGACTTGAATGGGACTTCCGGGATGGGAATCGGCGATACCCGATACTTTTTTTATATCGGCCTATCCAATCCGATCCGATATTTTTCAGTATCGGGTGGTATCGCTCAACACTAGTCACGAATCATTCATAAACTTTCCCCTTTTACAATGGGCGCCCAGGGCCACAGGCTGGGTCCCAGCTACCGTGACATCTCCCATTGAAGCTCATCGGGCCCGGTACCGAGTACCCCCACGGCCCTGGGAGGGCGACCCACATGCGTTAAACTGACTGCGCTAACGCTACTTCATTTTTTGATCAAGGGGGGAAGGGACGAATCCAGAAAGGCAACAAACGGTCATAGTGAAAAATATTTTATTTAGTGGAATTGCAAGAAGCAGATGGCTAAAAAGACATGCAAGTACTAGTAAATCATTGGTAACACATGATTGGGACCTTGGGCACCATGTTGCCAGTAGTATACCAATATTGTCATATACAACATGAAGCCGTTATTTCCTCAGAATATACATGGCAAAATTGAGCAAAGTCTGCAATCAGCATATATTTCTAGTAAATGTTTGCAAAATTATACCTAATTAGGAGCAGAAATTATATGCAAAAAAAACGCCATGTCATTAAAAATATTACCTGAGAACAGACAGTGGAGGCAAAGCAGTGCATATAATTTCTGCTCCTAATTAGGTATAATTTTGCAAACATTTGCTAGAAATATATGCTGATTGCAGACTTTGCTCAATTTTGCCATGTACTGTATATTCTGAGGAAATAACGGCTTCATGTTGTATATGACAATATTGGTATACTACTGGCAACATGGTGCCCAAGGTCCCAATCATGTGTTACCAATGATTTACTAGTACTTGCATGTCTTTTTAGCCATCTGCTTCTTGCAATTCCACTAAATAAAATATTTTTCACTATGACCGTTTGTTGCCTTTCTGGATTCGTCCCTTCCCCCCTTTCTCTATATGAGTTTTGGCAATTGGTCACTTACAGTCCAATGTTATAAATATATGGGGACATTAATTGTGGTCACTTGTGACATATTATTTATTACATTGTCCCATAGGATGTTTACATCATTTTGCACTACCCTCTTTGTATGTTCATTTTTTGATCGTGTTACGCGATCGCGCTAGCGCAGCTGCTCCATGTGCTCTAGCAGTGACGGACCATCGAACACTGCAGACTGTGTCCGAGGGTCCTTCACAACATGACAGCACAACGCTTACGCATGCCGCTTATGACATGCGTTAGCGATGCGCTACATTATGGGTGTGTTAACGCATCCGTTACATAGCGTTAATGCCGCTATGTAATGGATGCGTTAAACGCACCCCCTAACGCAGTGTGGACCCAGCCTAAGGTACCTGGATGTTTTTCTTTTTTGTGATACTAATTCTCATATTGTTATTTATGTTAGGAACATTAAAGGGGTTGTCCAGGTTTGTGTATGTCTGCAGTCATTCTATGTGACTGCAGACTTCTGAATTCTCACAGTGCACGCTGCACACTGTCAGCATTCTCTGGTGTGGGGATTTGCATATAGGTGGTCACTTTCTAACTAGACAGGCATGTGTGGCCTCATTCAATGAAAATGAATTGACTAAGGTCGGGCAGGTCTAGTCGGAATGTGGCCAGAAGTATACAAATCACATACTTGTGTTTACATGACCGTCCACTCTTGCCACCAGCAAGGGAGAATCCTAAAATTGTGCAGTGCTTGTGCTGTGAGAATTCAGAAGTCGGCAGTCACATAGAATGACTGCAAACTTTCATCTTAATACTGGATGAGCCCCTAAATTATAAAATCAAGCCCTGTAGCCAATCCTAACAATGTGTAAAATCCTCACTGTCAAGATTCAGCTCTGCTTTCAGGTTCCAGCCATCATAACATGCCCAATGAGTGACAATGAGGTGTTCTTCCTGCTTTTCTCAGTTTTTCACTGAACATTGAGAGAATTAGGGTGAGCAGCTCGTCGGCGCATGACTAAGTGTGCAAACCGCATATTTGCTGGAGGGGGGGCGCCAGACTGAATTCTTGCCCCGGGTGCCAGAAAACCTAAATACACCTCTGTTTCCATGGGCTACCCCATATTTATATTATTAGACACGTTACCTCAAATGTTAATCCATGTTTCTGGCAGAAAGCTTGTATTTCAGGATAAGCCATCTCTAGCAGTGCATCACGTTCTTCTGCCATATCTCAAAGAGATACATAACAATGACAAAATTTAAATACATTGTTTATACCACTTACTGTATATACAATAAATATGAAGGAACAATATCACAAGAAATAAAAAAATGCTTTTTACCAGTTATCCCCGGATTGTACTTCTCTTTAATTGTATTCTCCTACATAGTTTAAATTCAGTATACATCGCTGTGAGGGTATAACAGATCAGAAGGAGCTCCATGTTAACCAAACAGCTCAATCCTTATGGTCACTGTCCGTGAGATCTGCCCTTAAGTGGTCAGCTGTTGCAAAAGTGCAAATTCAGTAACCATCTCTGTATTGCCTCTGAGAACTTTATTGATATTTTAAACCTTTCATTTGCTTTAAAAAAATAGTTAAATACCTTGCAAAAATCACTGAGCTCCCCTAATTCTGACTCTTTTTTCTATATTGTGCTGTATCGTTCCATTGCAGAGATATATAAATTTGTTGCTTTTGGAGCTCAAAATGTGAAATCTCTGCTTTTAGTGCAACTGGGAGTTTCTTCAGAGTCTTCCCTATGGATGTGAGCTTTTGCCACTTCATCTCAGACACTTCCAGTCACAGCTAGGCAGCTGATCTAACTGTCTCAGAAGCTACAAAGTATTGACAGTGAAAAACTAGGTCTGAGCTGAAAAAGTAAATTAATGTGTATGCAAAATGTAAATGCATATAAACACATGATCTTTACACAGAGAAAATCAAAAACAAATATCCTAAAATAAAAAATAAATTGCATACACATTAATTTACTTTTTCAGCTCAGATCCAGTTTCTCATTTAGTTCATTGTGCATTCTGTGCATATAAGGGTGTGACCGCCCTGTTTCTGAGTTGGAAAATCCATCCTGTCTGGCCTATACAATTACTGGTGGTTCAGTCCCTCAGTCCTTGTTCACATTTACATCACTTGACAAGTGGAAAGGTTTTAAATGCAAGAGTTAGGACTGTCCCACAATGGTTGCCATGACGTGGCGGGATGGCTTGTACATTCTTTTGATCAAAATTATGTTTACTAAATACTCTTATTATTATTACTACCTTCATGCAATTTTTGCAACTTATTTTTTACTTTTTTATTTCAGGATATTTGTTTTTTGTTTTTCTCTGTGTAAAGGTCATGTGTTTATATGCATTTACATTTTGCATTTGCATACATATTAATTTACTTTTTCAGCTCAGACCTAGTTTCTCATTTAGTTCAATGTGCATTTTGTGCATATAAGGGTGTGACCGCCCTGTTTCTGAGTTGGGAAATCCATCCTGTCTGGCCTATGCCTTTACTGGTGGTTCAGTGTTATGATTGGAGGATAGCAGGGGAATAGGCTAGGCAACCAGATAACCAGAGAGGTTGGTAACTTAGCAGATTGCAGACCCCTAAACTGACAACACAACTAGAATTAGCCGTGGGATGTACCTACGATGCCCCAGACACCTCGGCACAGCCAAAGAATTAACTAAGCCTAAAGAGAGAAAGGGTAAAGCTAAACTGCCCCAGAGTAGAACCCCAAAGGAATAGATAGCCCCCGAACATATATTGCCAGTGAGACAAGATGAGGCACAAAACACAGGCAGAAAACAGAGTAAGCAAATGATGGGGCCCAAACTGTCTAGATAGAACAGGACAGGAAAGGATACTGTCTGCAATCACGCAAAAAACCCTAAGAAAAAATCCAACACGTCTGATATGCAAAAATACTGAGGCCACACGACCTCTCCCCCCACTAAATCAGAACTCTGGTGTGAACTGGATGCAAAATAAAAGATACTGATATAACAGGGGATTAGAAATACTGAAAAGACTGACATGAGCTGTGGCATACGGAACAGAGTCCAGCACAGGTCCCAGCAGGGAACAATGCTGAACTAACACCAGCAGAGCAAAAATCAGAGAAAAGAAAAAAATGGATCAAATGCAAAAAGATTCAAGCAGACAAATAACTTATCTGAAAGATGCAGGACAAAGCAGGAGGCAAGCAGACTTCCAAAATGCTCAGGAAGAAAACCAAATCACCGGCAACAACTGAGGGAAGGTTGCTCACTTAAATCTCTCCAGTCTGTAACACCTGACCTCCAATCATCCTCCTCAGGTGATTGACTTCTGTCAGCCAGACCAGCTCCATTACCAGCAGCAACCAACAGAGGGAGCCCAAACTCAGAAGTCAGGTCAAAAGTGTTCACAACAGTTCAGTCCCTCAGTCCTAGTTCACATTTATGTCACTTGACAAGTGGAAAGGTTTTAAATACTAGAGTTAAGACTGTCCCACAAGGGTTGCCTTGACGTGGCGGGATGGCTTGTACATTCTTTTGATCAAAATTATGTTTACTAAATACCCTTATTATTATTGCTACCTTCATGCAATTTTTGCAATTTATGTTTTACTTTTTTATTTTAGGATATTTGTTTTTTGTTTTCAAAGTATTGACAGTGTCTGGAAGGGAAGGTTGAAAGTGCAAGCTTCCTGAGAAGACTCTGAAGCTGCTAGACTGCTGAGCTTTGATTAACAGCGTCTAAACAAAGCTGCTAGACTGCTGAGCTGTGATTAACAGCACCTAAAAGAGAGCAGTGAAGCTCTTGCCCCTAGAGAAATTCCCAGTTGCACTACAAGTAGACATTTCACATATTGCCCTCCAAAAGCAACATATGTGAATATCTTAGCAATGGAGAGATGCAGAGCAAAATGGAAAAGAGCAACAGAATCAGGGAAGCTCAGGAAATTTTATAAAGTAAGTTACTCACATTTTTTAAGTAAGTGACAGGTCCTCTCAATACTGTAACTGTAAAGGCTGGGTTAAGACAGACATATTAAAACTTAGGCCAGTCATCCACAAATTAAGAATGTAACTGGTTCCGTGTTCTGCTCTGTGTGCTCATCCACATAAGCAGACGAGTGCAGGAGATGCTTGCTTTTTACATGCTGCAGTCTGGTCTGTACATCAGACTAAAGTAGTAGATGCTGTGATTTTTTTCAAGCAGACTGTTGGTCTATGTGGAAAATAGGCCATGTACACTTGTGCACTGGCACTTGGGATATGGGTGCGTGTGTTGTCAGTGAGCTCACACAGACATCACACTGTACAAAACGTTTGTCTGAATGACCCCAACCTAATTCACATTTTATAAAGATCAATGAAATAATTGCTTTCATGTCTGTGAAGCTTGGGATTCTCAAAATGAAAGATTTTATTTTCTTAGGTGGCTAGCCTAAGGGCTCATACTCGCGAGAGACTCACACGATTCTTTCACATGAAAACCTGACACTGCCATCGGCACTCGGACCGGAGCGTGCGGCTACATGTATTTCTATGCAGCTGCACGCTCCGGTCCGAGTGCCGGCGGCAGTGTCAGGTTTCTGTGCGAGTCTCTCACAAGTGAGTATGAGCCCTAATAAAAAAAAGTAGGAAATAAGCAGTGGCTCAGTTAGCATTGCAGCCTTGCAGTCCTGTGTTCAAATTTAATTTTGAAATTTCTAATAATTTCATTTTCTAACTTCTAATAATGATAGATGACATCAGTGTCATTGACAGGAATCCTTAGGCTATGTGCGCATGTTGTGGATTGGCTTGCGCAAATTTCTGCGCTGTTTCTACATCTCTTGGCAGAAAACGCAGTGGAAATTTCGCACATTTTTTATGCGGGTTTTATGCGTTTTTGATGTGGATTTACATGCGGATTTGTATGAGGATTTTTTGCAGATTTGTTAGCTAAATAAAGATATAGTTAAATAAATAATTAAAATTTGCGCTTAATAATGAACCCCTTTAGCTTGTAGTGAATTAAAAAATACACACAAATTAATTGGATTGCTCCAAGTTAGGTAGTTATTACCTAAAGGTGTAATCTGAGTGGATGTCTGGACTCCAGAGGACCAGTAAAGAGCGATGTATAGCTTGATGTGAAGTCAGATTGAATGATATTTGCCAGATAAATGTGGGTTAATACCACAGCTCTTCAGGAGTGCTGTCCCGGCCGGTGACAGACACTCCACGCTCCCCTCTTCCAGCGGCGCGCCGGCGTGCAGTGTGCACGATGTGAAGCTGTGGCGTGAGATGAGCCAACAGGACCTTCAGGATGTCACCGGTCACGTGATAGATTACAGGGAGCGCAGTGGACCAATTCCTCTCCGACTAGTTTCGGAAAAAAGACGGTTTCCTTCATCAGGGATGCTAAAGGGGTTCATTATTAAGCGCAAATTTTAATTATTTATTTATTTATATTTTATTGATCACATTGGTGGTGTGTGTTCCTAATTTGCAGCAAGTGTTCCTCTCTTTTTTCTACAGTTACTAGCGCCACCTACAGTCTATGCTAAATAAATATATAGTATTTACAAAGAAAAGTGATGTCATTTCCTTGTCCAACCTCCATTGTTGATGTGCTTCAACCAAGATTAGCACTATTCTATATTCTCTGCTCACACACTCGTCCTCCTTCTGACATCATTTCCTTTGACAAATCTGCTGCGTTTTTGGCATCTGCAAACCTTTTTACACCTGTGGTTTTGACTGACTCAATGGAAGTCAATGGGTGAAAAATGCTGCAGATCCCCAAAAAGAATTGACATGCTGCGGAAAATAAAACACTGCAAATAAGGATGGAAATTACCGGATCATGTGCACAACACTTCAGGATTGTCATTGACTAATATTGCTTTAGTAATCCTTTGCGTTTTTGGAACATTTCCGCGTGGAAAAAAACGCTGTGATAATGCAACAAATCCGTATCGTGTGCACATAGCCTTACAGATCACCTTTCTTCTAATAGGTTTTCATTAGGTCCCTTTTTTGCCAACAAGAATATGACTGCAAAACCACTGGAACTCCAATAGAGAGCAAAACAGATGTGAAAAGTACAAAATAACATTATAGATTATTGTTAGCTTTGTATTGTTTGTACAACAATATTTGCATACTTCATGATTTTTCCTTTCCCTACACACTGATACTACCTGCAAAAGTGGAGCTTATGAATATTCGAACTATCTTGGATGAGTCTATGGGCAGAATTTGTGCTTTTCCTTGGAGGATGTCCTTTAGGTTCTTTAAATCCATATTTCTGCAGAAGTAATGACAGTAATTAAATGGTATTACATATATGACTAATATACTGGAACATGGTAGCTCGCTTTATTTCAGTGATAATTCACTTGAAACGTAATGTCGTTTTATTTATACAGTGTAATCACCCTCTGTCAAAAAAAATGTAAAAAAAAAAATAAGTTAAGGACTCGGAGCCATTTACCAACCTGTGTAGAAAATCTCAGTCTTATAGTAACTACATTGTCAATGAATTGGTGCATATAATGAAAACAACAAGACTAGGACTAGAAAGAACACCACAAAATGAAATATGTCATAAATCTAAGTGGGTATTTACATAAGGTAACAGTATTCTACACAAAGGGGGAGAGGGCGAATAACCACCAAAAGAAATAAATATATAATAAAAATGTATAATTTTATTAATACATAGAGATAAAAAGGTATATATTAAAATTGTGGGGAGGCAATACACAAAAGAAAGTTCACGACAAACATATCAGTAAAAAGGGGGTATCCTATAAATCAGGGCTGGGCAAATTGCAACCTGCGGGCCACATCCAGCCCTCTGGCTTTTCCAGTCCGGCTTGCCGACAGGGGCTGCTGAAGGCTGAACCAGTAGCCAATTGACCGCATTAAGCCCTCAACCGCCACCTGTCTGCCGCTACCCACTTTCACCACTATCTGCATCCTCGGGAGGCAGACACCGGTGACAACTTCTTACACCAGTCAGTGTATGAGCCAGCAGATGCAATGATGTCACTTCATCGTGTCAGCTGTGCACTGTGGTGAGTTAGTACTCACGAGACCTGAGCAGCGCTTCAGGGGAATGGGTGAGAGGTGCGAATGTGTTTGTTTTGGTTTTTTTCATATGAGTGTGGGATGTTTGCATGTATATGAGAGGCTCATACTGTATATAGGAGGCTATGAGGGCACTCTTAATTTATTTATAGGGGGCTATTTGAGGGCTCATACTGTACATAGTAGGCTATGCAGGAGCTCATGCAATACCGGGTTGCTTGCCTTTTTTTCTAAACTAATGGTTTTATACCATAGTTTTAACCATTACATTATTGTTTTTAAATAATTATTCACTGATGGATTTGTTGGTGTATATAGGAGGCTATGTGGGAGCTCATACTATTTATAGGCAGCTATGTGAGGGGTCATACTGTATATAAGAGGCTATGCGGGGCCTCATATTGTATATAGGAGGCTAAGTGGGTTCTGATACTGTATACAAGAGGCTATGTGAGGGCTCATACTGTATTTAGGGGTGCTATCTGAGCTCATACTGTACATAGATGGCTATGAGGGAGCTCATACCTTATATAGGAGACTATGTGAGGGCTACTGTATATAAGAGGCTATATGGGGGCTTATACTGTATATAGGGGGCTATGTGTGGAGCTCATACTGTATATAGAAGGGCTATGTGGGGGCTCATTCTGTATGTAAGGGATTGTGTGGGGGCTCATACAGCATATACGGGGACTGTATCAGCTCATATGGTATAGAGGGATGTCAGCATACTTAATTCTGCTCAATATTAATTCATACAATTAATACTAATATAAAATGATTAATATGTTAATATTAATATTGAGCAGAATTAATTTCAGCCTATTGGTTCAGCCCTCCACAACACTTACGGTCTCTCGTGTGGGAACGTTAATTGTCCACCCCTGGTATATATACAGTAGTAGTGTGGTATTAGGAAAGGGTTTTTTACAGTAAAAGCAATCAGACTGCGGAATGCCCGACTACAAGAGGTAGTAATGGCAGACACTATAACAGCTTCTAAAAATGGACTGGACGATTTCCTTGATACACATAACATTGCGCGTTATAATTAAATTAGTGACAAAATGTACAATTAGTATAGAAAGGTTCAACTTGATGGACCTAGGTATTTTTTGTAACCTATGCAACTATGATACCTATGTAACGCTGTAAAATTAGTCTGTGTATGTAGGATATAGCAGATAAGCGTATAGTACTGAATGAGACTAAATACATTTATAAAATCAAGTGGCTTCATAAATATATTAAATGCACTGCATATATTAAATAGAACACATACCACAGAAGGGAGAACAATGCATAAATCAGGACCACAAGACTCCAACATACGTTTTGCCAGTGGCTTTCTCAGGGCAGAGACACACTGGCGTATTTTTCGTCCGAGAATCGCATTGTAAAACTCGCATTGGCTGTCGGCTCCCCTGACCTGAGCTTGACAGCTGCATAGTAATCCATCACGCTGTCATGCTCAGGTCTGGAGAGGTGCCGGCCAGTACATGCAGTGCGATGCGATTATCGCAGGAGAAATTCGGCAGTGTGACTCCAGCCTCAAGGAGACAACGGTCACTCATGAGCACCATTATAAAAAAACACATGATGTAAACTCCTTCATGTGGAATAATGCAGCCCACTCCTACATAAAAAGAGGCATACTGACTAGAGATGGGCAGATCGATTTGCAGGTCAGTACTCTCTGGCTGCTGGATGGGAGACTTGCAAATCTCTTACCTTCCCATATCCCCAATGCAGATTTTGATTAGCTGGGATGGTGCAATATCACCTGTGCATCACATTGCAATGAAGGCATTGTGCCAGACAGGCTAAACAAAAGGTAACCATGAACGAGGGTCGTGTAATATTTGTATGCAGGTGAAAATTGGGCCCCCCAAAGTCAATGTTACTGGTGGGCCCTTAGCACCCCAGTCCGACAATGTGCCCATCTATAATACTAACCTATAGAGACGTGACAGGATCCAAATGGTCGTTTTATTCAGGAGCTGCATGCGGGTATTACTTAGTTTCTGGATGGGGATATAACCCCAGTATTGCACAATGGTGAAATACAGTGTGCCTGTGGTGGTAGGACCCAATCACTATGTGGTGGTACTCTATGATCATAGTTCAGGAATTTCTGGATCTTTGCGTACTATCTGATCCATACTATTCTATACAGATTACTGTTTTTTGATGACAAGTGGTGTAACTGCATAAACACGTTTCCTCCATTAACGTAATAGTGGTGTATTCAGCCTCATTGCTCAGGACCACATAGGGTGCAAATATGGACCTGGCTGTGATGATTGTCTGGGGATTGCTAGGTTTTATTGAATGAGTTTTATCATGTATTATTTAATGTTCTGACTGCAGCCCAAAAATACTAAAATACTGAATCATTCATATGCTATAGATTAAGTATACCAGTATTAGGTTAGCACATGCTCCTTTTATTTCCATTAGAAAATATATATTTTAAGCAATTCCAAATGTAAATCCAGTACATAATAACTTTTGAAGCTAGAAGGTAAAATAGCTTACCATGCCATATAATGAGAAGTCCTGGTTAGTATAATCCTGGAGGGTGCTTGTCCAGCTGTTGATTATGGCAAAGTAGTAGCGCAGGAGGGGAGGGTGAGGTTCAGCACGACCATACAGTCAATAAAATTAAAAATTTGTATTGGGTAAGAAACATAAAATTTAAATGTTATGTTTTTCATCCTATAAAAATTATGAATTTTATCACTTGAATGGTTGTGCTGAACCTCCCCCTCCCCTCCTGCGCTGCTACATAATAACTTTCTTGTGTTCATTCTATTCTTACTACATGAAAAATTAACAAGATAGGATCTTGAGAGCTATTTCATTACCTTATAGATCTGGTCTCTCAACTGTTTAGTGTTGGAGGATAATGCATTCAGATGTGGGAGAAATGTTTTTCCAAGTCCGACTGATCCGTATCTATAACTTTGATAAATGTCCGACTCTCCATAGCTCCATAGATTAAACTTGTGGAAAGTGACTTTTTCCTCGGCGTAAACTTGGCCCTCTGAAGGTACTGCTGAAAGGATCAGCCTTTGTTCATAGGTGAGTGAGAAGTGCAATGTCACACAATATCCCATCTCTATAACAACTAATGTTTTCTCTTAGGGACAGTTTAAATGAGTCTTCAGGGAGCCGGAAAACCTTCTTCTGTTTTCTGCACACATACAGTATATAGATTATTGCTCATAGGCTTTGTATGGGGCTAGTAAAACCAGTTATGATCCGGTCCCCTAGTCATGCAGTACAGTTGGCATTTCACAATACCAAACTATTGTTAGGCTGAAAGAGATTCCATAGGGTTAAAGAGTAACCGTCAATTGATTTTTTTTCCTTCATGAATCAATAGAACACGTGAAAATGAGAAACTATGTAATGTATTAGAGAGATATGCTTCTTTCTCCTCCTTGTCTGATCAGCCATTTTCAAAATTCTCAATTCACAGGTAAAATCTGTAGTCAGTGAATACAGACTTTCCCATTAGGCGCGGGGTCACACTAGTGTATGGCATCGGATGCGATATGCTAATAACCCTCAGCTCCTGCTCTGCTACGAGCGGGAGCCTAGTGTCCTGCTACTGTGCTCCGAGCTTCTGTCACGCCGGTGCCGCCTAGCAGGTCGGTACCAGCGCCGCCTGTCAGGTCGGGGCCAGCGTCACCTGTCTCACCGGGTCCTGCTCTGCCTGCTCCTGCTCCCGAGGGTCTCCCCCGACTCCCCGCTCACCACTCCAGCCGGCGCGCGGCTCCCCCAGTCTCCTGTCCTGTAGCTCTGCATGGGGCTTCCTCCTCCTCCTCTGCTCCTGTCCAGGGCACGCGCCTTAGGCCATGGGCACGCGCTCTTCCCCTCACTTAACCCCTGCTGCACCAGCCCTGTGGAGCGATTACCAATCAAGCTCCAGCACAGGGTATATCAGGCGGCTCCTCCCTCATGGAGGCACCTGATTATCGTGTGCCTTCCGTACGCTACTCTGGCCCCGTCTGGTCTCCCCTGTCTCCAGTCACCCCTGACTCCGGTCACTCCTGACTCCTGTCGCTTCTGACTCTGGTCACTCCTGACTCCGGTCGCTCCTGACTCCGGTCACTCCTGACTCCAGTCGCTCCCGACCCTCTGCCTTGTTTGTCTCCTCCGCACCTGAGCCGCCCCTCTTGGTATCAGCTGTCGCTGTATTCGACTCCTTCGGGCCTGCTCCTATCGGTCCCTGTATAGGGGTCGGCACCACCTGGCCAGCTCACCCCAGGGATCCCGGTACCGTGACCCAGAGGGGTCCACTCTTGCTACTCCTTACAGCCTCGCACAGAGAGAATTAGAGCACAGCTGTGGAGGAGGCAGAGAAACTAATTTCTCCATCTCTTCCATTGCCGGGGTCAGCATATATCGCACAGCACTCAAATGATATCCGAGTGCTGTGCGCACTCGCACCCATAGACTTATCGGTGACAATCACAGCACGCTGTGATTTCTCTTGCTCATAGAATATGGCCAAGTAAAAAAAGGTGATGGGAGCTGCCCCATAAATTAACAGTGGTTCGAGTGCTATGCAATGTTTTATCACATAGCACTCGTCCGCATGACGTTGGTATTGTCAAGTTGTTTACCTCAGGGGAGACCACCATCTTGGCTTTCCCCCGTTACCCCCGCGTGACCATGGAAAACCCCCACCACCTCACCGGCGCCAACTAAGACACGGACACGAGTATTTTCTTTGGAATTTTAATGGCCACAGCAGCCTTTTTTATTAAACCAACAAAACAACAATAAACACTGTATCATAAATAACATAAGTACAATGACTTAAACACTGAAAGGAGGAGTCCTTGAAGCCACAAGATCATGGTGAAGTAGTCCAAAATACTGTGAACAAACCCCGTCCATTTGCTCCCAGCCGTTACCCCACAGGCTCGGGAGCACCAGCACACAAAACTGCCACAACGAGGGGACCTTGAACACCTCAATGACCCAAGACCCCCCCAGCCCGCCATGCGACGGCCTTTTCTATACCATCCTGAAGGGCGAGGGCCCAAATAGCGGAACCCACTGCATTTAAATGGTCCGCCAACCAAAAATCACCCTCGCCCTTTTCCAAATCGAAATGCCGCACGGCAACTCCCCTATTTCGAACAATAAAAGCAGACACCGCTCTGTTAACTTTTATCCTGGCACGATTAACCTTCTCCAACGATCTCATAGACTGCCAACGCCTGCGTGGCACAATCTCAGACCACACAATGGTGACCCCCCGCTACAACGACCACAACCTTAAGCAATCCTGCTTAATGTCCTTGACCAACTCCCGAAAAGGCCGAACCGCCAGATCGCTACCCCCAGCGTGAATGACGAGAATATCAGGTGCCCGGTCCAACCGGGCGCATTCATGGATTTCCGGCAACACCCTTCACCACACCAGGCCCCTGAAACTGAGCCACCGCACCACCGCCACAGCCCTGGGAATCCCCAGCTGTCTGCCTTCGTTCCTGACATTGCTCCCCAATAAACGAAGGAGTGCCCAAAAATCCAGACCAGCAGCGGCTCGGCACCTGAAATACAAAACAACACTAACAGAAAAACATACTTGCAGCATAAATTTAACGCCATCCCACTCAAACTCCTGTACAATACCCATGTTGATGACCAACCAAACCCCCCCCTACATTTTCAATTTAAGGCCGAACATAACTGCAGTAGCGATTAGACCTCCATCCGCCAATACGCTGTATTAAAGAGGGACTCAAACCACGCGCTGCCGCCTCGGTCGCTACGCCTATCCTGAATGAGTGAGAGGTAAAGCGGGAATCATCTATTCCCAAACACCGAACAAATTTTTTAAAAACCGCGCCAAACTGATACCGGGACAAACTACTACCGTCTGCGTGGCACAACAAAGAGCCACTCAAACTGGGACAAAGCTCCCAAAAACTCCGCAAACATTGAACAGGACACATTAAAGAACCAGACATGCCACCCAACACCACTCGACGGCCTTTTCCGGACTGGTCCGTTTTGGACCGTCGCAGCCCGAATTCAACCCCCTGTGAGGTCAATACCACATCCCTGGCTAACAAGCCACCCATTGATCCTTTTTTTGGAGACACAAGCTCACCTCTCCGCAAAGCCCCAAAAAATGCAAATGTGAAGGCCAGGCGAAACAACAAAACCTCATATCGATCCGAACAAACCGACTCCAGAACCCTACCCAATTCCTCCAATAGATTAAAAGATACTGGCCGTCTTAAATCACCCCCGCCTCTGAAGTGGCGGAAACCTTTTGCTGCCTGCTTGACCAAAAATGTTTTCGTCCAATCCCTGCTCCCGCGCAATCGAAAACCAAAAGGCAAACCTGCTAATAAGCGTATTACCTTTGCACGGGACCAACCCTCCCTCGCACCTCGCCCCAACCAGGACAACAACATACCCTCCTGATCAAGCCCGGCCCAACTGGTTTGGCCGGCCATAAGGACCTCTTCCCACAGCCGCCACACTGCCCGGTAAGCCTCCCAAGTTTTTGGTGCCAATGACGATTCAATCAACGACTCTGCAGCCCGTAAGCCACCCTCCACAGCTCCTCCGGACAAGTTAGACCCTCGATCTCTGCTTCCGGAGCCAAAGAACGAAAGCGATCCCACTGCGAACGAGAGAGAGACAGCTATCTCGTTCCTTACACTGGGCACGTGCGCTGCGGTCACATGAGCATTCAAAGACAAACACAATAGCATTAATCGCACTCACAATGCCCATGTTGTCGCAATTAAAAAGAACACGCTAGTTCCTAAAATCCCACCCCCACAAATGTACCGCCATCAGTATCGGAAAAATCTCCAACAACATGATGTTGCGCACCAGACCGGCCGAAACCCACGTGTCAGGCCATTAAGCCACACACCATTGCCCTCTGAAATAGGCACCAAAACCGATCCCGCCAGCCGCGTCCGTAAACAAATCCAATGCATCGGTACTTACCACATCCGCCATCACCAAAGAACGACCGTTGTACTCTTCCAAAAAGGACTCCCAGACCGCCAAATCAGCCCTAAGCTCCGATGACAACCTAACAAAATGGTGGGGAGCCTGCATCCCCGCAGTAGCGCTAGCCAACCTACGCAAAAAAACTCGACCCATCGGCATAACCCGACATTCAAAGTTAAGCTTCCCCAACAATGACTGAAGATCGCGCAACGATATCTTCCTCAAACGACACGCTCAGACCACTTCCGACCTCAAATCCACCAGCTTGTCCTCAGGCAACCTGAACTCCCATTCAACTGTATCGATGACGATCCCCAGAAAACGCAAACATGTGATAGGGCCCTCCGTTTTTTCGGATGCCAATGGGACACCGAAACGATCAGCCACCCACTCAATGGCTTTCAAAATCCTGAAACAACGCGATGAAACGGCTGGACCAACGCACAAAAAATCGTCCAAATAATGAACAACCGAGTCGAAACCGGAAACGTCGCACACGACCCACTCGAGAAAGGAACTAAACACCTCGTAATACGCACAGGACAACGAACAACCCATAGGTAAACACCTATCCACAAAAAACCTACCTTCCCAAAAACAACCCAGCAGCTTCACACTTTCAGGATGAACCGGTAAAAGATGAAAAGCGGATTCGACATCAGTCTTTGCCATAAGGGCACCATGACCACATTTTGCACCCACCGAGCCGCCTCGTCAAACGAAGAGTATACCACCGAACAAATCTCCGGATCAATACCATCATTAACCGACCTTCCACGAGGGTAAGACAAATGTTGAATGAGCCGATACTTATTCGGTTCCTTCTTCGGAACCACCCCCAACGGAGAAACCACCAAATCTGGAAAAGGAGGGGAAACGAAAGGGCCAGCCATACGGCCCAACGCAACTTCTTTGCTAAGTTTCTCAGAAACAACTGCGGAATGCTCCAAGGCTGAGCGCAAATTTTTTAAACTTAACGGGATTTCAAACGGAGGACTCGGAATGCGAAAACCCTCCTGAAAACTTGTATACAACAACCCCGCTCTTTCCCTATCCGGGTACCTATTTAGATAGGGAACCATCCTTCCCAGATTCACTGGAGTCTCCCCCTTGCGAATTTCCACCCCCAGCTCTGGACTTCCCTTTCTTGAAACACTTTGACGCTCCATGTGAGGCGCCGTTACAATTAGAGTAGAGGTGTTTAAACTTACAGTTCGCCCCGAACTTACACTGGCCGTCAATAAACTGCCAGCAAACCCCTGCCTTGTGTGTCCCTGTCTGCCCCTGACCTCCGCCACCCACAGAGCTGGAGCTGTCGCTACTCTGGCTGGTGCTTCCAGCCCCCCCATGAAAGGAGCTCCCAAACTTATTTTGCGCTATCACGAGCATCCACAATCCAATATCTTTCTGGTCCCAGTGAATAGCCGGACGCACAGCCTTCCTCTGACGGAATTGCTCATCATACCTCAGCCACGCCTGACTGCCATACACTCTGTAAGCCTCCCCTATAGCGTCTAAATAACAAAACAATGCTGAACAATTTTCAGGGGCCTTTTCCCCAATAACTTTTGCCAAAATGGTAAAAAATTGCTGCCAATTCACAAACGTCTGAGGAATCAAACGCCACCTGCGCTTTTCCTCATCCTCCTTTTTGCTGTCCTCTTTCTTGCTCTTATCTAAATTAAACTTCTCAAGAGGCAGCAACGAAAATATTTCAACATACTCATCCTTCCAAATTTGCCCTTTCACCTCTTTTTTTAAGTGAGCACCCAACGAACCTTCGAAGCATATGTACACCTCGCCATGCGCCCGATCATCTAAATGCACACGACACTCCTTCTCTTTTTCAGTTTGTACCGACACGGACACTGGCTCGCCGGAGCGGGGACCCGACTCCAAACCACACTGACCAGACGACCCCCCAACCTGCGCCCCGACCCACGCTGTTACCGGCGACGACCCGACAAAGCCCCGCTCCAGCGAAAGCAAACTACGTACATCCGCAAGCATATGACACACTCCCTTAGCCGAACCTATACCGCTCAACCCTGCCCCCACCCCTACACCACTACCTTCAGCCAAGGGCCCCCTTTCCACCACTGACGAAGACAAAAGTGGGTGACAAACAGGAGACATTAACACATACTCACTGGGCTGCGAGGGGGCTGTGTGCCCTCCAGCCGGAAAGCCTGGATCCCACGAAGCCTCGAAGACATCACGACTCCCGGTGGCAGACTCACCGCCATGTTGCTGGCCCCCGAAGATCCCCACAGGGAGGACCGGGGTGGGAGGCCTGATCCCCTGGAGTGACTGAGGCTATGGTACCCCGAATGCTTACGCCTCCTGGCGCCCCCCACCGGGAGCTCCTGGCGGTGTGCCGTCCTGTTGCACCTGGGCGTCCTGGGCCCCCCACGACGTCTGGGAGCCCGAAATCGTCCTCCTGCCTCCGAGCCTTCTTGCAGCAGGCACCAACCCTTCCATGCTGCATACCACTCCCGCTGCGGCCCCGGAGCTGAGGTTACTGGCGACCATGTCAGTGGCAGGCGCAACTGCAGGACCCACGCAGCGGCGCCCCCCGCAGAAGCCGATGCCCCCACACCGCTGGGGGACGACGAAGCAGGCCCTGCCGCCCGGCAGGCCGCCACTCTGCCGGCGGCCGACGTCCTCCGAGGAGAAGAGGCAGGCTGCGCGGCGTGCCGTCCCCGCCGCGTCCCCCGAAGGAGCAGGTAAAGTGTGATGCCTGGCGCGTGCCGGCTCCGCCCCTTCCTGGACCGAGGCGGAGGCCTAGACACCGCCACAGGGCCTCGCCGCACCCGCGGATTCCTCCCAGGCCGCGACGCGCTGGAAGGGCGATTAACCGTCGCGCGACCTAGAGGGTCCCGAGAGGGGCTTCTGCGGCGACATGAGGCCCGGGGAGCAGTGTCGGGTGAGAGCCATTCCGGAGGCCTCACCCGCCTTGATCTGCGCTCCCTCCCGTCGGCCTGCCCGGAGGTACCTGGGAGCAGGCCGGCGATGTGTGCCTCCAGCCATCCTAGAGGCTGCCCCAGTGCTGCCGCCCGCAGCCTGTCCAGTGCTTCTTCAACACCTGCATCCCGGTAAGTGGACTGCTTTGGTGCTGGTGTGGGAGAGCGGGAACAGAGGGTGGGCACACCCCCGACCCTCACCTAAATACCCCCTGGCTCCCTCTCCCTGTTAACCCCTCCCCCCCACTAAACCCTCCAACCCCCCCGTCATGATGGCCAATGCCTACGCCTCCTATGGGGGGGGCTGGGAGGCTGGCTCCGGCCACTTCTTTCATCGTTAGTGTGACGCCGGCCTTACTGAGATAGGAGCTGACAGTTGGCGCTCATAACATACTATGGAGTACTGATACTTGTGTGTCAGATGAACCTGCAGCAGAATGTCAGTCTTCCTCTAGCTCTTCTCACCTCCCCCTCCATAGAATTTTAAAAACACCAACTGTCATTTCCTATCTCAGTAATGTGGAATCTATATTCACTGGATACAAACTTCATAGATTTTACCAATGAATTGAGAGTGAATGAACAGTTCAGGAGGATAATGGAGATTTCTCTGATAAAAATATCCCACCTCCAGATTATCCATATGGCAATTTTGGCAAAGGCCAAATGGGTAACGTGTTTAGACATAGTAACTGGTGGCACACTATTTTTCACTGTGTTTCACTTGTGTTTTATTTATGCCTTTTGTGTTTATTTAGATTTTTACTTCTAGGCATTGTAGTTGGGTAAAGATTTTATCATTTTTTATTAGATTTTTTTTGCCAATGGGCATTTTCTTTGCATTGCTGCATTTTTGTTTCTTTTTGGTACTAAATGGGGGAGGCTGGGATGAGGAAGACGTCGTGGCAGGGGTGTTGTGATGATGATGTTGAGTATATTTATGTGTGATAAACTTACAGTATGTTATATTTTTTTCTCCCTATGGCTGGTGTTGAATGCTCAATTCTCCTACAGGCTATGCCTATTGCCCTCCCTGGGAATTAGGAGGTCTGTTTACTAGGGGAACTAAATGTTAGGAACAGCGGAACGCACTAAATAAATAAATAATAAAGTGCGTTCGCCGCTCAGGGTCCACCGTGCAGAAGGTGTTATCACTGCTGCTGAGTAATGACAGACGAGCAATATGACGGTATAATGCGCACGGGTTCAACTTCACCAGGAGTGCGCAAAGCGGGCTCTGTTCACACACAGAGGCGCCGCAACAAAAACATACAAAATGCTGAACCTGTTAGGCTGGTTTCACACTTGCGTTCTTTTGCGCTGCTTTTTAGCGCAAAAAAACGCATGCGTTTGTTCCCTATACTTTAACATAGGTGCGCATACACATGCGTTTGTATGCGCATGCGTTTTTTTGTAGTGTGAGCTCGGGCGCACAAAATGCATCCTGTTGCATTTTTTGTGCGTCCGACTTGCCCAAAAAAAACGCATGCGCACGCAATGCATTTTTTTAACAGCAAAACACCCATTATAGTCTATGGGTGTGCATACGTGTGCATTGTAATGCGCACGTATGCGCAAAAAAAAAGCATGCGTTTTTTAAAAAAACGCACCAAAACCAGCAAAAAAACACACACAAACGCATGATGCGTTTTTTCATGCGTTTGTGTGCGCAAAAAAATGTGCAGCAAAAAAACGCAAGTGTGAAAGTAGCCTTAGAGACACAGGCCTCAGGTAAATGCACACACGGTATCTGGTCACAGGAGCAGAACCCAAGACAGAGGAGCTGCGTCCCTCTAGACCTACCGTGTGTGCGGTGTCGCTTCTGCGAACGCCAAGAAGGGCTGCAACTGCAGCGCGGCGTAGGACACTGCCGCTCGACGACAAAGCGAGAAAGCAAGCGCAATGTCGGATGCTAGCGTAGCGGTGCGGTGTGCACAGTGGCTTAAGGCTTGCCACTGACTGGCGCTGACTGCTAAACTAATTTCCTATCCACATTCGTAATATCAGAGGGAAGGGGTTTTATAATGAGTCAGTCACCAGAATCACACATCCGTCACCATTCACACATAGCAAGTATAGTCTATACTAGCGCATGGCGGAATGGCCATGCGTGCTTTTTATAGCCATGCGGGACCTTCCAGATCTCCGAGATGGACCAATGAGATCGGGAACAGGACCTGGGCACATGACCCTCGATCCCCAATCGGAGATCGTCTCGTGAGCATGCCCAGTAGGAGCACAGAGGGACTTAAGGTACTGTCACACTAAGCGATATCGCTAGCAATATCGCTATAACTTGTGAAGTTATAGCGATATTGCTAGCGATATCGCTGTGTCTGATACTTACCTACGACCCGCTCCGCCGCTGGTAATCGTTGTTCGCGCGAGAACGTCCAGGACTGTTTCTCGTCGTCAGCTTCCTGACGAGCGACGAGCGTGGACACGGGCGGAAGGACGTCAGGATCGCCTAGTGTGACAGGTAAGTAGCGACCCCCATCCACAGCGATGTCGCTAGTGAGATCTGCCTGTGTGGCAGCTCACTAGCGACCACTTAGCGATGTACCAGCGATCCTGACCGCATCATATCGCTGGTACATCGCTAAGTGTGACAGTACCTTTAGTCTCTGGAGTGGTCTGCTGCAAAGTAATCTCCTCTGCAGTAGAAAGACAGCAGGAGACCGCAGAATGTGAGGCTCTGGATTCCTGCAGAGCAGACGCAGAAACCTGACGCCTAACACTATATGTGGCGCCCCTGAGGGTTCAGTCACCACAGAAGTACTGCACCTGACCCCGAGGTCTGGTATCCCACTTCCCAGGTAAGCTGGAGGCACCAGACAGTACTCTTACACCTGCACCCAACACACACCCTAGAGCAGCAGTGCATCCTGGATGGACCCTATGGGAGGAGGATCTCAACCCTGCCTGGGTAGTAAAGGGTGTTGGGAGGTGGGTGGAGCTTGAAGGTTCAGAGCGGGAGAGTAGGAGTTTTAGTTAGAGAGTCTTCCTGTAGGGGAAGAAGGGAACGAACGTGTGTGGAGCAGCTCCGAGTCAGAGGAGTTGCTGGAAAAGGGAAGGACAGAAGGAGGAGTGGATCCTAGAGACACAGAGAAGCGACCATACAGCCCGTGGGGCTCATTCCACACTGACGGACGTCGGGTGGAGGAATCAGGTCACAGAGAGGTACCGGCCCCCTACTCTAGTGGAACAATCATCAGACTCAGCTGGAAAGCCGGAGGTAGGGGCACCTTTAGGTACCTCATGTTAAGCGTCGGGTTCCTGCAGCGGCACAGCAGGAATTCAGAGCCTCACATTCTGTGGTCTCCCATTCTCCATCGACCGCAGAGGAGCTTGCTCAGCAGCCCTGTCGTTCTCGACGTTCTGCTCAGACCAGCTCTGTAGGTCTGGTTGTTGCTGCCACCTCTGGGTGCTCAGCAGTGTGACGTGGCAGGGATAGGCAGCATCCGAGAGTGGACCCTCTGGGTCGCGGAACTGAGGCCCCCGGGGGTGAGCGCACCAGGTGGAGCCGACCCCTATACAGGGACCGTTTGGGGCAAGCCCGCATGAGTCAGACACCGCGACAGCTGGAACCAAGAGGGGCGGCTCAAAGGACCGGGGTATGCTATAGGCAGGACCGAAGACAGGGCACAGCGGAATGGGACCGGAGTACCGGACAGGGTGCAGAATACTAGGAGAGGACAGCAGGTACTGGGTGGTGGGTATAGGACTGGGCACAGGATACTGCGCAAAAGACACGGAGAGAAAGACGGAAGGGACAGGCACAAGGCAGGAGAACCAGGGCAAGGACCAGGACGGACACAGGGACGAGAGAACAGGACGAGGAGCGGAGTGGACACAGGCAGGATCACCAGGACAGGGGACTAGATGGACAACAGGACAGGAGGAATAACTTATAGAACCCCAATAAGTCAGCCGAGATTAGCGCAGAAGTGACACACGATAATCAGGTGTCTTCCATAGGAAGGAGCCGCCTGATAAACCCTGCACCGGTGGATGATTGGACGGTAAAAGCTCTGAACGCACACTGCAGGGTTAAGAATCCTGCAGTGCGCGCACCCGCGGCCTAAGGCGCATGCGCGGCACAGCCGCTGGCCGGGAGGGAGGAAGAGAGGAAGCAAGGAGCGGGACCGCGCGAGTGGAGAGAGCAGCGTGGCAGTACGTGGCCTGGTGAGTGGAGCCAGCGGCGGACCCCGCCGCTGATAGAACCGCTGCGGGCACGTCCGCCGACGTGACAGTACCCCCCTCCTTACGTCTCCCCCTTCTGAGATTGGCCAAAAATCTTTTCAGAATACATGGGGCGTTAACATTCTTCTGAGGCTCCCAGGACCTCTCCTCAGGGCCAAATCCTTTCCAATCGATAAGGAAAAAAGTTCTTCCCTTCACTCTCTTCATGGCCAGGATGTCTTTTACTTCAAAGACGTTATCTGCCCCAACTGGCTGAGGGGAAGGAATTGGTGCAGGGCGAAAGCGATTGAGAACGACAGGTTTAAGGAGCGAGACATGGAAGGCGTTAGGGACCCGGAGCGAAGCCGGCAACCTCAATTTATAGGCCACGTTGTTAATACGTCCAAGTACCTCAAAGGGACAGATGTACCGGGGACTCAACTTGAAAGAAGGGACTTTCAGACGGATATGCTTGGTTGAAAACCAGACTTTGTCGCCAGGATGATATGAACCGGACACTGGACTTTACGAGAGCCTCCCTGGTCTCCTTCCAGACTTGCGAAAATTCTAACACGAGAGCATCTGCTGCGGGAACTCCCAAAGACATGGAAATGGGCAGCGGAACACCAGGGTTCTGGCCTGAAACCACAAAGAATGGTGACTTGGAGGTGGATTCATTAGGATTATTTTTATGGGCGAACGCTGCCCAAGGAAGGAGCGAAACCCAGTTGTCTTGATGGGCGTTAGAAAAGTGACGCAGGTAGGATGTCAGTACCTGATTAATCCGTTCCACTTGCCCGTTGGTCTGAGGATGATAGGCGGAGGAGAAATCCAGAGACATACCCATGAGCCGACTGAGAGCTTTCCAGAATCGGGAGGTAAACTGGACTCCTCGATCAGATACAATCCGTTGCGGGAGACCATGCAGTTTGAAAATCTGATGGATGAAGATCTTGGCTAACTGAGGTGCTGAAGGCAAGCTGGGCAATGGGACGAAATGGGCCATCTTGGAGAAACGATCTACTACCACCAGGATAGTAGTACATCCAGAGGAGCGCAACAAATCAGTAACGAAATCCATAGCGATTTGCCGCCAAGGAGCTTCCAGAAGAGGCAGCGGGTGAAGAAGACCGGAAGATAGGCTCCTCTGTACCTTGTTCTGAGCACAGGTCGTACAGGAGGCTACGAAATCCATCACATCCTGGCGAAGAAAAGGCCACTCTTCCAGAGCCATTTTTATGGCCAGCAACTCCCGATCTCCAATTGAATAGTTGTATTCTGCGGGGGAAAAAGATTTAGAAAAGAACCCACAGGGAACCAGATGCCCCGAAGATGCCGCTGGGAAAGGACCGCCCCAGCTCCGGTGGAGGAGGCATCCACCTCTAGAATGAAGGGTCTACTGGCTACTGGACGGTGTAAGATCGGAGCTGACGCAAAGGAGAGTTTCAGGGCGAGAAAAGCATCTTCAGCCTCAGGAGGACAAATGTTCAATCTTGTTCCTTTTCGTGTCAGGGCCGAAATGGGCTTGGTCACCGAGGAGAAGTGTGGAACGAACTGCCTATAATAATATGCGAAGCCAAGAAACCACTGAATGGCTTTTACTCCGACTGGACGTAGCCATTTGAGTACGGCAGAGAGCTTCTCGGGATCCATCTTCAACCCAGAATCCGTGATAATATATCCCAAAAAGGGCAACGAAGTTTGCTCAAACAGGCATTTCTCAATCTTAGCGTAGAGTCGATTTTCCCGTAGGCGTTGCAGGACCAGACGAACACTTCTCCTAAGGGAGGATAAATTGGGTGAAAAGATGAGGATGTCATCTAAATATACCACTACACAGGAGTACAACAAGTCCCGAAAGATTTCGTTAACAAACTCCTGGAACACCGCCGGGGCATTGCAGAGTCCAAACGGCATGACCAAATATTCATAATTGCCGTCTTGTGTATTGAAGGCAGTCTTCCACTCATCCCCAGCTCGGATTCGGATCAAATTATAGGCCCCACGCAGATCCAACTTGGTAAAGACTCGGGCCCCCCGCAGGCGGTCAAAGAGTTCAGGAATTAGCGGAAGAGGATATCTATTTTTGATGGTGGTATTGTTCAAACCACGGTAGTCAATAGAAGGGCGAAGGGATCCGTCTTTCTTCCGGACAAAGAAAAAACCAGCGCCCACAGGAGAGGATGATTTCCGAATGAAACCCTTGGCCAAGTTCTCCCGAATGTACACCGACATGGCCAAGGTCTCTGCTGGGGATGGTGGATAAGTTCTTCCCCTGGGAGGAGTAGCCCCCGGAATCAAGTCGATTGGGCAGTCATAGAACCAATGCGGCGGCAGGGACTCCGCCTCCTTTTTACTGAAAACATCAGCGTACAAATGATAAGGCGTGGGAAGCCCTGGAAGATCGGCCGGAACCTGTAGTGGTTGGAGACTGGCAATCGACGGCAGACAGCGTTCATGACAGGAGTGGCCCCAGCGCAGAATCTCCCCAGAGCACCAGTAAAGAACTGGCTCATGTGACCTGAGCCAGGGAAGGCCAAGGAGCACGGCGTGGGACAAGTTAGGCAGGACATACAGTCGTATGTTAAAGTTTGGTTACTATTCTGACTCATGGATATGTAGAACGTATGGTGCCTGGATAGACCTCTCTTTCTGGGCCCCTTCCGTATCGACCTGTACTCACGTTCATACCGATTAATCAGACAGCTTAACTCAGCCACGATCTCATGTAAGAAGACTCCAGGAAAAGAGGGATGCTTTAACTGAAATTCTTGTATTATGATGAAAGCAGCAGGTAAAAAGGAATATTCTTCAGAGGACATGTAACAGGATGCATACAGATGGAGGGACGATCACAAAATGGAGAATGAAGGAGGGAACAAACATACATCACAGGACTACAGGGAGAGAGTTGGAACAAAATACAGGGAAAGGCAAACTTCTGCCTAGCAACAGATGATGCAACACAAACAATGCAAATATTAAATGATTTCCCAAGTCGTGGGACATGACACTCCCCGTCTGAAATCCTTGGATTTCACGATGTCCGTAATTCTTCGAAGTCGTTCGAACCTGAAAAACAAGAGAAAAGAGAAAAACATGTATGCAATAATAAACATCAAACATTTTTAAAGTCCAACTCGTTGTTGTTGACCCGTAGATCACACCGGAAGATAAGTCCAAGACTATAAACCCATCTTCGGATTGGGGAAGCCGGAAACATGCCAACTCTTCCACCAACCCAGCAATCCAATGGAAAATGTCAATGTTCAATAAAAAACTGGGGAATGAGGAGGAATGCTCCCCGCCGTGAGCAACGTCCAGGAGCAATGTTCAGTTCATGTGACGTCCTCCTTTGGCAGTAGCAGCACGAGATCGGTGACCGGATGGAGGAAGGTTCGGGTAGAACCCCCTTTTGTCACCTTAACTTCTGTCTTACGAGTCTTTCCGTCCTCGCTGGGCATGACCTTGGTGATAAGACGACCCATTGGCCAGTTGTTACGATGATCCTCTTTGTCTTTTAAGAGAACAAGGTCTCCTTCTTGGAGATTGGGACTGGGTGTCTGCCATTTGTGACGGTTTTGAAGCAGGTGCAAGTATTCGGTCTTCCAACGGTGCCAAAACACGTTGGCTATGTGTTGTACTTGCTTCCACTGACGTTTGTAAATGTCCTTGTTATCGAAATTCCCGAGAGGAACTGTAGCAGCTCGAATCTTCTGTGTAAGAGGTGTAGCTGGGGTAAGAATCATTGGAGAATAACAACGTGGGACTTGGAGTTGCTCTAAGAACTTCAAGGACTTCTTCCATGTCTCCCACCTTTGCTGTTTCTGAGTCGGAAGCGGGGTGTCCCAATCAGTGTTCTCGGCAGTGAGCTGTCTTAACAGTATCTTGCCTTGAATAGTGATGGATGCTACAAACCCGAGAGGATCGTAGATGCTGTTTATGACAGATAGGACTCCTCGTTTGGTAAAGGGTTTGTCACAGGGTGACACTTGGAAGGTGAAGGTGTCCTGTTTGATATCCCACAGTAGACCAAGGCTGCGCTGTGTGGGAGGAACATCAGAACCTAGGTTGAGGTCCTTTAGGTTCGTGGCATGGTCCTCAAATGGAAACGCGCTCATTACTTCTTGACTGTTAGAGATGATCTTGTGGAGTCTGAGGTTTGATGTGGATATCATTTCCTGTGTTCTGGAGAGTAGGTCAATTGCCTCTTCACTTGTGGGCAAGGACTTGAGCCCGTCGTCTACGTAGAAGTTCTTCTCTACGAATTGACGAGCATCGGATCCGTACTCTCTCTCACCTTCCTGGGCTGTCCGTCTCAGTCCGTAGATCGCCACAGCAGGTGAAGGACTGTTGCCGAAGACATGGACCTTTATCCGGTAGTCTATGACTTGATTGTTGACATTGTTGTCTTTGTGCCATAGGAACCTAAGATAGTTTCTGCTGTCTTCCTTCATGATGAAGCAATGAAACATCTGCTGGATGTCGGCCATTATAGCAACAGGTTCTTGTCTGAAGCGGATCAATACTCCAAGGAGGCTGTTGTTCAGGTTGGGTCCAGTTAGTAACAGGTTGTTGAGAGAGAGGCCTTCATACTGAGCACTGGAGTCAAACACCACTCTGATCTGGTTAGGCTTGCGAGGATGATAGACACCAAAGGATGGAAGGTACCAACATTCTTCTCCTTCCTTCAGTGGTGGCGCAGGTTCAGCATGATCTTTGTCAAAGATGTTCTGCATAAAGTCAATGAAATGCTTCTCCATCTCTGGTTTCCTCTTTAGGGTACGTTTTAAGGATGAGAACCTTGCAGTTGCTTGCTGCAGGTTGTTTGGCAACCTCGCTCTTGGGAAACGAAAGGGTAAAGGAGCTACCCAACTGTTGGAGTCATCTTGAACAAATTCTTTGTCCATAACCTTTATGAAGTCTTTATCTTCCCTTGTGGGTGCTAACTTGTTGTCTTCACTTGTGGAATCGAACACTGTTGACCCGAGGTTTTCGTCCCAGGGCTGGAGCATGTTCATGTTGTTGAAGGATTCCTGTTGCCTCTTGGTGTTGCTCACTTTCTCTTTCACCCAGTAATGATGTGGGCATGGCTGAAAATGAGTGCTGCGACCATTTGGCAAGATGTGTGTTTTGTAAGAGGAGATGTTATTAGGTCTCTTCATCTTGTGTATGCAAACATCGCCTATAATTACCCAGCCTAGATCAAAGCATTGGGCAAATGGTGCGTCGTGTGGTCCGTTAATTTGCTGACGTACCTTGTGCAGCCGGAGAATGTCTCTGCCAAGCAGAATCAGGATATCTGCGCTGTTGTTGAGGGCTGGTATCTTGTTTGCTATCCCCTTGAGATGTGGGTGATGAAGAGCAGCCTCTGGCGTTGGGATCTCTTCTCGATTGGATGGAATCTGGTTGCACTCGACAAGTGTGGGTAAGGGTATCTCAACGGTGTTGTCGAGAGATGTCGCTATAAGACCACTGGCCCTTCTCCCAGAGACCTCTGTAACACCGCTGCAGGTACCTAAGGTGTAAGGGTAAGCATTTCCCTTTAAGTTAAACATATCAAAGAGTTCTGACCTTGCAAGTGATCGGTTGCTCTGATCATCCAAGAGGACGTACACCTTCGCGGCTTTCTCTGGGTGACCGTTGGGATATACGTTCACCAGGCAAATCTTCGCACAGGACTTGTCCCAGAGACCTTCTCCGCAGACTTCTGTGCATGAAGAAGATATTGTGGTATGACTTGCAGTTTGAGCTGCGTCCTCCCTGCCATGGCTCGTGGTGGGGAA
This sequence comes from Dendrobates tinctorius, assembly GCF_039654945.1. Taxonomy (NCBI): domain Eukaryota; kingdom Metazoa; phylum Chordata; class Amphibia; order Anura; family Dendrobatidae; genus Dendrobates; species Dendrobates tinctorius. Next base: position 2,996,517 of record NW_027361943.1, read on the forward strand.
AGGAGTACGTGTAGAGTCAGGACGGTATGGGTGGAGTGCTTGTACGTGATCCTCACTGTCACACTCCATACACTTAATTGTAGTTTTACAGTCTTTAGCAAGGTGTTCAGTAGAAGCACAACATCTGTAGCATACCCCGAACTTCTTTAGAAGTTCCTTGCATTCTTGGAGCGGTTTCTTCCTGAAGCCGATGCACTTTTTTAAGGGATGTGGCTTCTTGTGGATGGGACACTCACGATTTGGGTTCTCTATCTTTTCACCCTTGTTGCTCTTGCCTGGGGCTGATGTTGGTAAGGGAAGAATATCCGTCTTCTTCACTGACACTGGACCCCTGCGGTTTCTGTCATTCGAGTGTGTGCTCACGTATTTAGAGGGAGGTGAAGCTGGGCCACTGGATTCTCCGTAGGAAAAGCTTGGGTCGTTCTTACGCTCTGCAATGTCTTTTATAAACTCACAGAAGTAGGAGAATGGAGGAAATGACACTTGATGGTCTTTCTTGTATTTTGACCCTATTGCAGTCCACTTCTCTTGTACATTGTATGGTAGCTTGGAGATAATGGGGTTTACTCCACGAGCAGTGTCCAGGTAGCTAAGGCCAGGTAGGTGGGTGTCTGCCTTGGCCAGCTGGAGCTCTAACAGCAGGTCACTGAGCTCTAGGAACTTTGAACTGTCCTTGCTGGATATCTTTGGAAAACTCTGTAGTCGCTTGAACAGTGCATCCTCTATGGCTTCTGGACTGCCAAAGTTTCTCTCTAGTCTTTCCCATGCAGCCATGAGACCAGCCGTTGGATTACTGATATGTACAGACCTGAGTCTCTTGACATGCTCTGTGGATTGTGGTCCTAACCATCTGATCAGCAGGTCCAGCTCTTCCGCAGCAGTGATGCCGAGGTCACCAGTTACGGTTCTAAAGGCACTTTTCCAACCTCTGTAATTTTCAGGTTGGTCGTCGAACCTTGTGAGACCGGTTTTAGTAAGTTCACGGCGAATCATGTACCTTGCGAAATCGGACATGTCTGTTCTTTCTGACTTAGGATGCACAATTGTAGGCTGAGCGGTGTTGTACATAGAGGTGGAGACGTCTTGGCCTTGAAACATGGGGAAGTATAGAGAGGCATATGCATTTAGTCCAGCAACTGGTTTGGTGGGTATAGTTTCTGCTACATGTGGAGGTGGCACTGTGTGGTTGTCGAGGGTATAATGACCTTGAATGCAGGATTCTGTAAGTGGATCGGCATCCTGGTGCTCTAGAGAAGCGTCAACACCATCAAGAGTGTTAGTGATGATCTGCGGTTCGCCATCTTGGCTTAGCACGTAGTCTCTTGTGCGTTCAATAGGGTCTTCTGCCTCCATTTCACACAAACTGACGCTGTCTCTTTGACTCCCACTGACAGCCTGCTCGAGTACCTTTAATTCTGCCATGGCTGTTGCATGCTCACATTCCTTCTCTAGAGCTTCCTTTTCCGCTTTCACGCGTGCCGCTTCTGCATCCATTTCTGCTCTATTTTGTGCAGCAGCTGCATCCATTTCTGCTCTCTTTTGTGCAAAGGCTGCTTGTACCTTAGTAGTTTCAGCCTTAGCACGTGCTCTTATAAGCTGCTCAGTAAGAGTAGAATATTTTGATGAACTTGACCTAGATGAACGTTTTGAGTGCTTACACGATTTGGATGAGCGAGTTGATGCATCTGGTGTTCGTGCAATTCTAGCCTCTATCTTGGCTTTAATGTCACGTACAGTGCAGTCTCTTTCAGAATTAAGGTGCTGGAAACCTTGCAATTCGTTTAAAGTCTCTGGGAGATTCAGTTTCTTCGGGAGAATAATATATTGGTCACTCTTCTCCATATACATTTGGTATGCTGTGCATAATTGTTCTAGGACTCCCTCTGGTGGTAACTCATGAGAAGCAGGCCTTGATGCAGTGTCTATATGACTCAGCACTTTCTTCCATACTGAAGACACATCACTATATAATTCACATTTTGCAGTCTCTAAATTCTCCATGACTTTCCATGTGGGTTTGACTGTACGTTTTCCCCTTTCGCTAGATGGTGGATGGGGGTCTGGGTCTCTTTCCTGTGCTTGTAAGTCTGGTAGGGACATTGTATTCCTTGCTTCAGACATGATTAGATTGCAGGCAGGAAGAGTTGATGATGGGGGTTATACTTCCCACTGTTCAGCAACAGGAAATACACAGAGACTCTGCACAGAGTTGATACTTATATCTAATGCTGGAGCAGCTGCAGGGTCCTGTGTAATGATGGGAGTTATATTCCTCTCTGACCAGCTGCAGTGTGTGGCTTCTATGCACGCTGGGGTCTGGCTGGAACTGGGTTACAGTCTATCTGGGAAATGTCCTTTTCCACTGAGATTTAGCACAGACCTTGAGTTACTGTCTCTGAAGGCAGGTTATTCCTTTTTACTATTCTGACTCATGGATATGTAGAACGTATGGTGCCTGGATAGACCTCTCTTTCTGGGCCCCTTCCGTATCGACCTGTACTCACGTTCATACCGATTAATCAGACAGCTTAACTCAGCCACGATCTCATGTAAGAAGACTCCAGGAAAAGAGGGATGCTTTAACTGAAATTCTTGTATTATGATGAAAGCAGCAGGTAAAAAGGAATATTCTTCAGAGGACATGTAACAGGATGCATACAGATGGAGGGACGATCACAAAATGGAGAATGAAGGAGGGAACAAACATACATCACAGGACTACAGGGAGAGAGTTGGAACAAAATACAGGGAAAGGCAAACTTCTGCCTAGCAACAGATGATGCAACACAAACAATGCAAATATTAAATGATTTCCCAAGTCGTGGGACATGACAGTTACCCCTATTAATGTTATCCTTTTTTCTTTATAACAATTTTGGTTTTTGCAACAGCTATTTCAGTTTCATATACCTAATAACTGATGGACTCAGTTATATTTCTGGATTCAAATGAGGTTTATTGTACTAACAGAAAATGTGCAGTCTGCATTTAAACAAAATTTGACCGGTGGAAAAGTATGGGCACCCTTATCATTTTCTTGATTTGAACACTCCTAACTACTTTTTACTGACTTCCTGAAGCACTAAATTGGTTTTGTAACCTCATTGAGCTTTGAACTTCATAGCCAGGTGTATCAAATCATGAGAAAAGGTATTTAAGGTGGCCACTTGCAAGTAGTACTCCTATTTGATTCTCCTATGAAGAGTGGCATCATGGGCTCCTCAAAACAACTCTCAAATGATCTGAAAACAAAGATTATTCAACATAGCTTTTCAGGGGAAGGATACAAAAAGTTGTCTCAGAGATTTAACCTGTCAGTTTCCACTGTGAGGAACATAGTAAGGAAATGGAAGAACACAGGTACAGCTCTTGTTAAGCCCAGAAGTGGCAGGCCAAGAAAAATATCAGAAAGGCAGAGAAGAAGAATGGTGAGAACAGTCAAGGACAATCCACAGAATACCTCCAAAGGCCAGCAGCATCATCTTGCTGCAGATTGTGTCACTGTGCATCGGTCAACAATACAGCGCACTTTGCACAAGGAGAAGCTGTATGGGAGAGTGATGCGAAAGAAACCGTTTCTGCAAGCACGCCACAAACAGAGTCGCCTGATGTATGCAAAAGCACATTTGGACAAGCCAGTTAAATTTTGCAAGAAGGTCCTGTGGACTGATGAAACAAAGATTGAGTTGTTTGGTCATACAAAAAGGCGTTATGCATGGAGGCTAAAAAACACAGCATTCCAAGAAAAACACTTGCTACCCACAGTAAAATTTGGTGGAGGTTCCATCATGCTTTGGGGCTGTGTGGCCAATGCCGGCACCGGGAATCTTGTTAAAGTTGAGGGTCGCATGGATTCAACTCAGTATCAGCAGATTCTGGACTATAATGTGCAAGAATCAGTGACGAAGTTGAAGTTACGCAGGGGATGGATATTTCAGCAAGACAATGATCCAAAACACCGCTCCAAATCTACTCAGGCATTCATGCAGAGGAACAATTACAATGTTCTGGAAAGGCCATCCCAGTCCCCAGACCTGAATATCATTGAACATCTGTGGGATGATTTGAAGTGGGCTGTCCATGCTCGGCGACCATCAAACTTAACTGAATTGGAATTGTTTTGTAAACAGGAATGGTCACAAATACCTTCATCCAGGATCCAGGAACTCATAGCTACAGGAAGCGACTAGAGGCTGTTATTTTTGCAAAAGGAGGATCTACAAAATATTAATGTCACTTTTATGTTGAGGTGCCCATACTTTTGAACCGGTCAAATTTAGTTTAAATGCAGATTGCACATTTTCTGTTAGCACAATAAACCTCATTTGAATCCAGAAATATAACTGAGTCCATCAATTATTAGATATATGAAACTGAAATAGCTGTTGCAAAAACTAAAATTGTTATAAAGAAAAAAGGTTAACATTAATAGGGGTGCCCAAACTTTAATATATGACTGTAAAAGGCTATTCGTTCCAGATGAAGTGCTCCAACTTGTAACTCCACTTCAGCGGTAACCATGGTGATAAGTTCAGGTAGCGGTTTGACGTCCACAGAGGCGATTGTGTGCGGGTTTTCTAGGGTGACCACCGGAATCCGGAACTTGTCCACTTCTTCGAGCCGAATGATATTACCAGCCGTGACCGAGTCCACACACACCTCCACAGATCTACGCTCCCGACCTAGAATAATTAGAGCCGAAATGGTAAGGGGCAGAGAGGAATTAGAGTCACCTAGGGAGGCCTCTGTTACCTGGCCTAGGTGGAGGCGTTTCCTTGTCTCTCCGGGCAAGTACGCAAAAAATGATTGGCTCCACCGCAATAAAGACACAGACCCTGCGTCATTCTCTCCCTCCGCCGTTGTTCGGACAATCTTATCCAATCTACCTGCATGGGTTCAGGGACGGAACTAGTAAGCAGCGCAGAGGAGCAAGCTTGATATAGCCTAAAGGGTCTCTTCTCTCTAGCTGACTCGCGAGAGCGCTCAAGAAACCTTCAATCTATATGGGTGGCCAGGGATTTGAGGTCCTCCAGGGTGGTAGGAGTGTCCCGACCGGCAATTTTGCCCCATCCAGAAGGCTCCAACTAAAGCTTCATTATTCCAGCCTAGCACAGAGGACAGTGTCCAGAAGCGGATGGCGTACTGTCCTACGGTAAGGGAACCCTGACGGAGATTAAAAAGGGCCTCAGTAGTAGAAGCCAACCGTCTGGGCTCAACAAAGACCTTGCAAAAAGTATCCAGAAAATTCTGTATACTCGATACCACAGGATCATCCCTCTCCCACAGAGGATTCACCCAAGCTAAGGCCTCCCCCTCAAGGTGGGACACAATAAATGCCACTTTGGCCCGATCTGAAGGGTATTTGTTATGAATGAGTCACCGTAGGAGGCAAAAGCAGAAATACAAGCTAAGTCCAGAAAACCAGAGAAGTTGGCAACTATCAGATTGCAGACCCCTGAACCTATCAACACAACTAGCAGTAGCCGTGGGGGGTTCCTACGATGCCCTAGACCCCTCGATCACAGCCGGAGAATTATATAGGCCTAAAGAAAGAAAGGGGAAATCTAAACTGCCCCAGAGCAGACCCCAAAGCAATAGGCAGCCCCCAACATATAATGACGGTGAAGCAAGATGAAAATACTAACACAGACAGAAAGATAGACTTGAGCAAAGACGGGGCCCAAAACTACCTAGATAGGAAAGGACAGGAAGGCTGCTGTCTGCGATCTGCCAAAACCCTATCAAAGACATATGCCAACAAGCTGATATGAAAAATGCCCTGAAGCAGCTAGGCTTCAAAAACTAAATCAGCACTCAGGTATTTTCAGAAGACAGAGCTAAATGAATTCAGCACACCCCAGCAGGGAATGGCAGAAATCCAGAAAAACAAAGCAAAACAAAGTCAAAGCACAAAAGCAAAAGGCCAAGCAGCAAACTTAGCTTTAGAGGAGCAGGAATTCAGACTGGTCTCCAAGGATCCCACAGAGAAATCACCCGCAGGGCAGAAGGGCGTCGGCAGCCTTATATCCAGTCAGTAACTCCACTCAGCCAGTCATCATCATCAGCCTCAGGTGTTTGATAGTCAGGCTCACTACCTTTCTTTACCAGAAGAGGGAGTTCCTCGGGCCTCAGTAATGAAGGGGAAAATGAACTCACAACAGTACCTCCCCCTTGAGGAGGGGTCACCGAACCCTCAACCACGCCACCAGGGCGATCAGGGTGAGCCCGATGAAAGGCACGCACCAATCTTTTGGCATGAATATCAGAGGCAGAGACCCAGGAATTATCCTCCTGACCATAACCCTTCCACTTAACCAAATACTGGAGTCTCCGTCTAGCCAGACGGGAATCCAGTACTTTCTCTACCTCATATTCCATGTTACCTTCAACCAATACAGGGTCTGGAGGTGCCACCCCCGGAACAACAGGTTCAACAAACCTCTTCAACAAAGATTTATGGAACACATTATGGATTTTAAATGTGACAGGAAGAGCCAAACGAAAAGAGACCGGATTAATAATCTCCACAATCTTGTAAGGTCCAATAAATCTAGGCTTAAACTTAGGAGAAGGCACCTTCATAGCAATATTTTTTGATGATAACCACACCGTATCACCAACCTTAAACTGGGGACCAATGGTCCTATGTCGGTTGGAAAACCGCTGGGCCTTTTCCTGGGAGAGAGATAACTTATCCACCACTTGGTCCCTGATCTGGTGCATTCTCTCCACCACAGTGTCAACACCTGGGCAGGCAGAGGGCTCCACCTGCCCTGAAGAAAATCGAGGATGAAACCCAAAGTTACACAAAAAAGGTGACATCAAAGTTGCAGAACTAGCTCTATTATTTAAAGCAAATTCGGCCAAGGGCAAAAATGAAACCCAATCATCCTGATCAGCAGAAATAAAACATCTCAAATATGACTCCAAGGTCTGGTTTGTTCTCTCCGTCTGCCCATTGGTCTGAGGGTGAAAAGCAGAGGAGAAGGATAACTGAATTCCCAGCCTGGAACAGAAAGTTCTCCAAAATCTAGACACAAACTGGATTCCTCTGTCAGATACAATGTTCTCAGGAATCCCGTGCAAACGAACCACCTGTTGTAAAAACAGGGGTACCAACTCAGAGGAAGACGGCAACTTAGGGAGTGGTACAAGATGAACCATCTTAGAGAACCTATCACAAATCACCCAAATAACAGTCATCCTCTGAGAGACAGTGTAAAATAATGCATATCCTGTAAAATACTCAGGACTAGTTACCAGATAAAAATATAGTGGTTTATTTGAATTCTTCCATCAAAGAAAGGTTATTACAGAAAAACAGGTGAATAAAAATAAGTGAAAGAGATATTGTCCATTGTTCATAGCAAAGCAGCATGTATTCTTCTTTCTCTCCGGGATCTCACATGGCAAATGGCGTCTGTCTCTCAGTTCGGCTTCTTCGTAATAAAGTAACATACCAGCTGTTGAGTTATGTCATCTTGCGTCTGTGTCTCATGATGGTGAGGGAAGAAGAAGAGCGACCTCTACAGTTAGCCATGAATTATATACGTCTCCTAAAGCACGTGGTCTCTACATATATGGAGCTGTCTTTCTACCATGAGCCAAGCTTAAAAATAGCCTATGTCGTGTAAGCTAAAGCAATGTACAGAACTGAGTCTTATAAGAAATTAACGGATTATTAATATTTAACAATTCCCCCTTTTGAGGGAGACAGACATTAACTGGAACCCTCAAATATAACGATCTTTTTTCTTCTTTTCTTCTTCTTTGACAAAATAATTTAATATCAATAATAATAATAATAATAATAATATCAGATTACCGTTATAAGTACTCAATGACATAATTGATGTGAATTCATGTTATGGTAAGTCGTGAACAATATTTATATAAAATATGTATAATTATACTTCCCTAAGTCTAAATTGAAGCATCTCAGGTCCAGTCATCATCTGATGTCATCTGGTCTTCATTTTGATGTCTTCTGTCCTCTTCTTGGTTCTTTTAAAAATACAGTTTTTCTATAGCATATAGAAATTGTGTTGTGTATCAAATCAAAGTCCATAATTTCAAATGTTAATACGAAAACAAAGTCTATGCAGCTTTAATATCTGTGCAGTGTCATCTTTAAAAACCTGGGCTTATATTGGCTCGCCTTGGATATTCTGGAATCCTCCATCGGTACTGGTCTTTGAACAGGTGTGACGTCTTTGGTCAGCAAAGCAAGGGTTAAAATGACTCTTCCTTGCTAAACATAGCACCATAACCAGTCCTTGTCCTAATGCACAGGACATATGTCAGGGTTAATTACCTTCATTGTTCACCAGCTTTGAAGCTTTACAGGTGATTGAAAACCTCTGGAACTTGATAAGAACGTGATAACACAGTTCATCTCAGCATCATAGGATCATCATCCTCTGGTTGTCAGGTTAGACACTTTAATTGTGACTGTCAGTGGTGGATTCTGCACTTGTGGCTGTCAGTGGTGGATACTGCACTTGTGACTGTCAGTGGTGGATACTGCATTTGTAATTAACAGTCTATTACTCAGTAATCATAGCTTTGTTACCTTCTGGGACTTCTGGATCGCGGCATTCTTCTTCTTGCAACTGATAAGAATCAATGAAGTTTAGAAATGTGAAAAGTCTTTATTAACATAATTTCAGTATCTTGCTTGAAGTCTTCATTCCCTATTCTATACCAAATCTGGTAATTTCCCTATCCCATAATATCACAGCGTACCATAGCAATCAGTAATATCCATATAATTATTATCAGAATTTGTACCATATATGGATTTCAATATTTGAAATAATAAACGATAATACATTATTATCCGCATTTTTCATGTGATAGAACATTTTTTTATGTCATAGGTGTAATTACCTTTTTCAACCCATAGGTGTCACTGTGTTTTATGTAACCAGTGTTATCATCTTTATTAATAAGGAATATGTAGGAATGTATAGCCATGAACCAAAATAAGAATATATGAGTGAGCGAATGAATGAATAAAAGAATTGTTGCATATAACTCAGAAGTGAAACATTTTCCTTAGTAATAGAACCATATAATTGCTATATTTAATGAAGCAATATTCTCAGTAGACATTACCCCACTAAATATTGGTGAAAGAATTAAAAATAATGAAAAATAAGAATAAAAATAAAAATAAGAATAAGGCCTTTATGTTGATGCAGAGTAGTTATATCTTCAGTAACATATACCCTTAATATTTCCATGATCTGGATTATTTCATAATTGTCATAAACTTGTGTTATCAAAATATTCAAATTATGCAACTTTGCATATAATTCCTCTTAGTGTAAAGAAATGACTCTTTATAATACTTGTTATTATACCCAATACTTATACCATTGTACCTTATTAATATTTTTTCCTATTAAAATGTGTGAAGAAGAAGTATTAATCAAATGTGATGATGTAGTCAGGATCAAAAACATATTTTCCCCCTTAATACCAAAAAATATTGTTCTATGAAATAATTCATTTATCAAAACCAAAATTAAAAATAATTAATGTATAAATTATGTGAATTTATACTTGCTTATACCATTATTTGTCTGAAGATGTGTAACCATTAAAATTAATTTGAATATCATAAAATTATCCTTTGGAAAAATTAATTTGCATATTACTTTTTCTAGCCAATTCCTACACCCATACTTATTTCTCTGCAAAAAATATCCTGAAAGGTTCTTGCCATTTTAAAGCTGATAGATTCTTGGAGCAGAGTATTCAGTTTACAGGCCATGATGTCACTCACCACCTGTTTCTGTCTGTCAGATTCGGCCATCTTTGTTACAGGAAGAAGATCAGAACTCATCATTTTTCTTAACTCAATTTGTGTCTTTTCGGTGATCTTTTGCATCATTCCATAGGGCTTGTAACAAACATGTGATTTTCTTTTTCTTTCTTCGTAGATTTGATTTTGGGGAAAACTCATTTTAGAAGGTTTTGCTAATACCGGCTTCTGATAAGATTTTACTCTGCCTGTCTTCACAAAATTAGCACAATTTACTTTCCTTTCACGATTCTCGTGTTTTCTGGCAAAATCAAGGGATTGCGCACATTCAAACAAAGAATCTTTTTGTGACGCAATAACACGAGATGCAGGATTTAGAAACCAAAATTTGCTTACAAAACTCCTTATGAGGGACGGTGTTTTGACATTCTCACTCAGCATTTTGTACAAACGTTCATATATGGACATGAACGTAAAAATACATTCCTTCCGACCAATCCTTAATTTTTGAAGAATATCAATATCTGTATGATTTTCATTTGATGAACAAAAAATGAGAATTTTTAATCTGTCTTTATCAGTTAAATTCTCATGTGTTTCACCAGATAACTTTAAAGACAATCTCCTAGCAAAGTTTACAGGGATCCACATTTTGAACAACTGATTCTTCTCCTCGTTAGATAAATCAAATTTATCAGCACAACTTTCAAAAATCTCAGAGTTTCTACAAACATCTATTTTGTTGTCATAAGCAGGAATTATTTGGCATATCTTTATCAAAGTTTTCCTTCGGATTTGGGCCTGTGAGTCGTCTATTTTTAGTGGTACGTCTTTCCCTTGTACGTCCTCTACGTCAGTTCTGAAGTCTCCTCCTACTTCTCCATCTTGTTCCACGTCTGCAAGGTCACCTTCAATAGCTGCTACTTGTAACTGTTTCTCCACATTACAGTGAATCTCGGGAACATCACAACAATCATTTTTAGATTTCTCTGACACAGATCTATGAAATATATCTACCATCTGTAGAATATTTTTTAATCTCTCTCTTTCTCTATTGAAAAACTTAGAATCTAACCTCTGATTCTCGAGTTCACACTCGGCATATAAACTTAACCATAAAACTTCTGAATTAGAATTGTCTACAGACTTAAATTTCAATTTACTCTGCTTAGCAAGACAATTAATGACATCCATTTTATCTTACCTTGAAATGTCTCAGCTTGTTCCTTTGATGGACAACGCTGGGTTCCTGTTGTCTTGGTTTCAGCACGTCTGGCACTTTGGCACTTGTAGTACTTCTCAATCTATCTGGCAATTCTTACTTCTAGGTTCTGTGTGATTCTTGTAAGTAGTGGAATTCCCGATAACTTGCACATATGATTTGACGTTAGCAAAGTCCAATCCCCCGTGTGGGCAAGTTGAGGGAAATCCGCAAAAAAGTACAAAAATTCAGATCTGGCTGGCTCTCCAATGTAAAATAATGCATATCCTGTAAAATACTCAGGACTAGTTACCAGATAAAAATATAGTGGTTTATTTGGATTCTTCCATCAAAGAAAGGTTATTACAGAAAAACAGGTGAATAAAAATAAGTGAAAGAGATATTGTCCATTGTTCATAGCAAAGCAGCATGTATTCTTCTTTCTCTCCGGGATCTCACATGGCAAATGGCGTCTGTCTCTCAGTTCGGCTTCTTCGTAATAAAGTAACATACCAGCTGTTGAGTTATGTCATCTTGCGTCTGTGTCTCATGATGGTGAGGGAAGAAGAAGAGCGACCTCTACAGTTAGCCATGAATTATATACGTCTCCTAAAGCACGTGGTCTCTACATATATGGAGCTGTCTTTCTACCATGAGCCAAGCTTAAAAATAGCCTATGTCGTGTAAGCTAAAGCAATGTACAGAACTGAGTCTTATAAGAAATTAACGGATTATTAATATTTAACAGACAGGCATATCAGAGATGAAATCCATTGAAATATGGGTCCATGGCCTCTTGGGGACAGGCAAAGGCATCAACAACCCACTAGAGCGAGAACACGATTTAGACCGGGAGCACGTCCCACAGGACTGCACAAAATTCCTGACATCACGAGACAAGGAGGGCCACCAAAAAAACTGACTCACCAGATCTCTAGTACCAAAAATACCTGGATGACCAGCCAAAGCAGAGCAATGAACTTCAGACATCACTCTCTTCTTCCACTGGTCAGGAACATACAACTTTCCACTGGGACAACGCTCAGGTTTGTCCTCCTGGAACTCTTCCAGAGCACGTCTCAAATCGGGCGAGATGGCAGAAAGAACTACCCCTTCACCTAAGATAGTAGCAGGCTTGGTAACCACAGGAGAATCAGCAAAGAAGCTCCTAGAGAGGGCGTCTGCCTTGACATTCTTTGTTCCAGGAAGAAAAGAAACCACAAAATCAAAACGTGTAAAAAACAAGGCCCACCTAGCCTGTCTAGGGTTCAAGCGCTTAGCCGACTCTAGGTAAATCAAATTCTTGTGGTCAGTGAGGACCACGACTTGATGCTTAGCTCCCTCCAACCAATGTCTCCACTCCTCAAATGCCCATTTCATGGCCAACAGTTCCCGATTCCCCACATCATAGTTACGTTCAGATGGAGAGAACTTTCGGGAAAAGAAAGCACAGGGATTCATTTTAGATGTTACAGGATCCTTTTGGGACAAAACAGCTCCTGCACCAATCTCAGAAGCATCCACCTCTACCTGGAATGGAAGTGAGACATCAGGTTGCCGCAAAACCGGGGCGGCGGTGAATCTTCGCTTCAGCTCCTGAAAGGAAGAAACAGCCTCCGGAGACCAATTTAACACATCAGCACCCTTCTTAGTCAAATCAGTCAATGGCTTGGCAATACTAGAAAATTTTGCTATAAATTTCTGATAAAAATTAGCAAAACCCAAAAACGTCTGGAGGGCCTTCAAAGAAGTGGGCTGAACCCAATCGTGAATGGCCTGTACCTTGGCCGGGTCCATTTCAATAGTTGACGGGGACAAAATAAATCCCAAAAAAGAAATCCTCTGTACTCCAAAAAGGCATTTAGATCCTTTGACATACAGGGAATTCTCCCTCAAGATCCGGAACACAGTCCGAATATGTTCCACATGAGAATCCCAATCCTTGGAGAAGATCAAAATATCATCCAGATAGATAATCAAAAATTTATCGACAAAATCTCGGAAAATATCGTTCATGAAGCACTGGAAGACAGAAGGGGCATTAGTGAGCCCAAAAGGCATCACCAGGTACTCAAAATGTCCCTCCGGAGTATTAAAGGCCGTCTTCCATTCATCCCCATGCTTAATGCGAATAAGATTATACGCCCCCCTGAGGTCAAGCTTGGTAAACCAGCAAGCACCTTTAACTCTGGAGAATAGATCAGAAATCAGGGGTAACGGATACTGATATTTAACAGTAATTTTGTTGAGGGCACGATAATCAATACAAGGTCTTAATGATCCATCCTTTTTGGCTACAAAAAAAACCCCGGCACCTAAGGGTGACGAGGATGGTCTAATATGACCCTTCTCCAACGCCTCCTTAATATAGGATCGCATAGCCTCGTGCTCGGGTACAGATAAATTGAAGAGCCGACCCTTGGGAAATTTACACCCCGGGCTCAGTCCAATTGCACAGTCATAACTCCTATGAGGAGGCAGAGACGCGGACTCATTCTCACTAAATACATCATAAAAGTCCGCCAAATAATCAGGAACATCATGCGACTGAGGAGAGGTGGAAAACACCGGAGCCTCACTAAAGGCACACCGACAACCCCAACTCACCACAGACACAGATTTCCAATCCAAAACTGGATTATGAATCTGTAACCAGGGAAACCCCAGAACAATAGTATCATGCAGATTATGCAACACAAAAAATCTGCAATTTTCTTGATGGTCTGGGGCAACCCGCATTACCACCTGGGTCCAAAACTGGGGTTTATTTTTAGCATCAATCCCCCTCAAAGGAATAGGCGTCTGCAGAGGTGTCATCGGAAATCCACTACGTTTAGCAAAATCCAAGTCCATTAGGTTTAGGGCTGCTCCCGAATCCACAAAAGCCTTGGCAGAAAATGTGGACAGGGAGCAGATCAGAGTAATAGCCAGAAGAAACTTAGGTTGAACACCCCCAACAGAAAACATGTGTGCAAAGTGTTTCTCTCGTTTAGGACAGACAGAAATAATATGCGAGGCATCTCCACAGAAAATACACAACTTATTACGCCTTCTGAACTCCTGACGCTGCTCTCTGGAAAAAACTCTATCACATTGCATAGGTTCAGACATTTGTTCAACAGGTGGCAACACCTCTCGTGCAGCTTTGCGTTCGCACAAACGCCGATCAACCTGAATGGCTGATGACATAGAATCGTCAAGACCAGAGGGAACAGGAAATCCCACCATAGTATCTTTTACGGCTTCTGACAACCCCTTCCGAAAGAGAGCAGCCAAGGCATTATCATTCCAGGAAGTAAGTACTGCCCACTTTCGGAATTTTTGACAGTACAATTCTGCAGAATCACGACCCTGGCTCAATGCCAGCAGGGTCTTTTCAGCCTGATCAATGACTTTAGGTTCGTCATACAACAACCCCAAAGCTTGAAAGAATGCGTTCACATTAGTCAGAATAGGATCTTCTGGTTTCAAAGAAAACGCCCAATCCTGGGGATCGCCACGCAGCAAAGAGATGACAATTTTAACCTGCTGCGCGGAGCTCCCTGATGAGTTAGGCTTCAAGGCAAAAAATAATTTACAATTATTTTTGAAATTCAAAAATTTAGACCGATCCCCAAAAAATACATCAGGTGTAGGAATCTTTGGTTCAGCAGCATGTGAATGAGCAAGGTAGGCGGAAATTCCCCGCACTTCCGCAGTGAGCTGCTCCACACGATCAGACAATTGCTTTATCTCCATTGAGAGAAAAAAAAAAATTCCCCCTATGGCCTCAGAGATATAGAGGAAAAAATATACACACCTTTTTTTTTTTTTTTTTTACAACTCTTTCCTGCTATTGAGTATCCTAGGATCTGCGGTATGGCGGGTGATTCTGTTATGAATGAGTCACCATAGGAGGCAAAAACAGAAATACAAGCTAAGTCCAGAAAACCAGAGAAGTTGGCAACTATCAGATTGCAGACCCCTGAACCTATCAACACAACTAGCAGTAGCCGTGGGGGGTTCCTACGATGCCCTAGACCCCTCGATCACAGCCGGAGAATTACATAGGCCTAAAGAAAGAAAGGAGAAATCTAAACTGCCCCAGAGCAGACCCCAAAGCAATAGGCAGCCCCCAACATATAATGACGGTGAAGCAAGGTGAAAATACTAACACAGACAGAAAGATAGACTTGAGCAAAGACGGGGCCCAAAACTACCTAGATAGGAAAGGACAGGAAGGCTGCTGTCTGCGATCTGCCAAAACCCTATCAAAGACATAAGCCAACAAGCTGATATGAAAAAGGCCCTGAAGCAGCTAGGCTTCAAAAACTAAATCAGGTATTATTCAGAAGACAGAGCTAAATGAATTCAGCACACCCCAGCAGGGAATGGCAGAAATCCAGAAAAACAAAGCAAAACAAAGTCAAAGCACAAAAGCAAAAGGCCGAGCAGCAAACTTAGCTTTAGAGGAGCAGGAATTCAGACTGGTCTCCAAGGATCCCACAGAGAAATCACCCGCAGGGCAGAAGGGTGTCGGCAGCCTTATATCCAGTCAGTAACTCCACTCAGCCAGTCATCATCATCAGCCTCAGGTGTTTGATAATCAGGCTCACTACCTTTCTTTACCAGAAGAGGGAGTTCCTCGGGCCTCAGTAATGAAGGGGAAAATGAACTCACAACAGGTATTGCTGGGGCAGGAGCTCAAAGTGCAAACGGCACTGGTTCAAAAATCCCCGGCATAGCTTGGGATCCCCGCTATACCTGGGGGGCTTTCCTAAACGTGGCGGCGGGTGAGATGCTGGGTCCCGGGGTAGGCCCGAGATGGCAGCAGAGGACTGCAGGGAAAGCAGTCGATCATCGACAGACGCCATGTAACTCAGGATGTGTGACTGGGCATCGCGCTGCTGCGCAAGCCCCTGCTGGAGGCCTGCTAACAGGGAAGCATTCCCTGGGTCGGAGGTCTGAAGGGCGGAAAGCCGTGTGTCCATGGACTTCATGAAGGACATTATTCGGGTTTGGTTCTCCCGCAAGAAGAGCAATTCTTTTTGCGTAGCCGCCACTGCACCAGCGGGGTCCATGGCCTGATTATTATGTGACGCGGTAGGGATAGGCAGCGTCCGAGAGTGGACCCTCTGGGTCGTGGAAATGAGGCCCCCGGGGGCGAGCGCACCAGGTTGAGCCGACCCCTATAGAGGGACCGTTTGGGGCAAGCCCGCGGGAGTCAGACACCGCGACAGCTGGAACCAAGAGCGGCGGCTCAAAGGACCGGGGTATGCTATAGGCAGGACCAAAGTACCAGACAGGGCATAGCGGAATGGGACCGGAGTACCGGACAGGGTACAGAGTACTAGGAGTGGACATCAGGTTCCGGGTGGTGGGTACAGGACTGGGCACAAGATACTGTGCAAAAGAAATGAATAGAAAGATGGAAGGGACAGGCACAAGGCAGGAGAACCAGGGCGAGGACCAGGACGGACACAGGGACTAAAGAACAGGACGAGGAGCAGAGCGGACACAGGCAGGATCACCAGGACAGGGGACTAGATGGACAACAGGACAGCAGGAATAATATATAGAACCCCTATTAGTCGGCCGAGATTAGCGCAGAAGTGACACACAATAATCAGGCGTCTCCCATAGGGAGGATCTCCCATAGGGAGGAGCCGCCTGATAAACCCTGCGCCGGTGGATGATTGGACGGCAAAAGATCTGAACGCCCACTGCAGGGTTAAGAATCCTGCAGTGCGCGTGCCCGCGGCCTAAGGCGCATGCGTGGCACAGCCGCTGGCTGGGAGGGAGGAAGAGAGGAAGCAAGGAGCGGGACCGCGCAAGTGGAGAGAGCAGCGTGGCAGGACGCGGCCCAGTGAGTAGAGGCCGCGTGCGTAAAAATCGGACATCACTTTCATGGTCCCGAGTACTGTGCGATTTTTTTTTTTTCTCGGACCCGTAGGCTTGCATTGGCGAGTTTCTGTCGAGTCTCGGTGACAATCACAGCATGCTGCGATTTTACATGCACACTGAGTACAACTGAGAAAATGAACGCTGATGTGAGCTGCCCATAGATTAACACTGGGCCGAGTGCTATGCAATGTTTTCTCGCATAGCACTCGCTCGTATTCTACGGTAGTGTGATTCCGGCCTTATAGAAATTGTGTCCTGGTTACAGTCAGTCAGAGATCGTCATTCAGACAGTCTAGTCAGAGTCTAGGACTCATCAAGTGCAAGTCTGGGTGGAGTGGAAAGCAAGGCTAAACATAGCAAAGCAGAAGAGAACATGCCTGGTAAGTTTATTAGAGGAATGAAAACACAGCATCGGTTACGTCTGGAGGCCAGGCTAGTCTTAAACCTAAGGTTCGGAAGAGATATAGAAAGTCATGCCTCTGTCTCCCTGATGAGGAAGATATCAGCCGGGTTGCATAGTGAGGTGAAGATGGTGGGTCTCAGGACAGGACAGGGACAAGGACAACCAAGGGAACATAACTAAAAAGAGACTTTGTCTTAATCTGTATGCTGCAACAATGTGTAAATGATTTGCACAGCAAAGTCAAACCTGTTGACCCGGACGGACCCAAGGTCTTCTGTTTTGTTTGCTGCAGGAATCGGTCACCATCAGGTAAAGAGGGCTCTCGAAGCAAAAGTGAGTAAGGAATGTACTCCATCACACCACCCACTCCACCTAGACATCCGTTTAGAAGAGGGGTTGTGGTCAGAACTCAGTTCCAGCCCACAACAAGAGGAAACGCGTGCTCCTGCCTCATGACCATTATGCTTGGGGTACTGGTATTCTTGCACCTTGTATTCCAATCTCAAAGATATCTGTATCCACGTTGAATATAATGATGCAACAAGGAGCCATCAGCTCTCTATCCCATCAGTAGACTATTGCTCCACACTACATTGTGCAGACCGAATCAGTGGAGGAACAGGGTTAGGTATTTTTATACTGTGTAAGGTGCTGCAATGGCCATCATACTGTGTGATGGGCTATATGTGCTATTTTTATTTATTTATTATATTATTATTATTATTATTATTTATTTATATAGCACCATTGATTCCATGGTGCTGTACATGACAAGGGGTTACATATAAATTACAGATATCACTTACAGTAAACAAACAATAACAGACTGATACAGAGGGGAGAGCACCCTGCCCTTGCGGGCTTACATTCTACAGGATGGTGGGGAAAGAGACAGTAGGTTGGGGTGGTGAGGAGGCAGTGGGGTCATTGCATTTCCATTTCAATTACCCATCTGCATTCCACCGACGCGGTCTTAAAAAGGACCGCCACCACGCTATACGACTCGGCCGCAAAAGACCAGTATAAGGGCCCACTCATCCACTTCCTTTTGGCCTTGTAAATGACCCCCATGTCTGTAAGTCTGGTCTCCTGCAAAAAGAAAATGTCAGCCTCAATTTGGGTGAGAAAATCAAAGGCCGTAAATCTAAGCAATATCTGACTTTATACTGGCGACATTAATCGACACAAGAATCAACAGAGTAGGTTCCACCATCATGGGTGATTAAGTTTGATTACCTTTTTTTCCCCCACCCCTCACTTTACCCTTTCCTCTCGAAGAGGGGTCCGGTTCTACTCTCTTTTTAAGGAAAATGAGGTTTCCATTTTAGGCCTCTTTCACACATCAGGTTTTCACCGTCAGGCGCGATCCGGCGCTTTTGACAAAAACCGGATCCGGCGAAATGCAATGCCGGATCCGGTTTCCCCCCCATTGACTTGCATTAGAGCCGGATCGAGCCGGATGGCCATGCATTTCATCCGGTTTTCGCCGGATCCGGCAATGTGTCGCGATCCGGCGTCTGGAAAAAACGGCTACTATAACGTTTTTTGTCTCCGGCGAAAAAGCCGGACACGCCGGATCCGGCGTGTCTGGCTTTTTCACACAATGAAAGCCTATGAGCGCCGCAATGCGCCTGATCCGGCGACAGCCGGATCCGGTGGCCGGATCCGTTTTTTTTGGTCTGAGCATGCTCAGTAGCTCTGCCCACAAGACACATATATAAAAGCAAGACAGTGGGACCCTCAGCCACACCCAACATGCCACCCAAGACAAGAACCAGGTGCAGGAGAAGGCAGAAGACATCTGCAGCAGCACCATCAGCACCACCACCACCCCAAATGGAGCAGCATGCTGAACAACGGGAGGGGAGTCCAGCAGCAGATGAGAGACGGTAATTATCAAATCCCCCATTCCTCCAAACTAGGGCCATGGAATATCAAGATATTCATTGGCCCTGTGTTTCTCTTTATTCAACAGCCGCCCAAGAGATGCAGCAGCAGCAGCAGCAATGGCAGCACTGGCAGCAGCAACACCACCCACAGCCATGGAGTCTGGCCAGCAGGAAGACAGCACATCTTCTTCTGGGAGCCCTCCCTCGCATCGTCAGCGTTTGACGGTAAGTTTTTATTTCCAAAATCCATCATCTCTGTAATATATGTCTATTCATTGCCTTTTATTTCAAAACAGGAATCACAAGATGAAGAGGAGCTCCCAGAAGAAGAAGGAAGGGGTAGACAGACACCTGGAGTGGGCTCACAATTGGTAAGATTTTTGCATCAAACGCAGAAACACAACATCACACTACACACAACACATAGAAAACAATGTTCTGCAGACCACACACAGCAAACAAATGCCTACATCCAAAGACATAACATTTTTTGTTTTCTTCTCTAGTCTTCCCAATCTGGTGCTCGGCCAAAAGGTCCTCGCAGTGCCTCCCAGGGTCGTCGGCGACAGCAACGCGGCGGTCACCAGCGTGTAAGTATAAATATTTTTGTTTTGTTTTTTTGCACTATTTATTTCATTTCTTTCGTGGAGGCTAATTATGTTATTTTTGTCTTTTTCTTTAACAGCCTTCACAGCGTGCTCCCGACTCTGATGGTGAGGATGGAGGAATCGATGTGGACCACCTCATCGATCTCGTCAGAGAAAGGGAGCCGCTTTAGAATATGGCTGACCGCCGCCATGCTGACCTTATCGTTACCCGACGACTCTGGGAGGAAATCTGTTCGCTCCTTGTGGACCGCTGGGAGGACCTCGATGCTCGGGCCCAGATTAAAGAGCGTAAGTATATACAGTACCGGTTGTTTGATTTAAACCAGTGTTTCCCGAACTCCAGTCCTCGTGGTCCCCACGGATCATGTGTTCAGGATTTCTATTTACTTTGGAAATCCTGAAAACATGACCCCTGGGGACCATGAGGACTGGAGTTTGGGAAACACTGATGTTGTATACGAACCACTTTGTCCTTTCTCGTTTCAGGGGAGAGAATTGTGAAGCGGTGGCGGTCTGTGAGGGATCGTTTCAAGAAGGAGTTCAATAAAGAGATGCGGGCCCCGAGTGGATCTGGAGGACGCAGGAGCAAGTACAAGTACGCACGAGCCCTGTCGTTCCTCCGGGATACAATGGTCACCAGAAGGTAAATATTACACACCACATGTGACAAAAAAATGTTTAGATGTAACTTTTTTTTTTTCAGCCAGGGCCATACCATGTCACTATTTTAATTGTTTTTTTTTCTCTTTATTCCACAGCACGGTGAGCAGCACTCGGGAGCCTGCACGATTGGACCCTTCTGAGGCGATCCCTGAGGAGACCGGCACCGAGGGACACTTCGACCGCCCCGGTACATCTGCACCTTCCCAGCCTTCCCACACATTCGACCCATCTGTCCCATCCACCAGCACAGGAGCATCGTGGCCGCCTACATTACATGAAGCTGCTGGTGAGGAGATCGCTTTCCCTTTACCCCACCCTTCTGCCCCTGCCACCTCTAGTACACCTGCGGGTACTGGGCGGCAGCGGCAGAGGGGTCAGGAAAAGACTTATGCGCCAGAGTTCTTGCATCTGAATGCATCTTTCCAGAACTGTCTAAAAGTCATGTCAGAGCAAATCTCCGCAGGCTTTCAGCAGATCAACTCCAGCATTCTGGAGGTGAAGACACTTCTGCAAACCATGCATTCAGAAGCAAGATCTTTGCCAAACCACACCTTTTTCAGGTCTGTTGTGGAGCGCATGGAAACGCTCTCTCCTACCCAGCAGATGCATGTAATGCATTCATGCCACGGTGCTCTCCAGCACGTTACCTCCCAACCTCCTCTTCCTACCCCAGTAGTTCCTCCACCTGCACCCCCTCCAGCCACTTTCCATCCTCCCCCTCCTATTACATACCATCCACCTCCCCAGCACCAGCCACCTCCCCAGTACCAGCAACCTCCCCAGTACCAGCAACCTCCCCAGTACCAGCAACCTCCCAAGTACCAGACATCTCCCCACTTCCAGCAGCCTGCCCCGTACCAAACTCCTTCCCCGTACCAAACTCCTTCCCCATACAACTTGCCATCAACATCATCTGCTCCTACAGTCCCTGCCCAACCCTCCACTCCACCGCCCACCACCTCTTCTGCCTCCCACATGTCCACCCATTCTGTAGCTTTTTCCACACCTTCACCTCTAACTGTTCCTTCCCCACCATGATCCCAGTCCTCTCTCCACACTCCCAGTGTCGAAGTGTCCCGCAGCCCCTCCAGCAGTATTTCCACCCCACACTACACCGAGTTGTAATGTTTTTTTTTAATAAAAATGCCCATTTGTTTGTTTTCAAACATTTATTCAAAAAGTTTTTTTAACTAACTTTAAAAACATTTTACAAAAAAAAAAATTTTTAAATAAAAGTTAAATTACTTTTACAATGGTTGTCTGTCATTTCTTTCTGCGGCGAAATATGTTTACAAAAAAAGGTTAAATAATTTCAAAGGTCAAAAGGTATTCAAAACCTGGTATATAACTGTGGGTAAATTTTACCTTTTTGCCACAGTTGTGTTCCTAGTTGTGTTGGAAGCAAAGTATTTCACCTAAAAAGTTGTGTTTATTGTTGGTGATTTCCTAACAATGTACACAACTTTTGTTAAAAGGTGAAATACTTTGCATAAAACACAACCAGGTACACACCTGTGGCCTAAAGGTAAAAATAGTAAGACCATGACAAGATAGCCAACTTTGGTTGGCAAAGGTATATACTGTTGGTACACAAGTTTGGTTAAGGGCACAAATCTTTCACACTCTGTCATCCTGCCAGTGTACTCTGCCTTGAGGTGACATAAAGTATAGTGCAAAATTGTCCCTCATTACTGAAACCGTCACAGAACTTCTAGTGGTAATGTCATGGTAATCTTGCAAGGTGGTTTCTTCAGAGGTGTCCTCAATGGAAATGGGTTCCTTGCAGATAACAAAATTGTGGAGTACCACGCAAGCTTTGATCACCTCGTCCACAGTTTCTGTCTTGAGATTGATCGCAGTCAATAGGACCCGCCATTTGGCTGTCAGAATACCAAAGGTACATTCAACCATTCTTCTTGCTCTTGTGAGGCGGTAATTAAAAATGCGTTTTGTTCTTGACAATCCTCTGCTAGAGTACGGTTTCAAAAGGTGTTCTGACAGCTGGAAGGCTTCATCCCCTACACAGACAAATGGCATAGGTGGACCAGATGTTTGCGGCAGCGGTCTAGGGGGTGGGAACTGGAAGGTGTTTCCATACAGTTTACGCCCCATGGCAGACAGTTAGAAAACTTGAGAGTCATTGGAGCGGCCATAGGCCCCAATATCAACAGCAATAAATTTGTATTCCGCGTCAGCGATGGCCATGAGGACAATGGAAAAATATTTCTTGTAATTGAAATATTCCGATCCCGATCCGGCTGGCTTTACAATGTGGATATGTTTCCCGTCCACAGCGCCCAAGCAGTTGGGAAACTGACATATCTGTTGAAACTTTTCTGAAATTTCAATCCACCTCTCTGTTGTAGGCTCTGGTAAAAACTCTTCAGCTAAGGAGTCCCACAGTGCACGGCATGTGTACTTCACTATTCCAAATATGGTGGAAATCCCGAGTCTGTACTGGAAATGCAGTGACGAAAGGGATTCTCCAGTTGCAAGAAATCTGTGGGGAATTAAAAAACAATCAATTAGTTTAAAATCACAGCATTACATACCAAAACTCAGCTATAACACTTGGAGATACAAACTACCACCAACAAGATTGCAGTGAAAGTGTGCTCTGATGCGAGCACATCCAATAAATATGGCTTACCTTAAAGTCACCATCAGACGCTCTGCGGGTGAAACGGAGAAGCGGCAATAGGTGTCCGCTTTTCTTATGAGGTGTGCAATGCGCTCCACCAAGTAATCAAAATTCTCCATTTTCATCCTAACATATCCAAAAAATTTATCCGGGTTTCGTCTAAGGTCCATGCAGAGTGTAGAATAGACCCCACGCGTCATTCTCTTGGCTGTGATGGGGTGGATCCACAAACATCGTCTACGATGCCTGATGCGCTGCTGTCTCGCTCTCTCCTTCTCCAGAACAATCACCCTCAAACGATTCGCCTCCGCTGTAAAATCCGCCAAATTCTTCAAAATATTTCCAATCACAACATCCATCTTCACCAGTAACTTGCTCTTCTCTCCAACCTGCACTTTCTCCTCTCCAACCTGTCAAAGAAGGGCTGTAGGAACATGCTATATATAGTTTTTCAGTAGCCAATCCCGTTCGGAAGGCCACAAGGGGCGATTTTAAAAACCGGATCCGGCGTAATCCGTCGAAAAACGGAACAAAAACCGAATGAACCGGATGAGACGGATCCGGTTTTGTCTGTGAAGAAAAAGACGGATCCGGCAGAAAAACGGATCCGTCACATCCGGTTTTACGAAATATTTGCCGGATCCGGCGCTCCGGCACGACGACGGATCGCGCCTGACGCCGAAAACCTGATGTGTGAAAGTAGCCTTAGTGTTCTCATCGCTTCTGGGCTCCAGGGCAGTCCTCCCCCAGAGGAAACGGCATCCTCCGGAGGGCAGACTCCGTCACCCCCCAGGTGCCGTTCCCGATCCCTCATCCCCGACCTCCATCTCAGCAGAGTCGTCAAGGGCTTAGTATAGGTTGGAGAGGGTGATCAGCCGGGAGCCGGTGAGCCCTTCCTTTGGCATACTTACAGTCAGAGGGGCTTGAAGGCTTTTTAACCTTCCCTTTTTTCCCCTCTTTTTTTGGTACGCTTGCCACCCTGCGTTTTTTCATAAACCATAACTAGCATTAGTAAATGGCAGAAAAAGAGGCAAAAAGCATGATAATAAAATTTCTTCAAAATGTATTATTTACTCAATACATAAAATAAACAAGGGAATATGCACAAAATCCCATGAAAATACACAGACCAGAAACCATATCAGAAAATATGACAGGAAAACACCATAAAACTCATGTAATCAAAAACTTATTGTTTGATAGATAGCAAAAATTATAATAAAATGCGTGATGTAATAGACAGATTATGTGCAAAATTCACAATGAAAAAAGTGCTACATGCATGAAGGTGCCAATAATTGTCTGCTGCATATAAAATGCTAGCCACCCTATTGAAAAAAGCACAGCCTTTTATTAAATGCACAAAAATCCACTGTTGAGAAAATGGTGTATAGTGCCACTCAGAATGAGCATTCACTTATTTCATATAAATTCGAGTCACCTATACCTCAGAAAAATAAAGTGCTTAATGCAATAAAATTGATTTTGTGTGCAAAATATGCAGGAAAAGTGCATAAAAAAGGTGCCAATAGTCCTGCTGCAAATAAATGCTAGCCACCGTATTGAAAAAGCACAGTCCTATATTCAGTGCACCTACCAAGTCACAACTGAGGGAAAAAAAAGGTGATTCAGTTTCATAAGGAATGTTCATCCACTTGCTACATGAAAAGCTGCTAGCCACTTAAATCTCATTATTTTGCTGCATTTTTATAATATGCACATATTTTGTATAATTGTAAATTCACATCAATATAATTGTGTATTCACTTGTAACTTATTTAGAGATATATGCATATTGTGTATATTTATGCTATATTTTTTGCATATTCCCTTGTTTATTTTATGTATTGAGTAAATAATAAATTTTGAAGAAATTTTATCATGCTTTTCGCCTCTTTTTCTGCCATTTACTAATGGTAGTTATGGTTTATGAATAATTTTTGAGGTGGTATTTATGCATCTTGGACATTTTTGATATGTTGAGATTCACCCTGCGTTTTTGTAGGCTGCTCCGTGACTTCCTCATCCACACTTTCATACTGGGAGGAGCTGTCTGAATCAGCCAGGTCCTCCTTCTCCATCCTCCTGATCTCCTCGCATACCTCAGAGGCACCGACCACAGCCCCCGGGTGGAAGGGCAGACATTACCCCAATTGCCTGAGGCTCTCCCTGCCCCTCACCCCTACAGCACCTCACCTGCTTCCTTTGATAGGACGCACCCCTGGCCTTGTCCTTCCTCACCGGCCCCTCAGCCCCTCTCCGGCCGCCACCACGAAATGCTACGGCAGAGGTTGCGCCGCCAGGGGACCCCCCCACGGTCCCTCCGCTTGGCCTTCAGCAGCATTGGAAAAGGAGTGAGGGCAGTGGCTATCCAGGTGACCCAAATCACCACCCAGGTGGTACCTAATGTCACCACAGGATGCGGCAAAATGACCTACCACGCCACACAAGGCACACTTCTGCACCATGCAGCTTGCGCTGAAGTGGCGGTAATCCCCACACCTGTGGCAGATCTTCAGCTGCCCCTGGTAGAAGACCAGGATCCTGTCCCTTCCCAGGAATGCAGAGGAAGGGATATGCGTTTCTGCCCAGTTATGATGGGGCAATGGATTCAGTATGACCTCCTTCAAGCCAGACCGTCTGTTTCTCACTCCTTGAGCACTCTGGGCCGCAAGTGGCCGGTGGAAGGGAGGTAACTCTATCTCTTCAAGAGCCTCAGGGTCTTCTCCTGCATCTGGTAGGTTAGGCATTCTGGACAGCGCATCAGCATTGGCATTCTTGTGCCCTACACGGTACTTGATAGTAAACTCATAGTAAGATAGTCGAGCCATCCATCGCTGCTCCAGTGCATCTAGTTTTGCAGTGTCCAAATGTGTCAACGGGTTGTTGACCGTGAAGATAGTGGACCTGGCGGAGGCCAGGAAATGTTTGAACCTTTCGGTGACAGCCCAGACAATGGGAAGGAAATCCAGCATGAAAGAACTGTAGTTGTCAGGGTTCCTTTCAGTGGGGCGCAGCTTCCTGCTGGCGTAGGAGATCACTCTTTCTTTCCCATTCTGTACATGCGACAGTACTGCTCCTAGTCCCACGTTGCTGGCATCAGTGTACAGCACAAAGGGTTTGTCATAATCTGGGTAGGCCAGAACTTCATCTCCTGTGAGAGCCATCTTCAATCTAGTGAAGGACCTTTCCAACTCTTCAGTCCATTCAAAGGTGGAATTTTTTTGTTTGGTCTTCTTGGACTGCCCCACCAGGAGATTTTGCATAGGAGTGGCTATTTCAGTAAAGCCTTTGATGAATCTTCGGTAGTAGCCTACCAGTCCAAGGAATTGGCGTACTTCATGAAGGTTGCTGGGTTTCGGCCAGTCCTGGATGACTGTGACCTTATCAGTATCTGGTGCCACACCTTCTGCACTGACCACATGACCGAGGTACTGCACCTTGGGCTTCAGGAGGTGGCACTTGGAGGGCTTCACCTTCAAGCCAAAATTGGACAAAGCTTCAAACACTTCAGCCAGGTGTTCCAGATTATCTTCATAGGTTTTGGAGAAAACAATGACATCATCCAGGTACAACAGGACCGTCTCAAAGTTCATGTGTCCCAGGCAGCACTCCATCAGCCGTTGAAATGTTCCTGGGGCTGTGCAGAGCCCGAATGGCATATAATTGAATTCAGAGAGACCCATTGGAGTAGTAAATGCTGTTTTCTCCTTGTCTGCCTCTGCCACACGAACCTGCCAATACCCACTAGTGAGATCTAAGGTGGAAAAGTGGTTAGCAGTTTTAAGTGCAGCTAATGATTCCTCAATTCTAGGTAGTGGGTAGGCTTCTTTATGTGTAATGCTGTTAATTTTCCTGTAATTAACACCCAATCTCATGGTACCATCCTTTTTCTTTACAAATACTATGGGAGCTGCCCATGGGCTACAACTGTCTCTGATAACGCCTGCTTCCCTCATCTCCCTCAACATACTCTTAGCACATTGGTATTGTGTTGGGGGTATAGGTCGTTACCTCTCCTTTATGGGTGAATGGTCTCCAGTGGGGATATGATGTTGAACCACTTTTGCCTGCCCAAAATCTAGTGGGTGTTTGCTGAATACCCGCTCATACTCTTGTGTCACTGTATATTTTTTTGGTAGGAGGGCGTAGAGTCAGTTCCCACCTGCAGTTGCTGGCACCACTCCTCCATCTGATTCACGGAGCCATTGTCCTCCACCTGATCGGATGAGACCAAGGGCTCTGCTGCCTGCAAAGAGTTGTCATTGACAGTGAGCAGCTTAGCAACTGTGGCGTACCAAGGTATCGTGGCCTCCTCTTCCCCACGATTCAAAAGGCATACAGGTACTCTTCCCTTTCGTACAACAACCACCCCTCTGGCTGTCAGGACAGTGGGCCTGCTATCGGAGTATACTGGTTCTACCAATGCCTGGTAATCTCTCCCTCTAAGACCTATAGCTGCCCGACACCAAACCAACATTTCACATCTGGGGGGTATTGCAATGGGGAAGGGATCACTCACTCTGACACTGCCAATTTCTCCGCCAGAGAGTTCTACCTGTTGTCTTTGCATCAGGGCTCTGATCTCCTTCTGCAGGACTCGTTGGTCACTGGAACCAGCAGTCTCAGCCACCTGTTGCAACAAGACAACCTCGGACAGACAGTTTTCAATTACATTTGTACCAAGAGTCATCATGGGATTACATTCACGTCAATCATATCAACAACTATCGGACCTTGAGACTTTAGCTCTACCCGACCCACTTTAACAGTAATTTCTTTACATCCTATCTGCGGCAAAGACTGACCATTACTGGCAACTACTGTCAGTTCATCAGTTGGGCCACGGGTAAGTTCTGAATCAGCCCAATACCTCTTGTAAAGAACATACGGCATAGTGGTCACCTGGGAGCCAGTGTCCAGCAAAGCGTTCATGGGGATGCCGTCAATCACCCCAGGAAGGATCGGTCTCCCTCCCACATACTTGGCTCGCCAGTTCCTTGGGCCTGGGGATCCTATTCCTGGGGGTTAGCCCTCTGCCCAAGGGGTTGCTCGTTTAAAGGACAAAATCTTGCAAGATGACCGGCCTTGTAGCAGCGATGACAGATGGGGCGCCCGTCCTGGTCATAGCGATCGTTGTTCCTCCCTCGAAGTGGAGGGGCTCTCCTCTTCCAGAGCCACGGGACATCCTCTGGACTGGAAGCAAGCTGGATCTTTTCCTTGGAGGACACCTGCAGGGACTGCACGGTTTTGGTAAGTGCAGCCATCCCTTTTGTCAACTCCTGGACCTGAAGACACAGCTCCTCAGGTGGATCTTTATCCAGAGTCTGTGCATCAGCTTCCACAGGGGTGGAAGGGAAACATGTTGTTTCCTGATGGTAGGTGATCGCTGGGCACCTAGGGGGCGCTGGGCGGCTGCCAGTTGATTCCTGCAGTACCCGAATAGCCCTGTCCTTAAAATCAGCAAAGTTCAGATCAGGGTTTTGCAGGGTTATGATACGCAACTGTCCTCTGTGCGAACTGGATTGAAGTCTTTCAATGAACTGCTCCTTTAACAGTTTATCTTCCTCCTTCACACTGTCAGGATCAACTTGCTTAACTGCTCGCAGCGCCTCCTGCAGGTTGAGAGCATAGTCCGTTATACTGTTCTGCGCCTTCTGTTTACAGCCAAAGAACCTCATCTTGATTTCAGCTGCAGTGCGCGTGTCAAAGGTGCTTCTCAGCTTGGCCAGGATCTTTGCAACAGTCTCTTTATCAGTGTCCTGCCAGGCTTTCACTTCTCTCTGCGCAGCACCCTTTAGCTGTCCAATCAGGATATTCACTTTCTGGCTCTCAGACAGAGGGTAGATGTCACGCCTACCGCTCCCGCTGGTCCCACGCCCGCCGCCTCCACCGCGCTCTCTGCTCCTGCCGCTGCTTCCATTTCGGGCTCCGCGTTGCCCGTGGCCTCCGGGCGCTCCCGCCGCTCTCAGCGTGCTCCTGCAGCAGGCGCGCGTTCGCCTGTACTCCTGCCCTCCGCCCCACGGTCAGTCTCAGTGCTCTACCCGGGGCACATGCGCACCTCGCGTCCCAGATCAGAGCCCAGGCTAAGCCATGCCGTCTCCCTTCCTCCATGACCCTGCTGACCTGACCCGGAACTCCTGCTTCTATAAGAGGCAGCATCTCCCTCTGATCACTGCCTGATCGTCACTCGTGGGTAGCTAGTGACCCTGGTCCCTTGTCTGCCTGCCTTCTCTGTTCTCCCTACTGCGTTACTCCTTCCCCTATCTTGTTTATCCTGTTTAACCTGCTCCTTGTGTTTCTCTCAGTGCCATCTCGTGTCCTCCTCCAGCCTGTGTCTTCGTCCTGCCCGTGTCTCATCATTCCTGCCGTGCCTGCCCGAATCCTCTGGCCCGCAACCCGGTGTTCCAGTCCTGCTAACCAGTGTCTTCGTCCCCTTTGTTTGCCTTGGTTCCGGTCCTGCATGTCCGTCCGCCTGCCTATCTCCTGCTGTATCTCCTCTGTCCTCAGGTACCGGCTGCCGTGGTGAGTAGTTTCCCCTGGGCCTGTCCCTAACGCTCCCTGTATAGGGGGTGGTCCACCTGTTCCGCTCGCCCGGGGGAGGTTCGCTTACCACAGTACAGTGGGTTCACCCTTGGGAACCATCACAGTAGACTTTAAACAAACTGCACAGTCTCTCTTTAAATTCACTCAGGGTATGTGACTCACCCCAGTACTGCGGTAGCCAGGCCGCTCCCGGTAGGTAGGGCATAGACAGCAGCATTAGGGGGATCGCTGTGGTGGGCGCTCCTCCTTGCGGCGCTGCAGGGTTGGCAACGGCGTCCGCCGCTGCATTGCAGTGTGGCGCGGACATTCTCTTCCTCCCCCCTAGTTAATGTTAGCCAGGGCCGGGAGTTGTGTGAGCTCACCGGCGACCACTTCGCAGGCCCGATGCTCCAGGCTGTAGGCCTCAGCTCCTCCTCTTCTCGCACGCTGTCCTCTCTTCCCGCGTGGCACTTCACTTCTTCGTGCTCTGTGGTGGGCTCCGCCCATGAAGGCCTGCCCCTTTTTCTTCCCGCGCGCACCAAGCAGCTCGGCAATGGAGGCGGTTGGCGCCAATTTCACACCGTCTTTTGCACAAACACAGTCTATGACACACAGGACCCGGGGATACCAGGCTCCATAATCCTGTTTGTGATGCCAAGTTGGGTCGCCCTCCCAGGGCTGTGGGGTACTCGGTACCGGGCCGGTATCAGTGAGATGTGTCACAGCAGCGGTGACCCGGACCGTGGCCCTGGGCGCCCAAGTAATAGGAAGATGTGAATGGTGGCATGTAGTTAGATGAATAGTTCGTGAAGCCACATGTGGTGCTCGGCAAGGGAGTTGTTAAGACAACGCTGCATGCAGATCCACTGGGACTGGTGGTATGGCGCAGCAAAGATGTAAAAGCTCCCCACAGGTGAAGCTGTAGTCCCGGGCAGTGTAGATGTGGTTGGCACGGGGATGTAGTGGTGCCGGAAAGGTAGGAAACAGACAAGACACAGTGGGGTGCAATTTCTGTACCTTTACTTGATAACTGTAGTCCAGGGTCCTCATTACAGATGGTATTGGAGCAGGCTAGCCTGGAAGCAATTAAGGGATTCTCTCTCAGCAGATGGGCTGTGCAGTCTCCTTACTAGCGCTTATTCAAATGAAGTACTCCCAGTACTGAGTTACACTGGAGTTCCTCCTGACAGATGTTCTCAAGAACCTCACTTGCACGGCAGACAGCTGTAGCCTCTCTCGGGGACTCCTCTCTCCTGAGTCCTGGCTCACTATCCAAGCTGCTGTTGCGCCTTCAAGTCTTAGATGGGAGTAGGGCATTTACAGCCTCCTACTCATCTGGTGTCTGATTCAGGACCGTTAGTATCCGTACAACCATGGAGACCAGGCTCCAGTTCATGCGCTCTCTCCAGAGATAAGCACGTCCTCTCCGCTCTATCTCAGAACTCCTTCCACACGTCTGCACACTTCACCCTCCGCAGACTAACTAACCACCCCCTCCTCTTGGCCCTCAGAGAGCACTCCTCCCCTTAATCCCGGTTCAGAGTTCCCCCTGCTGGCCTGGAGTGGAACTGTGATGCATGCATAGATTGACTGTGAGAGAGACCCATCATTGCCTCCAAGCCTGGCATAACCCTCCTCTGGAGGAAGGCAAAGCCACTGTGGCGACCTTACTCCTGGGGGCGCCACACACAGATCATCACCGATCCTCCACCAAATTTCACAGTGGGTGCAAGACACTGTGGCTTGTACGCCTCTCCAGGTCTCACTCTAACCATTAGATGACTAGGTGTTGGGCAAAGCCGAAAATTAGACTCATCAGACAAGATTACCTTTCTCCAGTCCTCTATGGTCCAATCCTTATGGTCTTTGGCAAACTTCAGCCTGGCTCTCCTTTGCTTCTCATTGATGAGAGGCTTTTTTCTAGCTTTACATGACTTGAGGCCTGTCTCTAGGAGCCTGTTACGAACTGTTCTTACCGTGCACTTCACCTCAGCTGCCCTTTGCCATTCCTTTTGCAGGTCACTTGATGTCATCCTGTGGTTGCTGAGTGACATTTGAATAAGATGACGGTCTTCCCGGTCAGTGGAGAGTCATTTTCGCCCTCTGCCTGTAGCTTTGTTGTCCCCAATGTCTGCTGCTTGACCTTGCTGTAATGGATTGCTGTCTTAGAAATTTTAAGGATAGAGGCAATATGATGTTCACTGTATCCCTCTGCTAGTAAAGCCAGAATTGAACTCTTCTTTTCCTCACTCAAGACTTTTTTTTCAACTCCTTTGGCATGGCTAAAAGTTATTTTTTCATTCCTTTACTTTTGGGATATTACTAGCACTTGTTTTGCCATCCAGCTTGTTCTATTGCAAGAGGATTGTGAACACCACAGAAGGGTTTTTTGAACTTTCCTTCTTTAAATAACATTTGGTTTACGTGATCACCTAATCAGAAGCCCATTAAGTAGAATGAGGTGTACTCTGGTTGGAATTCAACTGACACTGGAATGGAATGGCTGTCAGACATGTAGAGAAGCTGATTTTTACAAAACTGTGCAGTGTTCTCTTAATTTTTGCCAGAGCTGTACGTGCTGGAGCAGACTTTGATTAGTCTACAGGAAGAGGTGGTGGTCTGAGAGGAAGAGGAGGAAGCAGAGGAGGATGCGGAAGGGATAACATTGTTCCAGATTGTCATCACACAGACGAATGTCAAGGGAGGGTGGATTTCTGCGATCGAGGGGGGCTGGTGATACTGGACAAATTGTTAGTGAAGGCGCAAGAGCAAAGGAACAAATGGAGGAGGAACAAGTGATGGGCGAGCAACTGTCAGGAGATGAAGAGGATAATCATTAGTGATAAGTGAATTTGTTTCAAAAATAATCACCAAACATAAATTTGTTACGAATATGGCACATTTGGATTTGTGATCACCAAACCTAAATCTGTTACGAATATGGCACATTTGGATTTGTGATAAGAAACACGAGCAAAATTTTATAAAATTGGAAAAAAATGGGTAACATTCAGTAAAAAGTGGGAGAAAATATTTGCGTTGCCATTAAAGTATTTTCAGCACTTTGGCTATGAAAATGGTGGTGTATCATGAGCATGGGGCAAGTGTTTGATGAGGGGAGGGGGTTTGCAGAGATCAGAGGCGTGGTATTCTTGTAAACAGTTATTTTTTTTCTCTAACTTTATGTGTGCACATTGCAGCTACCAATCAGGGCGCAGGAAACATCCATAATGTCCTGACACAACGGCTTGTGCCATTGGCTGCTGAAATCTCATGTCCTACTCCATATAAAGGGCAGATATCTTGTTTTAGTGCCATTTGTCACTGTAACAGCTGTAAGTAGGCTAATAGCCGCGTAATCGATGGGAGTTATGTGTCACAAAGATGGCTGCTCTCTGTGATGTAACTCAGAGTATTTTCTTTAGTGCATGTAAGCACTAAGATGTCATTTGATGCCCTGAGTCCGAGTTGTGGTTAGCTATGAGAGATGGGCGGTGTCACGAATTACCAGGGAGGATATATTCATATATCCCATCGCTGCCACCAATTTGTCACATAACCACTTCTCAGCACGTTACTTGAGTTGCACCTGCAAGGGTTAATCTATCTCCTCTCACTCAGTCCAGCATTCAACCTCTATTCTATGCTGCAGTGGGAGCATAAATCACATCCCGACACAGACCACGCACCCCGCTCATACACGCTGCCACTACTTTCCGAACACGCAGGCGAGGAGTCCCGGAAATACTACTACTACTATGTGCCAATCACCAGGAGCACACACTCTAAGGCTATGGATTCTTTAGAGCAACAAGGTTCAGACTTATTAAAGTTTTAAGCTTTAATATAAAAGGTACAGTGCTTACAATAAAAAGGATATAAAAATGGAAATAAAAAGTGGCATACAAATTTACAAAACAGCGATAAAATAAAAGGAGAAAACTTACAGAAATATCGAACTTTACATCCTGATACTCTGTCCCCGAGGGAGGGGGAGAATATGAAATGGAGCACTACAGCTAGGCTGCCCCTCACTGTGAACAGGTTTCTATATGTACAGGTCTAATTTATAGACTAACTGGGAGATCGTATTTCTAGACCAGCCTCTCATGTTAATATTCTAGTCCTTAGTTTGTGACTGGACCATGGTTATTTTATCAATGAATACATTATTTTTCTTTGAACATTATTTGTGTGACCTTTCTCATGGATAGATAGTGTCAGGCTGCAATTGACCTCTCCATCAAAGACACTAGAAGGTGGGAAATGTTACCACTGTAGTTCTCAGTAAAGCCCCCTGGTGAGATTGGAGATAGGAGACTGCCTTCCCAGGATAACATGAGGTTATGACCTGTGTGGAGAGCTGCAGTGTAAGGACAGATGTTAATTTACTGCTGGTCTTACATGCATGCATATACATATTTCACTACAGGCAGGTCTGGCTACCCACATACCTCGTTTCTGGGTGTGGTTACAACCTAAATAATGGAGGCTGTTGTTTGGTACATGTGCTGCGTATGGGTCGCCCTCCCAGGGCCGTGGAGTACTTGGTACTGGGCCGGTGTCAGGGGGAAATGTGTCACAGCAGCGGTGACCCGGTCCGTGGCCCTGGGCGCCCAAATCAATGGTGGTTTGTGATATAGTTTATGTGAACAGTTCGTGATGCCACCTGTAGTGTTTGGCAAGCAAGATGTTAAGCCAACGCTGCGTGCAGATCCTCTGGGGCTGATGGTGTGTTGCAGCATAGATGGTGTAGCTCCCCACAGGTGAAGCTATAACCCCAGGGCAGTGTAATTGCAATAGATGAGGATAGGCGCAGGCGGTGTGAGGAATGCTGGTACCCAGATGTAGCGGTGCTGACGGTGTTAGCGCACAAATGAATGGAAGACACCAGGGCTTGCAGTTCCAAAGCTTTACTCACAGTCCGTGGTACACACTGGTGCCTGCCTCCGTGCCGTGTCCTCTGGGGCAGAGACTCAATCAAACTCCCGAGCAAGTCAGGATTCTCCTCTCCAACACTCCGCCAACATATACCTTTCCTGAACGACTCCTCTATTGCGCCTTAAGGTGTGAAGAGCTCCAGTACAGTGGTACTCTGGAGTTCCTCCTGTCAGATGTTCCTAACAACTCTACTCGTATGGCAGACAGCTGTAGCCTCTCTCGGGGACTCCCTTCTCCGGAGTCCTGGCTCTCTATTCAGTTGCTGTTGTGCCCCAAGTCTTAGATGGGAGTAGTGCATTTACAGCCTACTCCACCGGTGTCTGCTGCAGAACCATAAGTGTCCATACAACCTCGTGGACCGGGCCCCGGCCTTGCGTTGAGAACCTATAGGCAGGGTTCCTCTTCCAACCCACGTCTCCTCTCTGTTCTCCTACTCCTTCGTTCCGCACTGTTCCTTCTCTCTCTTATGGAAGCTTAGGTTGCAGTTCTACGTCTTTCTCCTTCTATTCCTTTTCCGTGCCAGCTGGCTCAGATCACTGAGGCAGCTGCAGCACTCCTTCCTCCATCCCTTCTTCCAGGGATCCCCACTCCTCCCGAGTGGCTTCCTTCCTCACTGACCTTCTGTCAGACTGAACCCTCAGACTGATCTGTAATTCTAAACCTTCCCACTCTTTTATTTATCTCAACTCCACCCACCTCCCAGCACATCCAGTGTTCCATGCAGGGAACCACCAGAGGTGCTCTGCTACTCTCTAAGCACTGAGCCGCAATGTGGTTGTGCAGAACTACCCTGTTGTGTGGGACGCGAGTGTTGGAGTGTGGAAAGGAGCCCCCAACTTACCTAGGTGGTGGTGCACTACACCCTAGGAGAAGGTGCAGTACCTCTGTGGCGACTGAGCCTCAGGGGCGCCACATGTACAGAGAGGGAGAAGTCTTCCTGTGTATGTGGCTCCAGACCGAGCCTGAGTGCTGGACATTACCCCAGCCTGTGTGCCCACAGGCCTGAGGGAGCAGAATCCTGCCAGGACCTGTGTGAGGTCAGGGTCATGTGACTATCACATGGGTGGAAAAACTTGGCCTTTTGAGTTAGCAGTGGCTGGTGTCTTGGGAGAGCAGAAACTTTCACATAGCTCTTGGAGGAGCTAGAGGACTGTACTATGGACATGGATGCTTTGTTTTGCCTGCTCTAAAGGCTGTTTACCTTTTTGTTGGTGCTTCCGGGTTTATGAAGCAAATAAACCCATATCAGCTTTGAAAGGAACGCGCGTCCTGTTTTCCTCCTGTCGCACGTGAGTGAGAACAATCCCTAAATAGCGCAGAGAGGCTGCTCCTGACGCTGGCACTGTTAGCAGCTAGATTTTAGGTAGGTAGCTAGATGTTTTTTTTCTTACTCAGATAGTTTAGCTAGGTAATGTTCTGTGTGCCTGTGAAATCGACCTTCCAGCAATATATATATATATATATATATATATATATATATATATGTATATATTTTTTTTTTTTCCCCATTACTGAGGTCCACATAAAAAGACAGCAGGGCACATGTCATTCAAGTGTGTTGTGCACTGCTTCTATTGTGCTCCATGCACTAATATACCATTCTAAATCTTATTTTTTTCACTAGCTAAATATGAAAAATCATGCCATATCACACTTTGTCATTTAGTGCTGTGGTGACATTTTCTGTGATTTGAGCTGTTGTGCATGAAGAAACATTTTTTGAGGGGAGTTGCTACCGTGGTTCACCATGCCATAGAGATGAAACTCCCCAGTGTGCATAGCTTATTCACATTAAAAATAAATATATCTTTTTTCTGTTGGTAAATGTGATACAGTCCACCGTATCTCACGTTGAAATTTTTTGGTGCTAAACTTAAGGTATCTGCAGACCTCACGCGCACAAAAAAAAACATTCTGTTGCTAAACGTGATACAGCCCTCCATATCTCACATTGTTATTTTGTGGTGGAGAAATTGATGTGTGTGCAGAGCTGTTGCATGTAAAAAAAAAAAACATTTTGGGGGTTTTACAAATTCGATACAGCAGGGTAATTACGATTTTGAAATTGCTTGGACCATATCTTCTAGGTTTTACAGGCATCACCAACAGTAACAAAAAAATTGTTCAGTTACTATCGTTGTTGTGATGTACCAGTCTGCAAGATATGTTTTCTGTTGCAATGTGCTAAAAAAAATCCTCCATTTTGTAAGAAGCTGCCTGCCAGTGTTTCAGTTACATTGCACCCTGCAGCAGCTTCCCTTCCCCCCTTAGGTGTTATAAATCAACTTCCTGCCACACCATTTGGCTTCTCTCAGCCTCAGCTGAAAGAGAAGAAAAAAAGTGCGGGAAATAAACTCTTTGTTTGAAACAAAGAGGTTTGAATGAAACTATGAGAGATTGCCCTGCGAAAACCATATACCCTAGAGATATAAAAATCATATTTTTGTAATCCGGGCGGTCACAGCGTCGCTGCCGTGGTTCTTGCGAAGCCTAATCCTTTCAGAACCTGAGATATGTGTTCCAGCTAAACGGTGTATCAGAACTACTGCATATTTGGTCTTGAATTATTGTACTCAACAAATCACAACCAATGATGCCCTATATGTGTCTGTGCGGGCTGCCCCCACGGAGTTGTGATTAGTATAAGTTTTCTAGTGTAATTCTAAATCCAAAAGGGAGAGGTGGGATTAACCCAGCATGCATCTCTCTGTGATGTCACATAGCAAGTCTATAAAGCATTTCCTGGACAAAACCAGGGCAGAACAGCTCAAGTCGTCGTGCTAGAAAGACCCCCGATGAGCGGAGACGGGCAGCTCCGCCTCCACCCCCCTTAAAGCTGCATGGTCTGCCTAAGGAACAATATGGAACTGTGAGTGTAATCTCTTTGTTTTCTCCACTTTTATTTTATACCTGTACTGTACATATTTTATGTCTCAATTTTATAGCAACTTTGATCTGTAAGCACTGTCCTCTTTCGGAAAATAAATGATATAATTATTTAGATCTGTCTCCATGCTCTAAGAATCGAACTATATGCCTTTGTTAGATAATCGCTACTAATTCAAGGGGTTTGCCATGGACCCTCTTAATTTAACACTGTGAATTAAGTAACCGTGACTGGTGGCAGCACATTGTGCACGGCTATTGCGGCTTGCTGGCAGTCCAGAAGGGTCTTATATAGCTGAATAAGGGTCTGCGGCCACAGCATTGATAATTCCCTTACTGCAGAAGCCTAATTGCTGGTTCACAACAGGCAGCCCGTCCGGCGACCAATTATCCTAGGTGCAGTTCCCTGACTGACCTGAGGGTAAGGGGGGCGCCGGAGAGCTGCGAGTTCCAAAGTGGAACTGAGAAAGTGGGATATACATAAATCCCCGCAGTTCTTGGAAGATTGATAGCAGTGGTGGGTCATCCAAATTAAACTCCCCCTGCGGCAAATTGTAGAGCGAGATTAGCTTGCTGGATATTTTTGTCACATGGTGCCAGTGGTGGGATAACTAAGATAAGCCCCAACGGTGCCTGTGATAGCCGTGTGCCGGCATTGTGTCTCGTCCCTCCGTCCGCTGATACACCCGTGTCAGTGGTGGGACTGTGACATAGTGGTGACACAGGGTCCGCTGTCCGTCGCGTTTTGGTGGCAGCGGGACCCCCGTTGGACGAACGGCGGTGGGCTGTTCGTCACATATTGCCGTTCGTCACATATTATGGAGGCGACTAACGGGGGTCCCGCTGCCACCAAAACGCGACGGACAGCGGACCCTGTGTCACCACTATGTCACAGTCCCACCACTGACACGGGTGTATCAGCGGACGGAGGGACGAGACACAATGCCGGCACATGGCTATCACAGGCACCGTTGGGGCTTATCTTAGTTATCCCACCACTGGCACCATGTGACAAAAATATCCAGCAAGCTAATCTCGCTCTACAATTTGCCGCAGGGGGAGTTTAATTTGGATGCCCCACCACTGCTATCAATCTTCCAAGAACTGCGGGGATTTATGTATATCCCACTTTCTCAGTTCCACTTTGGAACTCGCAGCTCTCCGGCGCCCCCCTTACCCTCAGGTCAGTCAGGGAACTGCACCTAGGATAATTGGTCGCCGGACGGGCTGCCTGTTGTGAACCGGCAATTAGGCTTCTGCAGTAAGGGAATTATCAATGCTGTGGCCGCAGACCCTTATTCAGCTATATAAGACCCTTCTGGACAGCCAGCAAGCCGCAATAGCCGTGCACAACATGCTGCCACCAGTCACGGTTACTTAATTCACAGTGTTAAATTAAGAGGGTCCGTGGCAAACCCCTTGAATTAGTAGCGATTATCTAACAAAGGCATATAGTTCGATTCTTAGAGCATGGAGACAGATCTAAATAATTATATCATTTATTTTCTGAAAGAGGACAGTGCTTACAGATCAAAGTTGCTATAAAATTGAGACATAAAATATGTACAGTACAGGTATAATATAAAAGTGGAGAAAACAAAGAGATTACACTCACAGTTCCATATTGTTCCTTAGGCAGACCATGCAGCTTTAAGGGGGGTGGAGGCGGAGCTGCCCATCTCCGCTCATCGGGGGTCTTTCTAGCACGACAACTTAAGCTGTTCTGCCCTGGTTTTGTCCAGGAAATGCTTTATAGACTTGCTATGTGACATCACGGAGAGATGCATGCTGGGTTAATCCCACCTCTCCCTTTTGGATTTAGAATTACACTAGAAAACTTATACTAATCACAACTCCGTGGGGGCAGCCCGCACAGACACATATAGGGCATCATTGGTTGTGATTTGTTGAGTACAATAATTCAAGACCAAATATGCAGTAGTTCTGATACACCGTTTAGCTGGAACACATATCTCAGGTTCTGAAAGGATTAGGCTTCGCAAGAACCACGGCAGCGACGCTGTGACCGCCCGGATTACAAAAATATGATTTTTATATCTCTAGGGTATATGGTTTTCGCAGGGCAATCTCTCATAGTTTCATTCAAACCTCTTTGTTTCAAACAAAGAGTTTATTTCCCGCACTTTTTTTCTTCTCTTTCAGCTGAGGCTGAGAGAAGCCAAATGGTGTGGCAGGAAGTTGATTTATAACACCTAAGGGGGGAAGGGAAGCTGCTGCAGGGTGCAATGTAACTGAGAGACTGGCAGGCAGCTTCTTACAAAATGGAGGATTTTTTTTAGCACATTGCAACAGAAAACATATCTTGCAGACTGGTACATCACAGTTGTACAGTAGGGGACATCTCACTCTGAAGTTTGTAGTAGCATTTAGTCTATGTTATAGGGGTCTCATTCACAGGCCGAAAATAAATTCTTCTGTTACTAACGTCATGCAGTAGGTGGCATCTCACTTTCAAATAGTTCATAGCATCTAGTCTATGTTATAGAGGACTAATCCACAGGACCCCCAAAAATTTGTCTGTTACTAACAAATTTTGGGCAGCATGGTGGCTCAGAGGATAGCATTGCAGCGCTGGAGTCCTCGGTTCGAATCCCACAAAGGACAACATCTGTAAGGAGTTTGTATGCTCTCCCTGTGTTTGCGTGGGTTTCCTCCGGGCACTCCAGTTTCCTCCCACACTCCAAAGACATACTCATAGGGAATTTAGATTGTGAGCCCCATCAGGGACAGTGATGAAAATATGTGCAAAACTGTAAAGCGCTGCGGAATATGTTAGCGCTATATAAAAATAAAGATTATTATTAACATCATACAGTAAGGGGACATCTCACTTTCAAATAGTTTGAAGCATCTACTCTATGTTAAAGAGGCTTCATGCACAGGCCCAAAACAAATTCTTCTGTTACTAACGTCATACAATAGGGAAGATCTAATTTAAAAATTGCTTTGCGGATATCTTCTTTGTCATACATGCCTCATCCACACTAAAACAATTCTTCTTCTGTGACTAACGCAATTCAGCACCCCATATTTCACCTTGTCATTTCCTAATGTGGCGCCCCCAGGAGTATGGCCGCCACAGTGGCTTTGCCTTCCTCCAGGGAGGGTAATGCCAGGCTTGGAAGCAGTGAAGGGTCTCTCTAGCAGTTAACCTATACATGCAACACAATTCCACTCCAGGCCAGCAGGGGGGACTCTGAACCGGAATTGAAGGGAGGAGTGCTCTCTGGGGGCCAAGAGGAAGGAGTGGTCAGTTAGTGTGAGGAGGGTGAAGTGTGCAGACGTGAGGGACAAGCGCGGAGATCGAGCGGGGAGGAAAGGCTCATCTCCAGTGAGAGCACATGAACTGGAGCCTGGTCTCCACAGTTGTACGGATACTAATGGTCATGCAACAGACACCAGAGGAGTAGGAGGCTGTAAATGCCCTACCCCCATCTAAGACTCAGAGGCACAACAGCACAGAGTGAGCCAAGAGAGGAATAGCGGCTACAGCTGTCTGCCATATGAGGAGTGCTAGTAGAAGAGAATTAGGAGGAACTTCAGTGTAACTCAGTACTAGGAGTACTTCACTCAAATAAGCGCTAGGGAAGGAGACTGCACAGCCCATCTTCTGAGAGGGAATCCAGAGCTGCTTCCAGGCTAGCCTGCTCCGGTACCATCTGTAATCAGGACCCTGGACTGCATTTATCAAGTAAAGGTACAGAAATTGCACCCTGCTGTGTCTTTGTCTGCTTCCTACCCTTCCGGCACTGCTACATTCCCGTGCCAACCACATCTACACTGCCCTGGGACTTCAGCTTCACCTGTGGGGAGCTTTTACATCTTTGCTGCAGTGGATCTGCATGCAGCGTCGGCTTAACATCTCACTTGCCGAATACCACAGGTGGCGTCACGAACTATTAATTTAATCAACTACATTCCACCATTTCAATTCCCCCATTACTTGGGCGCCCAGGGCCACGGACCGGGTCACCGCTGCTGTGACACATCCCGCTGACACCGGCCTGGTACCGAGTACCCCAGAGCCCTGGAATGGCGACCCACTGACACTGAAATTCAGATGTGTGCAGAGCTGGAACAGAGTGTAACAATTATAGTGGAATACTCAGGAACCTCTTGGCTTGAGACAAATGAGTCTACTGAACAAGAGTACGGTAACAAGTCTGTATTACACAAATGAAGGTAGGTGCCGCAAGTGAGCAACAGTTCATGAACAAACAGCTAGCAGGGAGATACTAGAAGTAGTACATATGCAGCACTGCTGCAAGTAAAGTCTCTTGGGAGGGGCACACACTAGAGAATGCTGATTATAAGACACAGTTCACAGCAGGGCAGGCAGTCTCTGCATAAGAGTCCCGAAAACAGTGAGAGCTGTGAGCCTCTTAGGAAGTCCAGAACAGTAAAATATACTGCCACTGCACATAAACGAAATTAGCTGAAGCAGGCTGAACTTAAGTGTCCTAAGCTGGCAGACTGAGGCAGATGCAGAGAACACACGGTTTGTTGCAGGTGCAACACTGAGAGCTGGAGAGGTTTGCTAGAAGGACTGAACCCGATCTTCTAGAGAGGAGCAGTGTCTTGCATCACGGAGTCAGGGATTCAAGCAGAATAGACAAGCATGGACTGGAAAGCAAACTAGGGTTATAAGGCAGGGAAGGCGGATCACATGAGCATGCGTGAGGCAGCATATGCCATCTTGAAAAAGGGCTGTAAAGCACAAAAGATGAACAGATAATCCAGAGTCCTGACACAGAGTTTAAAATCTAGTTTTTGATTGCTAATACTGTGCTACTTCCACACTATCTGAGCATCATGACTGGGAAAAAGCGAGGTCTTGGTGGAAGAGGGATTAGGCTTTGTGTTCAAGGTGTACATGAGGTAGGTGTTAATGTTTCTGAGAGCACTAGTGAACCAACAACGTCACGTCCTATACAAAGACATATAACAACTTCTGTTACTGGACAGGCTACTCCACTACCTTTCTTTGGCAGAGGTGTAAGAAGATGCACCGGACCGGAGGTACCTCTCTTGTGCTGGTTCCGGAACTGTCGGGGCTGTCACCATTGTTGTCCAGGGGATAGCTTTCCAAACCAGACTGACCTTTGCACTGGACAGCAGGGGGTGTGTTGAGAATAAAAAAGTCGGGGCGCGAGAAAGGAAGAGGGGACATGGTGGGAAGACAATGCACGCAGCAGGGGAAGTTTGGTGCTCTGTCCTCCGAGCAACGTGACAGCGCAGGCCCACGCTATAGATCCCCCCACTGTCAAGTACAGTGACTGTGAGCAGAGACCTACTGTGTGCCCGCTGGCCCCTGCATTCGAAAGTGCCAGATGCTCCATGACGGTTTTTGCTGTGCGCGTGCTGCCTGAGACAGACCGGGTGGCTTGCATAGAACTGTGTCCTACCTCACCTGCAGTTTACTGCCAAGCTGGGTTACGCTCGAGCAGCGTCACAGACTACTCTTCTCTCCACACAACGAATCCAGACCCAGGACCCCGCACAAGACAGCGATGACTCGTCGCCACCGTTAGAAACCAGATCTTCAACTTCTTCAGGACGACCCCGTAAACATCATGCGCCGGTTGCGAAGGCGCCACCATTGAAACTTAGGACTCAGCAGTTAAGAAGCCGTCGGGCTGATTAGTTTAACCCTCATGAACAGTTGCTTTATCTATTGCCATTGTTATTTTATCCCGCCCTAATACTGTGCCTTTTCCTCTTGTCATACCCCTGTTTTACTCATCACCTCCCTGCGTGGAGTAACCTCTTTGTTAATAAACCTGTTAACTCTTGTTCTGCCTCCTGGCCATCACTGCATCCCACAATCTGCTCACAGGCGCACAGCGGTGCGCCTTGTTGATGTGGCACAGAAAGAGCATAAGCTCGAGTGGATGGCAAGCGCAGCTTCAAGTGGCCTCTCCTCCTCTTCCTCTACCTCAACTTCACACCCAGTACAATCCA
Source organism: Dendrobates tinctorius (assembly GCF_039654945.1). NCBI lineage: Eukaryota > Metazoa > Chordata > Amphibia > Anura > Dendrobatidae > Dendrobates > Dendrobates tinctorius. Next base: position 3,039,908 of record NW_027361943.1, read on the forward strand.
CAGAGGTGGCACCTAAATTACCCTTGCTTCCCCCATGTCACAACTCTCCAACCGTACAACTGACTGTAGGGAACCACAGATGGGTGAGTCTGAAGAGCTGTTCACACATTCTGTGTCATGGACATCAGAAGTGTGCTTAAAAGCTTCACAGAGTCAAGAGGAGGAAATCTGCACCAATGCCCACATTTATTTTACATTGGATCTAGGGCAGGACAAAGTAGGGTCTGAGCAGCATCTTGACCCTTGTGACCAGACATTCACCCCAGGGGGAGGTGATCCTGATGAGACTCAAATATCTGAGGCTCACACAGACTGTACTGTGCTGTCAGGGCAGGAAGAGGAGGAGGGCGACTCTAAGGGCGAGGAATGTGGCAACATAGAGGATGATGTTGATGAGGTATTAGATCCCAGTTGGCTTGAACACAAAGGCACACAGCTGAGCAGGTCATCTGAGGAGGTTACGTTGTGCCGCATGTCACTGACACGTACTGATGCAGTCAAGACAAGCAATGCATCCTCAGCCACAACTGTGACCAGCAGCGTTTGCGGATCTGTAGCTCACAGGGGTGGCAAGTGTTGCCTAGCCTCAGCCTTTTTTGACACAGCAAAGGATAAGCCAACTCATGAAATCTGCCAACTTTCCAAGAAAAACTGAGTAGAGGGAAAAAATGCAATGTAAGTCCGTAAGGACAGGTCCTCTCTCCTCTACACCAGTCTGTCATTGTAAATTTGTTTACTGTTAACGATATCTATAACTTGTATGTAACTCCTGGAGCGCCCCGTGCCAGGGCCGTGGGGTACTCGGAGCCGGGCCCGGTGGATTTCAATGGGAGATGTGATAGTGGCTGTGACCCGGTCCGTAGCCCTGGGCGTCCATGTAAAAGGCAAAGTGTGGCTGATAATTAAAGTTTATAAGTGGATGATTCGTGACGCCACCTGTGGTGTTCGGCAATGAAGATGTTAAGCCGACGCTGCAGACAGATCCTCTGGGACAGATGGTGTGGTGCAGCAATGATGTTGTGGCCCTCCACAGGTAGGGCCGTAGTCCCAGGGCAGTGTAGATGAAGAGCTAGGGAGGAAAGCGTAATCGTGCAGTGCTGAGTGGGTTGGTGCAGGAATAAACGGAGGACACCAGGGCATGTAGTTCCAAAGCTTTACTCACAGTCTGTTGAGCATACAGGTGCCCGCCTCGGTGCCGTGTCCTCAAGGTCAGGGGCTCAGCCAACCTCCAGGCAAGATGAAGTACTCTGTTCCAACACTCCGCCAACATATGCCTTCTCTGAACGTCTCCTTTCTAGCGCTTGTAATGAAGTACTTGTGGTTGTATGTTAAACCAAGTTCCTCCTTTCAGATGTTCCTTTGAACTCTACTTGTATGGCAGACAGCTGTAGCCTGCTTCGAGGACTCCTTGCTACCAAGTCCCGGCTCACTCACGTTGCTGTTGTGCCCCCAAGTCTTGTGTGGGAATAAAGTGGTGACAACTTCTATTCCTCCGGTGTCTGCTGCAGGACCATTAGTATCCATACAACCTCGGGGACCGGACCCCGGCCATGCGCTTAGAACTTGAGGAAGGGCTCTGCTCTAACCCTAGTCCTTAGTTCTCTTCTCCTCATGTTCCGTACTAATCTTTCTTTCTTATGGAGAATCAGGCTTTCTAGTTCTCTTTCCTGTGCAAGCAGTCTCAGGTCACTGAAGACTGCTGCAGCACCTCCATCCCACTCAGGGGATCTTCTCTCACAGACTGACCTAGTCAGACTGACCTAGTCCTAATAATCTCCCACTCTCTTGTGTAGACTAAGCTCCACCCACCTCCCAGCACTCTTCGTGTTCCAAGTAGGGAGCCACCACAGGTGCTTTGCTACACTACTATGTTGTGTGGGATGCAGATGTTGGAGTGTGGTCAGGAGTCTCCTCCTTACCTGAATGGAGGGGTACCACACCTCAAGAGGAGGCGCAGTACCTCTGTGGTGACTGAACCCTCAGGGGCGCCACACTCCTTTCTCATGTACAGCACCATGGAATTAATGGTGCTATATACCGTAAATAAATAATAATTTGACTACTACATGTATGAACCTTCACATGCGCAATCAACATGGGTTAACTCTGGGAATCCAACTGCGCAAAGATGCAGGCCCGCAGACCTCAACAACCATCAGCCACCCATCAATCAAATTTGCTGCTGCTTCTTCCTCCTCCTGTGTTACTGTGCCAAATGTTGTGACGGAGATCTCAGAGAATGAGCACACCACAATATTCTCAATCCACCATAACATCTCCGCCTGCACCTCCCTCACGGTTCAGCAGTTTGTCCAGTTGACCATACTCTGCACTCTCTCAGTACTGCAGCCAGCCCCCAATCCTGCAGTTGTGGTAACGTAAAAGATTGTTTCCTCCTACGCATTGCAAAGCTGAGAGGTTGAACTCCACTATCTCCAATCTGTTGACCAAGAAAATGCTGCATTTCTGCCTGGTAGATACAGACAGTTTCTGAAAGATGATGGCTGTCACAGTCCCCCTGTACCAGTTGCCCAGTCACCATTACTTTTTTAAGAAAGCTGTGCCTGCGCTATACCAGCATGTCGCAGACAACATCACCCGTTCCTTGACTAAATCTACAGTATGTCTGCCAGGGAGCATTTCACCACAGACACTTGGACGAGTAAGCATGGCCAAGGGCATTACATGTTGCTGACTGGGCATGGGGTGACTCTGGTGGCTGTGGGAGCAGGCACTGATTCACAAGTCTTGGAATAGCCAAGGCTTGCAGGACAAACCTCTATATTTCACACTTCTACTGCTTCTGCCTACTCCACCTCCTCTAGATCCTCCACCTGTACCCTCAACCTCTGCCTTAGTGAGACACGCATTCCAACAGTGCAGAGCGAATCTCCGCCACCTCCGTCCAGCGCAGACAGGGCTCACCGCAATCAGGCAGTATTAAAATTGATATGCCTTGGAGATCATAGTCATACAGCAGAAGAGTTGTGGACAGCTCTCTAGGCTGAGTTTGAGCAATGGCTGTCTCCTCTGAACCTGCGTCCAGGGAAGGCTGCGACCGATAACGGTGCAAACCTGGTGGCGGCCTTACCCCGAGGCAAGCTCACACATGTGCCTTGCATGGCTCAAATCCTCAACTTGGTGGTATAGCTTTTCCTCCGCCACTATCCTGGCCTGGGTGAGCTGCTCGAGAAAATGTAGAAGTTGTGCGCTCACCTCCACTGTTCGCACGCCTCAGGTTATCAACTCTTTGTCCATGCCAGTTAACAGGTTGATATGCGATGTGCCGACATGATGGAATGCCACTTTGCACATGTTGCTGCCACTGTGGCAGCAGCAACAAGCCCTGCTGCAGTATGTCATGTCATATAGCCTGGGCCAACGCAGTACCGATGGGAAGCATATCACATTTATGGAGTGGGCACAGATTAAGGACTTCTGCACCCTTCTGCACAACTTCAAAATGGCTACTAAGATGGTTAGCACTGACACCGCCGCCATCAGCATCAAAATTCTGGTCATTCATATGCTGGAGAAGACTTTGAATAGCCTGCAGGAGGTGGTGATGGTCCCAGAAGAAGAAAAGGAGGCAGAGGAGGATGCAGAAGGGATAACATTGTCTCAAAGTTCTAGACTGTCTTCACACAGGTGAGTTCCAAGGGAGGGTGGACTATTGCGATGAAGGAGGGCTGGTAATACCAGACAAACAGATAGTGAATTTGCAAGAGCCGAGGAACAAATGGAGGAGGAAGAGGTGATCTGCTAGCAACTGTCAGGAGATGAAGAGGATAATCATCCCCTCTCTGTTGTTCATGGTTGGCAGGAGGGGACAGATGAAACAAGCATCAGTGTTACCCAGCCACCAACACAGCATACGCTTGGACTTCATAGAAGAGCGCGACATATGAGTGAATTTTGCTGCACTATCTGCAACATGATCCTGTATAGTTATTATTCAAAGTAGTGATGACTACTGGGTTACCACTCCGTTAGATCCATGTTATAAGACCAAATTTTGCCAAATGCTTCCCGTCCTGGAAAAGGACCCACTGAAGTATTGAAATGCTGGAGTATCGAAACCTGATTTTACACAACCTTAAGAGAGGTTTTCCCCAAAACAGCAGTGAGGCACATAGTTCACATCGCAGCTCTAGACTTCCTACCTACGGCACGTCACTTCGTCAGCACCAAAACATTAGCAGCTGTTCGTCTCAGGATGATAGGCCGAGGAGAGATTTAGCTCGATGCTGAGCAGAGAACAGAGCTCTCTCCAGAACCGAGACGCAAACTGAGGACCCCGGTCACTGACAATCTTATCCGTCATGCCGTGCAGGCGGAAGACATGTTTAATAAACAACGCTACCAGGCCCCGTGCAGAAGGCAGCCGCAAGAGTGGCACCAGATGCACCATCTTGGAGAAATGATCGGTGACCACCCAAATGACGGTGCTGCCACTGGACTTTGGCAGACCAACCACAAAGTCCATACCGACCAGCTCCCGGGCCTGTCCGCTACCGGCAGGGGATAGAGTCACCCAGCAGGCCGCTGCTGAGAGGACCGATTCTGGGCGCAAGAGACGCACGCCTGAATATAGTCCTTGATGTAACGGGCCATACGCGGCCACCAGTATGTCCTTGCCAGGAGATCAGAGGTCCGTTTGGTCCCAAAATGTCCCCACACCCAGGACGAATGAGCCCAAGAGAGGACCTCCGGTCGCAGATGGGCAGGGACAAAAGTCTTGCCTGGAGGTACCGACTCGAGAGCAACCGGAGCCACGGTCCTCAGGCTCTCCAATAGGACTATCAGCCGAAGCTCCTCCGATGACACCACAGAGCGAGAAAGAGCGTCGGCCCGGACGTTCTTCTCCCCGGAGAGAAAATGCAGGGTGAAATGGAATCGGGAGAAGAACAAGGACCATCTGGCCTGGCAAGAATTCAGCCGCTGGGCTGCCTGCAGATAGACCAAATTTTTGTGGTCGGTGAACACCTGGAAAGGGTGGCGAGCCCCCTCCAGGAGGTGTCTCCACTCTGAGAAGGCCAGCTTCATTGCTAGCAACTCCCTGTCCCCGATGGAATAATTCCTCTCCGCTGGTGTGAAGGTCTTAGAAAAGAAGCATGGGTGCTTCCGACCTTTCGAGTCCTTCTGGAACAGGACCGCTCCAGCACGGACAGAAGAGGCATCCACCTCCAGAATGAAGGGCTTATCTACATCGGGGCGATGTAGAATGGGAGCGCTAGCGAAGTGGGATTTAATAGAAGCGAAGGCCTTGGAGACAGTTTCCGACCACAGTTTGGGGTTTGCACCCTTCTTGGTGAGGGCTACCAAGGGCGCTACCAAAGTTGAGAAATGAGGAATGAATTGGCGGTAGTAATTTATGAACCCCATAAAGCCCTGCACCGCTTTGAGAGAATGGGGTTCTTGCCAATCCATCACTGCCTGTAGTTTGGCAGGATCCATGGGAAAACCCTGGGCAGAGATGATGTAGCCCAGGAAAGGCAAGGACTCCTGCTCAAACACACATTTCTCCAAGCTGGCGTAAAGGGAGTTTGCCCGCAGGAGATCGAAAACTTTGTGAACATCTGTCTGGTGGGAGTCAATATCTGGAGAGTAAATGAGAATATCGTCCAGATAGACTACTACCGAGGTGGTAAGCATATCCCAGAAGATATCGTTCACAAAGTCTTGGAAGACGGCTGGCACATTACATAGCCCGAAGGGCATCACTAGGTATTCATAGTGCCCATCTCTGGTGTTAAATGCCGTCTTCCATTCGTCCCCCTCATGGATGCGAATCAGGTTATAGGCTCCTCGCAGATCAAGCTTAGTAAACACTCTCGCTACCCGTAGCCTATCGAACAGTTCCGATATCAGGGGTAGAGGATACTTGTTCTTAATGGTTATGGCGTTAAGACCCCTGTAATCGATGCACGGACGTAATTTTCCATTCTTCTTTTGGACAAAGAAGAATCCCGCTCCCGCCGGAGACACCGACTTCCTAATGAATCCTCTTGCCAGATTCTCCCTGATATACTGAGACATGGCTTCTGTCTCTGGGAGAGATAGGGTGTAGACTCGACCCCGGGGAGGCTCGGCACCGGGCAAGAGGTCAATAGGACAGTCGTAAGGGCGGTGCGGCGGAAGGGTCTCCGCCGCCTTCTTGGAGAAAACGTCTGCATACTGCTGGGAAGCGAGGAGAGATCTGCAGGAACCTCAGAGGTAGCGACCTGTACGCAATCTCTCAGACACCTACCCTCGCAGGACTTGCTCCAACCGAGGATTTTTCCCGAGGACCACTCTATGTGAGGAGAGTGAGCTCGTAACCAGGGAACTCCTAGGAGGACCTGGTCGATACCTTCGGGCATAACAAGAAGAGACAGCATCTCCTGATGAGAAGGAGACAGTGAGAGTCTCAATGGAGCCGTCTGGTGGATGATTTGGGACGGGAGTGTCGCACCATTCACCACTCTGATAGTGACTGGTTGAGGTAGCAGGACCAGGGGGATTGCGTGTTGTTGGGCGAATGCAGACGACATGAAATTGCCCTCCGCCCCAGAGTCCACTCAAACCTCCACAATCAGAGTGGAAGAATTGAACTCTAACGCCCCTTTAAACAGGAGCTTGGAGGAGAAAGTTGCTGTGTCTAGTAGGCCCCCTCCGATAACCACTAGACGTGAGCGTTTCCCGACCGCTGTGGGCACTGGTTAGCAACGTGCCCAGTCTGCTGACAACGGAAACAGACTGGAGATACCCGTGCAGGCCGGGACTTGGACCCCGTGCGGGACACCTCCATGGCCTCTGGAGGCTCGGGAAGCTGACCGGGAGATTCTAGCGGTCTAGCAAAATTTGGCGCCAACCTATATCATTGGCTGGGCTCGGAGCGCTCCAGCCCTCGCTCGGTGAAGCGAACGTTAATTCGGGTGGAGACCGTAATGAGCTCCTCCAAAGTGGAGGGCACCTCCCTGGTAGCCAGGGCGTCTTTGACATGATCAGCCAGGCCACTCCAGAATATAGGTATGAGAACCTTATCTGGCCACTCCAGCTCGGAGGCCAGAGTTTTGAAGAGGATGGCATTCTGGCTGACCAGACACGGACCCTGGGTTAGGGCCAGCAACTGAAGTGTGGTGTCGTGCATGACCCGAGGTCCCAGGAACACCTGCTTCAGAGTGAGCATAAAATGGGTGGCACTCTGTACCAAGGGATCCCCACACTCCCAAGGCCCTGCCCGACAGGAGGGAGATGATAAATCCCACCTTGGCCCGCTCAGAGGGAAATCGTGTGGCCAGCAACTCCAGGTGAATGGAGCACTGACGGGCGACAGCCTGTGTAGCTGCTTGAACAGCGACCGAAGTAACATCCGCAGCTGAGGTGGAACACTCTAGCGCTGCCAACCTACTCTCCAGCTGCTGGATGTACCTGTGCAGTCGCTGTTCGTCCGCCATTACTAGCCAGACCCTGGCACTAGGATAATGTTAGGGCTGGCGGAACGCACCAAATTATAAATAGTAGGTGCATTCGCAGCCCAGGGTTCACCGTGCAGGGGTGGTACACTGCTGCTAGGTAATGGCGGAAGAATAGAGCGGCGTGAAAACAGTCACACGTGGGTTACGTCACCCAGTGTGAACAGGAGCGAACTCTGTTGACTCACAGAGCCGCACAGCCGCTGAACGCAAATACCGGAGCATGTTTAGCTCACAGAGCCCGGCCAAAAAGCGCACAGAAAGCGGCCACAGAACTCTACCCCAAGGACACGGGGTTAGAGTTCCTCTAGGCCCTCTGAGCGCACGGCGTCGCTGCCGCGAACACCGCTATAGACGCTGGCTACGGAGTGTGGAGCATGTGCACTGTGGCGTGCCGAGTCACTGATGGGGACTAATGCCTGACTCCGACTCTACCCTACCTACACCTAAGCCTGGGCGCTAGCAGGCTAGGCTGCACAACACATGCGCACCAAGGGTAGGGGTTTCATAATGAGTCAGTCACCAGAGACATTCATACGTGCATACATCACTCACTCCTCATGGTCTGAAACTACAGAGTATTCCTAGCGCATAGCCGAGCGGCCATGCGAACCTTTTATAGCCGCAAGCGTCCGGGACCTCCCTGGCTTCTTGGATGGGCCAATCCGAACAGGAGCAGGACCTGAGCACATGACCTTCGATCTCCAATGGGAGATCACTCCAAGGGCATGCTCAGTGGCCCGACATGAGGACTTAGTCCCTGGAGAATCTCGCTGCTGAGCAGCCTGCATTGCCATAGCTGTGCCAGAGGTGGCAACAGCAAGCAAACCCACGGAGGTGGTCTGGGCAGAGTGCCGGAACCGACGAGTTTGCTGAGCAACCTCCTCTGCGGCTGGGGAGGAATGGGAGACCGCCGGGAGCAGGGCTCGGGATTCCCGCTGTGCAGCAACAGGAACCCGACGCCTATCACAGGGTATAGCACTGGAGACAAACAGGGTTTACGCACGAGACAGCAGTGGGGGGAGGACCCGCTTAAGGCATTAGGGGAGGTTAGGGACAGGCACAGTTTGGAGTGCAGGAGATGCCCCATCCCTTGTTCCCTATGGTGTTGTTGTTTGGTGTATGTTGTGCCATCCGCTCGACTTAACCATATTGGTTCGTGACAGGTATGCTTATTTAAAAGTTATCTATTTAGAGGTTATAAACCTTATCCAGCAGTGGATGTGTAAGGAATAGTGTTGAGCGATACCTTCCGATATCGGGAAATATTGGATCGGACTGATACCCCAAAAATATCGGGTATTGCCGATTCCGATACCAGAAACCCATGCAAGTCAATGGGGCATAAATATCGGAATGAAAATAAACCCTTTCTTTCCTTGCACATCCAGTTCGGGAGGGGGGAAGAGTGTGGGCGGTGCATGGGCTGAGACTGTGCGTGGGCGGGGTCTGTACGGGCCTCTCGGGGGTCTGTGCGGGCCTGCCAGGGTTTGTGTGTGTGTGCAGGTATCGTCCGAAGGGACTAGAAGTCCCATCAGGCTATGCCTGCTACAATGACCGTGATTGACACATTAGCCAATGATGGGACAGTAGTAGTCCCATCATCCGGCTAATGTGTTGAATGTAAAAACAAACAAACATATATACAGTTGTGGCCAAAAGTATTGACACCCCTGCAATTCTGTCAGATGATACTCAGTTTCTTCCTGAAAATGATTGCAAACACAAATTCTTTGGTATTATTATCTTCATTTAATTTGTCTTAAATGAAAAAACACAAAAGAGAATGAAGCAAAAGCAAAACATTGATCATTTCACACAAAACTCCAAAAATGGGCCAGACAAAAATATAGCACCCTCAGCCTAATACTTGGTTTCACAACCTATAGCCAAAATAACTGCGACCAACTGCTTCCGGTAACCATCAATGAGTTTCTTACAATGCTCTGCTGGAATTTTATACCTTTCTTCTTTGGCAAACTGCTCCAGGTCCCTGATATTTGAAGGGTGCCTTCTCCAAACTGCCATTTTTAGATCTCTCCACAGGTGTTCTATGGGATTCAGGTCTGGGCTCATTGCTGGCCACCTTAGAAGTCTACAGTGCTTTCTCTCAAACCATTTTCTAGTGCTTTTTGAAGTGTGTTTTGGGTCATTGTCCTGCTGGAAGACCCATGACCTCTGAGGGAGACCCAGCTTTCTCACACTGGGCCCTTTAATATGCTGCAAAATTTGTTGGTAGCCTTCAGACTTCATAATGCCATGCACACGGTCAAGCAGTCCAGTGCCAGAGGCAGCAAAACAACCCCAAAACATCAGGGAACCTCCGCCATGTTTGACTGTAGGGACCGTGTTCTTTTCTTTGAATGCCTCTTTTTTTCTCCTGTAAACTCTATGTTGATGCCTTTGCCCAAAAAGCTCTACTTTTGTGTCATCTGACCAGAGAACATTCTTCCAAAACGTTTAGGCTTTTTCAGGTAACTTTTGGCAAACTCCAGCCTGGCTTTTTTATGTCTCGGGGTAAGAAGTGGGGTTTTCCTGGGTCTCCTACCATACAGTCCCTTTTCATCCAGATGCTGACGGATAGTACGGGTTGACACTGTTGTACCCTCGGAGTGCAGGGCAGCTTGAACTTGCTTGGATGTTAGTCGAGGTTCTTTATCCAACATCCGCACAATCTTGCGTTGAAATCTCTTGTCAATTTTTCTTTTCCGTCCACATCTAGGGAGGCTAGCCACAGTGCCATGGGCTTTAAACTTCTTGATGACACTGCGCACGGTAGACACAGGAACATTCAGGTCTTTGGAGATGGACTTTTAGCCTTGAGATTGCTCATGCTTCCTCACAATTTGGTTTCTCAAGTCCTCAGACAGTTCTTTGGTCTTCTTTCTTTTTTCCATGCTCAATGTGGTACACACAAGGACACAGTACAGAGGCTGAGTCAACTTTAATCCATGTCAACTGGCTGCAAGTGTGATTTAGTTATTGCCAACACCTGTTAGGTGCCACAGGTAAGTTAAAAGTGCTGTTAATTACACAAATTAGAGAAGCATCATATGATTTTTCGAACAGTGCCAATACTTTTGTCCACCATCTTTTTTATGTTTGGTGTGGAATTATATCTAATTTGGCTTTAGGACAATTCTTTTTGTGTTTTTTCATTTAAGACAAATTAAATGAAGATAATAATACCAAAGAATTTGTGCTTGCAATCATTTTCAGGAAGAAACTGAGTATTATCTGACAGAATAGCAGGGGTGTCAATACTTTTGGCCACAACTGTACATACAACATACATATATACTACATTCATACTACATATATACTACATTCATACTACATACATACAACATACTACATACATACTACATACAAGACATTCATACAATACATACATATAGACATATGTGGTGCTCCTGAGGCTCAGTCGCCACAGAGGTACTGCACCTTCTCCTAAGGTGTAGTGTCCCACCATCCAGGTAAGTTGGGGGCTCCTGACCATGCTCCAACACTCGCACCCCACACAGTAGGGTAGTTCAGCAAAACCACATTGCGGCTCCTTGCTTAGAGAAAAGCAGAGCACCTTTGGTGGTTCCCTGCTTGGAACACTAGACGTGCTGGGAGGTGGGTGGAGTTGAGAATACATAAAAGAGCGGGATGGTTTAGGATTACAGGTCAGTCAGTCAGACGGAGGGTCTGAGAGAGGAAGCCACTCGGAGAGGAGTGGGGATCCCTGGAAGAGTTATGGAGGAAGGAGTGCTGCAGCTGCCTCAGTGACCTGAGCCAGCTGGCACGGGAAAGGAAAGAAGGAGAAGGACATTGAACTGAAGCCTGAGCTTCCATAGGAGAGAAAGACAAGTACGGAACGTAGGAGTAAAAAGGAACACAGAGGACGTGGGTTAGAGGAAGAACCCTGCCTAGAAGTTCTAAGCGCAAGGCCGGGGCCCGGTCCCTGAGGTTGTATGGACACTAATGGTTCTGCAGCAGACATCGGTGGAGTAGTGGGCTGTAAATGCACTACTCCCCTCTAAGACTTGAGGGCACAACAGCAACACGGATAGAGAGCCGGGACTTAGGAGTAGTGTCCCCGAAGCAGGCTACAGCTGTCTGCCGTGCAAGTAGAGTTCTTGGGAACATCTGTCAGGAGGAACTCCAGTGTAACTCAGTACTAGGAGATTTTCACACTTAAAGGCGCTATAGAGGAGATGTTCAGAAAAGGCACATAAGTTGGCTGAGCGTGGAAGGGAGCTGTTGTGAACTCATTTTCTGGTTTACCTCTGGCTTCTGGTGAGGGTGGTGGAGCTGGCTGTGTTGACAGAGGAGTCATGAGTTCTACATCCGGGCTCCCTCTAGTGGTAACAGTAGGTAATGAAGCTGATCTAAATGGCAGAGACCTGCCACCTGAGGAGGAGGACTGTGAGTGGACATCAGGAGTCTCTGACTGGATTTAAGACAGCTGACTCCCTAATTTTGTGCTGGTGATTTGTTCCTGCCCTCAGGTTCTGGTTTCCAGTTCTGTTCCTACCATCTCAAGCTAAGTGTGCTTTGCTATTTTTTCACATGAGATTTGGTCTGGTTTACTCAGTTTTTGTGGTCAGCCAGCCCCTGCTGGGGCTGTGCTGAATTTCCATTCTTATGTCTCTGTTTATGCCAGTTTGCTTTTTGTCCCTGATCAGATTGGTCCCTTTTTGCTCTGTCTTCAGAATATACCAGAGTGCTGATATAGGGAACTGAAGTCTAGCGACTTCAGGGTTTTTGTTATCAGAAAGTGTTGGACATTTTTTGTCAGGGTTTTGTGCGTGATTGCAGACAGCATCTTTCCTTTCCTGTCCTTTCAGTTAGTGTGGGCCCCATCGTTTGCTCAGCCTATTTTTCTATCTGTGTTTGTGTTTTCATCTTGTCTCACTGACAATACATGTTTGGGGGCTGTCTATTGCTTTGGGGTCTGCTCTGGGGCAGTTTAAATTTCCCCTTTTCTTGCTTTAGGCTTATTTAGTTCTCCGGCTGTGACAAGGCGTCTAGGATCATCGTAGGTACGCTCCACGGCTACTGATAGTTGTGTGGATAGGATCAGGGGTCTGCAATCCACTTAGTTACCAACCTCTCTGGTTTTCTGTGGCTCAGCTTGTTTTTGTTTTTCCTCCTTGGTGACTCATTCATAACAGAATCACCAGCCATACCGCAGATTCTAGGGTACTCAAAAGCAGGAAAAAAAAATTGTAAAAAAAAAGTGTCAGAATTTTTTTTTTTATATGTATTTTTTCCTCTTTTTCTCTGGGGCCGTAGGAGGATTTTTTCCTGAATGGAGATTAAGCAATTGTCTGATCGTGTGGAGCAGCTCTCTGCTGAAGTGCGGGGAATTTCCGCCTATCTCGCTCAATCACATGCTGTTGAACCAAAATCCCTATTCCTGATGTGTTTTCTGGGGATCGGTCTAAATTTTTGAATTTTAAGAATAATTGTAAATTATTTCTTGCCTTGAAGCCTAACTCATCGGGGAGCTCTGCGCAGCAGGTTAAAATTGTCATCTCCTTGCTGCGCGGCGATCCCCAGGATTGGGCGTTTTCTTTGACACCTGAAAATCCTATTCTGACTAATGTGAATGCATTTTTTCAAGCCTTGGGGTTGTTGTATGATGAACCTAATGCTATTGAACAAGCTGAGAAAGCCCTATTGGCAATGAACCAGGGTCAGGATTCTGCAGAGTTATACTGTCAAAAATTCCGAAAGTGGGCGGTCTTTACTACATGGAATGATGGTGCCTTGGCAGCTCTCTTTCACAAGGGTTTATCAGAAACTGTAAAAGATATTATGGTGGGATTTCCTGTTCCCTCTGGTCTTGACGATTCTATGTCATTAGCCATTCAAGTTGATCAGCGTTTACGTGAACGTAAAGCTACACGAGAGGTGTTGCCACCTTTTCAACAAATGTCTGAACCTATGCAATGTGATAGAGTTTTGTCTAGGGTGCAACATCAGGAGTATAGAAGGCGTAATAAGCTGTGTTTTTTCTGTGGAGATGCCTCTCATATTATTTCTGTCTTCCCTAAACGAGAGAAACGTTTTGCACACACATTTGCTGTGGGTTGCGTACAACCTAAGTTTCTTTTGGCAATTACTCTGATCTGCTCCTTATCTACATTTTCCGACAAGGCTTTTGTGGATTCAGGAGCGGCTTTGAATCTGATGGATTTGGATTTTGCTAAACGTTGTGGTTTTCCCATGATACCTCTGTGGATGCCTATTCCTTTGAGGGGTATTGATGCTACTCCTTTGGCGGAGAATAAACCTCAGTTTTGGACCCAGGTGATAATGCAGATCGCCCCAGACCACCAAGAAAATTGTAGATTTTTGGTACTGCATAATTTGCATGATACTATTGTTCTGGGTTTTCCCTGGTTGCAATTCCATAATCCAGTTTTGGATTGGAAATCTGTGTCTGTGGTGAGTTGGGGCTGTCGGTGTGCTCTTGGTGACACTCCTGTTTTCTCCACCTCTCCCCAGTCTCATTATGTTCCTGACTATTTGGCTGATTTTTATGATGTATTTAGTGAGAGTAAGTCTGCGTCCCTGCCTCCTCATAGGAGTTATGACTGTGCATTTGAGTTGAGGCCTGGGTGTAAATTTCCCAAGGGTCGACTTTTCAACTTATCTGTACCTGAACACGAGGCTATGCGATCTTGTATTAAGGAGTCGTGGGAGAAGGGTCATATTAGACCATCCTCTTCACCATTAGGTGCTGTTTTTTTTTTCGTGGCTAAGAAAGATGGTTCATTAGGGCCTTGTATTGACTGTCGTTCCCTTAACAAGATTACGGTTAAATATCAATTTCCGTTACCCCTGATTTCTGATTTATTCTCCAGAGTTAAAGGTGCCTGCTGGTTTACTAAGCTTGACCTCAGGGGGGCGTATAATCTTATTCGCATCAAGCATGGGGATGAATGGAAGACGGCGTTTAATACTCCGGAGGGACATTTTGAGTACCTGGTGATGCCTTTTGGGCTCACTAATGCCCCTTCTGTCTTCCAATCCTTCATGAATGATATTTTCCGGGACTTTGTGGATAAGTTTTTGATCATCTATTTGGATGATATTCTGATCTTTTCCAGTGATTGGGATTCTCATGTGGAACATGTTCGGACTGTGTTTCGGATTTTGAGGGAGAATGCCCTGTATGTTAAGGGATCGAAATGCCTTTTTGGTGTACAGAGGATTTCATTTTTGGGATTTATTTTGTCTCCGTCAACTATTGAAATGGACCCGGGCAAAGTAAAAGGCCATTTATGATTGGGTACAGCCCACTTCTTTGAAGGCTCTCCAGAAGTTTTTGGGTTTTGCTAATTTTTATCATAAATTTATAGCTAATTTTTCTGGTATTGCCAAACCACTGACTGATCTGACCAAGAAGGGCGCTGATGTGCTGAATTGGTCTCCAGAGGCTGTTTTGGCATTTCAGGAGCTGAAGCGGAGGTTCACTTCTGCTCCGGTTTTACGGCAACCTGATGTCTAACTTCCATTTCAGGTAGAGGTAGATGCTTCGGAGATTGGTGCAGGAGCTGTTTTGTCCCAAAAAGATCCGGTGACTTCTAAAATGAATCCCTGTGCCTTCTTTTCCCGAAAGTTATCCCCATCTAAACGCAACTATGATGTGGGGAATCGGTAATTGTTGGCCATAAAGTGGGCATTCGAGGAGTGGAGACATTGGTTGGAGGGAGCTAGACATCAAGTTGTGGTCCTCACTGACCACAAAAATTTGATTTACCTGGAGTCGGCCAAACGCTTGAATCCTAGACAGGCTAGGTGGGCCTTGTTTTTCACGCGTTTTGATTTTGTGGTCTCCTTTCTTCCGGGCACTAAGAATGTTAAGGCAGATGCCCTTTCTAGGAGTTTCTTTACTGATTCTCCTATTGTGACCAAACCTACTGCCATCCTAGGTGAGGGGGTAGTTCTTTCTGCCATCTCGCCCGATTTGAGACGTGCCCTGGAAGAATTTCAGGAGGACAAACTTGAGCGTTGCCCTATGGGAAAATTGTATGTTCCTGACCAGTGGAGGAAGAGAGTGATGTCTGAAGTTCATTACTCCACGTTGGCTGGTCATCCAGGTATTTTTGGTACCAGAGATTTGGTGAGTCGGTCTTTTTGGTGGCCCGCCTTATCTCGTGATGTCAGGAATTTTGTGCAGTCTTGTGGGACTTGTTCTCGGTCTAAACCCTGTTCTCGTTCTAGTGGGTTGTTGATGCCCTTGCCGGTGCCCAAGAGGCTATGGACCCATATCTCAATGGATTTTATTTCTGATCTTCCTGTCTCTCAGAGAATGACTGTTATCTGGGTGATTTTTGATAGATTTTCTAAGATGGTCCATCTTGTACCACTCCCAAAGCTTCCATCTTCCTCAGAGTTGGTGCCCTTGTTTTTACAACAGGTGGTTCGGTTGCATGGGATTCCTGAGAACATTGTGTCGGACAGAGGAGTCCAGTTTGTCTCCAGATTTTGGAAAGCTTTTTGTTCCAAGCTGGGAATTCAGTTATCCTTCTCCTCTGCATTTCACCCACAGACCAATGGGCAGACTGAGAGAACAAACCAGACTTTGGAGTCCTATTTGAGATGTTTTATATCTGCTGATCAGGATGATTGGGTCTCATTTTTGCCCTTGGCCAAATTCGCCCTAAATAATAGAGCTAGTTCTGCCACGTTGATGTCGCCCTTTTTCTGTAACTTTGGGTTTCATCCTTGATTTTCTTCAGGGCAAGTGGAATCTTCAGCCTGCCCAGGTGTTGACACTGTGGTAGAGAGAATGCAGCAGATTTGGGACCAAGTGGTGGATAAGTTGTCCCTCTCGCAAGATAAGGCCCAGCGGTTTTCCAACCGGCATAGGACCATTGGTCCCCGGTTTAAAGTGGGTGATATGGTTTGGTTGTCGTCAAAAAATATCTCTATGAAGGTTGCATCTCCAAAGTTCAAGCCAAGATTTATTGGACCATATAGGATTTTGGAGATTCTTAACGAGGTTTCTTTTCGATTGGCTCTTCCAGTTACGTTTAAGATCCATAACGTGTTTCATAAGTCTCTGTTGAAGAGGTTTGTTGAGCCAGTGGATCCTATGGCGGCACCTCCTGACCCTGTGTTGGTTGAAGGTAATGTGGAATATGAGGTAGAGAAAATACAGGATTCTCGTCTGGCTAGATGGAGACTCCAGTATTTGGTCAAGTGGAAGGGTTATGGCCAGGAGGACAATTCTTGGGTCTCTGCCTCTGACTTTCAAGCCAATAGATTGGTTCATGCTTTTCACTGGGCCCATCCTGATCGGCCTGGTGGCGTGGATGAGGGTTCGGTGACCCCTCCTCAAGGGGGGGTACTGTTATGAATGCATTTTCTGGTTTACCTCTGGCTTCTGGTGAGGGTGGTGGAGCTGGCTGTGTTGACAGAGGAGTCGTGAGTTCTCCATCTGGGCTCCCTCTAGTGGTGACAGTAGGTAATGAAGCTGATCTAAATGGCAGAGACCTGCCACCTGAGGAGGAGGACTGTGAGTGGATATCAGGAGTCCCGTGGAGAACAGCAGTATCAGCTGATGCAACCGCTCTCTAGGGGTTCCAGGAATACAATGACGGGAGGTAGGTATCCTTCTGCACTGTATTCCTCCGCCACTGTAAAAAAATAGTCCCTAGTCTCACTTTTGGCATTGCTGTGTGAGAAAGTTCCCACGCTGCTTTTGCCATAAAGTGAGACCAGTGAACTAAAGTAACCTCTCAGTGATGCACTGCAGGAGATGGTCGTGGGACACTCGTGGATATCTGCGGATCAGGGAATATATTGGTTGTTTGTTATTTTAATATTTTTTACAGATGACACTGGCTTCGGGGATCAAAGTGATAAGTGATGGTGAGTATGTACTCTATGTTATATGTACTGTATGTCTATATGCATGTATTGTATGAATGTATGAATGTATTGTACGTAGTATGTATGTAGTATGTATGTAGTATGTATGTATATATGTTGTTTGAATGTAGTATATATGTAGTATGTATGTATTATGTAGTATGTATGTATGTTGTATGAATGTAGTATATATGTAGTATGTATGTAGTATGTATGTATGTTGTATGAATGTAGTATATATGTAGTATGTATATATGTTGTATGATTGTAGTATGTATGTATGTATGTTGCATGAATGTAGTATATATGTAGTATGTATGTATTATGTAGTATGTATGTATGCTGTATGAATGTAGTATATATGTAGTATGTATGTAGTATGTTTGTATGCATGTTGTATGAATGCAGTATATATGTAGTATGTATTGTGAGAATCATGTGGGAATAGTGGATGAGGGCAGGTATATCTCGCCCAGATACCTTTCCTATGTGGCCTAGTCTGGTCAGTATCTCACCTGGTTACTAATGAGTAATGGGAGGCGGATATAAAAGGATGCCAGGTGGTTGTGTGAGTGTCTCAGCCTGGGGACACAGAGAGCCTGTCTGTGTGAGAGACACATGTGAGTGAAGCAGTGCCCACTGCAACTGTGGTTCGGCTGGACGGGAGAAGCCCGCCAGTTGGTAGTTAGGTTGTACTTTGTTTAGTTAGTGCCAGACAGGCAAGGATTTGTTTTATGTTTTTTTTCTTTATGCATTGCTTGCACCTTTAATAAACCTGACCCAGTGTCAGTTACACCCGGACCCCGGCTATGCGCCTGAGTTTCATGCTGAACGCACGTGACCTTTGACCCCAGCAAAGGCGATCCCGGAGTGTTTTATCACAGTATGTATGTATTATGTAGTATGTATGTATGTTGTATGAATGTAGTATATATGTAGTATGTATGTATGTTGTATGAATGTAGTATATATGTAGTATGTATGTATGTTGTATGAATGTAGTATATATGAAGTATGTATGTAGTATGTATGTTGTATATATGTAGTATGTACACTCACTGGCCACTTTATTAGGTACACCATGCTAGTAACGGGTTGGACCCCCTTTTGCCTTCAGAACTGCCTCAATTCTTCGTGGCAGAGATTCAACAAGGTGCTGGAAGCATTCCTCAGAGATTTTGGACCATATTGACATGATGGCATCACACAGTTGGCGCAGATTTGTCGGCTGCACATCCCTGATGCGAATCTCCTGTTCCACCACATCCCAAAGATGCTCTATTGGATTGAGATCTGGTGACTGAGGAGGCCATTTGAGTACAGTGAACTCATTGTCATGTTCAAGAAACCAATCTGAGATGATTCGAGCTTTATGACATGGCGCATTATCCTGCTGAAAGTAGCCATCAGATGTTGGGTACATTGTGGTCATAAAGGGATGGACATGGTCAGCAACAATACTCAGGTAGGCTGTGGCGTTGCAACAATGCTCAATTGGTACCAAGGGGCCCAAAGAGTGCCAAGAAAAAATTCCCCACACCATGACACCACCACCACCAGCCTGAACCGTTGATACAATGCAGGATGGATCCATGCTTTCATGTTGTTTACGCCAAATTCTGACCCTACCATCCGAATGTCGCAGCAGAAATCGAGACTCATCAGACCAGGCAACGTTTTTCCAATCTTCTACTGGCCAATTTCGATGAGCTTGTGCAAATTGTAGCCTCAGTTTCCTGTTCTTAGCTGAGAGGAGTGGTACCAAGTGTGGTCTTCTGCTGCTGTAGCCCATCTGCCTCAAAGTTCGACGCACTGTGCGTTCAGAGATGCTCTTCTGCCTACCTTGGTTGTAACGGGTGGCAATTTGAGTCACTGTTGCCTTTCTATCAGCTCGAACCAGTCTGCCCATTCTCCTCTGACCTCTGGCATCAACAAGGCATTTCCGGCCACAGAACTGCCGCTCACTGGATTTTTTTTCTTTTTCGGACCATTCTCTGTAAACCCTAGAGATGGTTGTGCGTGAAAATCCCAGTAGATCAGCAGTTTCTGAAATACTCAGACCAGCCCTTCTGGCACCAACAATCATGCCACGGTCAAAGGCACTCAAATCACCTTTCTTCCCCATACTGATGCTCGGTTTGAACTGCAGGAGATTGTCTTGACCATGTCTACATGCCTAAATGCACTGAGTTGCCGCCATGTGATTGGCTGATTGGAAATTAAGTCTTAACACACAGTTGGACAGGTGTACCTAATAAAGTGGCCAGTGAGTGTATGTAGTATGTATGTTTTGTTTTTTTTACATTCAACACATTAGCCGGATGATGGGACTATTACTGGCCCATCATTGGCTAATGTGTCAATCACTGTCATTGTAGCAGGCAGAGCCCGATGGGACTTGTAGTCCCATCGGACGATGCCTGCACACACACACAACCCCCGGCAGGCCCGCACAGACCCCCGGCAGGCCCGCACAGACCCCCGGCAGGCCCGCACAGACCCCCGGCAGGCCCGTACATACCCCCGGCAGGCCCGCACAGACCCCCGGCAGCCCGCACAGACCCCCGGCAGCCCGCACAGATCGCCGGCAGGCCCGCACAGATTCCCGGCAGGCCCACACAGATTCCCGGCAGGCCCACACAGACCCCCGGCAGGCCCGCACAGACCCCCGGCAGGCCCGCACAGACCGCGCATCATGATGACATCATTTCAGCAGCCAATCACAGCCATGCCATTAGTTAACATGGCTAACACAACTGGCTCATTGCATTATGGGAACTTCTGATTCCGGTATTCGATATTGTAAAAATATCGGAACTCCGATACAGCGAATATCGGCCGATACCCGATATTTGCAGTATCGGAATGCTCAACACTAGTAAAGAAGTGGCTCCCCCTCTTGGAAAAGTATTCTCATTAAATGCATGCGGTTCCATAGTGTTTATAAATGTTAATGTATTTATTTACTGTTGCTGTAACACAGAGGTGTATCTAGGCTTTCTGGCACCCGGGGCTAGAATTCGGTTTGGTGCCTCCCCCAGCACACATGCAGTTTGCACACTTAGTCATGTACCCACGAGCTGCTCTCCCTATTGCTCTCAATGTTCAGTGAAAAACTGAGAAAAGCAGGAAGAGAAGCTCGTTGTCACAGGACCATAAGTATGAAAATCGCATATGAGTGAAGCGTCCATGTGATGACTACTGGAACCTACAGAGCTGAATTCTGACATTGCAGCTTCTGAATTCTCACAACAAATGCACTGCACACATTTAGGATTCTCCCTTGCCGTTGTACAGTCATGTCAGCACATGTATGTGATTTATATACTTCTGGCCACATTCCGACTAGACGTGCCTGGACTCACGCCGTACATTTTCATTGAGTGAGGCAACACATGTCTAGTCAGTGTGGCGCCCCTGAGGCTCAGTCGTCACAGAGGTACTGCACCTCCTCCTGAGGTGTGTTGTCCCACCATCCAGGTAAGTTGGAGGCTCCTGACCACGCTCCAACACTCGCACCCCACACAACAGAGTAGTTTAGCAAAGCCACATTGCGGCTCCCTGCTTGGAGTGTAGCAGAGCACCTTTGGTGGTTCCCTGCTTGGAACACGAAACATGCTGGGAGGCGGGTGGAGTTGAGAATGCATAAAAGAGCGGGAATGTTTAGAATTTCAGTCAGTCAGGAGGTCAGTCTGATAGAGGAAGCCACTCAGAGAGGAGAGAGGAAAGAAGATCCCTGAGAGGGGGATGGAGGAAGGAGGTGCTGCAGCAGACCTCAGTGACCTGGGTCTGCTGGCACGGGAAAGGAAAGAAGGAGAAAGACATCGAACTGAAACCTGATCTTCCATAAGAAAGAAAGACAAGTACGGAACATAGGAATAAAAGGGAACACAGAGGACGTGGGTTAAAGGAAGATCCCTGTCTAGAAGTTCTTAGCGCAAGGCCGGGGCCCAGTCCCCGAGGTTGTACAGACACCAGTGGAGTAGTGGGCTGTAAATGCACTACTCCCATCTAAGACTTGGGGGCACAACAGCAACTTGGATAGTGAGCCGGGACTCAGGAGTAAGGAGTCCCCGAAGCAGGCTACAGCTGTCTGCCGTACAAGTAGAGTTCTTGGGAACATCTGTCAGGAGGCACTCCAGTGTAACTCAGTTCTAGGAGTACTTCACACTTAAAGGCGCTATAGAGGAGACGTTCAGAAAGGCACATGTTGGCGGAGTGTTGGAAGGGAACATTCCATCTTGCCTGGAGGTTGACTGAGTCCCTGACCCGGAGGACAAGGCATGGAGGCAGGCACCGGTGTGTACTACAGACTGTGAGTAAAGCTTTGGAACTACAAGCCCTGGTGTCCGCCATTCATTCTTGCGCCAACACACCCAGCACTGCTACATTTGGGTACCAGCTTCTACACTGCTTGTGCCTGTCCTCTTCCCCTACATCTACACTGCCCTGGGGCTACAGCTCCACCTGTGGGGAGCTTCACAACACAACACACCACCAGCCCCAGAGGATCTGCATGCAGCGTCGGCCTAACATCTCACTTGCCGAACACCACAGGTGGCGTCACAAAGTATTCCATTCACTACATTCTACCATTAAATTTCCCCCATTAATTGGGTGCCCAGAGCCACGGATCGGGTCACCGCTGCTGTGACACATCCCGCCGACACCGGCCTGGTACCGAGTACCCCAAAGCCCTGGGAGGGCGACTAATCAGCATGTGACCGCACGTATGTAAATTACCGGCATGAGAGAATCCTAACAGCGTTCAGCAGGGCCGGACCTACCGCCCGTACAGCCCGTTCACTGAACGGGGGCCCCGGGGGAGAGGGGGCCCCTCCAGCCTCCAGCACCGCATGCAGGGGCGCAGCTATAATGAGGCGAGTTGAGCCAGCTTGTCAAGCGGCAGGCAGAAGGGGGCAGCATTATGCGCTCCTCTACCCGCAGCACCTACAATTTAGCCTCTTCTGCACGCTAGTGCTGCGGTCCTGCAAGAGGCTTGTAATTGATGAAATCACAGGAGGGAAGGAGTCAGGGCCCCCTGATCATGTGACCCCTGATTCCTCCCCTCCTGTGACCTCATCACAGGTCCTGTGCGCACAGCCCTAGCCCTTGTTTTATGCAGGACTCTCTGTGCTGGTTTTCATTATGCTGGATGAAGGAAGTTTACAGGGTGGATGTAGCAGAGCTGTGTGTGTGTACGAGGTGTACGGAGTGGACCTGTGTGTGCGAGGTGTAAGGAGCGGAGCGGTATGTGTACCAGGTGTACGGAGCGGAGCCGTGTGTGTACGAGGTGTAAGGAGCAGAGCCGTGTGTGTGTACGAGGTGTACGGAGCGGAGCCGCACGTGTATGTGGTGTACGGAGCGGAGCCGCACATGTACAAGGTGTACGGAGCGGAGCCGTGTGTGTGCGAGGTGTACGGAACAGAGTCACGCGTGTGCGAGGTGTACGGAGCCGAACGTGTATGAGGTTTACGGAGCGGAGCCGCAAGTGTACGGAGCGGAGCCGTGTGTGTGTGTACAGAGCGGAGCCGTACGTGTACGAGATGTACGGAGCAGAGCCGCACGTGTACGAGTTGTACAGAGCAGAGCTGCACATGTACGAGGTGTACGCAGCAGAGCCGCACGTGTATGAGGTGTACGGAGCAGAGATGTGTGCGGAGCGGAGCTGTGTGTGTGCGAGGTGTATGGAGCAGAACTGCGTGTGTACAAGGTGTATGGAGCAAAGCCACAAGTGTACAAGGTTTACGGAGTGGAGCCATGTGTGTACAAGGTTTACGGAGTGTGGCCACATGTGTACATGGTGTATGGAGCAGAGCCGCATGAGTATGAGGTTTACGGAGTGGAGCCATGTGTGTGCGAGGTGTACAGAGCGGAGCCGTGTGTGTACAAGGCATTAAAAGCGGAACTGTGTGTGTATGTGGTGTATGGAACCATACGTGTACAAGGTGTATGGTGGGGAGCATTCATACCTCCCAGCGGGACAGTCCTGATTTTGAGAGAGAGTTTGCCCCACTGCCCCGGCTGGGGCTTACTTTTCCCGCAGACACAGGAGTACACGGCGGAGCCCCGAGGAGCACTTTAAAATTCGCACGTGACATTCCACCGGAAGTGACGTGCTAGAAGCTGACCGGAAATGAGGTAATTTCGGGAGGAGATTGTGACGGAACCATGGAGGCACTTCAGGGAATGCTTCAGATCGATCACCGTGTCCTCCTCCAACAGCTCGGACAGCAGGATCGCCTTGGACTCGGGGATGCTGGCCATGTGAGCGGATCATGATATGTCCTGCATCGGGAGGCTCAGGTGGGCACTACAGTGGGAGCCAGGCTATAGTGTCTTTATAGAATCTTTCTCTCTCTGTTTCTTTATCTCTCTAATCTTTCTTTTTCTTTCTCTCTCTCTGTTTCTTTCCTTCTTTCTTTCTCTCCCCTCTCTCTTTCTCTCTCTTCTTTCTTTCTTTCTTTCTTTCTTTCTTTCCCCTCTTTCTTTCTCTCTCTGTTCTTTCTTTCTTTCTCTCTGTTTTCTTTTTTCTCTCTATCTGTTCTTTCTTTCTTCTCCTCAGTACCAGTCAGTGTACCCATAGTACCGGTAGAATAAGAGGGGTAGGAGACTAGGTGGCACTGGTCACATTGAGCCGCTGATACTTTTTACTGGTGTATAATCATACAGTATGCCATGGGCACCCCCCATAAAGTGGGCCATCCCCAGACAACAGGGTACAAACTAATCATTATTACTATCAGTCCAAGTGGACAATTGTATACGTAAAGTTAATGATATCCCTGTGCCAAGCAGTGTGGAGGATCAGAATACACTGAGGAGACCAGAGCAGCGGGGTTTGAGGAGAAGAATTATATGGGGCCCATTATACTGTATGAAGTAATATATGGGGCCCAACATACTGTATGCAGTAATATATGGGGCCCATAATACTGTATGGCGCATTATGTGGGGATAGGGGATGACTTTCTGTTTGTTGTGGATCTGACCGCTGGGACCCCCATGATCCTGGGAAAAGTAGCTCCTGAATAAAAATATCTGCAATATACTGTTGCCTCACACTATTCTCCTCCATCTCATACTGTCTCCTCTAACATCCCCCCTGTTCACCATACTGTCTCCTCATATATTTACCCCCTCACTCTATATACTGTCTGTTCACACATACCCGACTCCCCATACTGTGTCTGCACACATCCCATCACACTCACTCCCCATACTGTGTCCACATACATTTTTTCCCATTGCTACTCATACTGTGTCCACATACATTCACCCGTTCGCTCCTCATACTGTCTGCACCCATCTACCATACTGTTTCCTCACACATGCCCTTATACATACATACTCTTCATTTTGTGTTCTCAAATCTCCCCACACATATTAAATCCCCCAATCCCCACTCCAAATACTGTTAAAGAAGGGGTTAATTTCTGTTCTGAATATAATACTAGAAAATAGTATTGTGCAAGGATGACCTTTTCTCCAGTTATCATCAGTCTACATGCAGATTTTTTTATGGCCTGATGGTTTTGCATAGATCACATCAAATAACCCCCCCATCCCCACTCTAAATTCCTCCCACTCATTAAATAACCCCTCGTCTCTACTCCGAATCTCCCCACACATTAAGTATCCCCATCCCCACTCCAAATCCCCCCACATTTTATGTACACCCCCCACTCCAAATCCCCACACATAAAGTAACCCCCCATCCCCACTCCAAATCCCCCACACATTATGTACACCCCCCACACATAAAGTAACCCCCCATCCCCACTCCAAATCCCCTCAAACATTATGTACACCCCCACTTCAAATTCCCCCACACATTATGTACACCCCCTCCTCTCCAAATCCCCCCTCCTCCTCTTCTTCAAATCCCCCTCCTCCTCTTATCCAAATCCCTCTCCTCCTCTTATCAAAATCCCCCTCCTCCTCCTCCAAAGCCCCCTCCTCCTCTTATCCAAATCACACCTCCTCCTCTTATCCAAATCACACCTCCTCCTCTTATCCAAATCACACCTCCTCCTCTTATCCAAATCCCACCTCCTCTTATCCAAATCCCCCTCCTCCTCTTATCCAAATCCCCCTCCTCCTCTTATCCAAAGCCCCCCTTCTCCTAGTCATCCTTCTCCTCCTCTAATCCAAATCCCCCACCTCCTCTAATCCAAATCCTCCCTCCTCCTCCTCCTCTTCTCCAAATCCCCCTCCTCCTCTTCTCCAAATCCCCCTCCCAAACCCCCTCCTCCTCTTATCGAAATCTCCCTCCTCTTATCCAAATCCCCCTCCTCCTCCTCCTCATCATCCAAATCCCTCGTCCTCCTCCTCTTCTCCAAATCCCCCCAAAATCTCCCATCTGCGGTGGTTCTTCAGCTCCACAGTGGAGCAAACTTACCACCAGCGCTCGCTCTGGGGGTGCCGGGGAGTGACGTCAGCAGCGTGATCACATAACCTGACACGCTGCTGACGTCGCTCTGACCCAGCGGTCAGAGCTTCAATTGTACTGGTGTCTGTATAGATGCCAGTACAATTGCTCCCTGGGAGCCAGCACGCGCACCTTCTCTGCACCAGCTGTCAGCTTGACAGCCGGCACAGAGAACCGCCGATTCCCAGGCCGGGGGCAGCTGAATGCAGCCGCCGGGGGGAGACAGTGCCGACCGCCACATTAGGTGGCCCGACTGCGCCCTCCTGACGGCTGCTCCTGGGACAAATGCCCCGGCTGCCCCCCCCCAGATACGCCTCTGCTGTCATGTGTTGTGTATAGGATTAGGTGTAGCATAGTGGAACCAGAATAGTAGGGCACTATAGAGATAAGGAATAGAAGCATAGTTAGCATAAGGGGTTTTCCAAGCTAGGAGGAGCTACAGATGAGTGTGGTACATGACAGTGGGATATAGTGATGGGACTTCCTGGTTAGTGAGCAGAGCCTGGGCAGCCATCCCCAGGGCAAGGTGAAGTGAAGCAAGGCAGAGATTGCCAGGATCAGGCAGAGATTGCCAGGATGGGACAGGGATTGTCCAGGACAAGGCAGAGATTGCCAGGAAGACAGGGAAAGCTCCAGGAATGTCATTGTATGAGGATTGTGCTGCATCTGTACTAAGAACTATATCCCCCCCGTAAAGTTGAATTGTTAAGCATAGACATAGTGTC
Organism: Dendrobates tinctorius; assembly: GCF_039654945.1. Taxonomy (NCBI): domain Eukaryota; kingdom Metazoa; phylum Chordata; class Amphibia; order Anura; family Dendrobatidae; genus Dendrobates; species Dendrobates tinctorius. Next base: position 3,066,397 of record NW_027361943.1, read on the forward strand.
TGGAGTTGTTTTTGAGAACCGAGCATCTGGAGCCGGGATGGCCAAAGCAAAAGGAACTCTTGAATCTAACGTGAGTGTTTTACTTTATGTTTCCTTTGTGGGAAATAAGGTGTGGGAATGCCACAGCATCTCGCCATGACTACCACCCTGGCCTCCTCACAGATGCAGCAATTCCCACACAATTTTTCCTCTCACCCCCAGGATAGGGGGGCATTCAGGGGGCTCAATCAATGTGTCCTTCCCTTCATAGACCCTAAATCTGTGGGTGTACCCTGAGGTACTCTTGCACAACTTGTACAGTTAATTCTGTACCTGGCCCCCTTACTTGCCAGGTATTGTCAGAATTTTAGTCTCCCTTTGAAATGAATCAGAGATTTATCTATACAGATGTCCCTTTGGGATGTGTAAGCTTCAGCAAATTTTCTGCTTAAGTGGTCAACAACTGGCCGAATTTTGCATTGACAACCAAAGTTAGGATTGTCTCTGGAAGGACAATACACATAAATTCTGCATTTTTTAAATGCTTCATTGCGCGGTGTCCTGAATTAGCAGCACCGTATATAAAAGTCGCTCTGTGAGTAAATGGTTCCCAAAGCGCAATGTGTGTAGATATACAGTGCTTTGTGAAAGTATTCGGCCCCCTGGAACTTTTCAACCTTTTCCCACATATCATGCTTCAAACATAAAGATACCAAATGTAAATTTTTGGTGAAGAATCAACAACAAGTGAGACACAATTGTGAAGTTGAACAAAATTTATTGGTTATTTTACATTTTTGTGGAAATTCTAAAACTGAAAAGTGGGGCTTGCAATATTATTCGGCCCCTTTACTCTCAGTGCAGCAAATTCACTCCAGAAGTTCATTGTGGATCTCTGAATGATTCAATGTTGTCCTAAATGACTAATGATGATAAATATAATCCACCTGTGTGTAATTACGTCTCCGTATAAATGCACCTGTTCTGTGATAGTCTCAGGGTTCTGTTTGATGCACAGAGAGCATCATGAAGACCAAGCAACACAACAGGCAGGTCTGTGATACTGTTGTGTAGAAGTTTAAAGCCAGATTTGGATACAAAATGATTTCCAAAACTTTAAACATCCCAAGGAGCACTGTGCAAGTGATCATATTGAAATGGAAGGAGTATCATACCACTGCAAATCTACCAAGACACGGCCATCCCTCTAAACTTTCATCTCAAACAAGGAAAAGACTGATCAGAGATGCAGCCAAGAGGCCCATGATCACTCTGGATAAACTGCAGAGATCTACAGCTGAAGTGGGACAGTCTGTCCATAGGACAATAATCAGTCGTACACTGCACAAATCTGGCCTTTATGGAAGAGTGGCAAAAAGAAAGCCATTTCTCAAAGATATCCATAAAAAGTGTTGTTTAAAGTTTGCAGCAAGTCACCTGGGAGACACACCAAACATGTGGAAGAAGGTGCTCTGGTCAGATGAAACCAAAATCGAACTTTTTTACAACAATGCCAAACGATATGTTTGGCGTAAAGGCAATACAGCTCATCACCCTGAACACACCATCCCCAATGTCAAACATGGTGGTGGCAGCATCATGGTTTGGGCCTGCTATTCTTCAGCAGGGACAAGGAAGATGGTTAAAATTGATGGGAAGATGGATGGAGCCAAATACAGGACCATTCTTGGAGAAAACCTGTTGGAGTCTGCAAAAGACCTGAGACTGGGACGGAGATTTGTCTTCCAACAAGACAATGATCCCAAATATAAAGCAAAATCTACAATGGAATGGTTCACAGATAAACGTATCCAGGTGTTAGAATGTCCAAGTCAAAGTCCAGACCTGAATCTAATCGAGAATCTGTGGAAAGAGCTGAAAACTGCTGTTCACAAACGATCTCCATCAAACCTCACTGAACTCGAGCTGTCTGCCAAGGAAGAATGGGCAAGAATTTCAGTCTCTCGATGTACAAAACTGATAGAGACATACCCCAAGCGACTTGCAGCTGTAATCGCAGCAAAAGGTGGTGCAACAAAGTAATACATTAAAGGGGCCGAATAATATTGCACGCCCCACTTTTCAGTTTTTGAATTTCCACAAAAATTTAAAATAACCAAATTTCGTTCAATTTCACAATTGTGTCCCACTTGTTGCTGATTCTTCACCAAAAATTTACATTTGGCATCTTTATGTTTGAAGCATGATATGTGGGAAAAGGTTGAAAAGTTCCCGGGGGCCGAATACTTTTGCAAGGCACTGTATATACATATACATACTGCGCTTGTTGGGAAGGGATTAAAAGTCCCTGAAAAAATCTAGATTGCAAAAATGATTTCCACAACAGCACCATGATGAGAATTAAAAATAAGAGTTGAACACAAATACCAAACTGGAAGTTCTAATTAAAAGAATTTGGTGCAAATCACAAACAGGCTTAGGCCACCTGCACACGCTGAGTATTTAGGCTAGTTTAACACTAGCATTCAGGAGGGCTGCAGATGGCAGCCACTTCCTCCTTTCTTCCTCCGTGAAGCTCCGCCCACTTTCCACCTACTGCTGCATGCGTCCAGCATTTCCCTGCGTACCTATCTTTAACATTGGGTACTCAGGGACATGCGTTGCATGTGGATGCAGTGGGCGGAGTTTCACTGAGGAAGAAAGGAGGAATTAGACTGCCATCTGCAGCCCTCCTCAACGCAAGTCTGAAACCATCTTATAGATACGCATTTTCTGGGGTGGCTGGGGGCAGATTGTTTAGTTGGGGGGGCAAAAAACAATGGTCCCTCTCTAGGCTATTAAAATCTGCCCTCACTCACCGGCTTTCCCTTTCTGGCAGAGAAATTACTGCTGGAGCCCTCTCAATTTTTTTCAACGAATTTATTCGTTAATTTAACACCTTCATGTCCAAAATTTTACACACATGCCCTAATCTAATTATTAGTCAAAGACCTTTGACTAATAATTAGATTAGGGCATGTGTGTAAAATATGACACATTTTTTGTGTGACACATAAAAAAACCTAAATGAAATTACATGGTTTACTGTATGTAAACCATGTGTCATTTCATGTCGGGTTTGGAATGATTTTACAGAAACCGGCAAATCATTTAGCGGCTATTATGCTATGTAGAACTCTATGAACTATAAATGCATATGTATATGTGTCTCAATGACATGTATATACATACTATATATATGTATTCTATGTGTCTATATTTATTCTTTCATTTGTGTTTTAACCTGTTCATTGGGCTCCATTATAGTTCCATTTTGCAAGCCGGCGAGAAAATCTCGCCATACGGATGTCACACGGATGGTTAGATGCGAGAAAATCTCATCCTCGCATGACAATCGGATAACATACGGATCACTGTTCATGAAACATTTGTGCGACTCTGGTCCATGAAAAACGGACTGTATTTTTATACGTTGTGTGTGACTCCAGCCTTAGTCAGTATTTTACCTCAGTATTTGTAAGCCAAAATCAGGAGTGGAACAATCACAAGAAAAGCATAACAGAAACACGTCCCAACTTCTGGATTTGTCAGCCACTCCAGGTTTTGGCTTGCACATACTAAGGTAAAAAACTGACCAAATACTGAACGTGTGAATGTGGCATAAGAGTACTGAAAGCTACACAAAATGTTTACCAGTATATACCAGATTAGGGTTTATGGGGTTGCACCTAACTTAAAATAATGGATATACTTTTGCACAAAATAAATAAATAAAATGGAAAAAAATGTCAACATTTAATTTTTCATAGTATCCTGAATTTGGTACAAAATTATATAAAAATATATGACTTTACAATAAAATTTTAAATTGAAGTATCTTCATTATATTATACATCTTGTGATGAAAATATTGAGGTATTACAGTATGTCTGCAGCCCTCGTCACAAAATAAGTGGTAAAATTAACAAGGGTATACATTAAATAAACAACGATGACATGGACAATTATTCATGTCACAACAAATGTTTCACATATGCTTTGTCAGGAGGTATTCAAATAATAGAAACAATTTTATATTATTCACATCTTGGAAAATTCCTTTACAATATTCTTTCAGTTTTTAGAGTGACAAGATATTTTTATGTTTTTTTATAGAACATTAATTTTTTTTTATACTTCACCATAACAGAAACAAGTGTCACTCCTACAAGCATTCTAAGCAACATTTGCAGTTTGTAAAGCTTCAATTATATTTTGCAAATCTGCATTTATAGCAATTTACTCCATGGCTTCATCAATAAGAAAACAATAGAGCAGTTTTTGGTGCCAAAGTAAAGGAGAGATAAGAAGAGTCATCAGTTATGGTGACACCAATGCCTCTTACTCCCAGAGGGAACAGTGTGGGTTTTCCTCTACTATACCACCACCAACATGTTACTCTGCACATTAAAGAGTCATTCCCAAAATAGTAAAGGCGTTTTCCCACGAACAAAAGTAATGGCTGCGTCTGACCGTACAGGAACATGGTCTGATCATACCACAGCTCATGGGCAGGGGAGGACGCAAAAGAGTATACCGACAGTACACCATGGGATCACAACTGATTCTTTTTGTGAGGTATAACATTTCCCTGCCTGTTTTTAAACAATGTTTACTTCAAATAAAGAATCATTTGTGATCCCCTGCTGTAATGTCTGTATACTTTTTTACATCATCCCCTGTTCAGGAGATATGGTATGATCCGAGTATGTCCCTGCACGGTCTGACACAGCCATTACACAGTACACAGCAGGGACACATTTATAAGATTATCTCAGCACAGGAACATTTCATTTAAGCTCATCCAATTGAAGAACATATTATTATTCCAAGATCTACTGATTAAAACCAACTTTTGTTTGTGGGAAAACCCCTTTAAGTTAACCGAGCGCTGTGCTCTGCTTTCTATTAGCAATCGTATTGACAGTGAATGATATGGAAAATGAGTGCATATAGTCCACTCAAAATGGGTCTCTGTGGAGATCGGTTCCTAGGTTCCAGGGACACGTTCTCGGGATCACTGGGGGTGCCAACAGTCAGTCAGTTATCTCCCATCCTTATTATTTTAGGAATAACTAAGCAAGTGCATGTTGTATACAAATTCCATCCTATTAACCATTTGGGCATTGCTGTGCCAATGAATAGTCCCATGGAGTAAGATGTAATCATCCCTAATGTGATGAAAATCATGTGACAAATACCCTTCAAATCAAATAGGTTTGTGTAGGGAACAATATTCCACAGTAAGCCAACAATAACCAAAGGTAAGTACAGGAGCAATTTACACAAAATGATTGGTTATAAACCTATGTCATAAAAGGGATATATTCTCACAAGTCTTTGGTTTATAAAGTGCAAATTGCAGGGGTTCAGTACATCGCAATATTCTGAAAGTCTTCTACATGCATTTGGTCCACATGTGGTACCATGTCTTCTTCTGCATCGGACCCGGCAGTGTTTTTTCTCCTGTCCTCTATGAAATTTATTTGATGAATCAGGACTACAGCTAAACAGATAACAGCAATCTGAAAAAAGTAATACAAATATTATACAAAACTGAACACAGATAATGCAAAAAAAAGTAATATTTACCTATTTACCATATATTCAGACTTATGTACACTGCCATTTCACGGCTCAATGCAGGCCTTAATAGTGTGACAGCAGGCTACTGGAAATTATTTAATTTCTATATGCCTCCAATTTCATACAACATCCAAGAGAAAAAATTGTAGCACACTCAATCAACTGTTATCTTACAAAACTATTCTCCCCTAGTAAATTGCTTCTGTGGCACCATATAAAGTTCACAGAATATTTATACCTCTACTACATGACCCTTAAAACTCATTCAGACATCCGTGGGGGTGGGAGAGAGCAAATAATGATGAATTGAGGAAGGGGAGAGAAAATGATGAAATGAGGGTGGGGGATGGGACAGTCAGCAAATGATGTTGTATTGAGGATGGGAGGGGTAGGAGAGAGCGAATGATGAATTGAAGATGGGGGCAGGGGACAGCCTGTGGGGGCACATTTTGTGTATGTCTCTCCATATGGCGTCTATCCACCTGGATGGCAAGGGACATGGCGGCCTCCAACGACCTGGGGACGCGTACTGCACCAGAGTATCCTGCAACTTTGGAGACAGACCCTGCACAAATTGACTCCTAAGTGCAGGGTCATTCCACTGAGTGTCAGTGGCCCACCTCCTAAACTCTGAGCAGTACTCCTCAGCAACCCAAGCTCCCTGTTTACACCTACGGAGTTGAGATTCTGCCAGGGCAACGCCATCAGGATCCCCATACACTAGCGCCAAAGCCGCAAAAAACTCGTCCACGGACTCTAATGATGGTAAATCGTCCGGCAGGGAGAAGGCCCAGGATTGGGGATCCCCCTTAAGAAGGGACGTAATGATTCCCACCCGTTGCTCTTCATTCCCTGATGAACGAGGACACAGCCTGAAATATAATTTGCAGGCTTGCTGGAATACCAAGAATTGATCTCTCCCTCCAGAAAACCAGGAAGGGATATCTTGGGTTCTGGCTGAGCCTGTGCCTGAACCAGACCCCCAAAGCCCACCAACAGCTGCAGCTGTTGCACCAACTCACCGCGCAGCCCCCTAATCTCCTCAGTAAAGATTTGCAGCATTTGGGCAAAAGTATGCCTTGGGTCCATGGCTCAGCAGAAAAAAAAGTTTGGGTTGGTGATAATGTAATGGTTAACGTGTGACTGGACACACCGCCTCCAGCAGGGCGAATTTATATGACACACGCGACCCTGGATACACCGCCTCCAGTATGGCGAATTTAAATAATAAGACGTGCAGCCGGATACACCGCTTCCAGCAGGCGAATTTCAGAAATACACGTGAAACTGGATACACCGCCTCCAACAGGGCGAATTTAAATAATAAGGGGAAACACAGGGAAACAATTACAATGGTGGGCCTTGCGATAGGGAACGGGGACGTGGAGACCTCCTGCACTCCCCTGAGTCAGTGTCTCTACACTCCTATCGATCCCTAGGTCGGTTCCGCACCGGGCGCCGATCAGGATACCTTTAAACCCTAGCTCGCCCTGCACCTACCCCTTTCTAGTGAAATGGCCGGTGCAGAGACTAATCCCACCACTGCACTGAAACACATAAAGGAAAGGAACAAACAGGGAATCACCACTTAGCTTTGCTCTGTTGCTCTTGCTCCCAGCAACAGAGTCCACCACCAGAATGCAGCTTTCCTCCTGAATAGCTGCCACCAAGCTCTGTCAGAGCTGCACGGAAATCCCCTCTGGCTCCTTCCACACCAGGACTCTGACTGTGCTGCAAGGAATGCTCTCTAGCTCCTTTCTCCACCAAGGATGGTTGGAAATGAACACTATCACCAACGCCAGTGAGAACACATGATACACCTTTATAGTTAAGCCAGAGGAATCACACCTGTTAGTGATTCCCATGTAATAACGCTAACCACCACCGGGGGCAAACTAGAGCAAAATACACCACTGTGTAATAATCCTAATGGCCACCAGGGGCAAAACCAAACTTAAGCACACAGCTTAAAGAAAAAAAAGGTTACATGTGCTTTTAACTGTCATCATCCAACCTGGATCATGACAGATGAATTGAAGGTGGTGACTGAGAGATAAAATGATGATGAAGGGGGAGAGCAAATGATGAATTGAGTTGGGGAAGTCATGTTACTGTGCAGGGTGGTGCTATGTCAATTTCTTCTTCATTTGACATAGTGTAGAAGTTGGGGGAAAATGTGAGGAAAGTGGAAGCGGTGCTCTAGATGAGGGTTCCCCAACTCCAGGCCTCAAGGCCCACCAACAGATCATGTTTTCAGGATTTCCTTTGTATTGCACAGGTGATGCAATTATCACCTGAGCAATACTAAGGAAATCCTGAAAACATGATCTGTTGGTATACCCAAGTCTTTTTCACATGTGCTGTTGCTAAGCCCTATTCCTCCCATTCTGTATATGCTATTTTCATTTTTATTGCCCAGATGCAGTACTTTGCATTTTTCCCTCTGAAAAACTATTGTTAGTTGCTGCCCACTGCTCCAGTTTATTTGTATCTTTTTGAATCCTCGCTCTCTCTTCTCTATTATTTGCTATCCTTCCTAGCTTTGTGTCATAAGCAAATATAATCATTGTACCCTCAATTCCTTCATCTAAATCAGTGATAAAGATGTTGAACAATACAGGGCCCAGGACAGAACCCTGTGATACCCCACTTGAGACATTCATCCAACTGGATGTGCAGCCATTTACAACCACTCTTTGGGTCCGATTACTAAGCCAGTTATGAATACACCTAAAAGTTGCCTTGTCCATTCCATACTTAGTCATTTTTTCAATAAGGATGGTGTGAGATACTTTGTCAAATGCTTTGCTGAAGTCAAGATATACTATATCTACAGCATTTCCCTGATCCACCTAATCAGTGATTCTGTCATAGAATGAAATTAAGTTAGTCTGACATGACTTATTAGTTACAAACCCATGGTGACTCTAGTTAATCACTTCATTTTCATCCAGATACTTACATACATGTTGTGCAATAATTTGTTCAAAGATCTTTCCTAGTATAGAAGTCAGACTCACTGGCCTATAGTTCCCTGGGTCCACCTTCTTCCCCTTTTTGAAGATAGGAGCAACATTTGCTCTTCTCCAGTCTTCTGGGACTTCTCCTGTTCTCCAAGAATTTTCAAAGATTATGGAGAGTGGTTCAAAAATGTCTTCTGCTATCTCCTTCAGTACTCTAGGGTGTAAATCATCTGGACATGGAGACTTGAATTCATTTATGTTAGCTAAGTGTTTCCTCACTATCTTTATGTTTATACATATCCTGGATTCTTATATTCCTTTAATAGGACAGTGAAGATCAGTTGATGTTATATTTCCATTCTGAGAGAAAACAGATGCAAAATAGGAATTTAAAAGCTCGGCCTTCTCAGTATTCTTTCTTACCATTTTATCATTTTCGTCCTGTAAAAATCCTATAGCATCTTTGACTTTTCTTTTACTTTTGACATATCCCTAAAATCCTTTTTTATTGCTTTTGAAGTCTCTTGCAAGCCTTATTTCATTGTCAGCTTTAGTAATCTGATTCGTGCCCTGCAGGTTCTGCAGACAGCATTATATTCTTCTTTAGATATGCCTCCCTCTTTCCATTTGATAAACATTTCTTTCTTCCTTTTTAGCATGTGCTTAAGTTCTGTGTTCATCCATCCTGGTTTCCTTAAATGCTTCCTATTCTTCCTTCTTTTCGGAATTGTTAATAATTGTGCTTTGAGAATGTGATTTTTCAAGATTTCCCATCCTTCCGGGACATTTTTGTCCTTAAGGATATCCAGCCATTGGATCCCTCCTATTCTCTTTCTGAGTCCCTCAAAATCTGCCTTTTTGAAATCTAACCTTGAAGTCTGAGTCTTCACAGGTCTTCTGCCTCTATTTTTCCAAAATTCTAAAATAGCATGGTCGCTACCTCCTAGGGTCCCAGCCACTTTTACCTCCTCAACCATTTCCTCCCTGTATATAAGGATTAGATCCAAGGTAGCAGATCCCCTTGTTTTCTCCCCTACCTTTTGAAAGATAAAGTTGTCAGCAAGAGAGGATAAGATTTTGCTTGACCTGTTAGTTTTGCCTGAGAGAGTTTCCCAACAAATGTCTGGATAGTTGAAATCTCCCATGACCGCTATGTCATATTTTTTTGAGAACTTGAACATTTGATGCATAAAGAGTTCATCCATATCTTCAGCTTGTACAGGCGACCTGTAGTAAATGCCTACAATGGTGTCCTTTCCATTGTTCTCTCCTTGTATTCTAAAGGCCCCGTCTCACATAGCGAGATCACTAGCGAGATCGCTGAAGCGTCACCGATTTTGTGATGCAACAACGACCTCCCCAGCGATCTCGCTAGGTGTGACACGTAGCAACGAACAGGCCCCCGCTGCGATGTCGCTGATCGCGCTCAAGTGTCCTGGGCCATTTTTTGATCACTGGTGTCTCGCTGGCCAGCGCGCATCGCTGTGTTTGACACCGACGAGCATCCTCATCAGCGACTCAGAAATCATGGACGCAGGCGCGAGTCTTCAGAATCGCTGCTGTGTGACAAGGTCCCAACGACCACCGAGGTCGTTATACGGATGGCTGGATCGTTGCTGCTTCGTTGGGTAAATCTGCCTGTTTGACGGCTTACTAGCGACCATGTAACGACGCACCATCGATCCTTACCAGGTCATATCGCTGTCAGGATAGCTGGTGCGTCGCGTAGTGTAATGGTACCCTTACCCAAACAGTTTCCACAGAACTCCCAGTCTCTGAAGCTTCAATCTCTGTGCAGATATACGCGTTTCTAGCATACAATGCAACACCTCCTCCTCGTTTATCAAGTCTGTTTCTTGCAAATAAGTTGTATCCTTCTAGCCTTGTATTCCAATCATGTGTATCGTCCCACCAAGTTTCAGTGATTCCAATGACATCATATTTCTTCTCCTGCGTTAGTAGTTCCAATTCTCCTTGTTTGTTGCCCAAGCTTTGTGCATTTGTATAGAAACATTTTAGTTTGTGATTGGTTTCTCTTCCTCCAATATTTTTATTATTTCGATTTTTTTGTCTTTGTTCTTCCTTTCCCCTTCTAATAGTAGAGCTCTCAATAGTATTTGTCAGGTGTATGGCTTTTTCTAGTCTTTTGCTTCCCTTCCCACATTGTTCTAGTTTAAAGCTCTCCTGATGAGTGTAGCAAGGCGACTTCCAAATACAAGTTTTCCAGTCTTCGTAATTTGCACCCCATCTCTAGCAAGCAGTCTATCATATAGGTAATTCACTCCGTGATACAGAAATCCAAATCCTTGCTAACGGCACCATCGACGTAGCCTGCTGTTCACCTGCTGAATTTTATTCCACTTAGTTCCATGGCCATCCACTGGGAGGATGGAAAAGAAGACCACCTGCACTCTCAGTTCTTTCACTTTCTTACCTACATTTCAAAGTCACTGCAGATATTTTCCAGGTCCTTTCTTGCGGTGTCATTTGACCACACATGTATAAGCAGGAATGGGTGGTCATGGTCATCTGTAGGTCTGAAGAGTCCTGATATCCTGCCAGACACATCTTTAATTTTTGCACCTGGAAGAAAGAACATTTCTCTTGAGGATATATCTGGTCTGCAGATAGCGGCCTCTGTTCCTCTCAACAGGGAATCCCGCATGACGACAACTCTCCGTTTCTTCTCATTTTTCTTTCTCCATCCAGGAGGACTCTGAGGCCGTACAAGGTTGTTCATTGTGGGTAAGGTCTTATCCAGGGGACATCGAAATGTGCATTGGGGTGGGAGACAGGGCAGTTCAGCTCTCCACTGAGGTAAAGATATACTTATGCACCTTCAGGTCATGTGGTCTTTTGCTTAATTATAACGTGCATTATTGTTTACAAGCACTGTGGCACTTTCTAGGATTCCTGTCCAACAGTCATAGTTTACATTTATCTGTCTCCCACTCTGGATATACCTCATGATGCACTAAGGCACTTTACTAAAGATATACATATCTACATACTATCAGTGAGATATATTTTGAGTGATGTTGCTGATAAAAAGTTTAAATAAATGAGTAAAATATAAGCCATTTGATTAGGGCTTTTTATAATTTACCATTTGTGGATAGAAGAATCATACCTGTTCTCATGACATGAGGCAACCTGTTTTATCTTTATTGTTGATTATTGCATGAATTTTGAAATTGAAATAAAAATTACTACCGTAATTTTCTTACACATTCATTCATTTCATTCATTGATATGGCAGGTTTGTTAAAAGTATATATACACAAGTGGTCAAAATTGTTGGTACCCCTCATGTAATGACAGAAAAGACCACAATTGTCACAGAAATAACTTAAATCTGAAAAAAGTAATAAATAAAAAAATCTTTGAAAATGAACAAATTAAAGTCAGACATTGTTTTTCAACCATGCTTCCACAGATTTTTAAAAAAAATAAAACTCATGAAATAGGCGTGGACAGAAATGATGGTACCCTTAACTTAATATTTTGTTACACAACCTTTTGAGGCAATCACTGCAATCAAACGATTCCTGTAACTATCAATGAGACTTCTGCATTTTGGTCCACTCCTCAAGATCAAACTGCTTCAGTTGTCTCGTGTTTGAAGGTTATCTTTTCCAGCCGGCATGTTTCAGCTCTTTCCAAAGATGCTCAAAAGGATTTGGGTCAGAGCTCATAGAAGGCCACTTCAGAATAGTCCAATGTTTTCCTATTAGCCATTCTTGGGTGTTTTTAGCTGTGTGTTTTTTGTCATTATCCTGTTGCAAGATCCATGACCTGCGAATGAGGCCAAGCTTTCTGACACTGTGCAGCACATTTCTCTCTAGAATCCTTTGAAAGTCTTGAGATTTCATTGTACTCTGCAAAGATTCTAGACACCCTGTGCCAGATGCAGCAAAGCAGCCCCAGAACATAACAGAGCTTCCTCCATGTTTCACAGTAGGGACAGTGTTCTTTTCTTGATATGCTTCATTTTTCCGTCTATGAACATAGAGCTGATGTACCTTGCCAAAAAGTTCCATTTTTGTCTCATCTGTCCATAGGACATTCTCCCAGAAGCTTTGTGGCTTCTCAACATGTAGTTTGGCAAATTCCAGTCTGGCATTTTTATGATTTTTTTCAACAATGGTGTCCTCCTTGGTCGTCTCCCATTAAGCCTACTTTGGCTCATACAACGACGGATGGTGCGATCTGACACTGATGTTCCTTGAGCTTGAAGTTCACCTTTAATCTGTTTCAAAGTTTATCTGGACTCTTTTGTTACCATTCGTATTATCTGTCTCTTTGACTTGTCATAAATTTTCCGTCTGCGGCCACGTCCAGGGAGGTTGGCTACAGTCTCATGGATCTTAAATTTCTGAATGATATGTGCAACTGTAGTCACAGGAACATCAAGTTGCTTGGAGATGGTCTTATAGCTTTTACCTTTAACATGTTTTTCTATAATTTTCTTTCTAATCTCCTGAGACAACTATTTCCTTTGCTTCCTCTGGTCCATGTAGAGAGTAATACACACCATGTCACCAAACAGCACAGTGAGAATCTGTAGCCTTATATACAGACACCCAAGAACAAAGCAGTCAAAAATCCATAAAATGTAATATTTTATTGAATGTTATTTAAAACTTATAAATATATCTCTCAAATATGGACATACAGTGTATGGATAGGGAGGAACAAAATTATGGACAAAAGTGGTCAAAGACCAACCATACTGCAGCCGCAGCAGCAGGCAACAATAGTAATGGCTATAAAATAGAATAGTAATAAATCAGAGACACTTGAAAAAATGGTAATCCTATAGGAAGAAGTGTTTGAAGAAACATCACAATATAGCAAGTGCCACTGCAGTCATGAATAATGTACAAAGAGTCACTGATAGTTAAGCATATATTATATTATAGCCCAGGCGGTGCTCAAAGAGCAGCGCAATTAGAGTAGTAAATAACTATGTGCGTATACCTGGAGACAGCGGTGGCAGGAGGTCGGTCAAATCCCCGACGCGCGTTTCGGAGCCAAAGACAGACTCCTTCCTCAGGGGGAGTCTGTCTTTGGCTCCGAAACGCGCGTCGGGGATTTGACCGACCTCCTGCCACCGCTGTCTCCAGGTATACGCACATAGTTATTTACTACTCTAATTTGCGCTGCTCTTTGAGCACCGCCTGGGCTATAATATAATATATGCTTAACTATCAGTGACTCTTTGTACATTATTCATGACTGCAGTGGCACTTGCTATATTGTGATGTTTCTTCAAACACTTCTTGCTATAGGATTACCATTTTTTCAAGTGTCTCTGATTTATTACTATTCTATTTTATAGCCATTACTATTGTTGCCTGCTGCTGCGGCTGCAGTATGGTTGGTCTTTGACCACTTTTGTCCATAATTTTGTTCCTCCCTATCCATACACTGTATGTCCATATTTGAGAAATATATTTATAAGTTTTAAATAACATTCAATAAAATATTACATTTTATGGATTTTTGACTGCTTTGTTCTTGGGTGTCTGTTATCATATGTGCAGTTTTCCTATACTGTCCAGTTTATTATGTGGATCATGATATACGATATATATTATTGATCATCTGTTCATGGCCACTCTAACCCTTGGTTATTTGGCCTCCACATAAATATGCCTACTACCTATTCAGCCTTATATACAGGCCCACTCACAGATTCCAAGACTGTAGACACCTGTGATGCTAAATAGTGGACACAACGTGATTTAAAATGTCCCATTTACCACATTATTTTCAGAGTTTCCATCATTTCTGTCCAGGCCTATTTCATGACTTTTATTTTTTAAAAATTCTGTGGAAGCATGGTTGAAAAGCAATGTCTGACTTTCATTTGTTCATTTTCATAGATTTTTTATTTATTACTTTTGCCAGATTCAAGTTAATTCTGTGACCATTGTGGGTTTTTCAGTCATTAAACGAGGGGTACCAACAATTTTAACCACATGTGTACATACATGGTGACAACTTAGCTTGGGGCGCTGCGTGAGGAACACAAAAGCAGCAAATAAAAAGACAATACCACCTCTTTGTCTAAACAATAAAATAATAATTATAAATATATAAATATTTGCGCTAAAAAATGTGTCCTAAAGTCCGAAGATAAACTTCCTAAAATGTAACATGCAAGGCCCATAAAAAATATAATAAGCAAAGATAGAGCACTAATGTGCCTAGAGAATTAAACTCAGGATAATTTAAAAAAAAAAAAGGAGCACACAATTATATTAACCAAACAAGTACCTTTCAACACCAGGATAGGGCCATGTTCAGACGGTGCTCTGTAGTCCCAATGCAAGGCTAAATGCGCAGAGTAGCTGCTTCCACTGGGAGCCAAAGATCCTTGTGCTGAAGAAATGTTCTGTTGTAATCCAAGTAATAAATATATCCAAAATCAGTATCGAGGGTTAAATGGTGAAGTGCCCCTAATGTGATGGCAGGTAAAGGACGATGCCCGGGCCGGTGACAATCGCCCACCTTGTTAGCAAAATCACACCGCTGCACAGCGACAGAAGCGCTGTGTAGGAGCTGAAAGCCGGCAAGGAAGCAGCTACTATGCGAATTTAGCCTTGCATTGGGACTACAGAGCACCGTCTGAACATGGCCCTATCCTGGTGTTGAAAGGTACTTGTCTGGTTAATATAATTGTGTGCTCCTTTTTTTTTTTTTTTTTTTTTTTTAAATTATCCTGAGTTTATTTCTCTAGGCACATTAGTGCTCTATCTTTGCTTATTATAATTTTTATGGGCCTTGCATGTTATATTTTAGGACGTTTATCTTTGGACTTTAGGACACATTTTTTAGTGCAAATATTTACATATTTATAATGTGTACATACATACCTGGTACTGATCTAGGCCAGGTTTTCTATACTCACCCATTTTAGTATGTTTGCATTTTGCCCTTTTACATTCAATATGTAACTTCCACAATGCACATGTGATGATCGTACCACCATTATTATATCTCACCCACACAGGGTTGTTTTCTTTATAGGGGTCATCCCTACTACTTATCAGTCAGGTAGGTCTAATTTTTCCCTTTTTTTTCTCTTTACCATTTACCCGTCCTTTCTTCCCCCATCCTCTCTCAGTCATCCGTCTCCATTTTGACTATTTTGTCTTTGACTATGTGTGCTGTTTCATCTAGTCCACACCAATATTTGGTGTATTTATTTATTTTCTTTATTGATGAAGGGACACCCTCTTGCCATTACTTGTTGCTCTTTTTGACCAAGTTTTTGAATATGTTGTATATACTTTATTTTCGTTTTTTGATCCATTTTTCTGATTCTTATTTAAATTTAGCTTTAAATATAGTACACTTATTGTATGTAACTACTTCTTCTGGATTACATTAAATTTCTACACTTCATCATTTGGTGTGTGCTGTTTTCTACACAAGTTTGTACGGTTTGGGAAGGCACCTGTGCACCATCTTTCAGTTGTGCTAATGCTTTTTCATTATTACGAGTTCATAACACCAAACATGTCTAGGTTCTTTTTAATTAAGTGGTGAAAAAAATTGTAAACTTTGAAAAAAAAAATGGCGCCATATTTCGAGACCTGTAGCTTCTCCATTTTTCATGATCTGGTGTGTGGTGAGGTCTTATTTTTTGCGTGCCGTTCTGATGGTTTATTGATACCATTTTCTTGTAGATACAATCTTTTGATTGCCTGTTATTACATTTTTTTGCAATGTAGCTGTGACCAAAAAAAACTAATTCTGGCATTTTGAATTTTTTTCTCGTTACGCCGTTTAGAGATCGGGTTAATTTTTTTTATATTGATAGATCGGGCGATTCTAAATATGTGTATATTTGTTTTTTTATGTTTTATTTTGAATGGGACGAAAGGGGGGTGATTTGAACATTTATATTTATTTTATTTTTTAATATTTTTTAAACACTTTTTTTTTTATTTTTTGCATGCTTGAATAGTCTCCATGGGAGACAGGAAGGGCAATGATCAGATTGCCTGTGTGTGGCAGAAATGGTCATTTTTTATGAGTGCTGACCACCGGGCCATAGAGGTCTGCTGGAGACCCTCTGGTTGTCATGCCGACCCATTGGCGACCCGTGATCATGTGACGGGGGTCACCGATGGGCGGGATTTCCTATGCGTTTCCTGTAAGCGTGAGTTAAATGCCGCTGTCAGAGATTGACAGCGGCATTTACAGTAGCGGGTGGACTGCGATTCCACCCGTGACTGCTAGAGGCACATGTAAGATGTTCAAAACAGCTGATATGTGCCAGGAAAGTTGTGGGCTCAGCGTCGGAACCCACATCAAAGGGAGAAATTACGACGTGAGCAGACGCCCAGCATCGGAAAGTGGTTAAATAAATAAAATGTATTTTATTACATGAAATAAGTATTTGATCATTTATCAACCAGCAAGAATTCTGGCTCTCACAGACCTGATAGTTTTATTTTAAGAAGCCCTCCTACTCTCTCTCTCTCAGCACCACCCTACATCTCCTCCCTTGTTTTAGTATACCACACTACCCGCGCCTTCCATTCTGCTGATGACCTGAGGTTAGCATCCTCAATAATCAGAACCTCCCACTCCCGTCTCCAAGACTTTACTCATGCTGCGCCAATTCTTTGGAATGCACTTCCCAGGTCAATACGATTAGTCCCCAATCCCCACAATTCTAAGCATGCCCTGAAAACGCATTTATTCAGACTGGCCTATCGCCTCAACACATTAACCTAATCTATCCCTGTGTGGCACAGCCAAAAGTTTTACCATAACCAGGTTCCCCGCATCATGTTCCCACATGCTTTATGCACCCATTAGCCCTCTGTGTCTGTACTGTTACACACTTAACATTATGGCTGGTCCATACAATCAAGGCAACTGTTAACACCCACCTTTCGTGTCTACCTCTTTCCTCATAGACTGTAAGCTTGCGAGCAGGGCCCTCATTCCTCTTGGTATTTGTTATAATCTATGTGATTATTGCTATGCTGTAATGTCTATTGTCTGTACAAATCCCCTCTGAAATGTAAAGTGCTGCGGAATATGTCAGCGCTATAGAAATAAAATTTATTATTATAATTATTATTACTCTGCACTTATTACCTGTAATAATTGCACCTGTTTGAACTTGTTACCTGTATAATGGCAGGCACTTAACTGGTTAAGGAGGGTGCCTCTGACTGTGGTGCCACCTCTCCCCCTTGTTCTCCCCCATGGTTGTCCCGCGCTTCTGCCTGCCCGCTCAATTTTGATTAGTGGGGTGAGGATTTTGTCATGAAGAGGGGCCAATAGGATCAGGAAGGGGATAGCACAGCCCCTTCCTGCAGGTATAAGATACGGGTGTACTATTAGCCCTTCCTCTTCCTCTGCTGAGGTCCCGGAGGTGCTTGTGGCAAGCGCTGTCTGGTAGGAGCTATGGCAGACCCTCTTATTGAGGCCCTGCGTTTGCGGGTAGAGCAAGAAGGGGAGTCCTGGTTACATGCGTTAGTAAGGGGGCTCAGAGGTCACCTTACCACCTCTCAGTCGCCTGTTTCCCCGCTATTGCCCGGCTCGAACTCGCATCACCCACCGGCTGAGCTGGTCGCTGCAGCAGGTACCGCTGGCGGTGGTCCAACCAGGAGGCAGGCAGTCCGGGCGGCGATCCCGCCCTCCTGCGCGGCTCCGGGACGCTTCACCGGCGGCTGTCGGAGTCGCTCGTCAGCACTCGGCGAGGAGGAAGTCCCCGCTCCCTAACCTCTGATCTCGCGGTCACACGCGCGAGGCTGCAGCTGCAGAGAGGAGTGGTGTGGTCCGGTTAGTCGCGGCCCCGCTTCAGCCCCCCAGGCCACATAGTCAGCCACTGCCGGTGCCCAGCGCTAGTGCAGTTACACAGGGTTACCAGCAGTCGCTTCATAATTTCAGAGTGTCACCATTGGGCGTCGTTCCAAAGAAAGATCCGGGTTCGTTTCGCCTGATTCATCATCTATCATACCATAAGGGGTCTTCGGTCAATGATGGGATTTCTTCAGAGGATGCGTCAGTGTCTTATGCATCTTTTGATAGGGCGGTTGCATTGGTCAGAGAGGCGGGTATTGGGGCCTCTTTGGCTAAATCAGACATTGATTCGGCATTTCGCTTGTTGCTGATGCATCTGGATTGTTTTCATCTCTTGGGTTGTCAGGTGGAGGGTGAGTACTACTATGACATGTGTCTCCCCATGGGATGTTCCATCTCATGCTTTTACTTTGAGCTTTTCAGCTCTTTTTTAGAGTGGGTGGTGAGATGGGAGTCTGGAAGCAGATCCGTGACTCATTACTTGGATGATTTCCTATTTGTTGGCCCTCAGAATTCAGATGTATGTTTCAGGTTGCTTACGACGTTCAAATCAGTTGTGCAGGAATTTGGCGTGCCGCTTTCACCGGAGAAGACCATTGGGCCGATTCAGAATTTGTCGTTTTTAGGTATTGAGATTGATACGGTAGAAATGAATTACCGTCTGCCCAGTGAGAAGATTCAAAAATTGATTTTGTTGATTGAAGGGTTCATGGCGGTTCGGAAGGTTACTCTTTTACAGATGCTATCTTTGTTGGGTTTGTTAGTTTTTGCATGTAGAGTCATGCCAGTGGGCAGGGTTTTTTCCCGTCATTTGTCATTGGCTACCAAAGGCATGTCTACTTCACTCCAGAGGGTGCGGATTACGAGGGCCATGAAGGCGGATTTGGAGGTATGGTTGTCTTTTTTGCAATCGTTTAATGGTCACACTTGTTTCATGTTGCCTCATCGTACGGCGAAGGACTTGGGATTGTTTTCGGCAGGGGATCCTGTCGTTGGTTTTCTTGCAGTTTTTGACAATCGCGTGTGTCGGGATTATTGGCCAGATTTTTGGTACCGATCGGGTTGGTGTCACGATAAGATCCTGTGTGAGATTTTTCCTGTTGTCATCTTGTTTGAGCTGTGGGGTGAATTGTTGTGCAGCCACGAAATTCACTTACAGACGGATAACTTGGGTGTGTCGCGTTGTATCAATTACATGTCGTCCAAATCTCTGCCGGTGTTGAGCTTATTGCGAAGGCTGACGTTGGTATGCCTGAAGTTCAATATTTGGATTCGGGCCCAGTTGGTTCAGGAACATGATGTTTCAATGTTTAATTCCTTTCTCCATTCTGATTCACAGGTTTTCGCGGATTTTTTTCCCAACCCCCCCGGTCGGGTTCCTTTGCCCGCCGCTCCTGTGGGATGTGGTCGCGAGCAGCTGATGTTGCTCGTCCGTTCGTCAGTGTCTTCGTCAACTTGGCAAGCTTACGGTAAGGCCTGGGAGGAATGGTGTCTGTTGGCGGGTCATAGGCCGGTTCAGGTTTGTGAGCATTCACGGTTACAAGTTACGATAGAATATCTATGTCAGCTGAACAATAAGGGTTTGTCGGGTACATCGGTGCAGCAGTGTTTGTCTGGCTTGGCATTTCATTTTCAGCTTTTAGGTTGGGTGGATGTTACTAAATCCTTTATTATTAGGCAGGCTGTCAAAGGTTGGAAGAGGATTCAGCCTAGTAATGAGTGCAGGCGCCCTATTTCCTTTGTTTTACTCGGGCGCATTATAGCTTTTACGGAACAGTCGTGTATTTCTTCTTTTGAATCGGTCCTCATGTCCGCGGCATTTGGTTTGGCATTTTTTGGTGCTTTAAGAATTAGTGAGTTGGTTCCACGGTCGAAAATTAGTTTTGACTGTGGTTTACTTCTTGAGGATGTGGTTTTTCTGGAAGCAGCGGTTCGGGTTCGAAGATCAAAGACTGATCCATTGGGTCGAGGTACGTGGGTGTTGTTGCATGTTTCAAACCCCCCGAAGTGGTGGCAGTTTTTTCTTAACTCATGCAAATTTTTCTCCTTTGACGCGGTACCAATTTCAAGCTGTATTTAATAAATGCTTGTTAGGTGTGGGAGTTTCGGTTGGTGACTATGGTACTCATTCATTCCGTATTGGGGCTGCTACAGAGGCTGCCAAGGCAGATTTGCCTGATGCGGAAGTGCAGAGGATAGGCAGATGGCACTCAACATGCTTTGCTCGATATATTCGGCCGGATTTGTTATACTAACGTTTTTATTTTACCCACAGATGCTGTTAGACCGACTGTCTGGTTGCTTGGACATTCATACATGTTTTGGGCAGCACAACGAGCCGAGTGCCGCCCAGGCGGGAGGCATCTGGGTTTTCGGGACGTGACCTTTATGTGGCGGGGCATCAGGGGCTTGCAATGGCCGCAAATCCTACCGGAAGTAGTGACCATCGCCAGAGGAGCCATGGGGTCGGTAATATTGGTCTTACATGCGGGGGGAAATGACTTGTACTCGTACAAGGTGGCGGAGCTCCTAACCATGATGCGGGCGGATAGTTTTTTTCCGGAATTGGTTCTGGTTTGGTCCGAAATTGTTCCGTGGGCCGTGTGGCAATGAGCCAGAGATGGGATGGCCGTCAAACGCACCAGGAGGACAATTAGTGCTCGCATTTCCAACTTCGTGCATGAGAAATTTGGAGTGGTCATCAGACACAGGCAATTGGCGGGAGATAATACTGCCCTATTACGGCCTATCGTTCAAATGGGGTACATTTGAACGATATCGGGCTCGATATCTTCTTATCCGGTCTTCAAGATGGGGTGGAGCAAGCATTGTTATTGATGGGTGGGGGTCGGAGTCCTGTTTGAGAACAGGATTCTCCGTGGCGGTGAAAGGATGAAAGGCACAAGGTTATGGCTTGCTGGCTGGCTTGCCTGTTATATGCAGCAGGGAATTTGGCGGTGAGCGCGTTTGTAGTAAAGCTAAAGTGCCATTCAAATGGTTGTTAAAATAAAAGTATTCAATAAAAGCTGTGACCGACCATCACCCATCAATTTGGTAGTTGAGTCTGTTTGTTGCGGTTGGTGGGGTAGGGGAAGCGCGCCGGTGGGGTTAGTCCTTTAGGTCGCCGCAGTCAAGACAGCTGTGACCTGTCCACACACTCGATCAATCACACTCAAACCTCTCCAACGTAGCCAAGACCAAAGAGATGTCTAGGACACAGGGACAAAACTGTAGACCTGCACAAGGCGAGGATGGGCTACAGGACAATAGGCAAGCAGCTTGGTGAGAAGGCAACAATTGTTGGCACAATTATTAGAAATGAAAGAAACAAAAGATGACTCAATCTTTCTCAGTCTGGGGCTCCATGCAGAATCTCACCTTGTGGGGTAAGGATGATTTTTAAAAAGATCAGCAATCATCAGGGACCTGAAGAGAACTGTGACCACAGTCAAAACATTGCCATTAGTAACACACTATGCTGCCATGGATTGAAAATTCTGCAAGGCATGCAAGGTCCCCCTGCTCGCGCCAGCACATGTCCAGACCCATTTGAAGTTCACCAATGACCATCTGGATGATACAGACGAGGCATGGCAGAAGGTCATGTGGGTCAGATGAGCCCAAAATAGAAGTTTTTGGTATCAACTTCACTAGCCGTGTTTGGGGTAGAAGAAGGATGGGTACAACCCCAAGAACACTGTCCCAACCGTGAAGCATGATGGTTGAAACATCATACTTTATGAGTCGTTTCCTGCAAAGGGGACAGGACGACTGCACTGTATTGGAGGGAGGATGGTTGAGTCATGTATCATGAGATTTCGGACAACAACCTCCTTACCTCAATAAGAGCATTGAAAATAGGTCCTGGCTGGGTCTTTCAGCATGACAATGGCCTGAAATACATAGCCAGAGCAACTAAGAAGTTGCTCCGTAAGAAGCAATTCAAGGTCCTGGAGTGGCCTAGCCAGTCTCCAGACCTGAACAAGATAGAAAATCTTTGGAGGGAGGTGAAACTAAATGTTACCCAGCGACAGTCCCAAAACCTGAAAGATCTGGAGAAGATCTTTATGGAGGTGGGGACCAAAATCCCTGCTGCAGTGTGTGCAAACTTGGACAAGAACTACAGGAAACATCTGACCTCTGTAATTGCAGGCAAAGGTTTCTGTACCAAATATTAAGTTCTATTTTTCTATTGTATCAAATACCGTATATACTCGAGTATAAGCCGATATATTCAGCCCATTTTTTGGGGCTGAAAGTCCCCCTCTCGGCTTATATTTGAGTCAAATACACCAGGGGGTCGGAGGGGGAGGGGAGGCGGGGGTGTCAGGTCATACTTACCCGTCCTGGCACGGTCTCTGCAGCCCCCAGCTTCTCCGCGATCTCCCTTCCTTCAGCTGTCACATGGTACCGCTCATTACATCATGCATATGCACATATTTATGAGGTGTAATGAGCGGTACCACGTGACCGCTGAAGGCAGGAAGGGAGATCGCGGAGAAGCTGGGGGCTGCAGAGACCGTGCCAGGACCGGTAAGTATAGCGATACTCACCTGTCCAGGGTCCATCGCTGCTTGCTGCTGTCTGACACGTCATCTGTCAGTGACGTTCAGACAGCAGAGGGCGCGGTGATGTGGTTAGTGCGCGCCGAGCCCCCTGCAGTCTGAACGTCACTGACAGATGACGTGCCAGACAGCAGCAAGCAGCGGCACATGGCCCCAGTGACGGAGAAGTGAGTATGTCATTTTTTTTATTTTTACATGCAGCAGCGGCAGCACATGGGGCATAATGTATGGAGCATCTTATGGGGGCAGCACATGGCATAATCTATGGAGCATCTTATGGGGGCAGCATATGGGGGCATAATGTATGGCACATCTTGTGGGGGCAGCATACAGGGGTATATTCTATGGAGCATCTTATGGGGCAGCATATAGTGGTGTAATCCATGGAGCATCTTATAGGGGCAGCATATAGGGGCATAATCTATGGAGCATCTTACAGGGGCAGCATATGGGGGTATAATCTATGCAGCATCTTATGGGGCAGCATATGGGGGAATAATCTATGGAGCATCTTATAGGGGCAGCATATAGGGGCATAATCTATGGAGCATCTTATGGGGGCAGCATATGGGGCCTATTCTATGGAGCATCTTATGGGGCCATAACCTTTATGGAGCAGCATATGGGGCATATTATTCTAGGGAGCATCATATGGGGCCATTATTAACCTTTGTGCAGCATTATATGAGGTGTATTTTGTATGGAGCATCTTATGGGGCCATCATGAACTGTATGGAGCATTGCATGGGGCTCCTGATTGAATATGGATATTCAAAAACATTTAACCTACTGATGTCTCAATTAATTTTACTTTTATTGGTATCTATTTTTATTTTTTAAATTTACCATTAGCTACTGCATTTTCCACCCTAGGTTTATACTCGAGTCAATAAGTTTTTCCAGTTTTTTGTGGCAAAATTAGGGGGGTCGGCTTATACTCGAGTATATACGGTACTTATTTTATGCAATAAAATTAATTATGTAAAAATCACACAGTGTGATTTTACCAATATTTTTTTTAAAGATTTTGTCTCTCACAGTTGAATTGTACCTACGATAAAAATTACCAGATTTTACGGTTTATAAAATGCACTTTTTTCCCCCAAACTTGGGGGGGAAATGTGGGTGCGTCTTATAATGCGTATATACCATACCGGTACAGTTGCTGCATACTGGGATGAGGTGTCTGGCAGTGCTGCTGGGGTGTCCGGCAGCACTGCGGGGGTCTCCGGTGCTGCGGGAGACTCTGCCGACATTTTGTTAAAGGCCAGAGCCCCCGCAGTTCCATGGTTTCCTGTGCGGTGGACTCCATGAAAATGGCCGCCGGGGGGCGGTGCATGTGCAGATGGAGATCTTGGCATCAATATCTCCATCTGCACATGCGCCACCCCCCGGCAGCCATTTTCCCATAGTTCACTGCACAGGAAACCACAGGGCTGCAGGGGGGCTCTGGCCTTTCACAAAATGTCGGCTGAGCCCCTGCAGCACCGGAGACCCCAGCAGCACCGCTGGAAACCCAAGCAGCACCGCCAGACACCCCAGCAGCCCAGCCAGACACTCCAGCAGCACCGCCGGGCACCCCAGCAGCACCGCGGGACACCCTAGCAGCACCGCCGGGCACCCCCCGCAGCACTGGACACCCACAGCGGTGCACTGCACATCGCAACACCCCTTGAACCCAGCATGAGGCCTGCAGCATAACCCCACTCCTGACTCCTCCAGCAACGACCCTGGGACCGCGTTTCACTGCAGCCACCACCCCCGGTAAGCAATAAGACGCATGGATTATAAGAAGCACCACCATTTTATTTGAAAAAAAAAATTCCTATTTTTCTTCTCAAAATTTGGGGTGCATCTTTTAATCCGGAGCATTTTATAATCCGAAAAATACAGTACAGATCTCTCCATTTTTTGTAAGTGGGAAAACTTTCAAAATCGGCAATGTATCAAATAATTATTTTCCCCACTATATGTCTACTTTGGAAACTCCCTTGCCATGACAGGTATTAGAGGATTAGCTGTTCTGAGGAACAATTTAGAAAATGCTCATTCATCCTACAATAGTTCTAATGGGACAATAAGGCATTGCAAAGAGATCAATAAACTCAATGTGCAGAAATTAAAGTGGTTCTTCAGGGAGCAGCCCTCTGTTTTGGCTGTTAAATTGAATTCCTGAACCTGGGAACATCTTTCTAATATGGCAGATGTATTGTGAGGAAAGAGGGAGACACAAGCACAATATAGGGTCTTATCCCACAAATAAAGTAAGCGGTTTGACAAAAAACTGCTCACCTGGTAGTAGGTATTCAAAGCATGTATAGATAAGGGCTGCTGCAGATCCACAAGTCGGTCACCGACTATCTGAAACAGAGCTCTGCAAAGGAATGCGTGGATTTTGTCCGCGCTGCCCAAATGCTGAAATTCCAGAAGGTTGATAAAGTTTGACAGTGGTTTATTCTACGCGTTTCAAGGTTTTTTGCAACCTCTTCTACAGGAAATATCAGTGTGGTATTTCCTGAAGAAGAGGTTGCAAAAAATCTTGAAATGCGTAGAATAAACCACTGTCAAACTTTATCAACCTTCTGGAATTTCATCATTTGGGCAGCGTGAACGAAATCCACGTATTCCTTTGCAGAGCTGTAATATGGCAGATGGGAATGGCTCAATGCCCTTTCATCATTGCCATTGCCCTTTGATGCCTGCAAGATATTTTCACAAATATCAAAGACTAACCGTCACTTTCAAGCAGAGAACAGGTGTGTACAGGTGCATACTAAGAGTAGCCATCTCTGTTATGATTGAGTCACCGTAGGAGGCAAAAATAGAAATGCTAGCTAAGTCCAGAAAACCAGAGAAGTTGGCAGCTATCGGATTGCAGACCCCTGAACCTATCAACAAAACTAGCAGTGGCCGTGGGGGGCTCCTACGATGCCCTAGGCCCCTCGATCACAGCCGGAGGACTACATAGCCTAAAGACAGAAAGGGAAATCTAAACTGCCCCAGAGCAGACCCCAAAGCAAAAGGCAGCCCCCCACATATAATGACGGTGAAGCAAGAAGAAAGAACAAAACACAGACAGAAAGATAGACTGAGCAAAGATGGGGCCCACGCTAGCTTAGATAGGAAAGGACAGGAAGGCTGCTGTCTGCAATCCGTGAAAAACCCTATGAAAATAAGAGCCAACCAACTGACAGTAAAAAAGGCCCTGAAGTCGCTAGGCTTCAAAAAAGCTATGTCAGTACTCAGGAATATTCTGAAGACAGAGCAACAGGCAAAAGGAGATTCAGCTCACCCCAGCAGGGAATGGCAGAATCCAGAAAAGCAAGGAAAACAAAACACTAATGCAAAAAGGCAAAGCAGAAATCTTAGCTTTAGATGAGCAGGAATCAGACTGGTTTCCTAGAAGTCCACAGAGAAATCACCCGCAGGCCAGAAGGGCGTCGGCAGCCTTATATCCAGTCATTAACTCCACTCAGCCAGTCATCATCATCAGCCCCAGGTGTTTGACAATCAGGCTCACTACCTTTCTTCACCAGAAGAGGGAGTTCCTCGGGCCTCAATAGTGAAGGGGAAAATGAACTCACAACACATCTCCATATATAAGTAACAGATAAAGTTGGACTCTGTAACATTATAGCACGCAAAGATGAAGAATATGAAATTGAAATTGTGTTACTGCCCTAGAAAATAGGAAAAAACAAAGATACTTAGGGCATAAATTG
Organism: Dendrobates tinctorius; assembly: GCF_039654945.1. NCBI lineage: Eukaryota > Metazoa > Chordata > Amphibia > Anura > Dendrobatidae > Dendrobates > Dendrobates tinctorius. The sequence continues at coordinate 3,093,046 of NW_027361943.1, forward strand.
GGCAATTCATGTATGCCCAGTAGCCAAGACAAGGCGATCCTCTTTGCTGGGAAACTAATGTGATTCCTCTCCTGGGCTTATAGCCTACATTTATATGGGTAGGTAGGATCCTGCTGTGATTAAAACCTCCATAGGCTGATGGGTAGAGTCTCGGTCAGAGAGCCTATGTATAACCAATATCATAGACTAGCCATCACTTCAAGAGAGCAGGTGTGAACAAAAGCATATTACTCGTATCCATCTCCATAAATACTGTAACTAACATTTAATAAGATATATAACTAACATTTAACTAATATTTGTTAAAATAAGATTTGTTAACGAAGATTTGTAAAAATGATCGTACCTCGAGTAAGATTAGTCCCAATGCAATATAGCCCAGGAACAAAAGATTGCCTCGACCCCAACTGACAATCTTGTCCAAGCAACCGTCAATAAAAATACGCTCCTCTGCATGCCAACTCATGAGGTTCTGTGTCTCATATCCACACATTGTATTAATAACAGTCTGTAAAAAAAAATTTTTTAAAACGACAAGTAGTTACAACTAGAGACTGTGACAGGGAACTTAAACATATGCAGTGACATTTTGTGTCCGCTGTTCTACATTCATCTGTATCATGGTAATGAAGAATTTTAAAGACAGCATCCCTGTCTCTCAACCAGTAGGGTAGCTCTCTGCGGTGACAGAGGGTCTGGTTGTCCTTGGCCCCACGCTCAGATGAGGTCACCCAGAGCTACCTCCAGTCTGCACTGTATCAATGTGTAGCGAGCAGTTAAAATTAAACTCTGCTGTGGAGCAGGGAAACATGATACCCCCTGCAGTACTGCCCCCATTCTCTAGTCCACAGGTTGATTAAACCTGCGATCTACAGAAAAGCAAAGACGCACGGACTGGGCTGGGGACAGCGTGATGATCCTCAAGATCCATGGTTGCTGAGTATAAAATGTTTTTTTCTATTTTATTGTAATAGTGCTCGTATGGGGACTACTGAGGGCCATCAATTGTGGGGGAGGACTACCAGGTGCCATCCACACAGTGTGGGGGGACAATTAGGGGCCATCCATACAGTTTTGGGTGACTACTGGGGGCCATCCATACCCTGTGGGGGGACTACTGGGGGCCATCCACACAGTGTGGAGGACTGCTAGGGGCCATCCATACAGTGTTGGGCGACTACTGGGGGCCATCCAGACAGTGTGGGGGGACTACTGTGGGCCATCCAGACAGTGTGGGGGAACAACAAGTGGGCCATTCATACAGTGTGGGGGGACTCCAGGGGTCTTCCATACAGTTTGTGGGGGGAACTACTGGGGGCCAACCATACTGTGTGCCAGGACCACTGGGGGCCAGCCATACAGTGTGGTGGGGGCCAGCCATACAGTGTGGCGGAGGACTACCAGGGGCGATCCATACAATGTGGAGGGACATGTGGGCCATCCATACAGTGTGAGGGGCTACTGGACTACTAGGGGCCATTCATACAGTGTTGAGCGACTAGTGGGGGCCATGCAGACAGAGTGGGGGGACTACTGTGGGGCATCCAGGCAGTGTGGGGGAACTACTGGTGGTCATCCATACAGTATGGGGGAAATACTGGGGGCCATTCATACAGTTTATGGGAACTACTGGGGGCCATCCATACAGTGTGGGGACTACAAGTGGGCCATTCATACAGTGTGGGGGGACTACTGGGGGCCATCCATACAGTTTGTGTGGGGAACTACTGAGGGCCAACTATACAGTGTGTGCCAGGACCACTGGGGGCCATTCATACAGTGTGGTGGGGCCATTCATACAGTGTGACAGGGGACTATTAGGGGCCATCCATACAATGTGGAGGGTCAAGTGGGTCATCCATACAGTATGAGGGGCTACTGGACTACAGGGGCCATCCATACCATGTGAGGAGGGTACTATTGGAGCCATCTATACAGTGTGATGGGGACTATTAGGGGCCATCCATACACTGTGGAGGGACAAGTTGGGTCATCCATACAGTGTGATGGGTTACTGAACCACTGGGGGCCATCCAGACAGTGTTGCGTGTACTACTGGGAGCCATCCAGATAGTGAGGGGGGACTGCTGGGATCATCCAGAGAGTGTGGGAGGGACTACTGAGGCCATCCAGACAGTGTGGGGGAAACTACTGGGGGCCATCAAGACAGCGTGGGGTGTTATGAATGGGTCATCGAGGAGGAAAAAATAAACAACACGCTATGGCTACTTTCACACTTGCTTTGTTTTGCAGCGCGTTTTTCCCGCAAAAACACGCATGGAAAAAACGCATACAAACGCATACAAATGCTGCGTTTTTTTCAAGCATTTTTATGAGCATGCATGAAAAAAACGCAGCATTTTTATGCGTTTGTATGCGTTTTTAGTGCGTTTTTACTGCGTTTGCATTTTTTTCCAACATTAGTTGGCCCCTCACACTAACCCAAACCATGACTTTACTAACCCTAACCCTAACTGTTATGATTGAGTCACCGTAGGAGGCAAAAACAGAAATGCTAGCTAAGTCCATAAAACCAGAGAAGTTGGCAACTATCAGATTGCAGACCCCTGAACCTATCAACACAACTAGCAGTAGCCGTGGGGGGTTCCTACGATGACCTAGACCCCTCGATCACAGCCGGAGAGATACATAGGCCTAAAGAAGGAAAGGGGAAATCTAACTGCCCCAGAGCAGACCGCAAAGCAATAGGCAGCCCCCCACATATAATGATGGTGAAGCAAGATGAAAACACTTACACAGACAGAAAGACAGGCTGAGCAAAGACGGGGCCCAAAAACTACCTAGATAGGAACGGATAGGAAGGCTGCTGTCTGCAATCTGCCAAAACCCTATCAGAGACAAAAGCCAACAAGCTGATATAAAAATGGCCCTGAAGCAACTAAGCTTCAAAAACTAAATCAGCACTCAGGTACTTTCAGAAGACAGAGCTCACGGAACACTGCACACTCCAGCAGGGAGTGGCAGAATCCAAAAAGCAAGGGAAACAAAAACAAATCTTAAATGCAAAAAGGCAAAACAGAAAACTTAGCTTTAGGAGAGCAGGAATCAGACTGGTGTCCAAGAGTCCACAGAGAATTCACCCACAGGGCAGAAAGGGCGTAGGCTGCCTTAAATCCAGTCAGAGACTCCACTCAACCAATCGTCTTCATTAGTCCCAGGTGCCTGATAATCAGGCTCACTACCTTCCTTCACTAGAATAGGGAGTTCACCAGGCCTCAGTGACGGAGGGGAAAATGAATTCACAACAGTACCCCCCCTTGAGGAGGGGTCACCGAACCCTCAACAACGCTACCAGGGCGATCAGGGTGAGCCTGATGAAAGGCACGCACCAATCTTTTGGCATGAATATCAGAGGCAGAGACCCAGGAATTATCCTCCTGACCATAACCCTTCCACTTAACCAAATACTGGAGTCTCTGTCTAGCCAGACGGGAATCCAGAATTTTCTCTACCTCATATTCCAAGTTACCTTCAACCAATACAGGGTCCGGAGGTGCCACCTCAGGCACAACTGGCTCAACAAACCTCTTCAACAAGGACTTATGGAACACATTATGGATCTTAAATGTGACAGGAAGAGCCAAACGAAAAGAGACCGGATTAATAATCTCCAAAATCTTGTAAGGTCCAATAAATCTAGGCTTAAACTTAGGAGAAGCCACCTTCATAGCAATATTCTTAGATGATAACCACACCATATCACCAATCTTAAACTGGGGACCAATGGTCCTATGTCGATTGGAAAACCGCTGGGCCTTTTCCTGGGAGAGAGATAACTTATCCACCACTTGGTCCCAGATCTGGTGCATTCTCTCCACCACAGTGTCAACACCTGGGCAGGCAGAGGGCTCCACCTGCCCTGAAGAAAATCGAGGATGAAACCCAAAGTTACAAAAAAAAGGTGACATCAAAGTTGCAGAACTAGCTCTATTTTTTAAAGCAAATTCGTCCAAGGGCAAAAATGAAACCCAATCATCCTGATCAGCGGAAATAAAACATCTCAAATACGACTCCAAGGTCTGGTTTGTTCTCTCTGTCTGCCCATTGGTCTGAGGGTGAAAAGCAGAGGAGAAGGACAACTGAATTCCCAACTTGGAACAGAACGTCCTCCAAAATTTAGACACAAATTGAACTCCTCTATCAGATACAATGTTCTCAGGAATCCCGTGCAAGCGAACCACCTGTTGCAAAAAAAGGGGCACCAACTCAGAGGAAGATGGCAACTTAGGGAGTGGTACAAGATGAACCATCTTAGAGAACCTATCACAAATCACCCAAATAACAGTCATTCTTTGAGAGACCGGCATATCAGAGATGAAATCCATTGAAATATGGGTCCATGGCCTCCTGGGGACCGGCAAAGGCATCAACAACCCACTAGAGCGAGAACAAGATTTAGACCGGGAGCAAGTCCCACAGGACTGCACAAAATTCCTGACATCATGAGACAAGGTGGGCCACCAAAAAGAGCGACTCACCAGATCTCTAGTACCAAAAATACCCGGATGACCAGCCAATGCAGAGCAATGAACTTCAGACATCACTCTCTTCTTCCACTGGTCAGGAACATACAACTTTCCACTGGGGCAACGCTCAGGTTTGTCCTCCTGGAACTCTTGCAGAGCAAGTTTCAAATCGGGCGAGATGGCAGAAAGAACTACCCCTTCTCCTAAGATGGTAGCAGGCTTGGTCACCACAGGAGAATCAGCAAAGAAACTCCTAGAGAGGGCGACTGCCTTGACATTCTTAGTTCCAGGAAGGAAAGAGACCACAAAATCAAAACGTGTAAAAAACAAGGCCCACCTAGCCTGTCTAGGGTTCAAGCGTTTAGCCGACTCTAGGTAAATCAAATTTTTGTGGTCAGTGAGGACCACAACTTGATGTTTGGCTCCCTCCAACCAATGTCTCCACTCCTCAAATGCCCATTTCATGGCCAACAGTTCCCGATTCCCCACATCATAGTTACGTTCAGATGAAGAGAACTTTCGGGAAAAGAAGGCACAGGGATTCATTTTAGATGTTACCGGATCCTTTTGGGACAACACTGCTCCTGCACCAATCTCAGAAGCATCCACCTCTACCTGAAACGGGAGTGAGACATCAGGTTGCCGCAGAACCGGGGCGGAGGTAAATCTACGCTTCAGCTCCTGAAAGGAAGCAACCGCCTCCGGAGACCAATTCAACACATCAGCACCCTTCCTGGTCAGGTCAGTCAATGGTTTGGCAATACTAGAAAATTTTGCTATAAATTTCCGATAAAAATTAGCAAAACCCAAAAACTTCTGGAGGGCCTTCAAAGAAGTGGGCTGAACCCAAACATAAATGGCCTGTACCTTGGCCGGGTCCATTTCAATAGTTGACGGAGACAAAATAAATCCCAAAAAAGAAATCCTCTGTACTCCAAAAAGGCATTTTGATCCTTTGACATACAGAGAATTCTCTCTCAAGATCCGGAACACAGTCCGAATATGTTCCACATGAGCATCCCAATCCTTGGAGAAGATCAAAATATCGTCCAGATAGATAATCAAAAATTTATCGACAAAGTCTCGGAAAATATCGTTCATGAAGCACTGGAAGACAGAAGGGGCATTAGTGAGCCCAAAAGGTATCACCAGGTACTCAAAATGTCCCTCCGGAGTATTAAACGCCGTCTTCCATTCATCCCCCTGCTTAATGCGGATAAGATTATACGCCCCCCTGAGGTCAAGCTTGGTAAACCAGCAAGCACCTCTGACTCTAGAGAATAGATCGGAAATCAGGGGTAACGGATACTGATATTTAATAGTAATTTTATTGAGGGCACGATAATCAATACACGGCCTTAAAAAACGATCCTTCTTGGCCACAAAAAAAAACCCGACACCTAAGGGTGAAGAGGATGGTCTAATATGACCCTTCTCCAACGTCTCCTTAATATAGGACCGCATAGCCTCGTGCTCGGGTACAGATAAATTGAAGAGCCGACCCTTAGGAAATTTACACTGCGGGCTTAGTTCAATAGCACAGTCATAACTCCTATGAGGAGGCAAGGACGCAGACTCATTCTCACTAAATACATCATAGTAGTCCGCCAAATAGTCAGGAACCTCATGTGACTGAGGAGAGGTGGAAAAAACCGGAGCCTCACTAAAGGTACACCGGCAACCCCAACTCACCACAGACACAGACTTCCAATCCAAAACTGGATTATGAATCTGCAACCAGGGAAACCCCAGAACAAGGGCATCATGCAGACCATGCAACACCAAAAATCTGCAATTTTCTTGGTGGTCTGGGCCAACCCGCATGACCAACTGGGTCCAAAACTGAGGTTTATTTTTAGCCAGAGGGGTAGCATCAATCCCCCTCAAAGGGATAGGCGTCTGCAGAGGTGTCAACTGAAATCCACAACGTTTAGCAAAATCCAAGTCCATTAGGTTTAGCGCTGCTCCCGAATCCACAAAAGCCTTGGCGGAAAAGGTGGACAGGGAACAGATCAGAGCAATCGCCAAAAGAAACTTAGGCTGAACCCCACCAACAGAAAACGTGTGTGCAAAGCGTTTCTCACGTTTAGGACAGACAGAAATAATATGTGAGGCATCTCCACAGAAAAAACACAGCTTATTGCGCCTTCTGAATTCCTGACGTTGCGCCTTAGACAAAACTCTATCACATTGCATAGGTTCAGACGTCTGTTCAACCGGTGGCAACACCTCTCGTGTAATCCTGCGTTCACGTAAACGCCGATCAACCTGAATGGCTAAAGACATAGAATCGTCCAGACCAGAGGGAACAGGAAATCCCACCATAGAATCTTTTACGGCTTCTGACAAACCCTTCTGAAAGAGAGCAGCCAAGGCACTATCATTCCAGGTAGTAAGGACCGCCCACTTTCGGAACTTTTGACAGTACAACTCTGCAGATTCTCTACCCTGGTTCAATGCTAACAGGGTCTTTTCAGCCTGATCAATAGCATTAGGTTCGTCGTACAGCAACCCCAAGGCTTGAAAAAATGCGTTCACATTAGTCAGAATAGGGTCATCTGGTTTCAAAGAAAACGCCCAATCCTGGGGATCGCCGTGCAGCAAAGAGATGACAATTTTAACCTGCTGCGCGGGGCTCCCTGACGAGTTAGGCTTCAAAGCAAAAAATAATTTACAATTATTTTTGAAACTCAAAAATTTACATCGATCCCCAAAAAATACATCAGGTGTGGGGATCTTTGGTTCAACAGCATGTGAACGAGCAAGATAGGCGGAAATTCCTCGCACTTCAGCAGCGAGCTGCTCCACATGATCAGACACTTGCTTTATCTCCATTGAGAGAAAAAAAAAAAATTCCCCCTACGGCCTCAGAGATATAGAGGAAAGAATATACACACACCTTTTTTTTTTTTTTTTTTTTTTTAAACACAATTCTTTCCTGCTATTGAGTACCCCAGGATCTGCGGTTGGGCGGGTGATTCTGCTATGATTGAGTCACCGTAGGAGGCAAAAACAGAAATGCTAGCTAAGTCCAGAAAACCAGAGAAGTTGGCAACTATCAGATTGCAGACCCCTGAACCTATCAACACAACTAGCAGTAGCCGTGGGGGGTTCCTACGATGACCTAGACCCCTCGATCACAGCCGGAGAGATACATAGGCCTAAGGAAGGAAAGGGGAAATCTAACTGCCCCAGAGCAGACCCCAAAGCAATAGGCAGCCCCCCACATATAATGATGGTGAAGCAAGATGAAAACACTTACACAGACAGAAAGACAGGCTGAGCAAAGACGGGGCCCAAAAACTACCTAGATAGGAACGGATAGGAAGGCTGCTGTCTGCAATCTGCCAAAACCCTATCAGAGACAAAAGCCAACAAGCTGATATAAAAATGGCCCTGAAGCAACTAAGCTTCAAAAACTAAATCAGCACTCAGGTACTTTCAGAAGACAGAGCTCACGGAACACTGCACACTCCAGCAGGGAGTGGCAGAATCCAAAAAGCAAGGGAAACAAAAACAAATCTTAAATGCAAAAAGGCAAAACAGAAAACTTAGCTTTAGGAGAGCAGGAATCAGACTGGTGTCCAAGAGTCCACAGAGAATTCACCCGCAGGGCAGAAAGGGCGTAGGCTGCCTTAAATCCAGTCAGAGACTCCACTCAGCCAATCGTCTTCATTAGTCCCAGGTGCCTGATAATCAGGCTCACTACCTTCCTTCACTAGAATAGGGAGTTCACCAGGCCTCAGTGACGGAGGGGAAAATGAACTCACAACACCTAACCCTTAACCAAACCATACCCTAATCCTAACCCTAACCCTTAACCAAATTATACCCTAACCCTAACCCTTAACCAAACCATACCCTAACCCTAACCCTGACCCTAACCCTTAACCAAACCATACTAACCCTAACCCTAACCCTTAACCAAACCCTACTAACCCTAACCCAAACCCTAACCCTAACCATAAACCCTAACTAACCCTAAACCCTAACCCTTAACCAAACCATACTAACCCTAACCCAAACCCTAACCCTAACCCTAAACCCCCTTAACTAACCCTAACTCTAACCCAAACCCCTAATTTCCATTGTCTAACCAATGGTCAACAAAAAAACGCATGCACAAAAAAACACATACATGAGCATGCCAATGCGCACATATGCGCACCCATAGACTTATAATGGGTGTCTTGCTGTAAAAAAAACGCATTGCGCGCGCATGCGTTTTTTTAGGCAAGTCGGATGCCCAAAAAATGCAACAGGATGCATTTTGTGCGCCTGAGCGCACACCACAAAAAAACGCATGCGCGTAAAAACGCATACAAATGCATGTGTATGCGCACATAAGCGCATAACATGCAAAATATAGGAAAAAAAGGGCATGCATTTTTTAGCGCTAAAATACAGCGCAAAAAAACGCAAGTGTGAAACCAGCCTAAGTCTCAGAAAACCAGAGAAGTTGGTAACTATGCAGATTGCATATCCCTAGATCCCTGAACTTAACCGCACAACTAGCAGCAGTCGTGGAGCGTTCCTATGTTGGTCCTAGACGCCTCGTCACAACCGGAGAGCTACATAAGCCTAAAGCAGGAAAAGAGGAAAACTAACTGTCCCAGAGCAGACCCCAAAGGAAAGACAGCCCCCCACATATATTGACGGTGAAACAAGATGAAATTACAAACAAAGGCAGGAAAATAGGCTGAGCAAACAATGGGGCCTGGTTAACTAAAAAGGACAGAAAAGGAAAGACACTGTCTGCAATCTGCCAAAAAAAACCTACAAAAATATTGTCCAACACTTCTGATAACAAAATTAACCCTGAAGCCACTAGACTTCTACACCTACAGTGGGGCAAAAAAGTATTTAGTCAGTCAGCAATAGTGCAAGTTCCACCACTTAAAAAGATGAGAGGCGTCTGTAATTTACATCATAGGTAGACCTCAACTATGGGAGACAAACTGAGAAAAAAAAATCCAGAAAATCACATTGTCTGTTTTTGTTTCATGTTATTTGCATATTATGGTGGAAAATAAGTATTTGGTCAGAAACAAGCAATCAAGATTTCTGGCTCTCACAGACCTGCAACTTCTTCTTTAAGAGTCTCCTCTTTCCTCCACTCATTACCTGTAGTAATGGCACCTGTTTAAACTTGTTATCAGTATAAAAAGACACCTGTGCACACCCTCAAACAGTCTGACTCCAAACTCCACTATGGTGAAGACCAAAGAGCTGTCAAAGGACACCAGAAACAAAATTGTAGCCCTGCACCAGGCTGGGAAGACTGAATCTGCAATAGCCAACCAGCTTGGAGTGAAGAAATCAACTGTGGGAGCAATAATTAGAAAATGGAAGACATACAAGACCACTGATAATCTCCCTCGATCTGGTGCTCCACGCAAAATCCCACCCCGTGGGGTCAGAATGATCACAAGAACGGTGAGCAAAAATCCCAGAACCACGCGGGGGGACCTAGTGAATGAACTGCAGAGAGCTGGGACCAATGTAACAAGGCCTACCATAAGTAACACACTACGCCACCATGGACTCAGATCCTGCAGTGCCAGACGTGTCCCACTGCTTAAGCCTGTACATGTCCGGGCCCGTCTGAAGTTTGCTAGAGAGCATTTGGATGATCCAGAGGAGTTTTGGGAGAATGTCCTATGGTCTGATGAAACCAAACTGGAACTGTTTGGTAGAAACACAACTTGTCGTGTTTGGAGGAAAAAGAATACTGAGTTGCATCCATCAAACACCATACCTACTGTAAAGCATGGTGGTGGAAACATCATGCTTTGGGGCTGTTTCTCTGCAAAGGGGCCAGGACGACTGATCCGGGTACATGAAAGAATGAATGGGGCCATGTATCGTGAGATTTTAAGTGCAAACCTCCTTCCATCAGCAAGGGCATTGAAGATGAAACGTGGCTGGGTCTTTCAACATGACAATGATCCAAAGCACACCACCAGGGCAACGAAGGAGTGGCTTCGTAAGAAGCATTTCAAGGTCCTGGAGTGGCCTAGCCAGTCTCCAGATCTCAACCCTATAGAAAACCTTTGGAGGGAGTTGAAAGTCCGTGTTGCCAAGCGAAAAGCCAAAAACATCACTGCTCTAGAGGAGATCTGCATGGAGGAATGGGCCAACATACCAACAACAGTGTGTGGCAACCTTGTGAAGACTTACAGAAAACGTTTGACCTCTGTCATTGCCAACAAAGGATATATCACAAAGTATTGAGATGAAATTTTGTTTCTGACCAAATACTTATTTTCCACCATAATATGCAAATAAAATGAAACAAAAACAGACAATGTGATTTTCTGGATTTTTTTTCTCAGTTTGTCTCCCATAGTTGAGGTCTACCTATGATGTAAATTACAGACGCCTCTCATCTTTTTAAGTGGTGGAACTTGCACTATTGCTGACTGACTAAATACTTTTTTGCCCCACTGTATATCAGCACTCTGAAATATTCTGAGACAGAGCAAAAAGAGGCCAGTCCAATAAGGGACAAAAAACAGCTTGGCAAATACTGATACATAGGAGTGGAAATTCAGCATAGCCCCAACAGGGGCAGGCTGGCCACAAGAAACTGAACTGACCAACAAGCGCAGGTGTGAACAATAGCAAAAAAACAAACTTAACTTGAGAAGACTGGAAGAGAGCTGAAGTCCAGGACCTGAGATGCAGACTGAATCACCAGCACTAGGATAGGGCGTCGGCTGTCTTATAACCAGTCTGATACTCCAGAGATCCAATCGTTATCTTCCTCATCAGGTGGCAGATCACTACCACTTAAACCAACCTCACTACCTCCTGTCACCACCAGAGGGAGAGCGGGAGGGGAACTCTCAACTGGTGGAGCCGAAAATGAGTTCATAACAGTGGGGGTGACTTAAGGGGGGCAACCACACAGTTTGGGTGGGTGGCTACTGAAGGCCATCCAGACAGTGTAGGGGAGAATACTGGGGCCATCCAGTGTGGGTGGGACCATTTGGGGCCATCCAGACAGTGTAGGGGGACTACTGAGGGCCAGACAGTGTGGTGGGGACTACTGGGGACCATCCATACACTGTAGAGGGACTAGTAGGGCCATCCATACAGTGCGGAAGGCTACTGGACTACTGGGGGCCATCCCGACAGTGCGGGGTGGACTACTTGGGTCATCCAGACAGTGAGGGGGGACTATTGGGATCATCCAGACAGTGTGGGAGGGACTACTGAGGCCATCCAGACTGTGGGGGTGACTTATGGGGGGCAACCAGACAGTTTGGGGGGTGACTACTGGAGGCCATCCAGACAGTGTTGGAGAGAATACTGGGGCCATCCAGACAATGTTGAGGGGATTACTAGGGGCCATCCAGACTGTGGGTGGACTAGGTGGGCTACAGGGGCGCATACAAACAGTGTGAGAGACTAATGGGGCCATCCATACAGTGTGGGGGTACAATGGAGGTGACTACTGGACAATTGGCGACCATCCATACAGTGTGTGTGGGGGAACTATGGGGATCATCCAGACACTGTGGAGAGAAAACTGCGGATACTACTGGGACCCATCCAGACAGTATTGGGAGGGACAATTGGGGGCCATCAAGACAGTGTGGAAGAACTACTGGGGACCATCCATACAGTGTGGGGGAACTACTGGGGGCAATTCATACAGTGTGGGGGGACTACAGGGGCCATTCATACAATATGGAGGGACTACTAAGGGCCATCCATAAAGTTTGCAGGGGGAACTACTGGGGGCAAACCATACAGTGTGTGCAAGGACCACTGGGGGCCATCCATACAGTGTGGTGGGGACTACTGGGGCCATCCATACAGTGTAGCGGGGGACTTCTAAGGGCCATCCATACAATGTGATGGGCTACTGGACAACTGTGGGCCATCCATACCATGTGAGGGGGACTACTGGGAGCCATCCATACAGTATGGCGGAGGACTACTAGGGTCCATCCATACAGTGTGAGAGGCTACTGGACTACTGGGGGGCCAGCCAGTGTAGAGGGACTACTGGGGGCCATCCAGACAGTGTGGGGGACTACTAGGGGCTATCTATACAGTGTGGGGGACTACTGGGGGCCATCCATACAGTTTGGGGCGATTAACAAGGGCATCTATACAGTTGAGGGGCTACTGGGAGCCATCCATACAGTGTAGGGGGACTATTTAGGGCCATCCAAATAGTGTGAGGGGACTACTTGGGGTCATAATACAGTGTGGGAAGACTACTGGGGGCCATCACATAGTGTGGGTGGGCTACTGAAGGCTATCATACACTGTGGAGGGCTACTGAAGGCCAACATACAATGAGTGGGCTACTGGGGGCCAGACAGTGTGGTGGGGACTACTGGGGACCATCCATACACTGTAGAGGGACTAGTAGGGCCATCCATACAGTGCGGAAGGCTACTGGACTACTGGGGGCCATCCCGACAGTGCGGGGTGGACTACTTGGGTCATCCAGACAGTGAGGGGGGACTACTGGGATCATCCAGACAGTGTGGGAGGGACTACTGAGGCCATCCAGACTGTGGGGGTGACTTATGGGGGGCAACCAGACAGTTTGGGGGGTGACTACTGGAGGCCATCCAGACAGTGTTGGAGAGAATACTGGGGCCATCCAGACAATGTTGAGGGGATTACTAGGGGCCATCCAGACTGTGGGTGGACTAGGTGGGCTACAGGGGCGCATACAAACAGTGTGAGAGACTAATGGGGCCATCCATACAGTGTGGGGGTACAATGGAGGTGACTACTGGACAATTGGCGACCATCCATACAGTGTGTGTGGGGGAACTATGGGGATCATCCAGACACTGTGGAGAGAAAACTGCGGATACTACTGGGACCCATCCAGACAGTATTGGGAGGGACAATTGGGGGCCATCAAGACAGTGTGGAAGAACTACTGGGGACCATCCATACAGTGTGGGGGAACTACTGGGGGCAATTCATACAGTGTGGGGGGACTACAGGGGCCATTCATACAATATGGAGGGACTACTAAGGGCCATCCATAAAGTTTGCAGGGGGAACTACTGGAGGCAAACCATACAGTGTGTGCAAGGACCACTGGGGGCCATCCATACAGTGTGGTGGGGACTACTGGGGCCATCCATACAGTGTAGCGGGGGACTTCTAAGGGCCATCCATACAATGTGATGGGCTACTGGACAACTGTGGGCCATCCATACCATGTGAGGGGGACTACTGGGAGCCATCCATACAGTATGGCGGAGGACTACTAGGGTCCATCCATACAGTGTGAGAGGCTACTGGACTACTGGGGGGCCAGCCAGACAGTGTGGGGGGGACTACTGGGGGCCATACAGACAGTGGGAGGGACCACTTGGAGACATCCAGACAGAATAGGGGAACTACTGGTGACCATCCAGACAGTGTGGGGGGGACCACTTGGGGACATCCAGACAGTGTAGAGGGACCACTGGGGGCCATCCAGACAGTGTGGGGGACTACTAGGGGCTATCTATACAGTGTGGGGGACTACTGGGGGCCATCCATACAGTTTGGGGCGATTAACAGGGGCATCTATACAGTTGAGGGGCTACTGGGAGCCATCCATACAGTGTAGGGGGACTATTTAGGGCCATCCAAATAGTGTGAGGGGACTACTTGGGGTCATAATATAGTGTGGGAAGACTACTGGGGGCCATCACATAGTGTGGGTGGGCTACTGAAGGCTATCATACACTGTGGAGGGCTACTGAAGGCCAACATACAATGAGTGGGCTACTGGGGGCCATCAAACAGTTACTGTGAGTCCCATCATGCTGTGTATATGGGAGCTGTGAGGTGTATCATGCTGTGTAGAGGGGAACTATAAATGGGGAGACTCATAACATAATTAAATGTTAAGTGGGCACTTAAGAAGCATAATTGCTTTAGGGGCATTCGAGGTATTGTGACTGTCAAATGGGCACACTGGGGCATTAATACTTTCTAGAAGCAAAATGCGGTCACTGTTTTCTAGAGCATTTGCACAGGGCACAATTTTATCATTTAAAGGAAAATGTCCAAATTGAGCCCAAAGTGTGACTATTTTGTGTTGCCACCAATATTTTCACGCACTGCCTTAACTCGACAACATCATGAAGCTGGTGGATGTTGGAGACCTTGCGCTCCTCCACCTTCCGTTTGATGATGCCCCACAGAAGCTCTATAGGGTTTAGGTCTGGAGACATGCTTGGCCAGTCCAGCACCTTTACCCTTAGTTTCTTTAGCAAGGCAGTGGGGGTCTTGGAGAAGTTGTTGAGGTTATTATTAGAGTTGAGCGACTTTTGGTTTTTTAGGGTCGAGTTTCGTTTCGTGAAACCCGACTTTTCCAAAAGTCGGGTCGAGCAAGATCGGCCGATTATAGGGAAAAGTCGGGGTCGTCCCGAAACACGAAACCCAATGTAAGTCAATGGGGAATAAAAGTCGGCAGTGAGAGGAGGACAGGAAACACACCTACAGTGCCCATTTGAATGCCAAAAGCATCAATTCTTCTTACTTAAGCTTGTCAACCTTAATTAACTTCATAATACAAGTTACGCACTGAAAAATGGGGGTTATTTGGCTAAAGTTGTGGGGGGGTAGGGCTGGCTCCAGGTTTTCATGTGCCCTGGGTGAAAGAGCGCCCCTTTAACACATACCACAGCTCATCATGCTCCGATACGGCAGAGAAATAGCGGTATAGTACAATGAAAAATACTTCACTTTTTACATCTCATGACGAGGCCCATCTATTTCTCCATACAGAATCATTGGTCCCATATAATGTTTGAAACAGTATATGATGAGCTCCACATAATGCTACAGTATATGTTGGTCCCCATGGATGAAGCTCCACTGTCTTATGGGCCCAAATAATGCTCCAAACATAATGGGCCCCATTTCTAATGCTCTAGTGTATAATGGGCCCTGTAAATGCTGCTCCAGTGTCTGATGTCCACCTTTGGAATGTTCCAGTGTATGGTGCACCCCATCTATCATTCTCCAGAGTATAGTGCTCCCCAAAAATTGCTGTCCCAACATTGAAAACAATCAAATAAGTCTCCTCGCTAGGGAATCCCTGTACTAGTCTGGACTCCTCGTCGTCCCCATCTTCCATCTCACTGCACAGTATTTCAACCTTGCAAGTGCTGTGATCCTGAGCAAGCAGGGGGGGCCCACTCGTTGGCGACGGCACTGGCACAGGGCCCCTGATAGCACGGTGGTGTGTCTGATGGCGGGTGGGCCGAACCTGCACTTTCATCTGCAGCTTCCTCTTTGTCACCGTGTAAGATGGAACTGTATATGCGAAGGGTAACCTGAGTTTCATCAGGGTCAGATTCAGGCCGTGTAGCGTGCGAGGGGAATGTAGTGGTCTGGGTCAATGTACCAGCAGATTCATCGAGCAGTGGCTGGGCATCAGTGCACTTGTGTCGCCCCCAGGAGTACGGTCGCCACAGTGGCATTACCTTCCTCCTAGGGAGTGTGATGTCATGCTTGGGAGCAACGAAGGATCTCTCTAGCAGGTTAACTGATTGGGCGGCGTTATTCCCACGAGTCATGACCCTCCAAACAGCGTTCATGAAGGCAAAGTGTTTGTTTTACGTGGGCAGTATGGTTGCAAAGCTGAACCTTAAAGGAATGTCCAGAAGGGCACCACCAGGAGTGGAGCCTACGGTTAAATTCGACTCCATCTGGGAAACCTCAACCATGCCAGCTACAGAAAAGATGCACACATTGCAAGCTTAATTCCGTTAACGAACGAGACTCCGTCATGCCCCGCGGTCCGAGTCCGGTTTACTAGAGGGACACGTGAGGCTCTGGCACATGAGATTGGCCAATAACTGGTGTGTCATGCCCTTACATGTCCGTGGCTGCATGTGCGCTACACTGAAAAGGCCAGCGTTTGTCGCTTACAGGTGCAGATAACCCGCTGAACAACGTTAGTGATGGGGATCACTGATTACAATTATTACCCGCGAACGATGATTTCCCAGTAAGTGCAGGTCAACCGCAGTTCCGGAATTAGGCCTAACCGTCATTCCTGAAAAAATGAAAAACTTACGTGAGCAAACCACAGGTGCTGTAGCTTGCTTAACAGCTCGCCATCCGTTCTCACGCCCAGTATGGATTACACGTGATTGCACAAAGGTGAGAAAGGGTACCGTATCCCCGGATAACATGTATGGATAGCGTACACATTCAAAATATATGTCAATACATCAGGAGGCAGGCTCAGACAGTGTTATGCCCAGTATGACTTGCACGTGATTGCACAAAGGTGAGAAAGGGTACCGTATCCCCGGATAACATGTATGGATAGCGTACACATTCAAAATATATGTCAATACATCAGGAGGCAGGCTCAGACAGTGTTATGCCCAGTATGACTTGCACGTGATTGCACAAAGGTGAGAAAGGGTACCGTATCCCCGGATAACATGTATGGATAGCGTACACATTCAAAATATATGTCTATACATCAGGAGGCAGGCTCAGACAGTGTTAGGTCCAGTATGGCTTGCACGTGATTGCACAAAGGTGAGAAAGGGTACCGTATCCCCGGATAACATGTATGGATAGCGTACACATTCAAAATATATGTCTATACATCAGGAGGCAGGCTCAGACGGTGTTAGGCCCAGTATGGCTTGCACGTGATTGCACAAAGGTGAGAAAGGGTACCGTATCCCCGGATAACATGTATGGATAGCGTACACATTCAAAATATATGTCTATACATCAGGAGGCAGGCTCAGACGGTGTTAGGCCCAGTATGGATTGCACGTGATTGCACAAAGGTGAGAAAGGGTACCGTATCCCCGGATAACATGTATGGATAGCGTACACATTCAAAATATATGTCTATACATCAGGAGGCAGGCTCAGACGGTGTTAGGCCCAGTATGGATTGCACGTAATTGCACAAAGGTGAGAAAGGGTACCGTATCCCCGGATAACATGTATGGATAGCGTACACATTCAAAATATATGTCTATACATCAGGAGGCAGGCTCAGACGGTGTCAGGCACAGTATGGATTTGACGGCCCAGACTACACAGCGGAGGAGCAGGGAGAGGTAAAGATTGCAAATGCTGGGGCCCTGCCCAAGCAAGGGGGGCCCACTCGTGGGCGTCGGTACTGGCACTGGGCCCCTCATAGTACGGCGGTGTGTCTGACGGCGGGTATGCACCACCACCGTCAGTGACACTTGATTGCACTATGAGGGACCCTGTGCCAGTGCCCGCGCCCAAGAGTCGGCCTACCCACCTGTCCAGGGCAACGGCACTCGCACGGTGTCGTGCGCTAGGTGGTGACCCCGGCCATGGGGGGGGAGGCAGCATAGTTAGGGAGTTTTAGAAAGTGGCATATGTTGATGTTGGACATTCAGCTGATGCAAAAGGCGAAATAGGTCAAGTCCCAGGAAGAGGTGGACCAAAGCAAGCCATTTTTCTGTCACCCTATGTGTCATCAGGGGAAGGTGGGACAAAATCCTTGGAAACCCATGCATGGTTCATTTTAATGAAGGTTAGATCATCCACATTTTGGGTTGACAGACGGGTCCTTTTTTCTGTCAGGATTGATCCAGCTGCACTGAAGACTCTTTCCGATAGCACACTTGCAGCTGGGCAAGCGAGCTCCTGTAAGGAATATTGTGCCAATTCCGGCCAGGTGTCCAGTTTAGCGGCCCAATAGTCAAAGGGGAATGACCTGGGTGGGAGAACATCGATATGGGAGGAAAAGTAGTTTGTAACCATAGTTGACAACTGCTGTCTCCTGTCACTTTCCATCGATGCAGTATTACCAGTTGTGTGAGCGGTACTTGAAAAATCAGTCCACAACATTGTCATGAAACCCCTGTCTCCAACGCCACTTCTGCTGTGTGCACCATGAACACCTCTGCCAAGCTGCCCCCGGCCCGTACGGCTCGTGTGAGAACCATCACCACTGCTGTGTGCTGGGAATGCCTCAAGCAACCGATTTCCCAGAGTTGCTTGTTTATTAGCCAATATTAGGTCAAGGTTCTCCTGTGGCATGATGTTTTGTAATTTGCCTTTATAGCGTGGATCCAGGATGCTGGCCAACCAGTAGTTGTCATCGTTCATCATTTTGGCAATGCGGTGGTCCCTTTTTAGGATCTGCAAGGCATAATCTGACATGTGGGCCAATGTTCCCGGTGTCAATGATGCACTGCGAGTGCTGGTTGAAGGAGCACTTTCTGGCAAATCCACATCCTTCCAGTCACGCAAAAACCCTGTACCAGACCTTGCCACGCCAACATTTTCACTTGCCCCACGAGATGCATCCTCTTCCCCTAAGTAATCATCCCCATCATCATCCTCCTCCTCCTCTTCTTCCTCCACCTCGTCCAGGAGAGGTCCCTGAGCAGACAATGGCTGAATGTCATCAAGGATTCCCTCCTCCTCTTCCTCCTCATCAACATTGGCTGCAGACGCCTGCTCCTTAAGGTGCGTCAAAGTTTGCATGAGCAGACGCATAAGTGGGATGCTCATGCTTAGGATGGCGTCGTCTGCGCTTACCAGCCGTGTGCATTCCTCAAAACACTGAAGGACTTTACAGAGGTCTTTCAGCTTCGACCACTGCACACCTGTCAACTCCATGTCTGCTCTCAAAGTGCCTGGCCGTGTATCCTCCCACAAATGCATTATGGCCTGCCTCTGCTCGCACAGCCGCTCCACCATGTGCAGGGTGGAGTTCCACCTTGTTGCAATGTCGATAATGAGGCGGTGGTTGGGAAGGTGGAGCAATCGCTGCAGCTTCTGCATACGAACGGAGTGTACAGGCGACCGGCGGATGTGCGCGCACAGTATTCGCACCTTCTGGAGCAGGGCTGTTAACTCCGGATAATTTTTGAGGAAGCACTGCACCACCAGGTTCAAGGTGTGAGCCAAGCAAGGTATGTGGCTGAGTTTTGAAAGGGCTATGGCTGCCACAAAATTACGGCCGTTATCACTAACTACCTTGCCTGCCTCAAGATGTACACTGCCCAGCCATGACTCAGTTTGTCGCTTCAAGTACTCGGCCAGCACCTCGGCGGTGTGTCTGTCGCCCAAACACATCATCTGCAACACAGCCTGCTGACGCTTTCCACTAGCTGCTCGATAGGGGGACACATCGTGTGCAACAGTGGCAGCTGCAGATGGAGTGCTCGTACGACTGCGCTCTGTGGACGAGCTTTCGCTTCTGGAGGAGGAGGAGGAGGAGGAGGAGGGTCGAACGCCTACAGCCAACTGTTTCCTATACCGTGGGCTAGGCAGCACTGTCCCACCACCGCTGTCCCCTGTGGACCCTGCATACACCACATTAACCTAGTGCGCAGTGATGGACACGTAACAGCCCTGGCCATGCCGACTGGACCATGCATCAGTTGTGAGGTGCACCTTTCCTCTCACTGACTGCTTGAGTGCATGGACAATGCGGTCTTTCACATGATGGTGGAGGGCTGGGATGGCTTTGCGAGAGAAGAAGTGGCGACTGGGTAGGTCATAGCGTGGTACTGCATAGGCCATGAGTTCACGGAAAGCTGTGCTTTCCACCAACCGAAAGGGCATCATCTCAAACGAGATTAGTTTGGCAATGTGGGCGTTCAAACCCAGTGTACGCGGATGAGAGACTGAGTACTTTCTTGACCTACTCATAGTGTCTGGGAGGGTGAGCTGGACTTGAGAGCTGCATATGGTGGAAGTAGCGGTGGACAGGGAGGACTGAGAGAGGGTTGATGATGGTGATGGAGTTGGTGTTCTTTCTGATGGCCTAGAATCAGTCTTTCGTTGATATAACAGTGGGATTCCCTGACTGCTGTGGTCTTGCAACGACACCTCAACATTTGCTGCTGTGCTAACCGGTGGGCTTACAGTGGGGGAAACAATGTAGCGTTGCTGACTACCTTCGTTGTGATCAGTTGCACATGTGGCACTTGAGGTTTGGTGTTGTGTCCACGCTTGCAAGTGCATGCTGGTTAAATGTCTAAGCATGCAACTGGTATTCAAATTTTTCAGATTTTTCCCTCGGCTAAAGGTCTTTGCGCACTTCTTAAAGATAACCTTGGCCTGATCATGAGGATTTTGTTCAAAAAAGTGCCACACTGCACTCTTCCTACTTTGGCAGACATTTTGCGGCCTAGCACGCTGTGATCTTTTGACCCTCTGGACAAGCTGTCCAGCAACTCTTTTGATGTTTGGAACCTGTCTTTGGAGTGCTCCGGGCCTGCCAGATAACAGCTGTTGCGATGTCGATGTCTGCTGTGGATGCTCCTCATCTGAGCTATTGGAAGCAGCACCCTCTTCCCCCAATGGATGCCAATCTGGGTCAACAACTGGGTCATCCATCACCTCCTCTTCTATGTCATGTGCACCTTCCTCTGTGTCACCGTGTATGGTGGTATAGTGTGCGGGAAGGGGCACCTGAGTCTCATCAGGGTCAGAATCTGGCTCTGTACACTGCGAGGACAATGTAGTGCTCTGAGTGAATGTACCAGCAGAATCATCCATCAGCGGCTGTGCATCAGTGCACTCCATGTCAGATTCATCTTGGCCTGGGTAATTCACCATTTCACTTGATAATCTAGGCATGGTATGTGAAAACAGCTCCATGGAGTAATCAGTAGTATGGCCTGCGTCATCCTTCAATCTTGGTTGGGGTGAAGGACACAAGGAAAGGTGTGGTTCACGAACATGAGCCTCCAATGACGACTCAGTGCTTTTACTTTTTACAACTGAAGAAGAGGAGGCGATAGAGCTGGAGGCTGAGTCAGCAATGTAAGACAAAACTTTTTCCTGATGTTCTGGCTTTAAAAGCGGTTTGCCAACTCCTAGAAAACTAAGCGTTCGAGGCCTTATGTAGCCAGACGATGACGCAGGGTCAGCACCTCCTGCATTCGGTCCTATTTTGCTCTTGCCACTACCATCAGATCCACCACCAACACCATCATTACCAGCTGCCAACCCCCGCCCAATTCCACGGCCTCTTCCACCAGCCTTCCTCATTTTTGGTAGAAATGTAGACAAAATCCAACAAACTATATAGTAATGTAAAACAAGGTACAAGGTGTCTATAGGACAGGGGAGATTTTGAATTTCTGCACACACTTTTGGACACTGGACACTTTTGGATTGTGTGAGGCCCACTGATATCTGAGCGCTATGTGACAGGCTCAATGGCACAGCTGTGACAAAAGTGACTAGAGGATAAGGGAGATTTTGAATCTCTGCACACACTTTTGGACACTGGACACTTTTGGATTGTGTGAGGCCCAATGAATATCTGAGCGCTATGTGACAGGCTCGATGGCACAGCTGTGACAAAAGTGACTAGAGGATAAGGGAGATTTTGAATCTCTGCACACACTTTTGGACACTGGACACTTTTGGATTGTGTGAGGCCCACTGATATCTGAGCGCTATGTGACAGGCTTGATGGCACAGCTGTGACAAAAGTGACTAGAGGATAAGGGAGATTTTGAATTTCTGCACACACTTGTGGACAGTGGACACTTTTGGATTGTGTGAGGCCCACTGATATCTGAGCGCTATGTGACAGGCTCGATGGCACAGCTGTGACAAAAGTGACTAGAGGATAAGGGAGATTTTGAATCTCTGCACACACTTTTGGACACTGGACACTTTTGGATTGTGTGAGGCCCACTGATATCTGAGCGCTATGTGACAGGCTCGATGGCACAGCTGTGACAAAAGTGACTAGAGGATAAGGGAGATTTTGAATTTCTGCACACACTTGTGGACAGTGGACACTTTTGGATTGTGTGAGGCCCACTGATATCTGAGCGCTATGTGACAGGCTCGATGGCACAGCTGTGACAAAAGTGACTAGAGGATAAGGGAGATTTTGAATCTCTGCACACACTTTTGGACACTGGACACTTTTGGATTGTGTGAGGCCCACTGATATCTGAGCGCTATGTGACAGGCTCGATGGCACATCTGTGACAAAAGTGACTAGAGGATAAGGGAGATTTTGAATCTCTGCACACACTTTTGGACACTGGACACTTTTGGATTGTGTGAGGCCCAATGAATATCTGAGCGCTATGTGACAGGCTCGATGGCACAGCTGTGACAAAAGTGACTAGAGGATAAGGGAGATTGGATTGCTTTTAAAAAAGCAGTTTGCGGAGCAGTGGGTAAACAGCAATGCCAGCCTGTCAGGAAGCCTTAAAAGGCAGCCCAACAACCAACACCACTGATACACCACTATATAGCCTCCCCTTGCACTGCACACACAGTGACTGGTGTGTTGTGCAGGCCAAATTGCTAGCAGCAGAAGCAGTTTTTTTTTCTTCTCAGCAGGACAAAAAAAAAAATTGGGATTGCTTTTAAAAAAGCAGTTTGCGGAGCAGTGGGTAAACAGCAATGCAGGAATGTCAGGAAGCCTTAGAAGGCAGCCCAACAACCAACACCACTGATACACCACTATATAGCCTCCCCTTGCACTGCACACACAGTGACTGGTGTGTTGTGCAGGCCAAATCGCTAGCAGCAGAAGCAGTTTTTTTGTCTTCTTCCCTGCCTAACGCTCTCCCTACAGAATCAGCAGCAACCTCTCCCTATACTAAGATCGGCAGAAGTAAGATGGCGGTCGGCGTTCACGCCCTTTTATACCCCCTGTGACGCCCACCAAAGCAAGCCAATCACTCGCATGCCCTTCTGAAAGATGGTGGTGACCCGTGCCTATGTCATCACGTTGCCCACAGTGTCCGTGGATCCTGATTGGCTGAAAAAGAGCGCAAAACAAACTTTTGAAACGCGACTTTGGCGCGTAAGTCGCCGACCTCGTGGCCGACCTCATCCTAGGGTCGGGTTTCGTTTCATGAAACCCGACTTTGCCAAAAGTCGGCGACTTTTGAAATTTTTCGACCCGTTTCGCTCAACTCTAGTCATTATCATGAAATACTGCCCTGCGGCCCAGTTTTTGAAGGGAGGGGATCATGCTCTGCTTCAGTATATCACAGTACATGCTGGCATTCATGGTTCCCTCAATGAACTGTAACTCTCCTCAGCATTCATGCAGTCCCAATCCTCAGACTCCCACCGCCATGCTAGACTGTGGGCAGGACACAGTTGTCTTTGTATTCCTCACTTGGTTGCCGCCCCACACGCTTAACAAAATCTGAACCAAATAACTTTATCTTGTCCTCATCAGACCATAAGACATGGTTACAGTAATCCATGTCCTTAGTATGCTTGTCTTCAACAAACTGTTTGTGGGTTTTATTGTGCATCATCTTTAGGAGAGGCTTCCTTCTGGGTGACGTATGCTCTGAGCACTGACAGACTGACTCCCACCCCTTTAACCTCAGCAGCAATATTGGCAACACTCACACGTCTATTGTGAAAAGACAACCTCTGGATACGATGCTAAGCATGAGCAATCAACTTCTGTGGTTGTCTTGTTAAACCGCTCTATGGTCTTGGCCACTGTGCTGCAGCTCAGTTTCAGGGTGTTGCCAATCTTCTTATAGCTTAGGTCATCTTTAATTAGAGCAACAATTCTTTTTTTCAGATCTTCAGGCAGCTCTTTGCCATGAAGACCCATGTTGAACTTTCAGTGACCAGCATGAGAGAGTGTGAGAGCGATAGCACCAAATTTAACACACCTGCTCCCCATTCATATCTAAGACCTTGTAACATTAATGAGTCCCATGACACCAGGGAGGGAAAATGGCTAATTTGGCACAATTTGGCCATTTTCACTTAGTGGCGTACTCCTTTTTATTGTCAGCAGTTTTAGACATTAGTAGCTGTGTGTTGAGTTAATTAGAGGGCACACTAAATTTACACAGTTATACAACCTGTACACTGACAACTTTACATTGTATCAAAATGTCATATGTTTAGTGTTGTCCAATTAAAAGATATAATAAAATATTTAAAAAGTGTGAGGGGTGTACTCAATTTTGTGTTTGAGAAACCAGCTGAGGACAATGTGACTAGTTTGAGGCAGGTCCCCAGTGACTTTCTCCCTGCCCCATATGCCTTGACTGACTCATCTCCCATATTCCCACCAATAGGGATAGACCTATTGGTCTATTGGTGGAAACAGTCTCTTGAACTAGTTATTCTAGTCTTATTGACCTGGAAGGCTCTTAAAAGTATGTGTTCTCTGAAACATTATACTCTAGTATTTCAGAGTAAAGCATACATAGCTGAAATAATAGAGCTGGTCTCTAAGGCCAAATTCAGATGTCTGTGAAATGACTGTGATACACTGGCAGGCTTTGAGTCTGCTAGCTCAAAAATTAACAGCCTCAGACATATATGAGGCTGTTGGATTTAGGTTAGTAGACTAGTGGATTGTCCATACATTACAGTTCACACACAGACCGTTTTTCCCAGACGGCTATGTTCGGCCAAAATCATGATGCCTGTTCTTCAGGCAGCATGATTCAGTTGTAAGGCTCCCTTTAAGTGTTATGTGACACCCCAGAGTCTGGTTGTCACAGTGACATTGGCTCCCTCTAAGGGGTAAAGTCATGCCTGGAGGCAGGAGGGGGCCCCCATGCCAGGTAACACAGATTAAATTACAATTCCTGCTGCAGGCCAGAAAGGAGAGCTTCCTTATAAAAGAGTGCCCTGTAGCCACACCCAGGGACGACACACAAAGTCGGCTAGGCTTTTTCCCACCAACCAAAATCCAGGTACAAGGACAAAGACAATTACTGGATGGCAAAGTAAGGACTGGTCGCTGCAGTAACTGTTATTGTTTCTTTTTCCTTTTCTGGTTTTGATAATTTTTACATTTTTAAGACTTTGTAGATTTTCATTAATTGTTGTGTTAACAATTCTTGTTGTTTCTTCAGTCCGGGAGTACTGAACTTCATTGGGGGGAATGTGACACTGTTGTCACAGTGACATTGCCTCCCTCTAAGGGGTAAAGTCATGCCTGGAGGCAGGAGGGGGGGCCCATTCCAGGTAACACAGATTAAATGACAATTCCTGCTGCAGGTCAGAAAGGGGAGCTTGTTGTGAGCTCATTTTCGGGTTTGCCTCTGGCTTCTGGTGAAGGTTATGGAGCTGGCTGTGCTGACAGAGGAGTAGTGAGTTCTCTATCTGGACTCCCTCTGTTGGTGAAGGGAGGTAATGAAGCTGATCTAAATGGCAGAGACCGGCCATCTGAGGAAGAGGACTGCAATTGGACATCAGGAGTTTCAGATTGGATTTAAGGCAGCCGACTCCCTAGTTTCTTGCTGGTGATTTTTCCTGACTGTGGCTCCTGGTTTCCAGTTTGGTTCCTGCCTTCCTAAAGCTAAGTTTTCTCTGCTATTGTTCATATGAGTTTTTGTCTGGTTTACTTAGTTTTTGTGTTCAGCCAGCCCTGGCTGAGACTGGGCTGAATCCCCATTTTGTCTCTGATCAGTTGATCTCTTTTGCTCTGTCTTCAGAATATACCTGAGTGCTGATATAGTGATTTTTTCTATCAGACGTGTTGGACATTCTTTTTGGCAGGGTTTTTTGCGTGATTGCAGACAGCAGCTTTTCTTTCCTGTCCTTTCTAGTTAGCAAGGGCCCCATCGTTTGCTCAGCCTATCTTTCTACCTGTGTCTGTGTTTTCATCTAGTTTCACCGACAATACATGTTGGGGGCTGTCTATTGCTTTGGGGTCTGCTCTGGGGCAGTTTAGATTTTCCCTTTCTTTCTTTAGGCTTATTTAGTTCTCCGGCCGTGACGAGGCGTCTAGGACCACCATAGGCACGCTCCATGGCTACTGCTAGTTGTTGTGGATAGGATTAAGGGTCTGCAATCCACTAGTTACCAACCTCTCCGGTTTTCTGGGCTTAGCTTGCTTTTTGTTTTTTCCTCCTCGGTGACTCATTCATAACAGGAGCTTCCTTATAAATTCTGGCCAGCAAAGGGGTTAGTGAGTCAGCAAGTAGATAGCTGAGAGAGTAAACAGGGAGTTGTCATGGAAACGAGAGCAGCTGAGAGCTCATGACATGACAGTTAGTCAGTTGAAGACGGGGAGTTGATCTGTGAAGAGGGAAAGGACAGGAGTGGAGAGACAAGATGCTCTGGGGACGATAAATTGTGTATAGCTGACCCAAGAGCGAAGCGCTGATATAAAAAGAGGATGCCAGAGTCCTAGGCTGAACAGGAGCTGTATGCCCTGACCGCTGAATCTGGAAGTACAAGGGACTGCAAGTTCCTGGGCGACATTGAACACCTGAAGGCACGGCAGCAGATCAAGATCCCGGGGCTGACAGTGAAAGGGACAGTACCCGTGATATAGGCTCACACTGTCAGCCATACAGGTTAGAAACCGTCACGCAAGAGGTCACAGCTTAGTTACAAACAGCAGGGACCCGAAAACAAAGCGCAGAAGGAAGGTCCCAAACCCCATGTGGTAGGGTGGATCCCCTGAATGCCTCCAGGCGAGCCGGAGTCAATCCATCACCTGTGTGTGGTACCCCGGATTGCAATGACTTGCAAGTAAAAGGTAAAGAAACCTGCACCTTTCTGTGTCCTTCTCTTATTTCTCTGCACCACAACGTTCACCGCCATCTGAACCAATAATGAAATATCTTTGCCCTGGGGCCCCCGCTGTACCCGTGGGGAGCTGAACCATTCTTTGCTGCGTCACCATCAGCCCCAGAGGACCAAAACCACAGTGTCGGCCACTCATTGCCGAAAACCACGGGCGGCGTCACACTTAAACATCACACATCTTTCCTCTATTTTATTACTGGACGCCCAGGGCCACGGACCAGGTCACTGCCACCGTGACATCCCCCATTGAAGTTAACGGGTCCGGTACCGAGTAACCTAAGGCCCTGCGGGGTGCTCCAGTTACACAGTGTCGATTCACATCAATGAGTCATTGCAATGCTGGACAGGTCCTCCAGAGCAAGAGATTCTCTTTACAGTTATTCTTCACTCTTGCCAAGGGAGGGGAAAAGACTGCCAGAGATGGGCGATTTGTAACCTTAATACAACTCTTGTAATCAAATTACAAAACTCTTCATGTGACAGTAGGGAAAAAATGTAGGGAAAGAGACCCTGATTTCAGCGCCGTGTCACTTCATTTAATGGGTGCAGCACAATCAGAAAGTTCTTAGATGCAGCATATAGCAGAGCTCAGAAAGCTAACCCTACCTGACTCGCCCCCAGAGGCCGTGGGGTACTCGGTGCCGGGCCCATTGATTTCAATGGGAGATGTCACAGTGGCAGTGACCCGGTTTGTGGCCTCAGGCAGTCAATGTAAAA
The DNA here is from genome assembly GCF_039654945.1 of Dendrobates tinctorius. Classification (NCBI taxonomy): domain Eukaryota; kingdom Metazoa; phylum Chordata; class Amphibia; order Anura; family Dendrobatidae; genus Dendrobates; species Dendrobates tinctorius. Next base: position 3,120,768 of record NW_027361943.1, read on the forward strand.
GGGGTAGAGTGATGGGGATAAAGTTATTGAGATGATTTGTGACGCTACCTGTGGTTTCTGGTCAGTTTGGCCAGGGCTGCAGGGTTGCTTCTCTGGGACAGGTGGTGTGGTGCAGCAATGATGTTGAAGCTCCCCACAGGTGAAGCTGTAGTCCCAGGGCAGTAGTAATAGGTGTTGAGGGAAAGGGTGCAGTGCTAGGCACAGGGATGTAGCAGTGCTGAGTGGGTTGGCGCAGGAAGAAGGCAATGAGACAGCTGAGTGCAGTTCCAGTTCTTTAACTCACGATCTTGGCACAGACAGGTGCCCGCTTCAATGCTGTGGTCTCCAGACAAGGGGCTCAGCCAACTCCCAGGCAGATGGAATTAACCTTTCCAGCACTCCCCTTTGTGTGCCTGTCCTTAACGTCTCCTTTCTATCGCTTATCTGAGGTACTTGCAGTACTGAGTTACACTAAAGTTCCTCCTGCTTGTTGTTACTCAAACTCCACTCGCATGACAAGTGACTGTACCCTGCTTTGGGGACTCCATCCATCATGTCCGGGCTCACACTTAGGTTGCCACCGTGTCTTCGAGTCTTTTGTGGGAATAGAGTGGTCACAACTCCTAGTCCTCCGGTTTCTGCTGCAGGAACATTAGTTTCATAAACAGCCTCGGAGACCGGACTCCGGCCATGCGCTTCAAACTTGAGGAAGGGCTCTGCTCTGACCCTAGCCCTTAGTTCTCTTCTCCTTACGTTCCGCACTAATCTCTCTTCCTTATGATCAACTGAACTCTTTCTCCTCTCTCTGTTTCTCTTTCTTGCCTTTCTGAATCTCCTTCTCAATCTGATCTTACTTCCTGTCAGCTTTCCCCTCTTAGTGTCTCTAAGCTCCACCCACCACACAGCACCCTTCATGAACCAGAGCAACTGCCATAAAGGGTGCTCTGCTGTTCTAAGGTGTCTGTGCTGGATGTGAGTGTTGGAGGCTGGTCAGGTGTTCCATCTTACCTCGGAAGTGGGATACTACACCTCAGGAGGAGGTGCAGTACCTCTGTGGCGACTGAACCCTCAGGGGTGCCACACCCACACCACAGCTTTCTGTGTATATTGTGCATTGCTCGTAAGCTGAATAATGGCAGGCCAGGCAATGATAATCTCCTGCTGATACAACACTTATTGTGTGTAAACAACAGCACAGAGCCTAATAAGTGACACATCCCTGAAATCAGTGTCTCAGCTCCTACCTCACATTTCCATCAGATTACATAGCAAAAAAGCTGCTGATAGATTCCTTTTATTTTACTGTGGATTTCAATGTATATTTTCCAGTGAACATTAATCCCTGTAAAAATTAAAAAAAGAAAGTTGCAACATACAGATTATGCTGAAAATGTGAAAGTCAGCAATATGTCCTGTATATGTTTCAATGTGACAATACAAAAATGTTTCAAGAAACAATGGCTGGAAAGCATCTCAATAAAATAAGAGGGTAAAGGTGGCTTCACATAGTGTTTTTTTTGGGAAAAAAAACTGCAGATTTTTAACCAGGCTTTTGAGTCAAAGCCAGAAGTGGATCCAGAATGGAGAAGAATAAGCTTTTCCTTTTAACATCTCATTTCTTTTTAATACAGTTCTGTAGAAAAAAAAGGAACCTGAAAAACTCCCAAAAAAACTGCTCTTTCACTAAAAAAAAAATCAGTTTGCGTGCATAACACTAAAAAGAATGTATTTTACAACCAAGTAAATTTTGTAATTATTTTAAAATTTCTTTTATATATCTCCAGTTATTAAACACATTTGTCACAGGTTTATCGTGACAGAGAGGAGCCAGAAGACCGCAGCCTCTGATTTCTCATACTCAGGCACGGATTAGAAGCACTTCACCTTCATATTAAATGGTGTAAATTTCTTACGGCAGTGCAGGGGTTAATCTGCTCAGTTGAGAGCTCCTGGAGCATTAAGGATTAGGGATGGGTGAACCCGAACTGTAAAGTTCGGGACCGTACCAATCACATAGTGTTCGGTCACACGGTCCTGAACACGGGTTTCCATGGGAAAGCTGTTTTATATTTCGGGTCCAGTTTGGGCTGTAAAAAAACCCAGAAAATTAATAACCATTATAATTATACTTACCTGTCCAGTGACGCGTCCTACCGTCCCATTGTCTACCTGCTGCATCTGCTTCCGGGGCCGCTCATTAAGTTCTGCCAGTATTCACTGCACTCGGCAGTCTTTGGCTTTTTACGGCAGTGTTCATGCAGTGACGTCACCACATGAACACTGCCGAAAAAAACGAAGACTGCTGAGTGCAGTGAATACCGGCGAAGTTAATGAGCGGCCCCGGAAGCATATGCAGCCCGGAGACAGTGGGACGGTAGGACGCATCACTAGACAGGTAAGTATAATTATAATGGTTATTATTAATTTTCTGCTTTTTTTACAGCTCCCCGAGTCCCATCCTATATCTGTAAAGTCTGAGTTCGGGGTTCGGACGCAAGTTTGTGTCATCTCCGGCCCCGATCTCAAACTTTGCAAAAAAACTCGGGCAAACCCGCCGATCCCAAACATCGGGGGGGGTTCGCCCATCACTATTAAGGATCTCAGCTCTTCACTGTTAGCCACTCCCTTCTCCTATATAAACTGGGTCCTGGTTAGCACTCATTGTCAGAGTTAGCTTATGCTGCATGGCTGGAGGTTATTGGTGGTTGTTGTTGGAGAAAGTGTTTGCTGGATTTATCTATGACTTTTACTAGGTTTTGAGTGTGTAATAATTCCCTTTCTTCTCTTACTTTGGTTTAACCCCATCCTGCACTCCCCAGGTGCATCCTTCTATTACATGTGTGAGTTCATTATATGTTTGGCATTTTTAAAAAACACCTGTTCATATTACCTTGCTAGTCTGGTTGGTGTATTACGGTACGCTACTACTCCCATCTTCCCTGGGTGGAGAAGGGTACAGACTGAGGGCGGATTCAGGAACTAAGGCAAGGTACGTGGCCCCGGCATCTTCATCATCAGAAGTAATCCGTGGAACAGGGTAAGATTGATCACCCCTAGCGCTAGGGACAGGGAAGGAACCCCTGGTCCCGGAGCACATGACAACAGAGTTGTGACAACAACATATCTCCTTCAGAAATTACCTGGCCCTTTTCCTTGATGCAGCAGGAATATGGCACACCACATCTCTCCAAACTTGGATTAGCATCTCTGCAGTAAAAGTAAATGTTTGTAGACCAGTCTTTGTAGCTATTAGCTCCACAGCATTCAAACTTGGGTAAATTAGCCAAAAAGCAAAAATAACATAAAGATCAGTCAGACAGACAAACATATGCAAAAAGTAAATAACAATTTTACATGTGTCCCCCCATCCCCTAAAGAAGACAAATATTTCAGGCCGGAATATTTTACTGCAGTAAATCTGACATATTAAATAAACAAACTTGTCCAAGATGGAAAAATAAAGAAATGAAAAATGTATGATATTTTTTACAGCATCAATGAGGTGTACAGCACTACATCTCAGAAAACAGTGATTGGCTGCAGCAATCATTAGATCGCTACAGGAAAGTAAAAGTGGAGCAGCAGGTGATGTTGGAAAGGTGGGCTCTACCCAGTGATTAGAGGTTATTTTATATTTTCATGGTATTTTCTCCCTTAGCAGAAATAGCACAAAAAGAGGACTTAAAAATCCTCCAAAAATTAAAAAAAACCACAGCAAAAAGGCAGAGATGCTTACCTGCCCAGGCCTCCAAACAAATGCACTAAAAGGGTGCAGTGGACCCATGTAGTTAAGATGGCGGCAACACAGGTGCAAGAATACTGACGAGACAACCGCTCACATCCTACCAATCCATGGAGGGGGCGGTTGCTTGGTATATTAATGCACAATGAAGACTCTTTTTGTGCTATTTCTGTTTAGTGTTAGGACTCGTAAGAGTGAGGATCCGTGAAGTGGGTTAAAAGCTTGCGTATTTTGGCCAAAATATTAACTAATACATCGCATATTTTTTATGTGTTTTTTGCACTTTTTATTCAGGGTGCAGTTGGGCCCATTTGGTCTTGTAAACTGCAGTGTCTGTTCACATGGCATGCATTTTGATAGCGCTGGGCAGCCTGCCTGATCTCATAGAAGGGCGTAACTAATAGGCTGTTAACCTGGATGCTGTGCATTACCATAGTGTGAACAGTGCCGCATACAAGTCTTCATTGTGCATTTATATACCAAGCAGCCGCTCCCTCCATGGATTGGTAGGATTTGAGCGGTTGTCTCATCGGTATTCTTGCACCTGAGTTGCGGCCATCTTAACTATATGGGTCCACTGCACCCTGATAGTGCGTTTGTTTGCGTTTGGGCAAGTAAGCATCTCTGCCCTTTTACTGTGTTTTTTAATTTTTATTATCTCCCTTAGCACAAATATTTTCCAATCTTGCAAAACTTCTAGCCCCTTAACGACCAGAGGTATTTTTGGTTTTGCATTTTCATTTTTTGCTCCCCTTCTTCCCAAAGACATAACATTTTTTTATTTTTTGGTCAAAATGGCCATTTGAGGGCTTGTTTTTTGCGGGACGAGTTGTACTTTTGAATGACACCATTGGTTTTACCATGTTGTGTACTCGAAAATGGGGGAAAAAATTCCGAGTGCGATGAAATTGCGAAAAAAAGTGCAATCCCACAATTGTTTTTTGGGGTTTTTTTCACCATGTTCACTAAATGCTAAAACTAACCTGATTCTCGAGGTCATTACAAGTTCATAGCCACCAAACATGTCTAGGTTCTTTTTTTATTTAGGTGGTGAAAAAAAATCCAAAGTTTGTTAAAAAAAATAATAAATTGCGCCATTTTCCGATACCCGTAGCATCTCCATTTTTCGTGATCTCGGGTTGGGTGAGGGTTTACTTTTTGAGTGCCGAGCTGATGTTTTTAATGATACCATTTTGATGCAGATACGTTTTCTTGATCGCCCGTTATTGCATTTTAATGCAATGTTGTGGCAGCGAAAACAATGTAATTCTGGCGTTTTGACTTTTTTCTCATTACGCCATGTGGCAATCAGGTTAATTCTTTTTTATATTGATAGATCGGGCGATTCTGAATTGGGCAATACCAAATATGTGTATGTTTGATTTTTTTTACTGCTTTATCTTGAATGGGGTTAAAGGGGGGTGATATAAACTTTTATTTTTTTTTATATTTTTAAAAACATTTTTTTTTTACTTTTAGCATGCTTTAATGGTCTACATGGGAGACTTGAAGCTGCCATAACCCCATCAGCTCTGCTACATACAGGTGATGATCAGATCGCCTGTATGTAGCAGAATTACTGACTTGCTATGAGGGTCGACCACCAGGCGGCACTCATAGCAATCCGACATTGACAACCATAGAGGTCTGCAGGAGACCTCTGGTTGTCATGTCGACCCAGCAGTGACCTGTGATCAAGTGACGGGTGTCACCAATGGATGGATTTCCGGTGGGATTGCCGTAATTACATGTTAAATGCCGCTGTCATTTGAAAGCAACATTTAATAGATCAATATCCGCGGGTGGATCAGGCACATTTAATCTGTTGAAAACAGCTGAAATATGCCATGTCAGACGTGGTCTCACCGACGGAGCCCACATCAAAGGGAGGGAGTCCGACATTGGCGTACTATTATGCCTGATGTCGGAAAGGGGTTAAACGGTTTGATCACTAACACTGGGGAATGCAATTTTTTAGGAGTTAGGTCAGACAACTGTTCTTAATTAATTTTTGGATGCTGAATCCAGAAATGATCTCAGTTTTTCTCTATCACGTCAAGTTTTTGAACTATAGGATTTTTGTCTTCTCAAAAATATGTAAACTACTGTACCTAAAAAGTTTTTTTTTTTTTTTAAATAGTACAAATATGAACAAAAAATGAAATATATAAGAAATAGGCATGACAAATATGTTTTTTAACACTATCATGTTTTTTACAAAGGATATATATATATATTCAAGTATTTAAGGTAAAAATGTACATTTATAGCTTTTTCTGGAGTGTTTAACTTGAGGACAATCACGTTTGATGCTCCAGCAATAGTCAGCCATCATATGTACATCCCATCTACCCTGGTAACGGTCTTCCATAACCTTCAAATCTTGGTGAAATCGTTCACCTTGCTCATCGCTAACAGCACCAAGATTTTCTGGAAAGTTGGCAAGATGGCAATGTAGAAAATGTAGTTTAATACTCATGTTTCAACCAAGCGCTTTGTAGCTCTCCAATAGTTTCTGAACAATTTCTTTGTAATTACTTGCACGTGTATTTCCAAGAAAGTTCTTGACGACGTCTTTGAATGATAACCAAGCATTCTTCTCAAGATCTGACATAGTCCCGGTGAAATGTTCATCTTTGATGAGCTGTCGAATTTGTGGACCATCAAACACACCAGCCTTGATTTTTTCAATGGACAGTCCAGGAAGTGCCAACATGATGTACGTAAAACAGTCGCCGTCAGTTGGCAATGCTTTTACAAATTGCTTCATGAGACCTAGTTTTATGTGCAGAGGTGGGAATAGTATATTCTTCCTGTCAACAAGTGGCTGATGTAGAATGTTAGGATCTCCAGGTTTAAGACCAGATCTTGGAGGCCAATTCGACTCAACCCAATGCTTTTCTCGAGCTCTGCTATCCCACATACAGAGAAAGCAGGGATACTTTGTGTACCCACGTTGCTGACCAAGAAGGAAGCAAACCATTTTAAAGTCAACACACATGATCCAATTGTGTGTGTCATATTTCAATAACTCAATAACTCTCTTTACATCTCCATGTTCTTCACGAAGAGAGACAGAATGCCCAATAGGGACTGCACCAAATAAATTGCCATTGTGTAGAAGGACACACTTAAGACTCCGCTTTGAGCTATCAATAAACAGTCGCCATTCATTTGGATTGTACATTGAAAGCCCTAATTCTCGTAGTAAGCCAGGAATATTATGGCAAAACACAAAACCGCTGTCAAACCGAAAGTACTGCAAAAATGTACTTTCTCTAGTACAAAAGTATGATACCTTCGCTCCTTGTTCAAGTAACTGTTTCTCATTCAGCCTTGATGCTAGTAATTCTGAAGCTTTTTTTGATAAGCCCAATTCACGTGCTAAATCATTTAACTCGTGCTGATCAAATCCCTTACGAACTGAATCCTTGTGAATTTCAAATTCTGCATCATTGCTGTCACTGTGTTCGTCAACATCACTCAGAACTTCTAGAGATGGTAGCTGTTCGAAAACTGGCACTGGAATTTCAGCTGAATGAGGCATTGGTCTGATAGCTGACGGTACATTTGGATATTCTATTTTACTTTTATTTTTCCTGTTAAATCCTGATGTTTTCACTAAACAGAAGTAACAGTCTGTGGAATGACTTTTTTGCTCTCTCCACACCATGGGGATACCAAATGCCAACTTTTCACGTGTTCCTTTGGTCCACATCCGTAAACTCTCGACACACTGCTTGCACACTATGTGAGGGGCCCATGGCTGATCTTGAGTTTTACTTTAAAATATGCAAAATATGCTTGTTTGACAAATGCACTGATGTTTGCCCTTTGAACTGGAATGGTGAAAACACCACAAATATAGCAGAAGGAGTCAGGGTTGTTTAGGCATTTACGACGAGAGGAAGAAGGAGCAGACATGATCTGAAACAAAGGAAATATGTACATAAGTAAATAAAACACTGAGATGGAAAGTTACAAGCTTTGAAAACTAACAAAGAAAAAAATCATAAAAGATATATAAATTACAACTAAGCGCCCAATGTAAAGAGAAAAGCTATCACAAATCCTATTTATTCCTACTATGATACATTTTTTGTGTAAAGATATTGATAATTATGACGTATTGGGAGCTGTACACACCTTTCACCACACTGTCTCAGTTGTGACTACTCTTACAAGTTGCCACGTAGCTCTATATGAGTCGAATTGTACTCAGATAACAAGTCTTATTACAGAAATCAGTGCAATTGCGCTTCTATGACAGGTAAGTTGAGGAGGAAAAACTTGACGTGATAGAAAAAAACTGACTACATTTTTGGAATCAGCTTGCCAATTTTAGTATAAACCAGCTCAAAAACCTAACTCAACAGAAAATTTTTTTCAAATTGTTCCCCAGTGAACACCTCCCCCATCAGTAGACAAGCAGATTTGTAATTCTCTTTTATTACAATACATTATTTTAAGGCTCCATTCAGACATATTTTTCTTGTATGTGACTAAAATGGAACAATCTCAATCACTGTACTGAATCAGATTTTCATCAGTGTATGGTTAGTTTTTAACATCAGTAATTTATCAGTTTTTTCATACCCCGCCCCCAAAACAAAAAAAAGGTAACATCTAATTCCTGATGAAGGATTTTTGGGGTATGTAAAAAGCAAAAGAAAAGTCAAAGATGCTATAGGATTTTTACAGGATGAAAATGGATGCTGAAGTGGCCAAAAATGATGTTGAGAAGGCCACATTTTTAATTTCCTATTTTGCTTCTGTGTTTTCTAAGAAAGCAAATGCAATTTCACTTGATCTTCCCTGTGCAATTGAAGGAATAAAATAATCCACCCTAACGATAAACAGAGAGATGGTAAGGGAACACTAAGCTAATATACATTAATTTACATCTCCTGGTCAAGATGAATTACATCCTAGGGTACTGAAAGAGATAGCAGAGGAAATTTCCAAACCACTAACCAGAATCTTTGAAAATTCCTGGAGAACAAAAGTCCCTGAAGATTGGAAAAAGGCAAGTATTGTCCCTATCTTCAAAAAAGGAAAACCGATGGAGCCAGGAAATTACAGGCCAGTAAGCCTTAATTCTATACCAGGAAAAATCTTTGAACAAATTATTAAACAGAATGTACAGTGGGGAAAAAAAGTATTTAGTCAGTCAGCAATAGTGCAAGTTCCACCACTTAAAAAGATGAGAGGCGTCTGTAATTTACAGCATAGGTAGACCTCAACTATGGGAGACAAACTGAGAAAAAAAAATCCAGAAAATCACATTGTCTGTTTTTTTTCATTTTATTTGCATATTATGGTGGAAAATAAGTATTTGGTCAGAAACAAGCAATCAAGATTTCTGGCTCTCACAGACCTGTAACTTCTTCTTTAAGAGTCTCCTCTTTCCTCCACTCATTACCTGTAGTAATGGCACCTGTTTAAACTTGTTATCAGTATAAAAAGACACCTGTGCACACCCTCAAACAGTCTGGCTCCAAACTCCACTATGGTGAAGACCAAAGAGCTGTCAAAGGACACCAGAAACAAAATTATAGCCCTGCACCAGGCTGGGAAGACTGAATCTGCAATAGCCAACCAGCTTGGAGTGAAGAAATCAACTGTGGGAGCAATAATTAGAAAATGGAAGACATACAAGACCACTGATAATCTCCCTCGATCTGGTGCTCCACGCAAAATCCCACCCCGTGGGGTCAGAATGATCACAAGAACGGTGAGCAAAAATCCCAGAACCACGCGGGGGGACCTAGTGAATGAACTGCAGAGAGCTGGGACCAATGTAACAAGGCCTACCATAAGTAACACACTACGCCACCATGGACTCAGATCCTGCAGTGCCAGACGTGTCCCACTGCTTAAGCCTGTACATGTCCGGGCCCGTCTGAAGTTTGCTAAAGTGCATTTGGATGATCCAGAGGAGTTTTGGGAGAATGTCCTATGGTCTGATGAAACCAAACTGGACTGTTTGGTAGAAACACAACTTGTCGTGTTTGGAGGAAAAAGAATACTGAGTTGCATCCATCAAACACCATACCTACTGTAAAGCATGGTGGTGGAAACATCATACTTTGGGGCTGTTTCTCTGCAAAGGGGCCAGGACGACTGATCCGGGTACATGAAAGAATGATGAATGGGGCCATGTATCGTGAGATTTTGAGTGCAAACCTCCTTCCATCAGCAAGGGCATTGAAGATGAAACGTGGCTGGGTCTTTCAACATGACAATGATCCAAAGCACACCGCCAGGGCAACGAAGGAGTGGCTTCGTAAGAAGCATTTCAAGGTCCTGGAGTGGCCTAGCCAGTCTCCAGATCTCAACCCTATAGAAAACCTTTGGAGGGAGTTGAAAGTCCGTGTTGCCAAGCGAAAAGCCAAAAACATCACTGCTCTAGAGGAGATCTGCATGGAGGAATGGGCCAACATACCAACAACAGTGTGTGGCAACCTTGTGAAGACTTACAGAAAACGTTTGACCTCTGTCATTGCCAACAAAGGATATATCACAAAGTATTGAGATGAAATTTTGTTTCTGACCAAATACTTATTTTCCACCATAATATGCAAATATAATGAAAAAAAAACAGACAATGTGATTTTCTGGATTTTTTTTTCTCAGTTTGTCTCCCATAGTTGAGGTCTACCTATGATGTAAATTACAGACGCCTCTCATCTTTTTAAGTGGTGGAACTTGCACTATTGCTGACTGATTAAATACTTTTTTTCCCCACTGTATGTATATACTTGGATAAGAATACAGTAATTAACCAGACCAAGCATGGGTTTGTAGCAAACAAGTCATGCCAGACTAATCTAATTTCCTTCTATTATGGAAGCACTGACTGGGTGGATCAGGGAAATGTGGTACAGTATATCTTGACTTCAGCAAAGTATTTGATAAAGTATCTCATACTATCCCTAATGAAAAAATAACTAAGTATGGGATTAATAAAGTTATGGTTAGATGGATTCATAACTGGCTCAGTGATCGTACTCAAAGGGTAGTAATAAATGGCTGCACATCCAAGTGGACATGTTGCAAGTGTGGTACACCAAGGCTCTCTCTTGGCCCCAGTGTTGTTCAACATTTTTACAAATTATCTAGATCAGGGTTCCTGTTGTGAATTCACTTTCTGGCTTACCTCTGGTTACTGTAACAACCCTGCTGGCATCACTGCATGGCCTTCCATCCCCCGCACACCAACTTACTTTCTGCTTCAAGCCATGCTGTGAATTCTGTCTGTTGCCAGCTCTGTGCCTCTGCTCTCCATGTTTCCAGACTGTGTGTATAGGGGGGCGGCGCCTGAACTCGCTGGTTCTTATGCAGTCAGGGTGCACCTGTGTAATATGTCCCTTACCAATCACCTAGAGCCCTTGACTATTTAGTTTCGCCACTCCCACTGAAACATTGCCTGTGCAATGTCTAAACTCAGTTAGCTCCTTGCTGCTGAGCCAGCCAGGCCCTGTCCTATGTCTTGCCTTCTCTGAAGGCTCTTACTGCTTATTCCTGTGTCTTGGTACCTTGCCTAGCATTTCTCTGTCCGCCTGCCAGGAGGCAGAATATCCTGGTCCTTGTGTCTTTGTCCCTGTGTCTCTGTCTGAACTCAGTCTTACCTCTGTCTTTCTGTCTCCTTGTCTGTGGTTCCTTCTCTGCTGTGTCTTTCCTTGTGTCCTCCCTATCTGAGGCTCTGCTCCCTTGCAGCTCTGCCCGCATGGCTCCCTAGCCGCTCTGTCTGCATGGCTCCCTGGCCGCTCTGTCTGCACGGCTCCCTGGCCGCTCTGTCTGCACGGCTCCCTGGCCGCTCTGTCTGCACGGCTCCCTGGCCGCTCTGTCTGCACGGCTCCCTGGCCGCTCTGTCTGCACGACTCCCTGGCCGCTCTGTCTGCACGGCTCCTTGGCCGCTCTGTCTGCTCGGCACCCTGGCCGCTCTGCCTGCTCGGCTCCTTAGCCGCTCTGCCTGCTCGGTTCCTTAGCCGCTCTGCCTGCTCGGCTCCTTAGCCGCTCTGCCTGCACGTCCCCCTTGCAGCCCAGCCTGCTCTGCGGCTCTGCCTACTCCACACTCCAGCCTATATCCATACCTGCACCTCCTGTGTGAACAGATCCAAATACTGTTCCAACATACACCACTCCTTCCTGCCTACACCTGCTGTGTGAACAGGTTCTTACCTGTCCCTTCTCATACCACGCCCGCCTGTCCTGTGTCTCAAGCCGTCACCTACCTGCTCTGTGTCTCCAAGCTGTGCCCGCTTGCCCAGTGTCTCCAAGCCATGCCTGCCTGCCAGTGTACCAAGCCGTGCCTGCTTGCCCAGTGTCTCAGCCTGCCAGTTAGTCACACCTGTCCAAGTGACTTGTCCCCGAGTGGGATCAGCAGCCACAGCCAGACACCACCCTGGAGTGGCACCCGACAGCTACCTGCCGCACAAGCCTGACCTCACCATCAGAGGCTCCAGTGAAGACCGAGATAGCTGTCGTAGTCACGCCCCTTCCAGGGTAGTCTGGTTTGTGGCACAGTGGGCCACAACCCCCCGGTTCGCGACATTCAGCCAAGGCGTGAGCGTGACAGTTTGCACAGGCCATGGTCCCCGCTGAGTCCCATGTCCTTCCGCTCACAGAGCATCATGAAATTGAGTTCCGTCAGTATGAGCAACCAGAGGAATTTGTTCCATCCTGCGTGGTTCCGATTGTGGAGACCTCTGACCCAATCATCGTCTCCAATGCTCTCTACAATCAGCTCCTGGCTTATGAAGAGCACGACCCAGCAGTCCCACCTAGGTTCTATGGGGACCCTAAAGAGTGCCAAGGGTTCCTGAAGAAATGCCTGCACTACATCCTGCAGAATGCAGCTTGTTTCCCCTCTGACCGGGTCAAGATGGGATACATCATGTCCTACCTAGCTGGTGATGCCTTGATGTGGATCTGTCCCCTTTGGGAAGCAGGGGACCCTGTCGTCATGAGCCTTGGGGGCCTTCCTGGTGGCCTTCCGTAAAGTGCTCGACATGCCTCGTCCAGCTGTTCTTGAAAAGTCTTCCCCTCCAAGCTTCCAGAGACAAGAGGAACCTGTGGGTGAATCGTCTCAACCACCTATGACTGTCCAGCCATCACCTGTTCCACAGTCTGCCGATGCGGCCTCCCATGCAAGATCCAAGAGGACTAAAAAGAAGAAGCGGGCCAAGTTGCAGCCGGAATCTGGCCTCTGCCCTGTGAAGCCTGTACTCCAGAACCCTGGGCCAGGAGGAGAGGCTGCCCCTGGCGAGAGTCCTCCCTCTCCAATAAAGCCTATGACTGTTTCGTTGCCTTCTGGGAGCTTTGGGGTGTTCGAGCCACCAGCCATACAGAGTCAGTGTGTGATCTCCATTCTTCAGCTCCAGAACCCGACGTGGACATCGTCTAAAGGTGGCCGAGCCCTCTTTGAAAATAGTCTAGTCCTGTAAGGACAACTACAGCTCCAGGTCGGAGCTTTGTATACAAAGAAGTTCGTCTTCCATTGGCTGTCTGGTATGCCCATGGGTCATTCTGAACCAGAGATCCTGATGCCCATTTATGTTTGGAGACCCATCAAGGCACCACACTTGAAACAACCAAGGGACAAGAGGTGTCTGGTTCCCTTGCGTCGCATTCAGTCAGCAAGGTCGTCTTCTTCGCCTGGTTTGCTAGTCGCCGAGTCAAGGTGTGAGGATGCCTCTTAAGAGGGGGAGGCGGTCTCAATCTCCTCACACATCCCCAGCGACTATACCAGTGTTCTGCTCCCAAGAGCATCCCTGCCTCTTGATTGTCTTCCCCAGGATAAAGGGCTGAAGATGGATCCAGAGTGTATGCCTTCAGCTCCCCTGTGGCCTAGGGGTGAGAGTCCCAAGACAGAGCTTTACTCATCCTCTAACCAGGAAGATGTGGTCCAGTTTTTTCAGGGTAACAGGCTGAAGTGGCTCCCTGTATGTATGCCTCCAGCTTCCATTTGGCAGGTGGGTGAAGAGGTTGGAACAGTGACCTACGTATCTCCGTTTCTCACCAACCGGGAGGAGGAGGTCCAATTTTTTTGGCATGTCGGGCTGAAGTTGGACTCAGTGAAGGTGTCTTCTGTTTCTAGCTGGCTGGCTGATGTAGGGGTCAAGTCTGAAGCTTCCAGGTCCCTGCCTTCTGCCAATCAGGAGGAAAAAGTCCTTGTACCCTCTGTGTGGGAAACTGTTGGGCACCAAGAAACTTGGCATTCGGTGATTCCAGATGGCGCACATATTCCACCCTACCTGAAGGATGTCGTGTCAACCTGGACTGTGTGTGGTCCCGTACTCCTTCTTCTGGTCATTCTGGCAGGCTTGAGGAAGAGGAGCTGTAAAGGGGGGGTACTGTAACAACCCTGCTGGCATCACTGCATGGCCTTCCATCCCCCGCACACCAACTTACTTTCTGCTTCAAGCCATGCTGTGAATTCTGTCTGTTGCCAGCTCTGTGCATCTGCTCTCCATGTTTCCAGACTGTGTGTATAGGGGGGCGGCGCCCGAACTCTCTGGTTCTTATACAGTCAGGGTGCACCTGTGTAATATGTCCCTTACCAATCACCTAGAGCCCTTGACTATTTAGTTTCGCCACTCCCACTGAAACATTGCCTGTGCAATGTCTAAACTCAGTTAGCTCCTTGCTGTTGAGCCAGCCAGGCCCTGTCCTATGTCTTGCCTTCTCTGAAGGCTCTTACTGCTTATTCCTGTGTCTTGGTACCTTGCCTAGCATTTCTCTGTCCGCTGCCAGGAGGCAGAATATCCTGGCCCTTGAGTCTTGTTCCCAGTGCCTTGTCTGTTGTCTGTCCGCCTGCCAGGAGGCAGAATATCCTGATCCTTGTGTCTTTGTCCCTGTGTCTCTGTCTGAACTCAGTCTTACCTCTGTCTGTCTGTCTCCTTGTCTGTGGTTCCTTCTCTGCTGTGTCTTTCCTTGTGTCCTCCCTATCAGAGGCTCTGCTCCCTTGCAGCTCTGCCCGCACGGCTCCCTAGCCGCTCTGTCTGCACAGCTCCCTGGCTGCTCTGTCTGCACGACTCCCTGGCCGCTCTGTCTGCACGGCTCCCTGGCCGCTCTGTCTGCTCGGCTCCCTGGCCGCTCTGCCTGCTCGGCTCCCTAGCCGCTCTGCCTGCTCGGCTCCCTTGCCGCTCTGCCTGCTCGGCTCCCTGGCCGCTCTGCCTGCTTGGCTCCTTAGCCGCTCTGCCTGCTCGGCTCCTTAGCCGCTCTGCCTGCTCGACTCCTTAGCCGCTCTGCCTGCTCGGCTCCTAGCCGCTCTGTCTGCTCAGCTCCTTAGCCGCTCTGCCTGCACGGCTCCCTAGCCGCTCTGCCTGCACGGCTCCCTAGCCGCTCTGCCTGCACGGCCCCCTTGCAGCCCAGCCTGCTCTGCGGCTCTGCCTACTCCACACTCAAGCCTATATCCGTACCTGCACCTCCTGTGTGAACAGGTCCAAATACTGTTCCAACATACACCACTCCTTCCTGCCTACACCTGCTGTGTGAACAGGTTCTTACCTGTCCCTTCTCATACCACGCCCGCCTGTCCTGTGTCTCAAGCCGTCACCTACCTGCTCTGTGTCTCCAAGCCGTGCCCGCTTGCCCGGTGTCTCCAAGCTGTGCCCACTTGCCCAGTGTCTCCAAGCCGTGCCTGCCTGCCAGTGTACCAAGCCGTGCCTGCTTGCCCAGTGTCTCAGCCTGCCTATTAGTCACACCTGTCCAAGTGACTTGTCCCCGAGTGGGATCAGCAGCCACAGCCAGACACCACCCTGGAGTGGCACCCGACAGCTACCTGCCGCACAAGCCTGACCTCATCATCAGAGGCTCCAGTGAAGACCGAGGTAGCTGTCGTAGTCACGCCCCTTCCAGGGTAGTCTGGTTTGTGGCACAGTGGGGCCACAACCCCCCGGTTCGCGACATTCAGCCAAGGCGTGAGCGTGACAATTACTACTGAAGGTAGTGGAGCTGGTCATATTGATAGAGGGGTTGCGAGTTTTCTTTCTGGGCTCCCTCTGGTGGTTACTGGAGGTAATGGAGCTGATATGATTAACAGAGGCTTGCCACCTGATAATGAGGAGGACGATTGGAGATCTGGGGTTTCAGACTGGATTTAAGACAGCCGACTCCCTCTATCCCTGCTGGTGATTTTTTCTGCCTCCTGAGGTCTTAGTTTCCAGCTCAGTAACTGCATCCTCAGCTAAGTGTTCTTTTGCTATTGTTCACATTTGATCTGGTTTTGTCTATTTCAGTTTTGTGTGGGTCAGCCAGCTCCAGCTGGGGCTGTGCTGAATCTCCATCCATATGTTACTGCTTGTGCCAGTTTGTTTTTGTCCCTTATTAGATTGGCCTCTTTTTGCTCTGCTTTCAGAATATACCAGAGTGCTGATATAGTGGGCGAAGTCATGCGACTTCAGTATTTTTTCTATCACACGTGTTGGACCTTTTTGCAGGGGTTTTTGCGTGATTGCAGACAGTGTCTTTCCTGTCCTGTCTAGTCAGTGTGGGCCCCATCATTTGCTCAGTCTATTTTCCTATCTGTGTTTGTGTTTTCATCTTGTCTCACTGACAATATATGTTTGGGGGCTATCTATTCCTTTGGGGTCTACTCTGGGGCAGTTTAGATTTCCCCTTTCTTACTTTAGGCTTATTTAGCTCTCCGCCTGTGCCGAGGCATCTAGGATCATCGTTGGCACGCTCCACGGCTACTGCTAGTTGTGTGGATAGGATCAGGGGTCTGCAATCTGCTTAGTTACCAACCTCTCTGGTTTTCTGTGGCTTGCTTGGTATTGCTCTCCTCCTCGGTGACCCAATCATAACAGGTTCCCCAACTCCAGTCCTCAAGGCCCACCAACAGATCATGTTTTCAGGATTTCCTTTGTATTGCACAGGTGAAGCAATTATCACCTGAGCAATACTAAGGAAATCCTGAAAACATGATCTGTTGGTGGGCCTTGAGGACTAGAGTTGGGGAACCCTGATCTAGATAAGGGAACTGAAGGTAAATTAATCAAATTTGCAGACAATGCAAAGCTAAGAGAGATAGTCAACACTGGAGAAGACAGAGAAAGGATACAGAAGGATCTAGATAAACTTGAACAATGGGTAGCACCAGTGACTAAAAGAATGGTATTTAACAAGTAAAAATGTGAAAAACAAAAATTACATCTCCCAAATGTGAGGAATAGAACTAAGCAACAGCACGCATGATAAAGATTTGAGTATACTAATAGATCACATACTGCACATGAATCAACAGTGTGATGCGGCAGCAAAAAAGGAAAACACATTTCTAGGATGTATTAAGAGAAGCTTAACCCCTTCACTACCAAGGGTGGTTTGCACGTTAACTCCCGGGCCAATTTTTACAATTCTGACCACTGTCCCTTTATGAGGTAATAACTCTGAAACACTTCCATGGATCCCGGTGATTCTGACATTGTTTTCTCGTGACATATTGTACTTCATGTTAGTGGTAAAATTTCATTCAAATAACTTGCGTTTATTTGTGAAAAAAACGGAAATTTGGCGAAAATTTTGAAAATTTCGCAATATTCCAAATTTTAATTTTTATGCCCTTAAATCACAGAGATACGGCACACAAAAAACTTGATAAGTAACATTTCCCACATGTTTACTTTACATCAGCACAATTTTGGAACTAAAATTTTTTTTGTTAGGAAGTTATAAGGGTTAAAAATTGACCAGCGATTTCTCATTTTTGCAACACCATTTTATTTTTACAGACCACATCACATTTGAAGCCACTTTGCGGGGTCTATATGATAGAAAATACCCAAAAGTGACACCATTCTAAAAACTGCACCCCTTAAGGTGCTCAAAACCACATACAATAAGTTTATTAACCCTTTAGGTGCATCACAGGAATTTTTTGAATATTTAAAAAAAAAATTAACATTTAACTTTTTTTCACAAAAAAAATACTTCAGGTTCAATTTTTTTATTTTACCAAGGGTAACAGGAGAAATTGGACTGCAAAAGTTATTGTGCAATTTGTCTTGAGTACGCTGATACCTGATATGTGGGGGGGAATCACTGTTTCGGCGCATGGCAGAGTTCAGAAGGGAAGGAGCGCCGTTTGACTTTTTCAATGCAAAAGTGGCTGGAATTCAGATTGGACGCCATGTCGCGTTTGGAGAGCCCCTGATGTGCCTAAACAGTGGAAACCCCCCACAAGTGACCCCATTTTGGAAACTATCAGAAAGTTGTGGGAAGCAGGGTGTGTTGCAGTCCGCGCTGCCGAGATTCACAAATCACCTGGGATGCAAGATGTTGTAGCAGTGTACTCCTTTATTTCCTCCTACGCATTTCGGCGCCCTTCCTGGCACCTTCCTCAGGGATCTGTCCCTTCCCACAACTTTCTGAAGGTTTTTCCACGTGCGAGTGGTTGGTGGAGGTCCTGCAGCAGCTGATTCTGTGATATGCTCTCAAGCCAGTTGTGGGTTACACAACTGGAATAGGTGAGTGGAAGTGTATTATACCGCTCATACTTCAAGTGTCACTAGTGATAGGGCACTATTGCGCCTCTTGTTCCCCCCACCATTTTTCATTTTGGAAACTAGACCCCCCAAGGAACTTATCTAGATATGTGGTGAGAACTTTGAACCCACAAGGGCTTCACAGAAGTTTATAACGTACAGCAGTACAATTAAAAAAAATCATATTTTTTCCACAAAAATGATCTTTTCACCCCCAATTTTCATTTTACCAAGGGTAACAGGACCCTAAAAGTTATTGTGCAATTTGTTCTGAGTACGCTGATACCCCACATGTTGGGGTAAACCACTATTTGGGGGCAAGGCAGAGCTCGGAAGGGAAGGAGCGCCATTTGACGTTTTTGGCTGGAATTGAGATCGGACACCATGTCGCGATTGGAAAACCCCTGATGTACCAAAACAGTGGAAACCCCCCACAAGTTACACCATTTTGGAAACTAGACCCCCCAGGGAACTTATCTAGATGTGTGGTGAGAGCTTTGAACCCACAAGGGCTTCACAGAAGTTTATAACGTACAGCGGTACAATTAAAAAATCATATTTTTTCCACAAAAATGATCTTTTCACCCCCAATTTTCATTTTACCAAGGGTAACAGGACCCTAAAAGTTATTGTGCAATTTGTCCTGAGTACGCTGATACACCACATGTGGGGGTAAACCACTATTTGGGCACATGGCAGAGCTCGGAAGGGAAGCAGCGCCATTTGACGTTTTTGGCTGGAATTGAGATCGGACACCATGTTGCGTTTGGAAAGCCCCTGATATACCAAAACAGTGGAAACCCCCCACAAATGACACCATTTTGGAAACTAGACCCCCTCATGGAACTTATCTAGATGTGTGGTAAGAACTTTGAACCCCCCAGTGCTTCACAGAAGTTTATAATGCCTGGGCGTGAAAATAAAAAAAATCGTATTTTTTCAACAAACATGATCTTTTAGTCACCAACTTTTTTATTTTCCCAATGGTACCAGGAGAAATTGGACCCCAAAAGTTGTTGACCAATTTGTCCTGAGTATGCTGACATCCCATATGTGAGAGAAAACTACTGTATGGGCACATGTCGGGGCTTGGAAGGGAAGTAGTGACGTTTTGGAATGCAGACTTTGATGGAATGGTCTGCGGGTGTCATGTTGCTTTTGGAGAGCCCCTGATGTACCTAAACAGTGGAAACTCCCCACAAGTGACCCCATTTTGGAAATTAGACCCCCTAAGGAACTTATCTAGATGTGTGGTGAGCACTTTTAACCCCCAAGGGCTTCACAGAAGTTTATAATGCCAAAAGGCATGAAAATAAAAAAATCATATTTTTTTCCACAAACATGATCAATTAGTCCCCAATTTTTTTATTTTCCCAAGGGTACCAGGAGAAATTGGATCCCAAATGTTGTTGTCCAATTTGTCCTGAGTACGCTGATACCCCATATGTGGGAGAAAACTACTGTATGGGCACACGTTGGGGCTCGGAAGGGAAGTAGTGACGTTTTGGAATGCAGACTTTGATGGAATGGTCTGCGGGTGTCATGTGCGTTTGGAGAGCCCCTGGTGTACCTAAACTATTGAAACTCCCCACAAGTAACCCCATTTTGGAAACTAGACCCCCCATGGAACTTATCTAGATGTGTGGTGAGCACTTTGAACCCCCAAGTACTTCACAGAAGTTTATAACGCCCGGGCGTGAAAATAAAAAAATCATTTTTTTCCACAAAAATGATATTTTTGCCCCCAATTTTTTATTTTCCTAAGGGTAATAGGAGAAATTGGACACCAAAAGTTGTTTTGCAATTTGTCCTGAGTAGGCTGATACCCCATATGTGGGGGTAAAACACTGTTTGGGCGCATGGCAGATTTTGGAAGGAGCACCATTTGACTTTTTCAACACAGAATTGGCCGGAATTGAGATAAGATCGCCATGTTGCATTTGGAGAGCACCTGATGTGCCCAAACAGTGGAAACCCCTAATTCTAACTCCAACCCTAACCCCAACACACCCCTAACCCTAATCCTAGCCCTAGCCCTAACCCTAGCCCTAACCCTAATGGGAAAATGAAAATAAATACATTTTCTTTTAATTTTATTATTTTTCCCTAACTAAGGGGGTGATAATGGGGGGTTTGATTTACTATTTACGGCGGTTTTTATGTTTGGCAGCTGTCACACGCTAAAAGACACTTTTTATTGTAAAAATAGTTTTTGCATCACCACATATTGAGAGCTATAATTTTTCCATATTTTGACCCACCAAGTCATGTGAGGTCTTATTTTTTGCAGGAAGAGTTGACGTTTTTATTGATACAATTTTCGGG
Source organism: Dendrobates tinctorius (assembly GCF_039654945.1). Lineage (NCBI taxonomy): Eukaryota > Metazoa > Chordata > Amphibia > Anura > Dendrobatidae > Dendrobates > Dendrobates tinctorius. Next base: position 3,141,306 of record NW_027361943.1, read on the forward strand.
CGCGTGACATTTTTGATCGCTTTTTATTTTGTTTTTTGGGACGCAGAATTTACAATAACCAGCGTTTCATGAATTTCTTTTGGGTGGTGCGTTTACGCCGTTCCGGGTGCGGTAAAATTTATAAGGTGGTTTTATTCTTCGGGTCAGTACGGTTACAGCGATACCTCATTTAGGTCGTTTTTTTATGTTTTTGAGCTTTTATGCAATGAAAACAATTTTATATAAAAAATAGTTATTTTTGCATCACTTTATTCTGCGAGCGATAACTTTTTTATTTTTTCGCTGATGATGCTGTGTGGTGGCTTGTTTTTTGTGGGACAAGATGTCGTTTTCAGCGGTACCATGGATATTTATATGCGTCTTTTTGATCGCGCGTTATTGCACTTTTTGTTCGGCGGTATGATAATAAATCATTATTTTTTGCTTCGTTTTTTATTTTTATTTTTTAAGGGGTTCGCTTAAGGGGTTAACTATAGGGACAGTTTTATAGGGCGGGTCGTTACGGACGCGGCGATACCAAATATGTGTACTTTTATTGTTTTGGTTTTTTTTATTTCCAAAAAATGAATTTATTGGGGAATATTTTTTTTTTTTTTAAATTTATTTAGCGATTTTTTTTTAAATTATTTTTACACTTTTTTTTTACTTTATTACAATGTCCCAGGGGGGACATAACTGTCCTGTGACAGATCGCTGATCTGTCACATCACAGATCACTGTGACAGATCAGCGATCTGTCACAGGCAGTGCAGAAGGCTTCCTCATGCCTGCGCTTTGCAGGCACTGAGGAAGCCAGCTTCCTGCAGGCCCCCGGAGGTCCCCGCCACCATATTGGATCCGGGGACCTGCAGGAAAGGAGCCCCCCGCAGCAGTGCTGCACATTGCGCTGCCGTGGGGGGCTCAGGGAAGCACGGAGGGAGCCCCCTCCCTGCCGATGCTTCCCTTTAACCCCCGGTACACCGCGATCGTGTTTGATCGTGGTGTGCAAGGGGTTAACGTGTCGGGGGCGGTCCGTGACCACCCCTGACACATTGTGCCGGGTGTCAGCTGTGATAATCAGCTGACATCCGGCCGCGATCAGCGGCGCTCACCACGTGGGCGCCGCTGATCGCTGTGACGTAATATTCCGTCCATGGAAATTAGGTCCAGGGTCACATGGACGGAATATTACGTCCATTGTAGGTAAGGGGTTAAAGTGTTGCTCACATGAACTAATTATCCCCTGAATTCCTGCTTGGTCAAACCTCATCTGGAATACTGTGTTCAGTTCAGGGCACCACATTTAAAAAAAAAAAAAACATTGAAAAACTGGAGAACGTTTAGAGAAGAGCTACCAGGATGGTGAGCAGACTGCAAAGTATGTCCTACAAGGAATGTTTAAAGGATTTGAGAATGTTTAGTTTGAAAAAAAGGCGAATGAGACTTAATAGTTGTCCACAAATATCTGAAAGGATGTCACAGTTTAGAGGAATCATCCTTATTCTCATTTGCACATAGAAACATGAGAAACAATGGAATGAAATTGTAAGGGAGAGGATATGGATTAGATATGAGAAAAAACTTTTTGACAGTGAAAGTGATCAATGAGTGGAACAGGCTGCCACTTCAATGGAAGTCTTCAGACAGAGGCTGGACAGACATCTGTCTGAGATGGTTTAGTGAATCCTGCATTGAGCAGGGGGTTGGGACACAATGATCCTGGAGGTTCCTTCCAACTCTAACATTCTATAATTCTATGTAATCAGTCTTACAGTGCCATTAAAGCCATATTTTTTTTTACTAAACATTACAAAATCATGTTGACAAATGTAATCAGTAATACAGCACCATTACAGTCATATATTCACTGTACATTACAAAATCAGGCTGATATGTTCTCTTCAAACCCTTTACCCCCAAGGGTGGTTTGCACATTAATGACCGGGCCAATTTTTACAATTCTGACCACTGTCCCTTTATGAGGTAATAACTCTGGAACGCTTCCAAGGATCCTGATGATTCTGACATTATTTTCTCGTATTCAGGGGAATTTGTAGTTATATTCCGCGCTGCCGCAAGAAAGTATTCCAGGAGATAGATGTCAAAGATTCACAGTGGTTTATTCTACGCGTTTCGAGGATCTCATGCCCCCTTCGTCAGGAAATACCACATAGTACGTGCAGGCATCACACATATATATAGTTGAGACAGGACGCTGGGATTCAAAAAAACGAGCGCCAACAGATCAGATGACACAGTGTCAAAGTTCATAGTAGCTACAGGGTTAACAGTTCACATGGATTGTACCACATAAAAAAGTACAATAAAACGATTATTAACTGAGAACATAAATGGTGTCTTTCATTTATAGGAGACAAATTCAGTTAAACAGCATTCAAAAAAAATTTCTCCAAAAGAGATATATGCCTTAAGAATTGTCTGTTAAGTATTACAATTCTTAAGGCATATATCTCATTTGGAGAATTTTTTTTTTTTATTATTATTATATTATCATGATTTTATTTTTAGTTTATTTTAATGGAAACTAATAAAATACAATTTTATTTATTTTTCACATCTAATATTAAAAATTTCATTGGACTTTCCAAAAATAAGGAAGTTTTTCCTGTTCCATCGGTTAGTCCATGTGTAAGGCATCTGCTTCCACGCTTGAAGGTTCATTTTCGTATGAGTTCTTGTCCACTCAGTGAAAGTCGGCATTTTTTCACTCTCTCTTTTTTTTATCTTTTTCTTTTTTGGATGCTGTTTAACTGAATTTGTCTCCTATAAATGAAAGACACCATTTATGTTCCCAGTTAATAATCGTTTTATTGTACATTTTTATGTGGTACAATCCATGTGAACCGTTAACCCTGTAGCTACTATGAACTTTGACACTGTGTCATCTGATCTGTTGGCGCTCGTTTTTTTGAAGCCCAGCGTCCTGTCTCAACTTTATATATGTGTGATGCCTGCACGTACTATGTGGTATTTCCTGATGAAGGGGGCATGAGACCCCCGAAACGCGTAGAATAAACCACTGTGAATCTTTGACATCTATCTCCTGGAATACTTTCTTGCGGCAGCGCGGAATATAATTACAAATTCCCCTGAATACGTGATTTCTTCTGGTCGTTGAGGACCTGTGGATCTGCAGCAGCCGCCAGACTATATGCTTTCTCTCATCCTAATCAGGTGAGCAAATTTCTTAGTGTAATCTCTCTCTGTAACACGGATAAGAACCTATTGCGCTTTTGTGTCTCCTTTTCTCTGCAATAATTATTTTCTCGTGACATATTATACTTCATGTTAGTGGTAAAATTTATTTGCTATAACTTGCGTTTATTTGTGAAAAAAAACAGAAATTTGGCGAAAATTTTGAAAATTTTGCAATTTTTCAACTTTGAATTTTCATTCCCTTAACTCACAGAGATATGGCACACAAAATGCTTAATAAGTAACTTTTCCCACATGTTTACTTTACATCAGCACAATTTTGGAACCAAATTTTTTTGTTAGGAAGTTATAAGGTTTACAACACCATTTTTTGGAGGGGACTACATCACATTTGAAGTCACATTGAGAGGTCTATATGATAGAAAATACCCAAAAGTGACACCATTATAAAAACTGCACCCCTAAAGGTGCTCAAAACCACATTCAAGAAGGTTATTAACCATTCAGGTGCTTCACATGAATTTTTTGAATGTTTAAAAAAAAATGAACATTTAACTTTTTTTCACAAAAAAATTAATTCAGGTCCAATTTTTTTTATTTTCCCAAGGGTAACAGGAGAAATTGGAACCCAAAAGTTATTGTGCAATTTGTCCTGAGTACGCTGATACCCCATATGTGGGAGGGAACCACTCTTTCACCGCATGGCAGAGCACGGAAGGGAAGGAGCACCATTTGACTTTTTCAGCGCAAAATTGGCTGGAATTGAGATGGGACGCCATGTTGCATTTGGAGAGCCCCTGATGTCCCTAAACAGTGGAAACCCCAAATTCTAACTCTAATCCTAACCCCAACAACACCCCTATCCCTAATCCCAACCCTAACCATAACCCTAGCCACAAACCTAACCCTAACACACCCCTAACCCTAATCCCAACCCTATCCGTAACTTTAGCCCCAACCCTAACCGTAACTTTAGCCCCAACCCTAAACCTAACTTTAGCCCCAAACCTAATGCTAGCCCTAACCCTAGCCCTAACCACTAACTCTAATGGGAAAATGGAAATAAATAAAAATTTTTATTTTATTAATTTTCCCTAACTAAAGGGGTGATTAAGGGGGGGTTTGATTTACTATTTATAGTGGGTTTTTATGTTTGGCAGCTGTCATACGCTAAAAGACGCTTTTTATTGTAAAAATAGTTTTTGCATCACCACATTTTGAGAGCTATAATTTTTCCATATTTTGGCCCACAGAGTCATGTGAGGTCTTATTTTTTGCAGGACGAGTTGACGTTTTTATTGATACCATTTTTGGGCACATAACATTTTTTGATTGCTCTTTATTACGATTTTTGGGAGGCAGAATGAACAAAAACCAGCAATTCATGAATTTCTTTTGGGGGGGTGTTTATCCCGTTCCGCATGTGGTAAAGACATACTGATAGGGAATATAGATTGTGAGCCCCCTCGGGGACAGTGATGATAATGTGTGCAAACTGTAAAGTGCTGCGGAATATGTTAGCGCTATATAAAAATAAAGATTATTATTATTATAAAGCGGTTTTATTCTTCAAGTCAGTACGATTACAGCGATACCTCATTTATATTTTTTTATGTTTTAGCGCTTTTACACAATAAAATCAATTTTATATAAAAAAATAATTATTTTTGCATCGCTTTATTCTGAGAGCTATAACTTTTTTATTTTTTCGCAGATGACGCTGTATGGTGGCTCGTTTTTTGAGGGACAAGATGACGTTTTCAGCGGTACCATGCCTATTTATATCCATCTTTTTGATCGCGTGTTATTCCACTTTTTGTTCGGCGGTATGATGATAAAGCATTTTTTTTGCCTTTTTTTAAGGGATTCACTAAAGGGGTTAACTATTGGGACAATTTTATATGGCGGGTCATTACGGATGCTGCGATACTAAATATGTGTACTTTTATTGGGTTTTTTACATAAAGAAATGTATTTATTGGGGAATATTATTTTTCTTTATTTAGGATTTTTTTATATATATATTTTTACACTTTTTTCACATTTTTACTTCGTCTCAGGGTGAGACATCACTGTATTATATCAGATCACTCATCTGACACTTTGCAGAGCACTGTGTCAGATCAGCAGGCACTGACAAGTCACCTCCCTGCATGACCCGGAAGGACCCCACAGCCATCTTGGATCCGGGGTCCTGCAGGGAGGAGGCCCTCAGAACAACGCGATCACATCTCGTTGTTCTGTGGATCTCAAGGAAGCATGCAGGGAGCCCCCTCCCTGCGCGATGCTTCCCTATGCCACCGGAACGCTGCGATCATGTTTAATCACAGTGTGTCGGGGGTTAAAGTGCCAGGAGTGGTCCGTGACCGCTCCTAGCACATAGTCCCAGGTGTCAGCTGTGATAATCAGCTGACACCCTGCCACGATCAGCAGCGCTCCCCAGTGAGCGCGGCTGATCGCGTATGACGTACTATCCCGTCCATGAGCATTCAGGCCCAGGGCACCTGGACGGGATAGTATGTCATATGTCAGAAAGGGGTTAGTAATTCTGTATTGTAAAGCATTTGTCTTGGACTGATATATTAATTACAGGATAGATCATCATCATCAGATTAGTGGTAGTATGACACTATCACCCCACCAATCAACTAATACCTGCTCAAGACAAACTGCAGTTGATATCTCATTCAACTGCCGAAAGTCGAACGATCCACCGATCTCCAATATTTTATGTATAGGTTATCAATATTGTCATGATCTGAAGTGATCTGACAGTTTTAAATTGCACTGGGTGAACTTTTTTTACTTTGGAAAGTTCCAAGGTGTCTTGACTGTCCCCGGTGGTGGTGAGTGGTATTGCACTTTAGGGTTTTTTGCACTTAATTATGGATCAGGTGTGACACCCTATAAAGGTGTGCTCAGGGTGTTCACTCACTGCCTGTGATATTGTGAGAGTGTGTTCACTCTGTTTTTGGAGAGCCTGGAGGAAGGATGGAGCTGGTGAGTAGTCCTGCGCAGCTTAGCCAGGGGGATGTGTTTCTGCTATGGTGTCTGGACGAAGGGCTGGCATGGCGTGGTGGAGTCGCAGTGATGGTGTCAGCGGGAAGTGTCTGCATGGGCTGGTGGAGTGGCGACTATGGAGAGTGGCACTCACCATGTGGGACTTGGCTGCTGAACTGGACTCAAGCATGCTCGACTTCGGGTCAGAAGCTGAACTCAGCCTTGGGACTCTGGTTCTAAGCAGCTGCAACTGGTGGTGGACTCTGCTCCAAGGCTGCACTAAGGTGAAGGGTCCTGTTATGGTGATGGATCCGGGTGGAGGAGAAGACGCACGCAGGTGGTGGGCTCTGTTGCTAGGAGCGCACGCAACAGAGCAAAGCTAAGTGGTGTTTCCCCTGTATTGTCTCTTTCCTCATGTGTGTTATTAGTGCAGTGGTGGGATTAGTCTCCGCACCGACCCATTCCCTAGTGAGGGTTTAGGGTCAGGGTGAGCAAGGGCGTTAAGGTACGCGTGCGGCGACAGGTGCGGAGCCTGTTTAGGGAATGTAAGGAGTGCAGGGACACTGGCTCAGGGGAGCTTAGGAGGTCTCCATGTCCCCATTCCCTATCGCAGGGCCCACCATTGTTAAAGTTTCCCAGGTTCCCCCTTTATTATTTAAATTCGCCTTACTGGAGGCGGGGTTTCCAGATTTTATGTATAACGTGTAATTCCCAAATTCGCCAGGTGGAGGCGGCGTATCCACCTGCACGTTTTATTATTTAAATGTGCCCCACTGGAGGCGGTGTATCCAGGGTCACGTGTGTCACATGGGTTCGCCTTGTGGAAACATCTGCGTCCAGACACACGTGATCATGACAAATATGTAGGGGAAGCAACAAGACAGAGAAAGTCCCGGCACTAGTACCTGGACGCTGGTGTGTGACTGCCTAACAAAACAGCGTGATGAGAATCCAAAAGGTGAGGAAACTCTGGGTGCTTGTTGGGAAAAAGGTAACTACAATGTACAAAAAAAAGGCAGTACTCACCGTTCCTGGTACAATCCTTTATTCAGTGATGTGAAGACATGGCAATGGGAGATGTGAGTGTGGACAAAATCACACTATGGCTGTTTTGAGCTGCGTGCACTTCCAGAGGTCCAAAGGTGAGGAGGAAGTGATGGGAATCCGACTTAAATTGTGGATCAACCCTCTTTACTGTCTCAGTGTGGAGCGCCCTGCGGGGCCGCCCTGCGGGGCCTGGGGTTACTCGGTTCCGGGCCCGTCGACTTCAATGGGGGACGGTGTCACGGCGTCGTCGACCCGGTCCGTGGTCCAGAGGCGTCCAGTAAAATAAAATAGGGGAAAGTTGTGTGGTATTTGTGTGGTAAAAATGAAGATAAAGTTTATAGATGGTTAAATACTTGACGCCACCTGTGGTATTCTGGTCAGTGGTGACCAGCGCTGCGGTGTTGTTCCGCTGAGACTGTTGGTGTGTCGCAGCTGAGGTGAAAAAAGCTCTCCACAGGTAGAGCAATAGTCCCAGGGCCAAGATGTTAAATTAATAGTCAAAATGGCTGTGAACGTTGGGGTGCAGAGAAATGAGAGACGGACACAGAGAGGTGCAGTTTCTTTACCTTTTACTGGCAATTGGTTGCAATCCGGATTACCACATACAGGTGATGGAATGAGTCCGGCTCGCCTGGAGGCATTCAGGGGATCCACCTTGCCAGGTGGGGATTTAGGACCTTACTTCTGTGCTTTGTGTGTGGGTCTCCGCTGTTTATAAATATGCTGAGACCCTCAATTGTGTGATGATTTCACTAACCTGTACGGCTGTCAGCATGAGCCTATTCCAAGGGTACCGTCCTTTTCACCGTCAGCCCCGGGCTCCTTATCTGCTGCCGTGCCCTCAGGTGTACAATGTCACACAGGAATTTCCAATTCCCTGTACTTTCAGATTCGGCGGCAGGACATACAGCTCCTGTCCACCCAGGACTCTGATGTCCCTCTTCTCCCTATTAGCGCTTCGCTCAGAGGTCTGCTATATGCAGTATTTTAGCTTTCCCAGAGCCTATCCGTCTCTGCTCGTGTCCTTTTCCTCTTGTCAGATCAGCTCCCTGTCTTGAACTGACAGGATCTTCCAGAAAGATCTTTTTGCCTCACGTTTAACTGCCTTGTCATTTTTCCTCACAGCTCACACCGCTGCTATCGTTTCCATGACCACTCCCGCAGCTGACTTCTAGCTGACTCACCAACCCCCTCTGCTGGCCAGAATTTATAAGGCATCTCCCTTTTCTGACCTGCAGCAGGAATAGTGATTTAATCTATTACCTGGCATGGGGGTCCCTTTCTGCCTTCAAGCATGACTTCACCTCTTAGAGAGAGGCGATGTCACTGTGACAACCGGATTCTGGGGTGTCACTTTCCCCCCAGTTAAGTTCAATACTCCTGGACTGAGGAAACATAGCAAGAATTGTTAACAGCAACAATTAATGAAAATCTACAAAGTCTGAAAAATGTAAAAATTATCAAAAACCAGACAAAAAAAATAAAACAATAGCACAGTTACTGCAGCGACCAGACCTTATGCTACTGTCCAGGAATTGTGTTTGTGTTTGTACCTAGAGTTTGGTTGCCTCTGCCTCCAACCGGACTCTGGGGTGTCACAAGTGCAATTCCAAAAGGTGCCACCCCCTTCACCTATCCGGATAATACAATCAGACTATATTATAAAAAAAGTGTCATATCAAATTTATCATTAAAACCAGTAGGGCTTTGTGCTGGTGAACACATAGTCCAACTGGCCTTTCTTTGTAAAAGGTGTTTGTGTAGATCCCCTCTCTGGGCAGGTAATTTTACCCTTTACAATCATGCAAAGTGCATCTCTTTAGGGTTGCCTGCATGTATGTCTCACATGTGCAGAATCAATTAGCTTGATCCTTTCCATGTGGAAATTGATTTAAAACGCTAATGAAAATGTATAAAGAGCAGTGAGCTGGTTTTTCTGATAAAATAGAAGCTGTATAAATTTGATATGAAGAGTTCTTTTATAATATAATCTGATTGTATGGTTTTAACTTCATCTGTTGCAGTTTGCTGCTTATTTATCTGGACAGGTGAGGGGGTGGCATCTTTTGTAATTGCACTGACGCAATCAGGAGGGTTGATCCACGATTTAGGTAGAATCACTGTCACTTCCTCCTCACCTTTGGACCCGTGGAAGCGCATACAGCGTGAAACGGCTTTAGTCCAATCTTGTCTACACTCACATCTCCCACTGCCATTGAATAGAGAATTGTACCAGGAACGATTAGGGCTGCCTCCTAAGAAACCCATTTAATAATTGTAGCTAAATTGTCCAGAGTCCAGTTACTGTTGCAGTTCGTAATAAGCAGATGTCAGAAAGAAGCCAAGAAGCCATGACCTGTAGTAATTAGATGGTGTTTAGTGCGATCAAAGTAGATTTGTTCCCTATAGGACAAGAGAAGTGTCTGCTGCCAGAAACCTTTGACATATGGCACTTTATGCCTTTGAGAATAAAAGGATCAAGAAGTTCCATTCCAAAAACCCAATCCTTATTACCGTTGACATCTGCCATGTAATGTGTACAGCCAGTTTAAGGCATAAAGCGCAATATTCTTGCAAGGATAAAGTATGAATGAGAAGTGTGAAGAGCTACTACCTGGACACAAGAGTCTTTGGGTTTGAATCATAATACGTTGATGTACAGTAAAAATCATATTGTGACATCGTGTTAGCAAGAAAAATCCAATGTAAATACTTTTATGCCCAAAAATGACAAAAATATGGCTTATTGGCTGTCTTAAAAAAGTATATTTGCAAACTTTCAGAGCACAGAGGCTCCTTCTTCGGGCTGAATTACAAATGAATTAATAAGACGACCACAACATGTAAGGGATACTACAGCAGGACATTTGTTCATGAGGTGGGAGGGGTGATGCCTCCTAAAGATAAGACCAGGAAATCAAATTAGGGATTTTGTTACAAATGGAGAGGCGGTGGGAACGTTCCCTTAGTTAGCTGAAGTCCTTCTGATGGAGATGTGAGTTGTGTCCATGTAGTGAGTCATAACTCCAGGTGTTAAATTGAGTCTTATTGTCAAAGAATTGAACATCCTTATGAGTTCCTATTCCCAAATTCTTCACTGTCGTCCTCCAGGGCACCATGTACATTGTATCACGTGCACCAAATTGGAGGATGTACATGAAAAGGAGTTCTGATTTGTGTTTAGTATGCAGACTTTATTTGTAACATGTGGGTACAAGTTGTACATTTTTATTGCTACATGAGAATGTGCTTGTCACTGCTGGTGATGAGAGGTAATTTTAACCTGTTATTGACCGAGCTAATTTTGACCTTAATGAACAAGCCAATTTTTACAATTCTGACCAGTGTCTCTTTATGTGGTAATAACTCTGGAACACTTCAACGGATCCCACTGATTCTGAGAATAATTTTTGTGACATATTTTACTTCATGAAGTGGTAACATTTCTTCGAAAAGACTTGCGTTTATTTATGAAAAAACCTGAATTTTTTAATTTTTGTGCCCTTAAATCTGAGAGTTATTTCACACAAAATAGTTAATAACATTTCCCACATGTCAACTTTACATGAGCACTATTTTGGAAACATTTATTTATTTTATGTTAAGAAGTTAGAAAGGTTAAAAGTTGACCAGCGATTTTTCATTTTTCCAACAAAATTTACAAAACCATTTTTTTAGGGACCACATCACATTTGAAGTGACTTTGAGGTGTCTATATGACAGAAAATACTCAAAAGTGACACCATTCTAAAACTGCACCTCTCAAGGTGCTCAAAACCAGATTCAAGAAGTTTACTAACCCTTCAGTTACTTCATGAGACTGAAGCAATTTGAAAGTAAAAAATGAACATTTAACTTTTTTCATAAAATATTTACTTTAGAGCCAAACTTTTTTATTTTCACAAGGGTAGCAGGAAAAAATAGACCCCATAATTTGCTGCACAATTTCTCCTGAGTACGCCAATATGCCACTGTTTGGGTGCATGGCAGGGCTCAGAAGGGAGGGAGCACCGTTTGACTTTTTGAACGCAAAATTGGCTGGAATCGAGAGCGGACGCCATGTCGCGTTTAGAAACCCCCCACAAGTGACCACATTTTGAAAACCACACTGCTCAAGGATTTTATCCAATGGTATAGTGAGCATTTTGAACCCACAGGTATGACACAGAATTTGATAACGTTAGGTGATCATATTGAATACGTCGTCATTAGTGTCAAGCACAAGTGATCGCTATTCCAGTTTGCAGCGGGTGCTCATGTATGCACCAAATATCGGGGTGATCGAGACATATGCTTGAATCCTTGAACCACATGTTTTGCGGCTGTTAGACGCCCCCAAAAAACATGTGAGAAACGTTAAACTCCATGCTTACCTGAGCATCCGATGCAAACTCAAGTAGCAAGCACTTGCGCTCAACACTGACTGTCATATTGTCATCATTTTTTTAACTTTTGAAAAAAAAAACAATTCTAACCCCAACTATAATACAACCTAGACCATAACCCCAACCTTAACACAACCCTAACACAAACCCAACCCTAACTATAAAGAATGGAAAAAAAAAACAATGTTTATCTAACTAAGGGGGTGACAAAGGGGCAATTGATTTACTATTTTTTTTATTTTGATCACTTTGATAGGATCTATCACAGTGATCAAAAGGAACCAATAGGAAAAAGTCCCTATTGTTGCCAGATACCAGCCAGCAGATCTAGGCAGGAACATTTTTCTCCAGGAAGATGACATAAAGGGCCGTGGACAGATCAGGAGGGCTTTGGGATGGCAGAGGTTTTGGGGGTCTCTGGGGACCCCTTTTTTCTCTTCTCTGATGTTACATCATATCAGAGGAGAGATAAATGAATTGTAAATCATACTTTATTTTGTGATAGCCGTTATTCGGTGAATAACAGTGATCACGTGACAGGAGACTGGTAAAAACCGGCCCTGATCATGTTCTCTGGAATCTCAGCTACCCCCAGAGATATCACTGAGATTTACTGACGCAGGAGGTCATTATACCTCTAGTCAAGAAGAATAAGGCCCCTTAACTGCCTCTGTTAAAAGGGTTAACAGTCGTTATGGGATTAAGGACAACAGAGAGAGAAGAGTTTGGAAATTCAAACTGATAAAGATGTTCAATTCTTTGAAAATATGACTCAATTTAACACCTGGATTTATGACTCAATATATGGACAGAATTCACACCTCTACGAGATAGACTCCAGGTAACTAAGGGAACATTCCCACCGCCTCTCCATTTCTCTGTTTGTAACAAAAACCTAATTTGATTTCCTTGGCTTAACTTTAGGAGGAATCACCCCTCTCACCTCATGAAAAAACTTATTAATTCATTTGCAAACCTACATGAAGAAGAAGCTCCTGTGCCCTGAAAGATAGAAAATACATTTTTTCTGATTAGCCAATAAGATATTACTCGGATAATACTTTTGTCATTTTTGGACAGAAAAGTATTAACAATCATAATATGAAACACATATAGTTAACGAATATCCTAATAGTTGTTAGTATCAGGATCGGTTAATAATAACTCTGTGACCCGTATTTACTAAACAGGCTAATAATAGGTGTTCTGTTCAGGTACAGTGGCTTGTCAAAGAATTCAGCCCCCTTGGCTTTTCTCTGTCAAATGGTCTGTCAGTACACACACGCCTTTTCTGAAAGGTCAAGGAGTCCGCAACACCATTAAGCAAGAGGCACCACTAACCAAACAACACCAAGAAGACCAAGGAGGCATGGGCAAGGAGGGCATTAATCAGAGAGGCAGCACAGAACCTAAAGGTAAAACTGAAGGATCTGCAGAGTTCCCAAGCAGAGACTGGAGTATCTGTCCATATGACCACAATGAGCCGTACACTCCATTGAAAATGTGGGCAGAAAAAAGCCTTTACTAACACACAAAAATTGTAAGACTTGTATTAGATTTGTGAAAAGACAAATAGGGAGACTCTCCAAATGTATGGAGGAAGGTGCTCAGGTCAGATGAGACCAAAATTTTACTTTTTGGCCAACAAGGTAAACATTATGTCTGGCGCAAAACCAACACAGCTTATCACCCCAAGAACACCATCCCCAAAGTGAAACATGGAGGTGGCAGCATCATGCTGTGTGGATATTTTTCGGTAGCAGGGACAGGGAAAATGGTCTGAGTCTAGCGGAAGATGGATGGTGCGAAATACAAGGATATTCTTGGGAAAAATCTGTTTGAGTCTGTCAGTGATTTCAGACATGGACAGATGTTCACCTTCCAACAAGATGATTACCCTAAGAATACTGATAAAGCAACACTCGAGTGGTTTAAGGGGAAACATCTAAATATTTTGAAGTGAACTAGTCAACGCCCAGACCATTTGAGAATCTGTGGTCAAACTTGAAGATTGTTCTTCACCAGAGGAAACTATCTAACTTGAAGTAGATGGAACTGTTTTGCCTTGAGGAATGCTCAAAAATCTCAGTGGCAAGATGTTGAAAGCTTATAGAGACTTATTCAAAGCGACTTGCAGCTGTAATTGCTGCAAAAGGAGGCTCTACAAAGCACTAACTTTACATGAAGGATTCTAAATGCACACTGAAGTTTTCAGTTATTTTGTCCTACTTGTTTGCTTCACAATAATTTAAAAAGAAAACCAAATGTTCACAGTTGTAGGCATGTTCTTTACATGAACTGAAACAAACACTCAAAAAAAAATGAAATTCCAGGTTGTGGGATAGTAAAACATGAAAAATGTCAAGGGGGTGAAAACTTTCGCAAGCAACTAGCAGCTTAGCAATGGAACATAAAATACACACTACAAATTGAAGTGTTTTTCAGCAGTGTGGCTTGAACATGTGATGCAAATCAAAACATTTTAATTAATTTTACCAAAACGTTCCATAAATTGCATGATAAATGAAGTTTTTTATTTTATGGATAAACTTTTAAATATTATTATAACTTTTTAAATAGCAATATCAATGTTACCTTTTTCTGAATGTAATCAATGAAGTTTTGCAAATCTAGATCTTCTCGGTAATAAATAATAGCCCTTAACATTACAGAAGAGGCTTTATCCAAAACCTGTAAAAAAAAGTGAGAAATTCTCCCTCCTGTTAACCTAACATTAATTTGTAGTATCACTGGGGTTCAACAGGGTGTGAGATTATTCCAATACTTAGTATTTTCTTTATGAAAAGGGTCAATTGCATTTAGAAGCACTTACCATTCCAGAGAATATAAAGCCTAGAACAGCTGCCACAAGCTGAAGAATCAAGACTATAATAAGCAAGCCAGCAAACTGAAGAAAGGAAAGACACTCATCAATGTCATTTTAGGTACATTTGTTTCAATTAAATATAAAAAATGGAATGCATCTTTCCAGGCATGTGAATACTTAAACTATATGCGTAAAGGAAGGTATTTAAGTTTTGCTTACAGATGGCCAGAAATCAGTAAATCTGAAGTTAGAAAAGGTATCTAACTAGGGTGGCACGGTGGCTCAGTGGATAGCACTGCAGCACCGGGGTCCTGGGTTCAAATCCCACCAAGGACAACATCTGGAAGGAATTTGTATGTTCTCCCCGTGTTTGTGTGGGTTTCCTCCGGGTACTCCGGTTTCCTCCCACACTCCAAAGACATACTGATATAGGGAATCTAGATTGTGAGCCCCATCAGGGACAGTGCCAATAATGTCTATAAAGCGCTGTGGAATTAATGGTGCTATGTCAATGAGTAAAATAAATAAATAAACTTAAAAAGTTTATAATGTAAAGTGCAGCCATGTTGATTGCCACTTTTCAATTAAATTCTTACGAGCCAAGTACATATTCGATCAGAAAAATAGAGTAACAGTTTGAATATTGATTTCTGAGCAGCTGAAGGAGTTGTGTAAGACTGAAGAAGGGATGGCATATCCCTAACACCCCCACCAATCAGCTGAAAACTGCAGCTGCACCTGCGTCGCCATCGTGGGAGGTTCCAACCTCGTCTGTCTGGAAGCTGCAGACTGATAAGTTGAATTGTTTCGTGCTATTTGTTGTTAGCTTTGCTTTATCCACCGTTCCGTTGCATTCATACTGTATCATTACTGCAAACTCCCTGCGTGGAGTATTGACTGTACAGTACTTTGCATAAAGCGCCCGTTAACTCTTTCTCTGCCTCCTTCTCGTCACTGCATTCCGCATTCCTGCTAGCATCTAACAAGTACATGGTCATACACTATAGTATAGTATAATATGAACTATGTAATCAAACATAATAATTACACTAATTACATAGCATCTATAGGTGTCTTGCATTTACTTACGATTTTAAGCAGCAAGTGCACATCTCTCAGTGCTCCCATACATCCAAAGAAAGTTATTATAAACATAAGCATTCCTACCACTATTAATAAGATGGCAGGATCAGCAGTAAGGGAATCGACAACACCTGAAAAGTACAGTAACAGTGTTTAGGAAGTTGTGTAAAGTTTTTAGAGAGGATCACTTGTATGAACATTTCCTTCTTAACAATATGCATGTGTACATAGAGCCACACCCCTGGTACTGACTGACAGCAGGCCTAAGGCCGGAGTCACACTGCGGTATTTCTCTGCGAGAATCACATGGCACTGCACGCACTGCATGGGCTGGCCGGAACCTCTCCTGGCCTGAGCATGACAGCGTGATGGATTACTATGCAGCTGCCAAGCTCAGGTCAGGAGAGCCAACAGCCAATGCGAGTTTTACGATGCGATTCTCACACGAGAAATACGGCAGTGTGACTCTGCCCTAATACCCAGCCTGCCGTCAATCAGTGCCAGGGGCGCACCACTGCTGCTGCTTTTCATACACAGAGCGCTGACTGAAATCGTGCCAGCGCCACCCCAATGACTGGAAGCCGAACGCTGCCGGGAGACATATAGCTCATTTCCTCCCTGCAGTGGGGTCTGAAGTGCAGGCACCAGGGAGGCTCAAGACCTTATCAACATACAGATTAACTTCATATCAGCAGGTTAATAGCATTTTTCACATGACAGGTTCCCTTTAAAACTTTCCTTTCCAGGTTCATCAGCTGAGAGGTTACATTTTTGGCCCATTCCTCCAGTAACAATAGCTGTATTCACTATTTAAAAAATAAACTGTGCATTTACACTAAATGATTGCAAGCATGCTCTTATATCTAGCTTTTGTCTCACCCAGAGACACGAGCTAGGAATGATAATTCACCGCTACCCATACTTTGTGAACACCCACACTTAGATTTTGTGAGCACCACTGGGATCCTTAAGGCTGAGTTCACACGTGGCGTTTTTTTCGCGTTTCCGCAGCGGTTTTAACCGCTCGATTTTGCCACGAAAACGCGAAAAATAAGCATCCCATGCATTCCTATAGGATTCTGCAATGCTGTGCTAATGCTGCGGTTTTTACCGCGGCGGAATCGCTTCACGGTAAAAAACGCTGCATGCTCATTAATTTCGCGGAATTGCAGCGATCCAGCACCCATAGGAATGCATTGTTCTGCTTACTTTCCGCATGTGGCTGTGCACACCATGCGAAAAGTAAGCAGAACATTTGCGGATGGTACCCACGGTCCGGAGGAGAGGAGACTGTCCTCCGGGCTCTGGGCACCATATCCCTGTAAAAAATAGAATTTAAAATAAATATTGTTATTCTCACCTTCCGACGTCCCGCGCAGCCTTCCCGCCTCTCTTCTACGCTCCCGGTCCCAGTAAGCCTTTGCGAGCGATGACGTCTGTTCTCGCGAGTAATTGTCGCAAAGGATTACTGCGACCGGGAGCGTGGAGAGAGGCGGGAAGGCTGCGCGGGACGTCGGAAAGTGAGAATAACAATATTTTTTGTTATTATTATTTTTTACATTCTATCTTTTACTATTGAGGCCGCATAGGCGGCCTCAATAGTAAAAAGTTGGTTACACTCGTCAAACACTGTTTGACGAGTGTGACCAACCTGTCAATCAGTTCTCCAAGCGATGCTCCAGATCGCTTGGAAAACGCTAGCAATTCTGCAAGCTAATTACGCTTGCAAAATGCTAGTTTTTCTGCGGGAAAATCACGGGAATTTAAAATGCGATTTTCCCGCTGAATGGAATTCTGGAATTCTCGCGGTAATTTCTGCAAGAGTTCCGCTACATGTGAACCCAGCCTTAGTGTCAGTGTAAGAAAGTGGACAAGAGAGATGAGTATAGTTGATGCATAGCTGAGCAGCTGCAAGTGAACACTGAAATCTGCTGGTCAAAGGTGAAAGTGAAAGTAAAGGAAGAATTAGGCTGTGTGCACACGCTGCGGATTTTGCTGCAGTTCCACAGCGGTTTTGGCCGCTGCGGACCCGCAGCAGAAACAGTACCATGATTCCCTATGGGAATCAAAAACCGCAATGCAGACGGTGCGGAATTTTCCACGCGGATTATCTGCGGTTTTCAATCCGCAGAAAGAATTGACATGTCAATTCTTTCTGCGGATTCCGCTGTGGTTTGCCATCTCCTC
Organism: Dendrobates tinctorius; assembly: GCF_039654945.1. Taxonomy (NCBI): domain Eukaryota; kingdom Metazoa; phylum Chordata; class Amphibia; order Anura; family Dendrobatidae; genus Dendrobates; species Dendrobates tinctorius. Next base: position 3,158,991 of record NW_027361943.1, read on the forward strand.
CATTGAGGAGATGAAAAACCGCAGGGCAAAACCGCAGAGCAATCCGCAGGTAAAACCGCAGGTCTTTTGATCTGCGGTTTCACCTGCGGATTTTACAAAATCCGTGCGGATGAATCCGCACCTAAATCCGCAGCGTGTGCACACAGCCTTAGGCTACGTTCACACGTAGCGGAACTCTCGCGGAAATTACAGAGAGAATTCCGAATTCCATTCCGCTGGAAAATCGCATTTTAAATTCCCGCAATATTCCCGCGGAAAAACTAGCATTTTGCAAGCATAATTAGCTTGCAGAATTGCTAGCGTTTTCCAAGCGATCAGTAGCATCGCTTCGAGAACTGATTGACAGGTTGGTCACACTCGTCAAACATAGTGTTTGACGAGTGTGACCAACTTTTTACTATGGAGGCTGCATATGCGGCATCAATAGTAAAAAATAGGATATTAAAAAAAAATATTGTTAATCTTACCTTCCGACGTCCCGCGCAGCCTTCCCGCCTCTCTCCATGCTCCCGGTCCCAGTAATCCTTTGCGAGAATTACCGCGATGCGTCCATTCTCGCGGGATCGCGACGTCTCGCAGTCATTCGCGATGATGTCGCGCGAATGACTGCGAGATTTCGCGATCCCGCGAGAATGGACGTCATCGCTCGCAAAGGATTACTGGGACCGGGAGCGTGGAGAGAGTAGGGAAGGCTGCGCGGGACATCGGAAGGTGAGAATAACAATATTTTTTATTTTAAATTCTATTTTTTACAGGGATATGATACCCAAAGCCCGGAGGACAGTCTCCTCTCCTCCGGACCGTGGGTACCATCCGCAAATGTTCTGCTTACTTTTCGCATGGTGCGCACAGCCACATGCGGAAAGTAAGCAGAACAATGCATTCCTATGGGTGCACGATCGCCGCGATTCCACTAAATTAATGAGCATGCTGCGTTTTTTACCGCGAAGCGATTCCGCCACGGTAAAAACCGCAGCATTAGCACAGCATTGCGGAATCCCATAGGAATGCATGGGATGCTTATTTTTCGCGTTTTCGCGGCAAAACCGCGCCGTTAAAACCGCCGCGAAAATGTGAAAAAAGCGCCACATGTGAACATAGCCTTACAGTAGTAGGAACTTAATAGTGGGAACTTATTTTTAGACAGAAAGAGTTTAAAGATGATGTCAGTTCAGGTGAAACCTGTTGTGGAGACACAGCATTGTATCTTAATTAACCAGATGTCTATTTTTAGCAAGCCAGGAAAAATAGAATGTTATCTGCATGTTGACTTTTGAATTTATGTGTTTCTTTCTGGTTGGTCAAGAAAACAGACTTTTATTCGTACAAACCTGTAATATTGTCTTGTACGTTGACATTTGATTTAACATACTGTGCTGTTGTCATGGATGTCTAGTGATGTTTGCTGATATGCTAATTACGCATTGTCCAGGCCAGCTAGTTTGTTGACTTTTAAAACAGAGGAGGAAAATCTATTTAAATATATTACAATTAAATAATGCGACTTGATCTTGTCACCATTCTTCCTGTACTAAATGAAGGACACTTTGTAACTATAAAAAGAGGTTATATGCCTCTGTAAGATACAGCCAGAGATGATTCAGCCAAGACATTCAGTAATCCAAACAAACATAGACTATCTACAGGACAGCATCCAAGACATCATAGCTCCATCACAAGGGACACAGATTTATCATTCTACAGGATGCCAGCTTAGGGGACCACGATCCAGGCTGGGACAATACAGATCTGCTCCATTGACCATCGTGAATCTATGGATATGTTTGGAATAAGCCAGGTTGTGACCTTCTGGTCAACTCGGCTTGTACTTCAATGGACTGTCATCTTCCTAAGTTTGTTGTTATCATCTCTCTGTGTGTTCCACAGGTGGGGTAGTTGGCTCTGGAAGATGAAGCCAGGTTGTGACCCTCCAGCCAACTGGCCTTGTACCTGAATAGACTGTCATCTTTCTACACTTGTCATTACCTCCTCTCTGTGTGCAAGAGACAGGTGGAATAATGGTGCCTGGAAGATCTGAAGTAACAGCTGCTATTATTCCAGCGGAAAGGTGAAAATCTGTAATGTGCACCATCTGGGTTACTGTGCTGGGACTGTTCTACGTGTTATCTGTCTGTTTTGTGGTTCAATAAAGTATGGTCACACTGTTTTACCCTCACCCTGTGTTGTCTGAGTAGCATCACACCCACGTTAAAATGAGAGCGGGCGTTCAGTGGGATGATCCCTGGTCCATGCAGTTTCGGCTAGTGGACCAGGGTGTCCACCGACCCCCCGTGTTTCTACACTTGTGTTGCAGTTACTAATTATAAAAGGCCTGACCGAGAAGAGGCAGTTGGCACCAAAACCTGTACCAGGACAGGTGGTGTTGCTGCTAGGTGGGCTTACAGCCACCATGTCCACAGAAGAGTCTGAGAGTGATCAGATGCCAGAGAAGACCTGAACTGTGAGGAAGCATATTCCTCACCAATTGTTATACTGATGACTCTACCTTGTGCCAGTCCTTACACTGGATACCCATACACTCCATAATTCAGTATAACATTATTACTCTCACCCACAAAACACTCCATGGCTCAGCACCACCCTACATCTCCTCCCTCGTCTCAGCCTACCACCCTACCCGTGCCCTCCGTTCTGCTAATGACCTGAGGTTAACATCCTCAATAATCAGAACCTCCCACTCCTGTCTCCAAGACTTTTCATGTGCTGCGCCAATTCTTTCCCAAAGTTTAATACGATTAATCCCCAACCCCCACAGCTTTAAGCGTGCCCTAAAAACGCATTTCTTCAGACTAGCCTATCGCCTCAATGCATTAACCTAAATATCCCTGTGTGGCTCATTCAAAATTATTTACCATAACCAGGTTCCTCGCATCATCTTCTCACATGCTTTATGCATTTAATAGCCCTCTGTGTCTGTACTGTTACAAATTTATACTGTTAACTGGTTCATGCAGAATCACAGGAACACCCGGTTCTTACACTATGGCTGGTCCGAACAACAAAAGCAATTGTTACCATACACCTTTTGTGTCTCCCCTTTTTCCTTATAGATTGTAAGCTTGCGAGCAGGGCCCTCATTCCTCTTGGTATCTGTTTTGATGTATGTGTTTATTGTTATGCTGTAATGTCTATTGTCTGTAGAAGTCCCCTCTATAATGTAAAGTGCTGCAGAATATGTTGGCGCTATAGAAATAAAATTATTAATATTATTATTATGCAGTGCCAGTAGAAGATCCATAAGCAGTGCCAGTAGAAGATCCGTTAGCAGTACCAGAAGAAGATTTGTACCTCATGCCAATAGAAGATTTATAAGCAGCGCCAGTACAAAACTGTGACCAGATCAGAACCAGGATTGGGAGACAATTCGGCTGTAGTGGAGGACCATACGTCCAGTGCAGACATACGGTACAGTGTGTGGACTGGGGCCGTGCTTCAGGGAGTGGAGACAGACAGTAAAGGCCCCGGCTCACATAGCGAGATCGCTAGCAAGATCGCTGAAGCGTCACCGACTTTGTGACACAACAGCGATTTCGCTACATGTGACACATAGCGGCGACCAACCCCCCCCTCCCCCCGCTGGATATCGCTGATCTTGCTCAAATGTCCTGGGCCATTTTTTCATCGTCGGCATTCCACTGGCCAGCGCGCATCACTGTGTTTAACGCCAATGAGCGACCTCGTTGGCGAAGCAGAACTCAGGGACGCAGGAGTGAGTCGTCAGAAAAGCTGCTGTGTGACAAGGTACTAATTACCGCTGAGGTCGTTATACGGATCGCCGTTGGATTGCTGCATTGTTGAAGAGATCTGCCTGTTTGGCAGCTTACTAGCGACCATGTAGCGTCACACCAGCGATCCTTACCAGGTCGTATCGTTGTCGGGATCGCTAGTGCGTCGCTATGTGAAACGGGACCCTAAGACAAGCACACTGTATACCCAGTGACTTGCATATCTAATACTTGTGGCCTAGTGTGAAATTCCAGTGACCCCTGCTAGGGCTAGTGTAATGATCAGAGAGTCCTGTAGCTTACAGAGACTACAACAGGAATGAGCCTAGTATTTTTACGTGCACACCGCTAGGTTCAGATAAGGGCGTGACAGGTTTTTGAATTCTTTGGAACTCTGGGGGAACCGTTACTCAGAGTGACCATGTACTGCAACTTCTTCATGCACAAGATGGATCCACTTGCTCACACAGATACAATTGATATAGTCCTCATGAACAGATGAAAAGTGAAGTTTAATGTCACAGTACATTCACTTCAATTCATGTCTCTTAAGCACAGGCTTTATAACAGTACAACTGCTTTTTAGAGGCACATTGACTAACAGTCTCTTGATAGCACAGTTCAGCACAGATCAAGACTCTTTACAAAAGCACAGTAGTGTACAGTAGAGTTGAGCGAAACGGGTCAAAAAAATTCAAAAGTCGCCGACTTTCGCCAAAGTCGGGATGCATGAAACGAAACCTGACCTTAGCGTGAGGTCGGCCACGAGGTCGGCGACTTAAGCACCAAAGTCGCATTTCAAAAGATGCTTTAGCGCCCTTTTTCAGCCAATCAGGAAGAACGGACACTGTGGGCAACGTGATGACATATGCAGCGGTCACCACCATCTTGTAGAAGGGCATGCAAGTGATTGGCTTGCTTTGTGTGGCATCACAGGGGGTATAAAAGGGCGGGGCCGCCGGCCGCCATGTTACTCATGCTGATCTCAGAATAGGGAGAGCTGCTGCAGCTGCTGATTCTGTAGGGAGAGCGTTAGGAAGGCAAAAAGAAAAAAAAACTGCTTCTGCTGCTAGCGCTTTTCAATGTAGTTACTGTGCAGTGAAAGGTGAAGATTTTTGCTTTTGTGCAGCAGTGCTGGTGGTGATTAGCCTGCCTTTTAAGGCTAGCTGCATTGCTGTGTGCACACTGGTGTTCAAACTGCTTTTTTAAAAGCAATCCAAATTGTATTGTTTTGTCCTGGTGAGGTAGAGAGCGTTCATTTTTTCACACACCGTACAGCGGTGTACGCTCCTCACACAGTACCGAGTAACGGCTGTTATCACGGCCAAATTGAAACTAAGTGTGTGACTCTGTAAGGAAAAGCCGAGGAGTTTGACCGTTCTTACAGACCTACACCTTATAGTTTTGTCCGTTTTTCAAACAGTTTAGTATATTTGCTGTTTGATTACATTCAAAACTGGAGAGAGACAGCGTGTGTCAGTCCATATACAAAAAAACGGAGCTTGACAATTTTACATACACCATACAGCGGTGTACGTGCACGCTCCTCTCTCAGTACCGTGTAACGGCTGTTATCACGGCCAAATTGAAGCTAAGTGTGTGACTCTGTAAGGAAAAGCTGAGGAGTTTGTCCGTTCTTACAGACCTACACTCTAGGGAGATTCCAATTCTGTCCAATTCTATATACACCTTGTAGTTTGTCATACACTAGGCAATTTCTGCCGGTCACATTGCGGTGTTATAGACACAGGGCCTGACAGAATCCAACTGTGTCCTGAAGTGTAGAGAGATTCCAGTTCTCCACAGTCCTCTATCCACCTTTCTTACAACATCCAGAATCTGCCTGTCATATTGCGGTGTAAAATAAACAGGGCCTGACAGAATCCAACTGTGTCCTGAAGTCTACAGAGATTCCAATTCTCCACAGTCCTCTATCCACCTTTATTACACCATCCAGAATCTGCCTGTCACATTGCGGTGTAAAATAAACAGGGCCTGACAGAATCCAACTGTGTCCTGAAGTCTACAGAGATTCCAATTCTCCCCACTACTATATACACCTTTTACCTTGTTTTACAGTACCATATAGTTGGTGGTTTTTTGTGTACATTTTCCCCAAAAATGAGGAAGTGTGGTGGAAGAGTCCGTGGAAGTGGGAAGGGGTTGGCAGCTGGTAATGATGGTGTTGGTGTTGGTGGTAGATCTGCTGGTAGTGGCAAAAGCAAAATAGCACCTAATGCAGGAGGTGTTGAGCCTACGTCATCGTCTGGCTCCACAAGGCCTCGAAGGCTCCCTTTTCTGCGAGTAGGTAAACCGCTTTTAAAGCCGGAGCTTCAAGAACAAGTTTTGGCTTACATTGCTGACTCAGCCTCCAGCTCTATCGCCTCCTCTTCTGAAATTTTAAAAAATAAAAGCACTGAGTCATCATTGGAGGCTCATGTTCATGAACCACACCTTTCCTTGTGTCCTTCACCCCAACCAAAATTGAAGGATGTGGCAGGCCACACTACAGATTACTCCATGGAGCTGTTTTCACATACCATGCCTGGGTTATCAAGTCAAATCGTGAATTACCCAGGCAAAGATGAATTTGACATGGAGTATACTGATGCACAGCCACTGATAGATGTTTCTGCTGGTACATTCACTCAGAGCACTACATTGTCCTCGCAGTGTACTGAGCCAGAATCTGACCCAGGTGAAACTCAGGTGCCCCTTCCCACATACTATACCACCATACACAGTGACACAGAGGAAGGTGCACATGACATTGAAGAGGAGGTGATGGATGACCCAGTTGTTGACCCAGATTGGCATCCATTGGGGTTAGAGGGTGCCGCTGCCAATAGCTCAGAAGAGGAGGAGGAGCATCCGCAGCGGGCATCGACATCACAACAGCTGTTATCTGGCAGGCCTGGAGCAGTCCAAAAACGGGTTACCGAAATCAAAAGAGTTGCAGGACAGCTTGGCCAGACAGTTAAAATAGCACAGCGTGCAAGGCCTCAAAATGTCTTTCATAGTAGGAAGAGTGCAGTGTGGCAATTTTTGAGCAAAATCCTAATGATCAGGCAAAGGTTATCTGTAAGAAGTGCGCAAAGACCTTTAGCTGAGGGAAAAATCTGAGAAATTTGAATACCAGTTGCATGCTAAGACATTTAACCACCATGCACTTGCAAGCGTGGACAGACTACCAAAACTCACGTACCACATGTGCTACTGCTCCCAAAGAAGGTAGTCAGCAACGCTACATTGTTTCCCCCACTGTAAGTCCACCACCAGCAGCAAATGTTGAGTTGTCGTCGCAGGGAATCACACTGTTATTGCAACGAAAGACTGAATCTAGGCCATCAGAAAGAACACCAACTCCATCACCATCATCAACCCTCTCTCAGTCCGTCATGTCCACCGCTAGTTCCACCATATGCAGCTCTCAAGTCCAGCTCACCCTACCAGAGACAATGAGTAGGACAAGAAAGTACTCATCCTCTCATCCGCATACACTGAGTTTGAAAGCCCACATTGCCAAACTAATCTCGTTAGAGATGATGCCCTATCGGGTGGTTGAAAGCGCAGCTTTCCGCGAACTCATGGCCTACGCAGTACCACGCTATGACCTACCCAGTCGCCACTTCTTTTCTCGCAAAGCCATCCCAGCCCTCCACCTTCATGTGAAAGACCGCATTGTCCATGCACTCAGACAATCAGTGAGTGGAAAGGTGCACCTCACAACTGATGCATGGTCCAGTAGGCATGGCCAGGGCCGTTACGTGTCCATCACTGCGTACTGGGTTAATGTGGTGGATGCAGGGTCCGCAGGGGACAGCTGTGATGGCACAGTGCTGCCTAGCCCACGGTATAGGAAACAGTTGGCTGTAGGCGTTCGACCCTCCTCCTCCAGAAGCGAAAGCTCGTCCACAGAGTGCAGTCGCACGAGCACTGCATCCACAGCTGAAAGTGGTGTCCCACTATCGATCAGCTAGTGGAAAGCGTCAGCAGGCTGTGTTGCAGATGATGTGTTTGGGCGACAGACACACGGCGGAGGTACTGGCCGACTACTTTCAGCGACAAACTGAGTCATGGCTGGGCAGTCTACATCTTGAGGCAGGTAAGGTAGTTAGTGATAATGGCCGGAATTTTGTGGCAGCCATAGCCCTTTCAAAACTCAGACACATACCTTGCTTGGCTCACACCTTGAACCTGGTGGTGCAGTGCTTCCTCACTAATTATCCGGAGTTAACAGGCCTGCTCCATAAGATTCGAAGACTGTGCTTGCACATCCGCCGGTCGCCGGTACTCTCCAGTCATATGCAGAATCTGCAGCGATTGCTCCACCTTCCCAAGCACCGCATAATTATCGACGTTGCAACAAGGTGGAACACCACCCTGCACATGGTTGAGCGGCTGTGCGAACAGAGGCAGGCCGTAATGCATTTGTGGGAGGATACACGGGCAGGCACTTTGAGGGCAGACATGGAGTTGACAAGTGTGCAGTGGTCGAAGCAGAAAGACCTCTGTAAAGTCCTTCAATGTTTTGAGGAATGCACATGGCTGGTAAGCGCAGACGACGCCATCATAAGCATGAGCATCCCACTTATGCGTCTGCTCATGCAAACTTTGACGCACATCAAGGAGCAGGCATCTGCAGCCGAGGATGATGAGGAAGAGGAGGAGGGAAGCCTTGATGTCAGTCAGCCATTGTCTGTTTAGGGAACTGTCGTGGACGAGGTGGAGGAAGAAGAGGAGGAGGAGGATGATGATGGGGATGATTATTTAGGGGAGGAGGATGCTTCTCGTGGGGCAAGAGAAAATGTTGGCCTGGCAAGGTCTGGTACTGGGTTTGTGCGTGACTGGAGGGATGTGGATTTGCCAGAAAGTGCTCCTTGTCAGAGACACCGCACTGAACTTACTCACTGAGCCAGTGCGCGTGTCCTGAGTAAAGCGAACAGTGCTCAAAGCTACCAGTGGAGCGGGCAGCAACCGAATAGATGCGTACTTCAGAGCTGCAGGGCCTGAAGCACGTGACTGCTAGAGGCGTGGCCTAAACTCCACAGAGCTAGGAGCTGCAAGACAATTCCTAGCAGAGTAACTGCGAGACAAAGTTACCAAGGGGCATAGACAGTGAGAATAGTCAGGACATAGCCAATGAGTCACACACAGAGATAGCTGTAGGGTACCGAAGGGGGCGAGCAGAGAGTAACCAGGTCACATGCAATGAGTCATACACAGATAGTTGCAAGGTACAAGAGGGGCGAGCAGAGAGTGGTCAGGTCACATGCAATGAGTCATACACAGATAATAACGCAGTACAAAATCAACAGGCAAACTCACAACGGGAAACAGAATCGGGTCAGAACCATATAAACAAGCTATAGCAACAAACAGGCACACGGGGGTCAGCACACTAGACCAATGGCAAAAGTATAACTGGCAGGGATTGAAGCTACCCAGGGGTTTATGAAGCTCTCCCAGAACCAGAAAGAGGCCACAATCATTAACCCCAAGTGTGCAGGTCAAAACCTGCACAGAGCTCCAGACATTAACCCCCCGGTGTGCAGCTCAAAAACCCGCACTGGGATCATGACACTCCTCCACCCAGCACTCGCAGTGCATCATTGACACTGGGAACATTGGCCCACATGTCAGATTATGCCTTGCAGTTCCTAAAAAGGGACCCCCGCATTGCCAAAATGATGAACAATGATGACTACTGGTTGGCCAGCATCCTGGATCCACGCTATAAAGGCAAATTCCAAAACATCATGACATAGGAGAACCTTGACCTAATATTGGCTAACAAACAAGCAACTCTCGTAAACCGGTTGGTTGAGGCATTCCCAGCACACAGCAGCGGTGATGGTTGTCACACGAGCTGTAGGGGTCGGGGGCAACTTGGAAGAGGTGTTGGTGGTGCACACATCAGAAGTGGCGTTGGAGACAGGGGTTTCATGACCATGTTGTGGACTGATTTTTCAAGTCCCGCTCACACGACTGGTAATACTGCTTCAATTGAAAGTGACAGGAGACAGCACTTGTCAACTATGGTTACAAACTACTTTTCCTCCCATATCGATGTTCTCCCTCACAGGTCATTCCCATTTGACTATTGGGCTGCTAAACTGGACACCTGGCCTGAATTGGCACAATATGCCTTACAGGAGCTCGCTTGCCCAGCTGCAAGTGTGCTATTGGAAAGAGTCTTCAGTGCAGCTGGATCAATCCTGACAGAAAAAAGGACCCGTCTGTCGACCCAAAATGTGGATGATCTAACCTTCATTAAAATGAACCATGCATGGGTTTCCAAGGATTTTGTTACACCTTACCCTGATGACACATAGGTTGACAGAAAAATGGCTTTCTTTGGTCCTCCTCTTCCTGGGACTTGACCAATTTCGCCTTTAGCAGCAGGTGAATGTCCCACATCAACATATGCCATTTTGTAAACCTCCCTAACTGGGCTGCCTCCTCCCCCCCATGGCCGGGGTCACCACCTAGCGCACGCAACTGTGCAAGTGCCGTTGCCCTGGACAGGTGGGTGGGCCGACTCTTGGGCGCGGGCACTGGCACAGGGTCCCTCATAGGGCAATCAAGTGTCTCTGACGGTGGGGGTGCACACCCGCCGTCTGACACACTGCCGTACTATGAGGGGCCCAGTGCTAGTACCGACGCCCACGAGTGGGCCCCCTTGCTTGGGCAGGGCCCCAGCATTTGTAATGTTTACCTCTCCCTGCTCCTCCGCTGTGTAGACTGGGCTGTCAAATCCTTCACTGGGACTGCCAATACAAATTTGGTGAACTGATAGAAGATGATGGTTAAGACGTAGCTATGCCCTGTCCCGCTGGCCGGGATCTAGCTTCAGATGATCAATGGCTTCCATTTCTTATGGACGTCGACTCACAATGAGATGCAGTGGTGGTTTCTCATCAGCTTTCACAGTTTTCCAACCCACAGACGTGTGACATTCCAGCGCACATTTTTAAATGTGCCCTCTCATGCCAATCCAAATGAATCGCCTGCGGCCTGTGGCTTCTGTCTTTTGCACTCCAAAGTTACGTGACAGAACATGATAGGCAGTGAGCACCATGTTTACATCTCTCCCTGTGATCAAAATTATATGGATATGAGTAATGGCGATAGGATCAACGGTACTGCGATACAGCAACACTTTCTTCACAAAGAAAGGTTTTCGCTGTCTCCACACACTAATTAATTGTGGGTCTGCATCGCCTCTGAGAATTGTGACGGAATTTTATCCCGTGAATAGGAATTCCTAGATTTCTGCAATCACTAGAATTTATGTCAGTAATTGTCTGCATCTCATTTCCTATTGCGGAAAGTCTGGACTGTCTTACTGAGACAGAAATATATATGAAGATTTAAAAATACCACCAAAAGTGTATACTGGTGTACGCTTCAAATACATTTCCTTTTTTCTACTTTTTAGATTGTTGTCTAATCCATACTGAGAACATGGAGATTTTAAATATTTAAACTATGCTATATATACCTGCTATCCAGTGATAATGTACCCTTTCTCAACTTTGTACAAGCTGGTGAAATCCATACTGGGCCTGAGACCGTCTGAGCCTGCCTCCTGATCTATAGACATAGGTTTTTAATGTGTAAACTATGCTACACATACCTGTAATCCGGTGATACGTTACCCTTTCTCACCTTTGTCCAATCACGTCTAATACATACTGGGCCTGAGACCTTCTGAGCCTGCCTCCTGATATATAGACATAGGTTTTAATGTGTAAACTATGCTACATATATACGTGTTACACGGTGAAACTGTACCCTTTATCAACTTTCTAGAATCTTGTCGAATCCATACTGGGCCTGAGAACGGCTGCCGAGCTGTTAAGCAAGCTACAGCAACTGTGGTTTGGACATGTAATTTTTTGCATTTTTTCAGGAATGCCGGTTAGGCCTAATTCTGGAATTGCGGTTGACCTGCACTTACTGGGAAATCATCGTTCGCGGGGAATAATTGGAATCACAGATCCCCATCACTAACGGTGTTCTGCTGGTTAGGCTGGTTTCACATTAGCGCATTTTCAGCGCGCGCACGGCCGGGGGTAGCTCCGCCCCCGAGCCGGCTCTCTGCCCGGCGTGCCCGCCCCTTGCTTGTAGCGCCGCCTCCTAGCGGACAGCGGCACCTGCGATCGGCGCACCCTATCTTTAGCATAGGGTGCGCCGATCGTGCGCAGGCCGTGCGCTAGTTGCGCTTTGACCTGCGCTGCGCACTTTTGACGGTGCGCCGTGCGCGCCAAAATCCGAAAAGTTTGATTTTGGCGCGCACGGCGCACCGTCAAAAGTGCGCAGCGCAGGTCAAAGCGCAACTAGCGCACGGCCTGCGCACGATCGGCGCACCCTATGCTAAAGATAGGGTGCGCCGATCGCAGGCGCCACTGTCCGCTAGGAGGCGGCGCTACAAGGAAGGGGCGGGCACGCCGGGCAGAGAGCCGGATCGGGGGCGGAGCTACCCCCGGCCGTGCGCGCGCTGAAAATGCGCTAATGTGAAACCGGCCTTATCTGCACCTGTAAGCGACAAAAGCTGGTCCTTTCAGTGTAGTGTACATGCAGCCCCGGACATGTAACGCCATGATAGGCCATTATAGTGCCAGAGCCTCGCGTATCCCTGTAGTAAGCTTGACGCGTACCGCGGGGGCATGCTGGATTCTAGTTCGTTAACGGAATAAAGCTGACAAATTGCTAGCACAACTACAAATGGACATACCACACCACACACACAATCGACAAAGCATTTAATATGTGCATCTTTTCTTGAGGTGGCATGGTTGTGGTTTCCCGGGTGGAGTCCAATTAAGCCGCAGGCTCCACTCCTGGTGGTGCCCTTTTGGACATTCCTTTATGGTTCAGCTTTGCAATCATACTGCGCCCGGAAAGCAAACACTTTGCCTTCATGGACGCTGTTTGGAGGTTCGTGGGAATAAAGCCGCCCGATCGCCAGTTGGCATAATTTATTGGTGGGAAATCCGACGGTATATGATCATGTTCGATTTCAGAATTTTTTTTTTTTTGGTTGGCATTTTACATTTTTATTCCAGCCTTTCTTGACTTCATAAGGGAATGACAAGCCTATATCTGTGTCTCGTCCACCACCTCCTTTTACTCCTCCACCTCTTTTCTAAATGTAGTTGCCCTTTTCCATATGTAATTTTTGTCTTCTGAGCATTTTCTCTGCTTTGGGACACCTTTTAAGGTGTTTTGTAATTGTTTTATATGTGTTTGTATGTGTTTGTGTTTGCCTGCCATTGTTTTCAATGGGGTTCGACGAACATTCGACGAACTTGCCTCCTGTGTGACGAACCAAAACACTAGCGTGGTGGCTCAACACTACTCCTGATATATAGACGTACATTGTTAATGTTTAAACTATGCTATATATACCTGCTATCTGGTGATACTGTACACTTTGTCTACTTTTTATATTCTTGTCTAATCCATACTGAGCCTGTGAGCGTCTCTGTGTGACTGATGGAAAATATATGGAGATTGACAATTATCCTTTGACTGAATAGAGCTGTACATTTCTGATACAGTGCCATATATCTGATGTTATTTTGTGTCTATTTTGTGCAAAATTTTGAAGTTTGGTGGAAGAGGCCGCAGACGTGGGCGCGGGGGGGCGCAGCTGGTGATGATGGTGGTGGTGCATCTGCTGGTAGTGGCAAAAGCACAATAGCAGTTAAGGCAGGAGGTGTTGAGCCTGCATCATGGTCTGGCTCTGGAACGCCTGGAATGATACCTTTTCTGGGAGTAGGTTAACTGCTTTTAAAGGCGGAGCATGAGGAACTGGTTTTGGCTTACTTTGCCAAAACATACTCCATCAAATATGCCCGCCTCTTCTGAAGTTTCAAAAAATGCAAGCACTGAGTGTTCAAGTGCTGGCTCCTGGTCAGGAAGAACCCCTTTCCTTGTGTCCTGCACCCCCACCCAAACTGAATGAGGCAGCAGGCCACACTTCACATTAGTCCATGTAGCTCTTTCTATCATACCATGCCTGGATTATCAAGTCAAATCGTGAATTCCCCAGTCCAAGATGAATCTGACATGGAGTGTGGGTGGCCAGCCAGGGCAGTGGGGTTAATCGGTTCTGGGCCGGTGTCTCACAGGGATGTGTCACGGTGGTGGTGACCCGTTCCGTGGCCCTGGGCGTCCATGCAAAGGGGTGAATAACGTTTATAGGTGAATGATACGTGACGCCACCTCTGGTTTCTGATTAGATTGACCAGCGCTGCAGTGTCGCTTCTGTGGGACAGATGTTGTGGTGCAGCTAAGATGTAGAAGACCTGCACAGGTAGGGCCGTAATCGCAGGGCAGATGAAAGAGTTGGGAGATGGTGTGCAGTGCAGGATGTAGCTGAGCCGTGCGCCAGGCGCAGGAGAAAGATGACAGACACAGTCGTGCAGTTCCTTCACCTGTACTTGGTAGGTGCTGTCCAGGACCCAGAGTACAGATGGAGAAGGAGTTGGTCAGCCTGGAAGCCAATTTGGATTTCTCTCTCTGCAGATAGGTTGTGTGGCCTCCATTCTAGCGCTTATCTGAGGTACTCGCAGTGCTGAGTTCAATGAAGTTCCCCCTGTTTACTCTCTTTTGGAACTTTCTCGTATGGCTGGCAGCTGTAGCTTTTTCCTTCTGGCTCACACACGTCGATGCTAGGGCCTCCGAGCCTCAGTTGGGTACAGAGCATTTACAGCTGCTACTTCCTCCGGATTCTGCTGCAGGAACGTCAGTGTCCCTACAAACTCGGAGACCGGAATCCGGACCATGCGCTCCAGCTAGGAGTGAGCCTTAACTCTGCTCATCCTCCAGCTCCCCTTCTCACGTCAACACACTTCCCCTTCCCTGCACAGAATGGCCTAACTTACCTCCTCCCGACCACAGAGAGCAGCTCCTCAGCAGTCATGTTCAGAGGTCTCCCTGCTGGCGTGGAGTGGGAAATGTGTTGTGTGTTGGTTTAACAGCTAGAGAGATCCTTCGTTGTTCCCAAGCATGACATCACACTCCCTAGGAGGAAGGTAATGCCACTGTGGCGACCGTACTCCTGGGGACGCCACAAGTGCACTGATGCCCAGCCACTGCTAGATGATTCTGCTGGTATATTGACCCAGACCACTACATTCCCCTCACACTCTACACAGCCAGAATCTGACCCAGAGGAAACTCAGGTTCCCCTTCCCGCATACTATACCACCTTACATGGTGACAAAGAGGAAGGTGCAGATGAAAGTGCAGGTTCCTTGAGCTGGTGGGGGGGGCATACTCATGGGCGACGGCACTGGCACAGGGCCCCTCATAGTACGCATAAGTGTCTCTGCCGGTGGGAGAGCCCACCGGCCCACCCCCACCCGCCGTCAGACACACCGCCACACACCGCCGTACTATTAGAGGGGCCCTGTGCCACTGCCGTCGCCAACGAGTGGCCCCCCCTGCTTGCTCAGGATCACAGCACTTGCAAAGTTGAAATACTTACCTTTCCCTGCTCCACCGCCATGACGTCTTCCGCGTTTCCTGACAGTGATAGTCTGATCAGAGAGCACAATGACATCACGTCTGTACGCCCTCTGCCTAAACAGCCAAGTGCAGTGAGATGGACGACGGGGACGACGAGGAGTCCAGACTAGTACAGGGATTCCATAGCGAGACTTATTTAATTGTTTTCAATGTTGGGACAGCAATTTTTGGGGAGCACTATACTCTGGAGAATGATATATGGGGCCCACCATACACTGGAGCATTCCAAAGGTGGACATCAGACACTGGAGCAGCATTTGCAGGGCCCATTATACACTAGAGCATTAGAAATGGGGCCCATTATGTATGGAGCATTATTTGGGCCCATAAAACAGTGGAGCTTCATCCATGGGGACCAACACATACTGTAGCATTATGTGGAGCTCATCATATACTGTTTCAAACATTATATGGGACCAATGATTCTGTATGGAGAAATATATGGGCCTCATTACTCTGTATAGCGCACTATGCAGTGGCCATAATACTGTATGGAGTAATATACTGTCCGTTTTTGGAGCTATTAAAAATGAATATCAGTCATGAGATGTAAAAAGTGAAGTATGTTTCATTGTACTATGCCGCTATTTCTCTGCGGTATCGGAGCATCGTGAGTTGTGGTACGTGTTAAAGGGGCGCTCATTGGCCCAGGGCACATGAAAACCTGGAGCCAGCCCTACACCCCCACAAATTTAGCCAAATAACCCCCATTTTTCAGTGCGTAACTAGTATTATGAAGTAAATTAAGGTTGAAAAGCTTCAGTAATCAGAATTGATGTTTTTGGCATTCAAAAGGGCACTGTAGGTGTGTTTCCTGTCCTCCACTCCCTGCCGATTTTGCTTCCCCATTGACTTGCATTGGGTTACGTGTTTCAGTCGGCCTTCGACTTTTCACGATAATCGGCCGATTTCGTTCGACCCGACTTTTGCGACTCGACCAGAAAAAAGGCAAAGTCGCTCATCTCTAGTGCACAGCATTTCTTCTAACACAGTGTAATGGAGGAGGGGGTGAAGGTTTGCTGGAGGAGATTATCCCTGTGACACAACTTCTTCCAGTCCTTATCTTCCTGCTCCTGATAGACTTTCTCCAGTAGCAGTATAGTGGTAGCCCAGCTCCACTCTGTAATGGAATCCTGTGTCCCTATCATTCACTTGCCTCAAGGTTTGTGATACAGATCACAGACACACACCACTAATCCCTTAGATGCTGCCAGAACAGGAAACAAGTTTCCAATAATCCCCCTGGGGCTCTGCTAATCACTCCCTGCCTCCTGTGACTGTTTTAACCCCTCTAGTTGCTGGATGCTTTTGAAGCAACAGCAGGTAGCAATACTTTTGCATGTCACATTGTGAGTGACGCTCGTGAAGTTCAGACTTGAAGGCATTAACAGTTGTTGAACTGCTAGATAACAAGAGCGGTATTTGTAATAAATATTGTATTTATTCATATTGCCATGTCATAATAAACGGAATTGACCTTATTACTGTTACCTGCAATATAGAGCTTACTTGTGTGTGTATATGTAGCGCACGTATCTCTGCCTGCAGTACCTCTCTCCCTGCAGAGACACCAGCATACTCACTACCACGTCCCCAGTCCTGCTCCTTCCGGGTTTGCTGCTGTCCGGGGTGAGTAGTCCCCGGACACTGGTCCCCGCATGCAGGTCCCTGGGCACTGTGCTTAGGGCGCGCACTCGCACACTTCCTCTTTCGTAAAGGGACCTTGTGCGTTCCTCTAAAGTGTCCCCAGCCAATAGCTGGAGGACACTTACTGTTTAAAGCACCTCATCCAACATGGAGGTGACTGTGCAATGTTGTGAGTTTCAGAAAGAGAATTGGAGGGATCCAATGGCTGGATATCCTTAAGGACAAAAATGTCCAGGAAGGATGGGAAATCTTGAAAAATAAAATTCTCAAAGCACAATTGTTAACAATTTCGAAAAGAGGGAAGAATAGGAAGCATTTAAGGAAACCAGGATGGATGAACACAGAACTTAAGCACATGCTAAAAAGGAAGAAAGAAATGTTTATAAAATGGAAAGAGGGAGGCATATCTAAAGAAGAATATAATGCTGTCTGCAGAACTTGCAGGGCACAAATCAGATTACTAAAGCTGACAATGAATTGAGGCTTGCAAGAGATGTCAAAAGCAATAATAAAGGATTTTGGGGATTTGTCAAAAGTAAAAGAAAAGTCAAAGATGCTATAAGATTTTTACAGGATGAAAATGATGAAATGGTAAGACAGGATGTTGAGAAGGCTGGACTTTTAAATTCCTATTTTGCCTCTGTTTTCTCTCAGAAAGGAAATGTAACATCAACAGTTCTTCACTGTCCTATTAAGGGAATAGAAGAATCCAGGATATCTATAAACAGAGAGATAGTGAGGAAACACTTAGCTAACCTAAATGAATTCATGTCTCCAGGTCCAGATGAATTACACCCCAGAGTACTGAAGGAGGTAGCAGAAGAAATTTTTGAACCCCTCTCCATAATCTTTGAAAATTTTTTGAGAGCAGGAGACGTCCGAGAAGACTGGAGAAGAGCAAATGTTATTCCTATCGTCAAAAGGGGGAAGTAGGTGGACCCAGGCAACTATAGGCCGGTGAGTCTGACTTCTTTACCAGGAAAGATCTTTGAACAAATTATTAAACAACATGTTTGTAAATACCTGGATAAGAATGAATTGATTAAACAGAGTCAGCATGGGTTTGTAACTAATAAGTCATGTCAGACTGACTTAATTTCTTTCTAC
Organism: Dendrobates tinctorius; assembly: GCF_039654945.1. Classification (NCBI taxonomy): domain Eukaryota; kingdom Metazoa; phylum Chordata; class Amphibia; order Anura; family Dendrobatidae; genus Dendrobates; species Dendrobates tinctorius. Next base: position 3,177,032 of record NW_027361943.1, read on the forward strand.
GACAGAATCACTGATTGGGTGGATCAGGGAAATGCTGTAGATATAGTATATCTTGACTTCAGCAAAGCATTTGACAAAGTATCTCACACAATCCTTATTGAAAAAATGGATAAGTATGGGATGGACAAGGCAACTGTTAGGTGGATTCAAAACTGGCTTAGTGATCGGACCCAAAGAGTGGTTGTAAATGGCTGCACATCCAGTTGGAACAATGTCTCAAGTGGGGTACCACAGGGCTCTGTCCTGGGCCCTGTATTGTTCAACATCTTTATCAATGATTTAGATGAAGGATTTGAGGGTAAACTGATTATATTTGCTGTTGACACAAAGCTTGGAGGGATAGCTAATACTAGAGAAGAGAGAGAGAGGATTCAAAAAGATATAAATAAACTGGAGCAGTGGGCAGCAACTAACAGAATGGTTTTCAACAGGGAAAAATGCAACGTACTAAATCTGGGCAATAAAAATGAAAAAAGCATATACAGAATGGGAGGAATAGGGCTAAGCAACAGCACATGTGAAAAAGACTTGGGTATACTAATAGATCACAGACTGAATATGAGTCAACAGTGTGATGCAGCAGCAAAAAAGGCAAATGCAATTCTAGGATGTATTAACAGAAGTATACAGTCTAGATCACGTGACGTCATTATTTCCCTCTACTCCTCTTTGGGCAGACATCATCTGGAATACTGTGTCCAGTTTTGGGCGCCACATTTTAAAAAAGACATCAACAAACTGGAGCAAGTTCAGAAAAGAGAGACCAGAATGGTAACCGGTCTGCAAACCCTTTCTTATGAGGAAAGGTTGCAGGATTTGGGAATGTTTAGCTTGCAGAAGAGAAGACTAAGAGGATACTTAATAGCTGTCTACAAATATCTCAAGGGCTGTCACATTGTAGAAGGATCATCTTTATGCTCATTTGCACAAGGAAAGACTAGAAGCAATGGGATGAAACTGAATGGGAGGAGACACAGATTAGATATTAGAAAAAACTTTTTGACAGAGTGATCAATGAGTGGAACAGGCTGCACGAAAGGTGGTGAGTTCTCCTTCAATAGAAGTCTTCAAACAGAGGCTGGACAGACATCTGTCTGGGATGATTTAGCGAATCCTGCTTTGAGCAGGGGGTTGGACCAGATGGTCCAGGAGGTCCCTTCCAACTCTACGATTCTATGATTCTATGACTCTTGTCAGTTCTCAGGTCCTAGTGCTTGTATCTCGGCCTGCTCCACCCACCAGTGCCCTTCTCAATGGCAGCCGAGTCTGCTGCACCAGCCAGTGCCCATCTCACTGGCAGTCAAACCTGCTGCACCCACCAGTGCTCACCTCAACAGCATCCGAGCCAGCTGCATCGCCAGTGCTCATCTCAATGGTAGCTGATTCAATTGCACCCGCCAGTGCTCACCTCAATGGCAGCTGAGCTTTCTGAACCCTCCAGTGCTCATCTCTCCGTCAGCCTGTCCTGCCTGCACCTGAGGTTCCTGTCATCTTCTCTGCCTGCCTGCATTTGTTGGACATTCCCTTGGGCCACCCCAACCCAGACCCCTTTAAATTTTTCACTCTTTGTTTCATTGCAACCATTTGGTAAATTCAAAAAAAGTTTTTTTCTCATTAATGTACACTCTGCACCCCATCTTGACTGAAAAAAAAACAGAAATGTAGACATTTTTCAAATTTATTAAAAAAGAAAAACTAAAATATCACAAGGTCATAAGTATTCAGACCCTTGGCTCAGACACTCATATTTAAGTCACATGCTGTTCATTTCCTTGTGATCCTCCTTGAAATGGTTCTACTCCTTCATCGGAGTCCAGCTGTGTTTATTTAAACTGATAGGACTTGATTTGTAAACTCACATACCTGTCTATATAAGACTTCACAGCTCACAGTGCATGTCAGAAAATGACAAATGACAATCATGAGGTCAAAGGAACTGGCCAAGAAGCTCAGAGACAAAATTGTGGCAAGGCACAGATCTGGCCAAGATAACAAAATAATTTTTGCAGTACTAAAGGTTCCTAAGAGCACAGTGGCCTCCATAATCCTTAAATGGAAGAAGTTTTGGACCACCAGAAGTCTTCATAGACCTGGCCGTCCAGCCAAACTGAGCAATCATGGGAGAAGAGCCTTGGTGAGAGAGGTAAAGAAGAACCCCAAGATCACTATGGTTAAGCTCCACAGATGCAGTAGGGAGATGGAAGAAAGTTCCACAAAGTCAAATATCAATGCAGCCCTCCACCAGTCGGGCCTTTATGGCAGAGTTGCCCAACGGAAGTCTCTCAGTGCCAGACATATGAAAGCCAGCGTAGAGTTTGCTAAAAAACACATGAAAGACTACCAGACTATGAGAAATATGATTCTCTGGCCTGATGAGACGAAGATAGAACTTTTTGGTGATAATTCTAAGCGGTATGTGTGGAGAAAACCAGGCACTGCTCATCACCTGCATAATACAATCACAACAGTGAAACATGGTGGTAGCAGCATCATGCTACAGGGGTGTTTTTCAGCTGCAGGGACAGGACGACTGGTTGCAATTGAAAGAAACATGAATGTGGTCAAGTACAGATATATCCTGGATGAAAACCTCTTCCAGAGTGCTCTAGACCTCAGAATTGGCCAAAGGTTCACCTTCCAACAAGACAAAGACCCTAAGCACACAGCTAAAATAACAAAGGAGTGGCTTCAGAACAACTCTGTGACCATTCTTGACTGGCCCAGCCAGAGCCCTGACCTAAACCCAATTGAGCATCTCTGGAGAGACCTGAAAATGGCTGTCCACCAACATTCACCATCCAACCTGACGGAGCTGGAGAAAATCTCCAAGGAAGAATGGTAGATCCCCAAATCCAGGTGTGAAAAACTTGTTGCATCATTCTCAAGAAGGCTCATGGCTGTACTAGCTCAAAAGCGTGCTTCTACTCAATACTGGGCAAAGGGTTTGAATACTTATGACCATGTGATATTTCAGTTTTTCTTTTTTAATACATTTGCAAACATTTCTGCATTTCTGTTTATTTTTTCAGTCAAGATGGGGTGCAGAGTGTACATTAATAGCCGGCATTAGCACTGCTCCTGGTTGTAAACTATTTAACCCCTTCAGATGGATTGCAGCGAGGGACATGACTGAACGGCGGAGAGTTATGGATATTGTTGCTTTTTTTTTTTAATTTTTATTACAGAGGAATGATGGCTTCAGTTGGATTGGCTGTGTAATGAATTTGGTCAAAAACTGTGTGTCATTATTTCATTAAAATATTTTCTAATTAATGTCTGTGTGTATTTTTTAACCCTTTAATACTATTGGATTAATAATGGATAGGTGTCTTACTGACATCTCTCCATTAGTAACCCGGCTTAATGTCATCTTTCAATTGCAAGGTGACATTAACCCCTTATTAACCCATATGTCACCGCTAAAGGCAGTGGGAATAGAGAGGCTAAGTGCCAAGAAAGGTGCATCTTACAGATGCGCCTTTTCTGGGGTGGCTGGGGGCAGATGTGTTTCGCTGGGGGGTGCAATAGCCATGGTCCCTTCCTAGGCTATTAATATCTGCCCTCAGTCACTGTTTTTCCCTCTCTGCGGGAGCCCACACAATTTTTTTCCAGGAATGTACCCGATAATTTAACACCTACATGTCCCAAATTTTACACACATACACTAATCTAATTATTAGTCAAATACATATATAAATCTAGATTAAATGAAATGGTTTACTATATGTAAACCATGCGTCATTTCATGTCGGGTTCTGTAATGATTTTACAGAAGCCAGCAATTGAATTTTAACCAATTCTTCTATATATATATACTGTATGTAGATATACATATATGTCAATGACATATATATATATAAATCTACACTATGTGTACACATGTATTCTTTCTATTCTTTATTAACCTGTCAGTGTGATTTTACAGGAAAGCGCACTGAATTGCCGGCTTTTCTAAAGGACACCGGTGCGTAATTCTCGCAAGTCACACGTATGGTCCGTGTGTAATCCACTCTTTTCTCGCACCCATAGACTTGAATTGGCGAGTCTCGGGCGTAATATGGTGCAAATCGCAGCATGCTGCGATTTCACCCGCACGTATAATACGGGCGAGAAAAAATGCGTGATGGGTGCTGCCCCATAGATTAACATTAGTCCAAGTGCTATGCGAGTTTTCTCGCATAGCACTCGTCCGTATTCCTCTCTAGTGTGACTCCGGCCTAAGGCTGGAGTCACACCAACGTATAGCATCCAAGAGGATCGGATGGAATATGCTAATGACCCTCGACTCCTGCTCTGCTGCAAGCGTCAGCGCTCTGTGCTCCGATCCTCTCTTTCATACAGGAGGCCGTTGGCCCACACCTGCAAAGGGGTCCACCGGAGGATTCACCTGTTCTCCTGTGGGCCAGTCTTAGCCGTCATTGGTTTACACATTTGCATAAGAGAATTACCAGAAATGAAAGAAACTCACCTGTCTCTTTACATAGTTTAGCATAGAATCCTACTGCAATCAGCAGCCCACTGGCAACCTGCAAAAGAGTTATTATTATGTCCATGCATGTAACCATCTTGTCTGTCATTTTTCACATTTTCAGTTCTTTAATTAAATTTTATATTAAACTAAGATTTTTACATTTATAATAACTACTTAACCCCTTCATGACCCAGCCTATTTTGACCTTAATGACCTGGCCATTTTTTGCAATACTGACCAGTGTCCCTTTATGAGGTAATAACTCAGGAACGCTTCAATGCATCCTAGCGATTCCGAGATTGTTTTTTCGTGACATATTGGGCTTCATGTTAGTGGTAAATTGAGGTTGATAATTTTTGTGTTTATTTGTGAAAAAAATGGAAATTTGGCAAAAATTTTGAAAATTTTGCAAATTTCAAATTTTGAATTTTTATTCTGTTAAACCAGAGAGTTATATGACACAAAATAGTTAATACATAACATTTCCCACATGTCTACTTTACATCAGCACAATTTTTGAAACAAAATTTTTTATTGTTAGGAAGTTATAAGGGTTAAAAGTTGACCAGCGATTTCTCATTTTTACAACGAAATTTACAAAACCATTTTTTTTAGGGACCACCTCACATTTGAAGTCACTTTGAGGGGTCTATATGGCAGAAAATACCCAAAAGTGACACCATTCTAAAAACTTCACCCCTCAAGCTACTCAAAACTCCATTCAAGGAGATTATTAACCCTTCAGGTGCTTCACAGGGACTAAAGCAACATGGAAGGAAAAAATGGACATTTTAATTTTTCCAACAAAAACTTTCTTTTAGCATCATTTTTTTCATTTTCACATGGGTAACAGGATATATTGGATCCTAAAATTTGTTGGGGAATTTCTTCTGAGTACCCCGATACCTCATATGTGGTCATAAACCACTGTTTGGGCGCACGGCAGGGCTCAGAAGGGCAGGAGCGCCATTTGACTTTTGGAATGGAAAATATGCTGGAATATTTACCGGTTACCATGTCGCGTTTGGAAAGTCCCTGTGTGCCTAAACATTGGAGCTCACCCACAAGTGACCCCATTTTGGAAACTAGACCCTCCAAGGAACTTAGCTAGATGCATAATGAGCACTTTGAACCCCCAGGTGCTTCACAAATTGATCCGTAGAAAAAAAAAGTACTTTTTTTTCACAAAAATTTTCTTTTAGCCTCAGGTTTTTCATTTTCACATGGGCAACAGGGTAAAATGGATCCTAAAATTTGTTGGGCAATTTTTCCTGAGTACACTGATTCCTCATATGTAGTCATAAACCACAGTTTGGGCGCACGGCAGGGCCCGGAAGGGAAGGACCGCCATTTGACTTTTTGAATGAAAAATTAGCTCCAATCGTTAGTGGACACCATGTCGCGTTTGGAGAGCCCCTGTGTGCCTAAACATTTGAGCTCCCCCACAAGTGACCCCATTTTGGAAACTAGACCCCCGAAGGAACTTATCTAGATGTGTGGTGAGCACTTTGAACCCCCATAACGCAGAGCCGTGAAAATAGAAATATTTTTTTTCCTCCAAAAATGATTTTTTAGCCCACAATTTTTTATTTTCACGAGGGTAACAGGAGAGATTGGACACCAAAAGTTGTTGTACAGTTTGTCCTGAGTAGGCTGGTACCCCATATGTGGGGGGGAACCACTGTTTGGGCACACGTCGGGGCTCGGAAGGGAAGTAGTGACGTTTTGAAATGTCGACTTGATGGAATGGTCTGCGGGCGTCATGTTACGTTTGCAGAGCCCCTGATGCACCTAAACAGTGGAAACCCCTGACAAGTGACCCCATTTTGGAAACTAGACCACCCAAGGAACTTATCTAGATGTGTGGTGAGCACTTTGAACCCCCAAGTTCTTCACAGAAGTTTATAACGCAGAGCAGAGAAAATAAAAAAATATTTTTTTTCCTCAAAAATGATTTTTTAGCCCGCTATTTTTTATTTTCACAAGGCTAGCAGGAGAAATTGGACCCCAAAAGTTATTGTCCAGTTTGTCCTGAGTACGCTGGTACCCCATATGTGGGGGTAAACCACTGTTTGGGCGCATGGTAGGGCTCAGAAGGGAAGGAGCGCCATTTGACTTTTTGAATGAAAAATTAGCTCCATCGTAAGCGGACACCATATTGTGTTTGGAGAGCCCCTGCGTGCCTAAACTTTGGAGCTCCCCACAAATTCCCCCATTTTGGAAACTAGACCCCCCCAAGGAACTTATCTAGATGGATAGTGAGCACTTTGAACCCTCAGGTGCTTCACAGAAGTTTATAACGCAGAGCCGTGAAAATAGAAATATTTTTTTTCCTCAAAAAATGATTTTTTAGCCCACAATTTTTTATTTTCACAAGGGTAACAGGAGAGATTGGACACCAAAAGTTGTTGTACAGTTTGTCCTGAGTACGCTGGTACCCCATATGTGGGGGGGAACCACTGTTTGGGCACACGTCGGGGCTCGGAAGGGAAGTAGTGACGTTTTGAAATGTCGACTTGATGGAATGGTCTGCGGGCGTCATGTTACGTTTGCAGAGCCCCTGATGCACCTAAACAGTGGAAACCCCTGACAAGTGACCCCATTTTGGAAACTAGACCACCCAAGGAACTTATCTAGATGTGTGGTGAGCACTTTGAGCCCCCAAGTTCTTCACAGAAGTTTATAACGCAGAGCCGTGAAAATAGAAATTTTTTTTTCCTCAAAAAATGATTTTTTAGCCCACAATTTTTTATTTTTACAAGGGTAACAGGAGAGATTGGACCCTAAAAGTTGTTGTACAGTTTGTCCTGAGTATGCTGGTACCCCATATGTGGGGGGGAACCACTGTTTGGGCACACGTCGGGGCTCGGAAGGGAAGTAGTGATGTTTTGAAATGTCGACTTGATGGAATGGTCTGCGGGCGTCATGTTACGTTTGCAGAGCCCCTGATGCGCCTAAACAGTGGAAACCTCTGACAAGTGACCCCATTTTGGAAACTAGACCACCAAAGGAACTTATCTAGATGTGTGGTGAGCACTTTGAACCTCCAAGTTCTTCACAGAAGTTTATAACGCAAAGGCGTGAAAATAAAAAATATTTTTTTTTCCTCAAAAAATGATTTTTTAGCCCACAATTTTTATTTTCACAAGGGTAACAGGAGAGATTGGACCCCAAAAGTTGTTTTACAGTTTGTCCTGAGTACGCTGGTACCCCATATGTGGGGGGAACCACTGTTTGGGCACACGTCGGGGCTCGGAAGGGAAGTAGTGACGTTTTGAAATGTCGACTTGATGGAATGGTCTGCGGGCGTCATGTTACGTTTGCAGAGCCCCTGATGCGCCTAAACAGTGGAAACCCCTGACAAGTGACCCCATTTTGGAAACTAGACCCCCCAAGGAACTTATCTAGATGTGTGGTGAGCACTTCGAACCCCCGAGTGCTTCACAGAAGTTTATAACGCAGAGCCATGAAAATGAAAAATCATTTTTTCTCCACAAAAATAATTATTTTAGCCCTCAATTTTTTATTTTCCTAAGGGTAGCAGGGGAAATTAGACCCCAAAAGGTGTTGTGCAATTTTTCCTGAGTACGCTGATACCCCATATGTGGGGGTAAACCACTGTTTGGGCACATTTCGGGGCTCGGAATGGAGGGAGCGCTGTTTGACTTTTAAAACGCAAAATTAGCTGGAATAAATGGTGGCGCCATGTTGCGTTCGGAGACCCTGTGATGTGACTAAACAGTGGAAACCCCTCAATTCTAACTCCAACCCTAAACCCAACACACCCCTAACCCTAATCCCAACCCTAATAATCCTAACCACAACCCTAACCCCAACTCACCCCTAACCCTAATCCCAACTCTAAACCTGTCATGATCCAGGACGGGATTTCGCTTTGACCCGTCCTGGTTAGACTATGGGTTAATTGTGCTGCCTCTCTCTGGCAGCAGGAGGCTATTTAGTGCTCACTGGACCTGGGTCCGGTGTCAGTTATACTCCTGCCCTCGGCTGAGTTAAGTGACCTCTTGTATACGTGTGCCTTGTGCCTGATATCTTGCTTGCTTGTTCGGTTGTGATCTGGTTCTGTCCCTGTTACGAGTTCTGCCTGACCCTCTTGTACTGCGCTACCTCTCGTGTATGACTCTCTGCTTGTGACCCGACTTCTCTCTGCTTGTCCCCTTGGTACCACGTCGTCCTCTTGTGTATGACCTTTGGCTCTGTCTGACCACCCGTCTGTTTGTCCCTCTGTACCTCGTTTGCCCGTACTGCTGTGACCTCTGTTTTGCCTGACTCTGAGTTGTTTGTATGGTGTCCTGTCCTATCTGAATACAGGACGCTAAGCCCCGCCCCCTTGCAGTCACATGACCATAGGTCCCATGCAGACTATTCAGTTTCAGTGTCCGCAGGTCCTATGCATCTTTACTTTCCAGCACTGACTGGATCCTGACACTATTAGCCTGAAGCACGCATGGTCACCTCTGCTGACCTGCTCCACAGGTATCGTTTAGCACTGCTTCTGTACTCAGGACACGTGCACTGGCTCTATGAGCAAGTGCAGTGCGGTGTCTCTGACATTATAACTGACCCATACCATTTTTTTTTTTTCTCTGCTCCCATTCACCTGTGTGTGTGATGGATCCTGTGCACACTCTTTCTGAGCAGGTTAAGCATCTGACGCAGATGTCTCAGAAACTCTTTGGAGAACAAAGAGTCCTGGCTCAGTCTCAGCAGCTGATCGCCGACACTGTGCAGGGGGTTCTTTCATTGGGGGCTCGGGATGTTACATTAATTTCCCCTGAGTCTCCAGTGAAGTTACCAGATACCTTTTCTGGAGATAAAAATGACTTCAGAGTTTTCAAGGAGGGATGTATGCTTTTTTTTTCCTTAAGACCACACTCTTCTGGGGATGAAAGTCAGAGAGTGGGGGTCATTATGTCTCTGTTAAGGGGAGCCCCCCAAGCTTGGGCTTTCTCCCTTCCTACCACGGCCCCTGAGCGTTTGACTGTGGATGCATTTTTTGAGGCCCTGGGGCATATTTATGATGAGCCTGATCGGGTGCGTATGGCTGAGGACCGGCTGATGAATGTTTGTCAGGGGAAACACTCAGCCGAGTGGTTTTGCTCAGAGTTCAGACGCTGGGCTGCTGAGGTCTGCTGGAACGACGCCGCTCTCCGGGGGTTGTTCCGTAGAGGCCTGTCTGAGCATCTGAAAGACGCTTTGGCTCTCCACCCCCCACCTGATGCCCTGGAGGAAGCTATGACACAGGCCGTCCGAATGGATCGCAGGTTACGGGCAAGGGGAGTGATACAAACCGAGACATCATTATTCTCCCAAGGAAGGGGAGCCAGTTCTTCATTGAAAATCACGGCGATGGGAACCATCAACCTTAAGGAGGAAGAAAGGAGACAACGGCACGTGAGAAAATGCTGTGTTCACAGTGGCGAGTCTGGACATTGGAAAAAGGATTGCCCCTCCCGGCCACTAACCAGCAAGCGACTGAGCCCGGGTGATTATCGTGGAGGTCACCCAGGCTCTCAGGTACCCTTTTCTGCATTTTCTAAAATGTCATTTCAAGTGGAACTTTGTTGTGGGGGTGTCTCCACATCCACTTCTGCCTTCGTGGATTGCGGCTCATCATTGAACTTTATTGACTCTGACTTGGTGGCCAGGTGTAAGTTAGGGACAGTTAGGTTGGAGACTCCGATTCACCTTGTTGCTATTGACAAAACACCACTGGTTAAGAATGACATTGTGTTTTGTACTGAAGAGTTTCTCCTTAAAGTGAGTTCCTTACACCAGGAACGTATTTCATGTTTTGTAATGAACAATCTGCCTGCGGGACTGGTGTTGGGGTTCCCCTGGTTACAGCTGCATAATCCTGTGATCAATTGGGAATCTCGGGACATTGTTAAATGGGGTCCCTATTGCTCTGAGAATTGTCTTGTTTCTGTGTCTGTGTCGTCCGTGGGTCTAGAAGGCATTCTGGAGTGCCTGATAGATTATACTGACGTTTTCTCCGAAAAAGAGGCTGAGGTTTTACCACCACACCGCCCATTTGATTGTGCCATTGACCTGGTTCCAGGTGCTAAATTGCCCAAAGCCCGCCTGTATAACCTCTCGGGTCCGGAACGGGCTGCGATGAAGGAATATATTTCCGAGAGCCACCGTAAGGGACATATTCGTCCTTCTGTTTCTCCTGTGGCGGCAGGGTTCTTTTTTGTAAAAAAAAAAGACGGTGGTTTGCGCCCATGCCTCGATTTTCGTGAGTTAAATAAAATAACTGTGAGGAATACTTATCCCCTTCCACTTATTCCTGATTTATACAATCAGTTGTCCGGAGCTAAGTGGTTTTCGAAATTAGATCTACGGGGAGCGTATAACCTTATCCGAGTCCGGGATGGAGATAAATGGAAGACCGCTTTTCTCACTACTGAAGGGTTGTTTGAAAATTTGGTCATACCCTTCGGCCTGACCAAAGCTCCAGCGGTCTTCCAAAATTTCATAAATCATGTGTTCTCCGATTTGATTGGACGTTTTATGGTGGTGTATTTGGATGACATTTTAATCTACTCGCCTGATAAACAGACTCACATTGGTCATGTTCGGGCAGTTCTCCAAAGGCTCAGGGAGAACTGTCTGTTTGCTAAACTTGAAAAATGTTTATTTTTTGTTCAGAAACTGTCCTTTCTGGGGTTCATCGTGTCTGCTGAAGGGTATCGCATGGATCCTAATAAGGTGCAGGCCATTCTCGAGTGGGTTCAACCGTGTGATTTGAAGGGTCTGCAACGTTTCCTAGGGTTCGCTAATTATTATCGGAAATTCATAAGGGGGTTCTCACAGGTGGTTAAACCCCTCACAGACATGACTCAAAAGGGGGCCGATATCAAGACTTGGTCAACCGCAGCGGTAGCGGCATTTCAGTTTTTGAAAAAATGTTTCATGTCGGCCCCGGTTCTTATCCAACCGGACCCCTCTGAACCATTTATTGTTGAGGTAGACGCCTCAGAGGTGGGGGTGGGGGCGGTATTGTCCCAGGGACCCGCCACTTTGACCAATTTAAGACCTTGCGCCTTTTTCTCAAAGAAGTTCTCCCCTGCGGAGAGAAACTATGATGTGGGGAATCGGGAACTTCTGGCCGTAAAATTGGCTTTTGCAGAATGGAGGCATTTTTTGGAGGGGGCTGTTCATCCTATAACGGTAATCACGGACCACAAAAACCTAGCTTACATTGAGTCAGCTAAAAGGTTGACTCTCAGACAGGCTAGATGGTCACTTTTTTTTCCCGATTCAACTTCTCGATCACTTTTCGACCAGGATCCAAGAATATCAGAGCGGATGCATTGTCACGCAGTCTTGATCCGGTGTCCCCCCCCGGAACCTCCATCCTCCATTCTTCAGCCTGGGGTGGTGGTGGCAGAGGTTTCTAATGTGTTGGAACGGGAGATTCGAGAAGCCCAGGCTCTTGCACCTCCAGCTAAGCCGTTGGATAAACTTTTTGTGCCAGCTCAGTTTCGTCTCAAGGTCCTCCAGGAGTTCCATGACTCAGTTCTGGGTGGACATCCAGGGATCTCAGCGACCCGGAAGGCCATTGCTAGAATATTCTGGTGGTCTTCTTTAGCCTCTGATGTTGGGGAGTATGTGTCTGCGTGTGAGGTTTGTGCCCGTGCGAAAACTCCCCATAACCGGCCGGCCGGGGAATTGGTACCACTGCCAATTCCTGAGAGACCATGGACTCATCTGTCCATGGATTTCATCACCAACCTTCCCCCTTCCAAGGGTAATACCGTGGTCTGGGTCGTAGTGAACAGGTTTAGTAAGCAGGCACATTTTGTACCTTTGGCAGCTCTACCTAATGCGGAAACATTGTCCAGATTGTTTGTGGAGCATGTGGTGCGGTTGCATGGGGTACCCCTGAATGTGGTGTCTGATAGGGGAGTGCAATTTGTGTCCAGATTTTGGAGAGCTTTTTGTAGGAGGTTGGGTATTGGTCTGTCCTTTTCATCCGCCTACCATCCAGAGACTAATGGGCAGACTGAGCGGACCAATCAGTCTCTGGAGCAAATTCTGCGTTGTTTGACCTCAGCCCGACAGGATGATTGGTGTTCTGTGTTACCATTGGCTGAGTTTGCATTTAACAACCGCACTAACCAGTCTACGGGTACATCTCCTTTTTTTTGCATTATGGGTTTCATCCTCATTTTGGAGAATTTTCCCGCTTGAATTCTGGGTGTCCTGGGGCGGACGAGACGATCCAGCGGTTGGGGGAGGTATGGCGGGAGGTCCAGAATAACATTACGAAGGCCCAGGACAAATTTAAATTTTTTGCGGACAAAAAACGATCCGTGGGTCCAGTGTTTCAGGTCGGAGATAAGGTATGGTTATCCACCAAAAATATAAGGCTCAAGGTCCCCTCTGCGAAGCTTGGACCCAAGTTTATAGGTCCCTATGTAATTACCGAAGCAGTTAACCCGGTGGCTTTTCGGTTGAGTCTTCCGCCATCTATAAGGATCCCTAATGTTTTCCATAAGGCCCTTTTGAAACCTGTGAGGTCCAGTGGGGAGGGATCATCATCTTCCCCGACACCGGTTCTGGTAGATGGGCAGGCTGAGTACGAGGTGGAACGAATTGTCGACTCCAGGTTGGTCCGTCGCGCCCTTCAGTATCTGATACATTGGAAGGGCTATGGTCCTGAGGAACGCTCGTGGGTTCCTGCTCGATCAGTTCATGCGGATCGGTTGATCCGAGCCTTTCACGCCAAGTACCCTGAGAGACCTGGGGGTCCGGTGGCCCCCCATTGAGAGGAGGGTACTGTCATGATCCAGGACGGGATTTCGCTTCGACCCGTCCTGGTTAGACTATGGGTTAATTGTGCTGCCTCTCTCTGGCAGCAGGAGGCTATTTAGTGCTCACTGGACCTGGGTCCGGTGTCAGTTATACTCCTGCCCTCGGTTGTTAAGTGACCTCTTGTATACGTGTGCCTTGTGCCTGATATCTTGCTTGCTTGTTCGGTTGTGATCTGGTTCTGTCCCTGTTACGAGTTCTGCCTGACCCTCTTGTACTGCGCTACCTCTCGTGTATGACTCTCTGCTTGTGACCCGACTTCTCTCTGCTCGTCCCCTTGGTACCACGTCGCCCTCTTGTGTATGACCTTTGGCTCTGTCTGACCACCCGTCTGTTTGCCCCTCTGTACCTCGTTTGCCCGTACTGCTGTGACCTCTGTTTTGCCTGACTCTGAGTTGTTTGTATGGTGTCCTGTCCTATCTGAATACAGGACGCTAAGCCCCGCCCCCTTGCAGTCACATGACCATAGGTCCCGTGCAGACTATTCAGTTTCAGTGTCCTCAGGTCCTATGCATCTTTACTTTCCAGCACTGACTGGATCCTGACACTATTAGCCTGAAGTACGCATGGTCACCTCTGCTGACCTGCTCCACAGGTATCGTTTAGCACTGCTTCTGTACTCAGGACACGTGCACTGGCTCTATGAGCAAGTGCAGTGCGGTGTCTCTGACAAAACCTAACTACAAGCTTAACCCTAATCCCAACCCCAACCCACCCCTAACCCTAATCTTAACCCTAATTCCATCCCTAATCACAACCCTAGCCCTAATCCCAACCCTAATTCCAGCCCTAACCCTATTTCCAACCCTAACCCTAACCCTAATTCCAACCCTAACCCTAATTCCAGCCCTAACCCTAATGCCAGCCCTAACCCTAATGCCAGCCCTAACCCTAATGCCAGCCCTAACCCTAATGCCAACCCTAACCCTAATGGAAAAATAAAAATATTTTCTTTATTTTATTATATGTCCCTACCTATGGGGGTGATAAAGGGGGGTTTTATTTACTTTTTTGTTTATTTTGATCACTGTGAGAGTTTCTCACAGTGATCAAAATAAATTAATGAATCTGCAGCCGGCGCACTGCGCATGCGCCCGCCATTTTCCAAGATGGCGGCGCCCATAACGCAGGACACCGGGATGGCCAGGAGGTACCGGAGGGACAGGAGGTACCGGGTATGGTGATCGGATGGCTGGGGGGAGCGGAGGGAAGGGGGAGGGGACCTGATGATGACTGCAGCTGCCGATCGCTGCCGTCAGTCGTTGGCGGCAGCCGATCGGCGCCATCAGTCGGTGGGTGGGGGATCTGATTGCCGTCTCTAGCCATGGCCGATGCTATTGCAGCATCGGCCATGGATGTATTGTAATATTTCACCAAATTTAATTGGTGAAATATTGCAATCGTACTGCGCATGCGCCCGCCATTTTCAAAGATGGCGGCGCCCATGCAGGAGGGACGGCGGGACCCCGGGAGCCGGAGCGGGACATGACAAGTACCGGGGAGGGTGAGGGGGGGGATCGGACATCGGGGGGGAGCAGAAGGAAGGGGGGGCAGATCGTGACAGCAGCAGCCCATCGCTGCTGTCAGTCCATGGCGGGGGCCTATCGCCCCTGCCAGCCAGTGTGGGGGGGGTTAAATTAGTGTCTCCAGCCATGTCCGATGCTACTGCAGCATCGGCCATGGCTGGATTGTAATATTTCATCAAATTTCATTGATGAAATATTACTATCGCTCTGATTGGCTGTTTCACTTTCAACAAGCCACGCCCCCTGTGGTGAAGCATAAAGGGTCCTTTGTGTGCGAGTCGGGTGACCTTTCATTAACCCCGGTCACCCGACCCGCAGGGGGGCTATTTATAGCATGATGCCTACGGGGGCGTCATGGGTCGTTTGGGCACGGCTTTTCATGACGCCTACGTAGGTGTCATGGGTCGTGAAGGGGTTAAAGCACCACTTCATTGTTTTTTTATTGCACCGCTGGAGTGGTGCTTTAATTATAGGTCTCCTGACCCCTGTTTGATAATCACCTGTCGCTGCCTTCATCTGTTTCCAGCATCACGAAGGTCAGTCTCCGTTGAAAAAGCTATTTGCTTGCAGCTCCAGTGTTTCATGGAGCTGCGCGGAGGTCACTTTTCAACACGTTTGTTTTTGGGGGTGTGCACACGCTGCGGATTCTGCTGCGGATCCACAGCAGTTTTGGCCCTGCGGATCTGCAGCAGTTTTTGCTGCGGTGTACAGTACCATTATTTTCAATGGAAAACAAAAACCGCAGTGCACACGGTGCACATTTTTCCACATGGATTTGCTGCGGTTTCAAAACCGCAGCATGTCACTTCTTTGTGCGGAATCCGCAGCGGTTTTACACCTACTCCATTGTAGAGGTGTCAGACCGCAGAGGAAAACCGCAGGCTAATCCGCAGATAAACCGCAGGTTTTTTTACCTGCGGATTTTGCCAAATAGGCGCGGAAAAATCCGCAGCAGAATCCGCAGCGTGTGCACACACTCTTACTGTGTTTTTCTGTGTTTCATTCTTCTGGTGGTGTGAACACTGTCCTACAGACTTGTTCATTGTGGGCATGGCCCATGTGTTTGTATTCAATTGGTTTCTTGTTTCTGCAAGATTAGGGAGGTTTCCACCCCTCCCTTGTGGGCCATGCACATAAAAGCCGTCTTTTACAGCATGTCCACCTCAGACATTACTTGTCTGAATCCTGCTCATATACGTACTATACACATGATCAGGTTTTTAAATACATTGGTTAGGGACTGCTCTGATGGGGTTACCTTGATGTTTGGTAGAGCGGCTTAGTATACATTTTTTGCAAAAAATGTATTAACCAAATACCCTGTTTTGTTATCTTTTTACTAGCACTTGCTATTTACTGTTACTTTTTTACAGCAAAGTGTTATGAATGGGTCACCGAGGAGGATGACAGGAACAAGCTAAGCCACCAGGAAACCAGAAGCGGATTGCAGACCCCTGATCCTATCAACACAACTAGCAGTAGCCGTGTAGCGTTCCTACGATACCCTAGACGCCTCGGCACAGCCGGAGAACTAGCTAAGCCTAAAGCCAGAAAGGTGAAATCTAAACTGCCCCAGAGCAGATCCCCAAAGGAATAGACAGCCCCCAAACATATATTGTCGGTGAGACCAGATGAGACACAAACACAGGCAGAGAATAGACTGAGCAAACGGTGGGGCCCCAAGCTGTCTAGACAGGACAGGACAGAAAAGATACTGTCTGCAATCATGCAAAAAACCCTAAAAAATCCAACACATCTGATATACAAAAAACCTGAGGCCACACGACCTCACCCCCGCTAGATCTGGTGTGAACTGGAAGCAAAGCAAAAGATACTGATATAACAGGGGACTGAACAAACTGACACAAGCTGTAACATATGGAGCGGGACCCAGCGCTGCCCCCAGCAGGGAGTACGCTGAACCCTCGAAACAAAGCAGAAAGCAAAAAAAGGCACAACCAGATTAGATACAAAGGATTAGCGAAAGAATCACTTAACTGAACCATGCAGATCAGGCAGGAGACAAAAGAACTCTAAATGCACAAGGAGGAAATCACCAGCAACCACCAAGGGAAGCCTGCTGAATTATATGCTCCCAGCCAGTAATCCCAGATTCCCAATTATCATCGCCAGGTGGCAAACTTCCATCAACCTGGCCAGCTCCACTACTCCCAGTAACCACCAGAGGGAGCTCTGGCTCAGAAGTCCGAGCAAGGGAATTCACAACAGCAAAGTATTTTTATACATTTGTTTTACTGTGGTTTTTCTGTGTTTCAGTCTTCTGGTGGTGTGAACACTGTCCTACAGACTTGTTCACTGTGTGCATGGCCCATGTGCCTGTTTGGCATATGCTTCGGTAGTGTCCATCTTTTTAGGTGGGCAGAGATCTGTGGTCGCTCACAGTTGTGCTGTCATGATCTCAGTGCGGGTTTGACTCGCACATGTGGGGTTAATGTCTGGAACCAGTGCTGATGACTGGCATTTCTGGTCTGGGGTTAAAGGTTGTGATCCCAGTGTAGGCTTACCTGCACACCTGGGGCTTATGATTGTGGCCTCTCCCTGGTTCTGGGAAAGCTTCTTATAGCCTCAGGATTCTCCCATCCCCATCAGTTATACTTTCACCCTTGGCATTGTGTGTTGACCCCTGAGTGTGTTGGTGCTGTGTTCTTGTTTATCTGATACTCTGTGTACGACTCGGTCTGTTCTCTGGATACTGCTTGTTGGATTCTGCTTGGTACCTTCTATGTCTGTTTGGCTTTGACCACTGCCTCTCCCCGACTATCCGGTCTGTCTCATCCCTGGTACTTTATTGTTATCTCTGTGTATGACCTGGTTTGTCTGACTTTGAGTATTTCTGTATAGTATTTTGCCTATCTCTGACAGCAGGAGGCTAAGCCCCACCCCCTTGCCGTCACATGTCCGTAGGTCCTTCACTGGTCACTGACTTTAGCTTCTCCAGGTCCTGTTTGCTTGAACTATCCGGCCGTGTCTGACCCCGGGCCGCTCTGCAGTGTGGGTGAGACCTTTCTCCGCGGTGGCCGGCGCTGGCAGGACCGTGACATGTGCACTAAAAAGATGCCTAAAATGATGGAACTCCGCCCAAACACAGACCAGTCCAAAGTGACTTTTTAGGAGTCAATATGATGATAAAGCAACATTTTTGTTGTGGCATTTATTTTTTTACTGCATATGCCAACTGGAGTAAATAACGTGCCAGTTTTCGCACACAACGATTTCAATTACAAGTGCTTCTCAGTAGAGATGAGCGACTTTGCCTTTTTTCGGGTCGAGTCGGGTTTCACAAAACCCGACTTTCGCAAAAGTCGGGTCGAACGAAATTGGCCGATTATCGTGAAAAGTCGAAGGCCGACTGAAACACGAAACCCAATGTAAGTCAATGGGGAAGAAAAGTCGGCAGTGAGTGGAGGACAGGAAACACACCTAGAGTGCCCATTTTAATGCCGAAAACATCAATTCTTATTCCTTAAGCTTGTCAACCTTAATTTACTTTATAATAATAGTTAGGCATTGAAAACTGGGGGTTATTTGGCTAAAGTGGTGGGGGGGGGTAGTGCTGGCTCCAGATTTTCGTGGGCCCAGGGCCAAAGAGTGTCACTGGGCTCCTTTAACACATGACACAATTCATGATCCTTTGATACGGCAGAGAAATAGCGGTACAGTACAATGAAAAATACTTCAATTCTTACATCACATGACCGATATCCATTTTAAATTCTCCAGTAGCTCCAAAAACAGACAGTATATTCCTCCATACAGTATTATGGCCACTGCATAGTGCGCCATACAGAGTAATGAGGCCCATATATTTCTCCATACAGAATCATTGTTCCCATATAATGTTCGATACAGTATATGATGAGCTCCACATAATACTACAGTATATGTTGTTCACCATGGATGAAGCTCCAGTGTCTTATGGGCCCAAATAATGCTCCATATATAATGGGCCCCATTTCTAATGCTCCAGTGTATAATGGGCCCTGTAAATGCTGCTCCAGTGACTGATGTCCACCTTTGGAATGCTCCAGTGTATGGTGGGCCCCAGATATCATTCTCCAGAGTATCGTGCTCCCCAAAAATTGCTCCCAACCTTTAAAACAATTAAATAAGTCTCCTCGCTAGGGAATCCCTGTACTCTGGACTCCTCGTCGTCCCCATCTTCCATCTCTCTGCACTTGGACTGCTTAGGCATAAGGCGTACAGACGTGATGTCATCGCGCTCTTTGACCAGAATGTCACTGTCAGGAAAAGTGTTTGGTTTCCGGGGGCAGTATGGTTGCAAAGCTGAACCTTAAAGGAATGTCCAGAAGGGCACCACCAGGAGTGGAGCCTGCGGCTTAATTGGACTCAACACGGGCAACCTCAACCATGCCATCCACAAAAAAGCTGCACAGATTGCAAGCTTAATTCCGTTAACGAACGAGACTCAGGCATGCTCTCGTGGTCCGCGTCCAGCTTATTAGAGGGACACGCGAGGCTCTGGCACGCGAGATCGGCCAATAACAGGTCTGTCATGCTCTTACATGTCTGGGCTGCACGCGTGCTACAATGAAAGGACCAGCGTGTATCGCTTACAGGTGTGGATAACACGCTGAACCCCGTTAGTGATGGGGATCTGGGATTACAATTCTTCCCCGCGAACAAGCATTTCCCAGTAAGTGCAGGTCAACCATAATTCCGGAATTAGGCCTAAACGGCATTCCAGAAAGAATGTGAAAAAATTAAGTGTCCAAACCACAGGTGCTGTAGCTTGCTTAACAGCTGGGCTCCACTGCTGAGTAGCACATAGTTATTACATAAACAGGCGGCATAGCTTGGTTCACGGGTGGCCAACTCTGCTGAGTAGCATACACAGTTACTAGGCCCAAAGTATTAAGTGGTGTAAATGCAGTCAAAAACTGGTTCTTTCATAAACAGGCGGCATAGCTCGGTTCACAGGTGGGCTCCTCTGCTGAGTAGCATACACAGTTACTAGGCCCAAAGAATTAAGTGGTGTAAATGCAGTCAAAAACTGGTTCTTTCATAAACAGGTGGCATAGCTCGGTTCATGGGTGGGCTCCTCTTCTGAGTAGGAGACACAGTTACTAGGCCCAAAAGGATTTTGAGGACAATATGTGGTAAAAAATTATTAGAAACACACACGGTGTAGCTCCTTCACAGGTGTACTACACCGCTGGCTACCAGACACCGCTACTATGCCCTAAAACTGTCTATTATCATTGAAAACCATTATTAATGTGAAAAAAAGATACTCTTTTGTTTAACGAAACGTTCTCGAACGGAAACTCGAACAGCCGAATTTTAATCAAAGTGTTGTAGTTCGACGAACGGATCTAACACCGCCCAAAACAGCTAGAATTTGAACTTGGCCAACAGTTCCACTCAAACACCACTCATCTGTAATCAGGAGGCAGACTCAGATGGTCTCAGGCACAGTATGGATTCGACAAGATTGCAGAAAGTTGAGAAAGGGTACAGTATCACCGGATAACAGGTATATATAGCATAGTTTAAACATTTAAAATCTCCGTGTTTATTTCCGGAGTCCGACAAAGACACTCACAGCCTCAGTATGGATTAGACAACAATCTAAAAAGTAGAAAAAAGGAAATGTTTTTGAAGCGTACACCAGTATACACTGTTGGCGTATTTTTAAATCTTCATATATATTTCTGTCTCAGAAGACAGTCCAGACTCTCTGCAAGAGGAAACGACATGGATAAAAGTACAGACATAAAGTTGAGTGATTGCAGAAATTTAGGAATTACTAATCAGGAGAAAAACTCCCGGGAGAATTCTCAGAGGCGATGCTGACCCTCAATTACTTTGTGTGTGAAGACAGCGAAAACAGTGCTTTGTGAAGAAAGGGTTGCTGTATCGCAGTACCGTTGATCCCATCACCGTTACTCATCTCCATCAAATTTTGATCACAGGGAGAGATGTAGACATGGTCCTCACTGCCTATCATGATCTGTCAGGTAACTTTGGAGTGCAAAAGACAGAAGCCACAAGCTGTAGGCGATTCTATTGGATTGGCATGAGAAGGCACATTTAAAAATGTGGGCAGGAATGTCACACGTCTGTGAGTAGGAAAACTGTGAAAGTTGATGATAAACCACCACTGCATGTCATTGTGAGTCGACGTCCATAAGAAAAGGAAGCCATTGATCATCTGAAGCTAGAGCCCAGCCAGCAGGACAGGGCATAGCTACATCTTAACCAAATTTGTAGTGGCAGTCCCAGGGAAGGATTTGACAGCCCAGACTACACAGCGGAGGAGCAGGGAGAGGTAAATATTGCAAATACTGGGGCCCTGCCCAAGCAAGGGGGGCCCACTCGTGGGTGTCGGTACTGGCACTGGGCCCCTCATAGTACGCCGGTGTGTCTGATGGCGGGTGTGCACCCCCTCCATCAGAGACACTTGATTGCACTATGAGGGACCCTGTGCCAGTGCCGGCGCCCAAGAGTCGGCCCACCCACCTGTCCAGGGCAATGGCACTCGCACGGTTGCGTGCATTAGGTGGTGATCACGGCCATGGGGGGGAGGCAGCCCAGTTAGGCAGGTTTAAAAAATGGCATATGTTGATGTTGGACATTCAGCAGCTGCAAATGGAGGAATTGGAGAAGTCCTTGGAAGAGGAGGACAAAAGCGAGCCATTTTTCTGGCAACCTATGTGTCATCAGGGGAAGGGGGGACAAAATCCTTTGAAACCCATGCATGGTTCATTTTAATGAAGGTTAGATCATCAACATTTTGGGTCGACAGACGGGTCCTTTTTTCTGTCAGGATTGAGCCAGCAGCACTGAAGACTCTTTCCGATAGCACACTAGCAGCAGGGCAAGTAAGCTCCTGTAAGGCATATTGTGCCAATTCAGGCCAGGCGTCCAGTTTAGAGGCCCAATAGTCAAAGGGGAATGACCTGTGAGTAGTGTTGAGCATTCCGATACCGCAAGTATCGGGTATCGGCCGATACTTGCTGTATCGGAATTCCGATACCGACTTCCGATATTTTTTCAATATCGGAATTCGGCATCGGAATCGGAAGTTCAGTTGATTGACAGCCTGACGTCATCATGATGCGCGGTGTGTGCGCATCATGATGCGCCGTCATTTCGGGCCTTCCGGGGGTCTCTGCCGGCCTTCCGGGGGTCTCTGCCGGCCTGCCGGGGGGCTGTGCCGGCCTGCCGGGGGGCTGTGTGGACTGCCCGGGGTCTGTACCGGCCTGCCGGTGGTCTGTGCACCCTGTGGGGGTCTGTACCGGCCTGCCGGGGGGCTGTGCCGGCCTGCCGGGGGGCTGTGCTGATGTCCGGGGGTCTGTGCAAGCATCGTCCGATGGGACTACAAGTCCCATCGGGCGATGCCTGCTACCATGACAGTGATTGACACATTAGCCAATGATGGGACAGTAGTAGTCCCATCATCCGGCTAATGTGTTAAATGTTAAAAAAAAAAAAAAAAAAAAAATACTACATACATACTACATGCATGCTACATACATACTACATGCATGCTACATACATACTACATGCATGCTACATACATACTACATATATACTACATACATACTGCATGCTACATACATACTACATACATACTACATGCATGCTACATACATACTACATATATACTACATACATACTACATACATGCTACATACATACTGCATGCTACATACATACTACATACATACTACATGCATGCTACATACATACTACATATATACTACATACATACTACATGCTACATACATACTACATGCATGCTACATACATACTACATACATACTACATGCTACATACATACTACATATATACTACATACATACTACATACATGCTACATACATACTACATACATACTACATGCATGCTACATACATACTACATGCATGCTACATACATACTACATGCATGCTACATACATACTACATGCATGCTACATACATACTACATGCATGCTACATACTACATGCATGCTACATGCATGCTACATACATACTACATGCTACATACATACCACATATATACTACATACATACAATACATTCATACAATACATACATAGACATACAGTACATATAACATAGAGTAACATACTTACCAATACTTGTCACATTGTTCCCCGAAGCCATTGTCTTTTCCGGGATAAATATTAACATAACAAACCACAAAAATACTCACCCACGATCCGAAGCAGTCCACGAGTGTGTCCCACGACGATCTTGGGTAGAGAACTGCAGCATCAGATGATGCTGCCGTTCTCTACGGGCTGCAGGAATCCAATGACGGAAGGTAGGTATCCTTCCGCACTGTATTCCTCCGCCACTTAAAAAAAAAAAGTCCCTAGTCTCACTTTATGCCATTGCTGTGTGGGAATTTCCCACACAGCAATGGCATAAAGTGAGACTAGGGACTTTTTTTTTTTAAGTGGCGGAGGAATACAGTGCAGAAGGATACCTACCTTCCGTCATTGGATTCCTGCAGCCCGTAGAGAACGGCAGCATCATCTGATGCTGCAGTTCTCTACCCAAGATCGTCGTGGGACACACTCGTGGACTGCTTCGGATCGTGGGTGAGTATTTTTGTGGTTTGTTATGTTAATATTTATCCCGGAAAAGACAATGGCTTCGGGGAACAATGTGACAAGTATTGGTAAGTATGTTACTCTATGTTATATGTACTGTATGTCTATGTATGTATTGTATGAATGTATTGTATGTATGTAGTATATATGTGGTATGTATGTAGCATGTAGTATGTATGTAGCATGCATGTAGTATGTATGTAGCATGCATGTAGTATATATGTAGTATGTATGTAGCATGTAGTATGTAGCATGCATGTAGTATATATGTAGTATGTATGTAGCATGTAGTATGTATGTAGCATGCATGTAGTATATATGTAGTATGTATGTAGCATGTAGTATGTATGTAGCATGCATGTAGTATATATGTAGTATGTATGTAGTATGTATGTAGCATGCATGTAGCATGCAGTATGTATGTAGCATGCATGTAGTATATATGTAGTATGTAGTATGTATGTAGCATGCATGTAGTATATATGTGTTATGTATGTAGCATGTAGCATGCATGTAGCATGCATGTAGTATGTATGTAGTATATATGTGGTATGTATGTAGCATGCAGTATGTATGTAGCATGCATGTAGTATATATGTAGTATGTATGTTGCATGTAGTATTTATGTAGTATGAATGTAGCATGTATGTAGTATGTAGTATGAATGTAGCATGTATGTAGTATGCATGTTGTATGTATGTAGCATGTAATTTTTTTTTTTTTTTTTTTTTTTTTTTTTACATTTAACACATTAGCCGGATGATGGGACTACTACTGTCCCATCATTGGCTAATGTGTCAATCACTGTCATGGTAGCAGGCATCGCCCGATGGGACTTGTAGTCCCATCGGACGATGCCTGCACAGACCCCCGGAGCCTGCACAGACCACCGGCAGGCCGGCACAGCCCCCCGGCAGGCCGGCACAGCCCCCCGGAGCCTGCACAGCCCCCCGGCAGGCCGGCACAGCCCCCCGGCAGGCCGGCACAGCCCCCCGGAGCCTGCACAGACCACCGGCAGGCCGGCACAGACCACCGGAGCCTGCACAGACCCCCTGGCAGGCCGGCACAGCCCCCCGAAAGGCCCGTACAGACCCCAGAGAGGCTGTACAAGGGCAGGAAAGGGTTTTTCTTATTCCGATACCGGAAGTCCCATAGACTTGAATGGGACTTCCGGTATCGGAATCGGCGATACCGATACTTTTTTTAAAGATCGGCCGATACCATCCGATACGATACTTTGAAGTATCGGACGGTATCGCTCAACTCTACCTGTGAGGGAGAACATCGATATGGGACGAGAAGTAGTTTGTAACCATAGTTGACAACTGCTGTTTCCTGTCATTTTCAATCGATGCAGTATTACCAGTCATGTGAGCGGGACTTGAAAAATCAGTCCACAACAAGGTCATGAAACCCCTGTCTCCAACGCCACTTCTGATGTGTGCACCACGAACACCTCTTCCATGTTGCCCCCTATAGCTCGTGCTGTGTGCTGGGAATGCTTCAAACAAATGGTTTACCAGAGTTGCTTGTTTGTTAGCCAGTATTAGGTCAAGGTTCTCCTGTGGCATGATGTTTTGGAATTTGCCTTTATAGCGTGGATCCAGGATGCCGGCCAACCAGTAGTCATCATCGTTCATCATTTTGGCAATGCGGGGGTCCCTTTTTAGGATCTGCAAGGCATAATCTGACATGTGGGCCAATGTTCCAGGAGTCAATGATACACTGCGAGTGCTGGGTGGAGGACCTTCTGACAAATCCACATCCCTCCAGTCACGCACAAACCCTGTACCAGACCTTGCCACGCCAATATTTTCTATTGCCCCACGAGAAGCATCCTCCTCCCCTAAATAATCATCCCCATCATCATCCTCCTATTACTCTTCTTCCTCCACCTCGTCCAGGAGAGGTCCCAGATCAGACAATGACTGACTGTCATCAAGGCTTCCCTCCTCCTCTGACTCATCCTCCTCGGCTGCAGACGCCTGCTCCTTAATGTGCGTCAAAGTTTGCATGAGCAGACACATAAGTGGGATGCTCATGCTTATGATGGCGTCGTCTGCACTTACCAGTCATGTGCATTCCTCAAAACACTGAAGGACTTTACAGAGGTCTTTCAGCTTTGACCACTGCACACCCGACAACTCCATGTCTGCCCTCAAAGTGCCTGGCCGTGTATCCTTCCACAAATGCATTACAGTCTGCCTCTGTTCGCACAGCCTCTCAACCATGTGCAGGGTGGAGTTCCACCTTGTTGCAACGTCGATAATTAGGCGGTTCTTGGGAAGATGGAGCAATCGCTGCAGCTTCTGCATACGACTGGAGTGTACGGGCGACCGGCGGATGTGCGAGCACAGTCTTCGGACCTTCTGGAGCAGCCCTCTTAACTCCGGATAATTATTGATGAAGCACTGCACCACCAGGTTCAAGGTGTGAGCCAGGCAAGGTATGTGTTAGAGTTTTGAAAGGGCTATGGCTGCCACAAAATTCCAGCCGTCATTACTAACTGCCTTGCCTGCCTCAAGATGTAGACTGCCCAGCCATGACTCAGTTTGTCGCTGCAAGTAGTCGGCCAGTACCTCCGCGGTGTGTCTGTCGCCCAAACACATCATCTTCAACACAGACTGCTGACTCTTACCACTAGCTTTTCGATAGTGGGACACCGAGTGTGCAACACTGGCAGCTGCAGATGGAGTGCTCGTGCGACTGCACTCTGTGGACGAGCTTTCGCTTCTGGAGGAGGAGGAGGGTCGAACGCCTACACCCAACTGATTCCTAAACCGTGGGCTAGGCAGCACTGTCCCACAGCCGCTGTCCCCTGTGGACCCTGCATCCACCACATTAACCCAGTGTGCAGTGATGGACACATAACGGCCCTGGCCCTGCCTACTGGACCATGCATCTGTTGTGAGGTGCACCTTTCCATTCACTGATTGCTTGAGTGCATGGACAATGCGGTCTTTCACATGAAGGTGGAAGGCTGGGATGGCTTTGCGAGAAAGAAGTGCTGACTGGGTAGGTCATAGTGTGGTACTGCGTAGGCCATGAGTTTGCGGAAAGCTTTGCTTTCAACCAACCGGTAGGGCATCATCTCTAACGAGATTAGTTTGGCAATGTGGGAGTTCAAACCCTGTGTATGTGGATGAGAGGATGAGTACTTTCTTGTCCTACTCATAGTCTCTGGTAGGGTGAGATGGACTTGAGAGCTGCATATGGTGGAACTAGCAGTAGATATGGCGGACTGAGAGAGGGTTGATGATGGTGATGGAGTTGGTGTTCTTTCTGATGGCCTAGATTCAGTCTTTCGTAGCAATAACATTGTGATTCCCTGACTGTTTTGGCCTTGCGACAACACCTCAACATTTGCTGCTGGTGGTGTGCTAACCGGTGGGCTTACAGTGGGGGAAACGATGTAGCGTTGCTGACTACCTTCATTGGGAGCAGTTGCACATGTGGTACGTGAGGTTTGGTAGTCCCTCCACGCTTCCAAGTGCATGATGGTTAAATGTCTAAGCATGCAACTGGTATTCAAATTTCTCAGATTTTTCCCTCAGCTAAAGTTCTTTGCGCACTTCTTACAGATAACCTTTGCCTGATCATTAGGATTTTGTTCAAAAAAGTGCCACACTGCACTCTTCCTACTATGGAAGACATTTTGAGGCCTTGCACACTGTGCTAATTTGACCATCTGGCCTAGCGGTCATGCAACTCTATTGGTTTTTGCAACCTGTTTTTGGACTGCTCCGGGCCTGCCAGATAACAGCTGTTGCGATGTCGATGTCTGCTGCGGATGCTCCTCCTCTTCTGAGCTATTGGCAGCGGCACCCTCTTCCCCCAATGGATGCCAATCTGGGTCAACAACTGGGTCATCCATCACCTCCTCTTCAATGTCATGTGCACCTTCCTCTGTGTCACCATGTAAGGTGGTATAGTATGCGGGAAGGGGCACCTGAGTTTCATCATGGTCAGATTCTGGCTCAGTACACTGCGAGGACAATGTAGTGCTCTGAGTGAATGTACCAGCAGACAAATCTAGCAGTGGCTGTGCATCAGTGCACTCCATGTCAGATTCTTCTTGGACTGGGTAATTCACAATTTGACTTGATAACCCAGGCATGGTATTTGAAAAGAGCTCCATGGAGTAATCTGTAGTGTGGCCTGCCGCATACTTTACTTTTTGTAGGGGTGAAGGACACAAGGAAAGGTGTGGTTCCTGACCATGAGCCTCCAATGACGACTCAGTGCTTTTATTTTTTGAAAGTTCAGAAGAGGAGGCGATAGAGCTGGAGGCTGTGTCAGCAATGTAAGCCAAAACTTGTTCCTGAAGCTCCGGCTTTAAAAGCGGTTTACCTACTCCCAGAAAAGGGAGCCTTCGAGGCCTTGTGGAGCCAGATGATGACGCAGGCTCAACACCTCCTGCATTAGGTGCTATAGTGCTTTTGCCACTACCAGCAGATCCACCACAACCACCAACACCATCATTACCAGCTGGCAACCCCCGCCCACTTCCACGGCCTCTTCCAACACACTTCCTCATTTTTGGTAAAATGTACCCAAAATACCACCAGCAATATGGTACTGTAAAGCAAGGTACAAGGTGTATATAGTATTGGAGAGAATTTGAATCTCCCTACAGACTTGAGGCGACTGAACTATTATCTCAGGCCCAGTGTAGATTACACCTCAATATAACAGGCTGAAATTGGATGGTGTATAAAATGTCTATATAGGACTGGGGAGGATTTGTATCTCCTTACAGACTTGAGGACACTGAACTATTATCTCAGGCCCAGTGTAGATTACACCTCAATATAACAGGCTGAAATTGAATGGTGTATAAAATGTCTATATAGGACTGGGGAGAATTTGAATCTCCCTACAGACTTGAGGACACTGAACTATTATCTCAGGCCCAGTGTAGATTATACCTCAATTTAACAGGCTGAAATTCGATGGTGTATAAAATGTCTATATAGGACTGGGGAGAATTTGAATGTCCCTATAGACTTGAGGACCCTGAACTATTATCTCAGACCCAGTGTAGATTACACCTCAATATAACAGGCTGAAATTGGATGGTGTATAAAATGTTTATATAGGACTGGGGAGAATTTGAATCTCCCTACAGACTTGAGGACACTGAACTATTATCTCAGGCCCAGTGTAGATTACACCTCAATATAACAGGCTGAAATTGGATGGTGTATAAAATGTCTATATAGGACTGGGGAGAATTTGAATCTCCCTAGAGATTTTAGCAAGCTGACAATGATGCTCTCAGTCCCAAGTATGGCAGCAGGCAGCCTAATAAGCAGGACTGCTGCGCACAAAAGTGTGGAAAAATTAACGCTTGGTAACTGGGCAAAAAAGAGGATGAAAAGTATTTTTGCTTTTAAAAAAGCAGTTTGCACAGAAGGCAGCCTAATAGCCAACAGAGCTGAATGCACCAAAATATAGCCTCCCCTTGTACTGCACACTAACTGGTGTGTTGTACAGGCAAAATCGCTAGCAGCAGAAGCAGTTTTTTGTATCTTCTTCCCTGCCTAACGCTCTCCCTACAGAATCATCATCAGCAGCAGCTCTTCCTATTCTGAGATCAGCAGAAGTAAGATGGCGGTCGGCGTGCACGCCCTTTTATAGCCCCTGTGACGCTACACAAAGCAAGCCAATCACTTGCATGCCCTTCTCAAAGATGGTGGTGACCGCTGCCTATGTCATCGCGTTGTCCACAGTGTGCGTCCTCCATCATTGGCTGAAAAAGGGCGCTGAAGCATCATTTCAAACACAACTTTGGCGCCATGGTCACCGACCTCGTGGCCGATATCACGCTATGGTCGGGTTTCGTTTCATGAAACCCAACTTTTGCGAAAGTCGGCGACTTTTGAAATTGACCGACCCGTTTCGCTCAATTCTACTTCTCAGTAATTTAGAATATCATCAAAAAATGTATTTATTTCAGTTCTTCAATACAAAAAGTGAAACTCATATATTATATAGAATCATAACAAACAAAGTGATCGACTTCAAGTATTTATTTCTGTTAATGTTGATTATGGCTTACAGCCAATGAAAACGCAAAAGTCATTATCTCAGTAAATTAGAATAATTAACAAAAAACACCTGCAAAGGCTTCCTAAGCGTTTAAAAAGGTCCCTAAGTCTGTTTCAGTAGGCGCCACAATCATGGGGAAGACTGATGACTTGACAGAAGGCAGTCATTGATACACTCCACAAGGAGGGTAAGCCACAAAAGGGCATTGCTAAAGAAGCTGGCTATTCACAGAATGCTATATCCAAGCATATTAATGGAAAGTTGAGTGGAAGGAAAATGTGTGGTAGAAAAAGGTGCACAGGCAACCAGAATAACTACAGCCTTGAAAGGATTGTTAAGAAAAGACCTATAAAAAATTTTGAGGAGATTCACAAGGAGTGGACTGCTGCTGGAGTCATTGCTTCAACAGCCACCACACGCAGACGTATCCAGGACATGGGCTACAAGTGTCACATTCCTTGTTTCAAGCCAATGACCAACAGACAACGCCAGAAGTGTCTTACTTGGGCAAAGGAGAAAAATAACTAGACTGTTGCTCAGTGGTAATCAAAAACACCAGGACAGCACAGTCATAAAGTCAAAAAGATAAGAGCAACTTTATTAGTTATTTTAAAAATGTTTACAGACAAACAGACAAAATAGGGCTAGATGGAGCCTGATCATTCCAACATCATAAAAATAGGCCCAGGGTAGGTATGTCCATAGAAAGTGTACATAATGAACAAATAATAATCCAGATATTAATACTTAGGGATCAATTACATACACAAGGCGTCCCCTTTATATATGGAAAATAGCAATATATTGCACGGCAAAAAATAGCCCGAGGATTGTACTGGAG
The DNA here is from genome assembly GCF_039654945.1 of Dendrobates tinctorius. Lineage (NCBI taxonomy): Eukaryota > Metazoa > Chordata > Amphibia > Anura > Dendrobatidae > Dendrobates > Dendrobates tinctorius. Next base: position 3,207,366 of record NW_027361943.1, read on the forward strand.
ACAAAACAATATAAACCACAACCATTGCCAAAGTATCATACTAGCATGGTGATATGTATAAATACCTTGTGTACGATAGAGCACCTTCCTGGACGGATTCACCTGCCCTGATGCACGTTTCGGCGGTGCCTTTCTCAAGAAACGCGTGTCGGGGCGGGTGGGTCTAGTACAATACTCGGGCTATTTTTTGCCGTGCAATATATTGCTATTTTCCATATATAAAGGGAACGCCTTGTGTATGTACTTGATCCCTAAGTATTAATATCTGGATTGTTATTTGTTTATTATGTACACTTTCTATGGACATACCTACCCTGTGCCTATTTTTATGATGTTGGAATCATCAGGTTACATCTTCTAGCCCTATTTTGTCTGTTTGTCTGTAAACATTTTTAAAATAACTAATAAAGTTGCTCTTATCTTTTTGACCTTATGACTGTGCTGTCCTGGTGTTTTTGATTGATTCATTGCAGTTGGTCACATATTGTCCCTATTTATGGTGGTTATATAGGATATTTTTATCCTGCGGATTTATGCTAACTGATTCCACCTAATATGTTCATTGGACTTCTCTTGTTGCTCAGTGGTCCAAGGTGTTGCTTTCAGATGAAAGCAAATTTTGCTGAGATAATGACTTTTGGGTTTTCATTTGGCTGTAAGCTATAATCATGAACCTTAACAGAAATAAACACTTGAAATAGATCACTCTGTAATGAATAATAATGTAATGATATATGAGTTTCACTTTTTGTATTGAAGAACTGAAATAATTTTTGGATGATATTCTAATTTACTGTAGTGAGAAGCTCTTGAATGTGTATTTTTTTGTTTATTTTTGTGTTATCACAAAATCTGCGTTTTCAGTGGCAAAATGGATTTTCATGATTTGTGTGCACCTTTTTGTGTTTTTCTTTACTGTTTTGCATATGTTATTTTCCATTTTTCACTTTTTTACACTTTTTCACTGGCACATGAATAATTTTTACTTTGGTCATTTGTCTCATACACTGTAGTACTTTTGTACTGCAGTGTATGAGACTGTCAGTGTGTAAGGAAGAAGAACAGGCTGTAAGTACCAACAGAGCACCGGGTCCGGAACTGCTGGGGCTGCGCCCATTGTTCCAGGGGGAAGGAAATTTAGAACGGAATGGAACCATGACCTGCAGACAGGGAGCGTGGTAAGCGAGGGAGGAAAAAGGGTTTTTGTGTGGGAAGCGGGAGAGAGTTCTCGCCAGACAGTAGTGAGAGTGCAAACCTGCTGTGCACCGTTGGTAGCCTAGTCGGCGCGGTAGCAAGAGATGAGGAGTGCAGGAAGGACTGGGGAACGCCGCTGGGCGTGCAGGACAAAGCACGTCGAGCGGGAGATTGTTGTTCAAAACTCCCAACAGCAGAGCATGTCGAGCGGGAGATTGAGGTATGGGACTCCTGACTGCAGAGCACACTGAGTGGGAGAATGTTATGAAAGGCTCCTAGATGTGGAGGGCAGCGTGATAGACTAGGGGCTCAGTGTGTCAGACCGTTGACTGCCCGTTTCTGCCAGAAGAGTTCTTACTGATCTGTTTCCAGGAAGCCTGAAGACCTCACCATTGGCATCAGCCGGCTTTCAGCTTTCATCTTTGAAGAAGTGACCAGTATCGGACTCATGCTAGTCACGCTAATTGAAAGAGATATACGCATAAATTGTTGCCTTAAGTTACCCTGTTCTTTGTAGTTCTTAGCTTGAAATTTGATTTAACCCTGTTTATCCCTGCAAGGAGATTCCTCCCTGTAATAAATAAACAAAACCCCTGTTAACCCTTGCTCTGGACCTCTGTGTTGCTGCATCCAATTACCTGGACTCCATTTGGCGTAGTCGGCAGGATGCAGTCTTTGGATGCGGACACAGCAGACCAATCGACCACGAGTGCCCCAAGGTCCAGCTTGCCATTGGGTGCCATGCTCAGCAATCTCCCAAAATTCACGGGCAGTAATATAATGCTGTGGGACTGGACCAAGAGGGTTAAGAGCATGTTGCGGATGTGTAAGAAGACGAGCCGGGACAGAGTCAGCGGTTTCCGGTACACTTTGGGGCCGGTATTACCGGGACTGTTGCCACTGTTGCCGGGGGATGGTTCTTCTGGGAGGGGAGGGAATGGTTCTTCTGGGGGAGATAAAAGGGACTGAGTGCGGGAACAGGGGAGATTTTGCGGGAAGGTGACAGGAGAAAAGGAGAAGGTTGACTCCCTCCCCACTGCTCCGACTGCTAACTCCACATCATCTATCCTCCAGTGTTATGACTTGCAAACTGACTGTGTCCTTACTGTGCTGTCTTCCCTTACTGGACGGCTCCTTCCCGCTCTCAGTGAGAGATCATCTTACTTGCTCTATTCTTAGCGACCACTTCAGAGGTTCACACGCTGCCGCGGCCTGTGAGCGTGCATGCGGTTCGCTTTCGGCGCCATTTCAGAGGAATCCACAAAAGAGACTGTTTCTACATTTCAGCGCACTCGAACCAAGAGAACAAAATACATGAGCATGGTTGGGAGACAGTGCTTTTCGCTCCTCCGTAACAGAGCCAGAGACATTGTCCACAATTTACGACGCCGGCAGGAGATATTCCAACAAGAACTGCAACAAGATACATACACCTTCTTCTCAAATATTGTGTTTGTGTTCAAATCCTGTTGTTGCCGCTGCTGATTTTGTCTCCCTGTGTGGAATATTTCTTATCTGATAATAACCTGTTTTAGTAAATCCTGTTAACCCCTTCTCTGCCTCCGGCTCTTCACTGCATCCAATGAACCTTACTTCCAGTAACCCTTACAGATGCACCCCATGACCCCTCCTATGCAAGCTGAGATTGCTGTGATGGCCCTAGATGGTAAGGCTTGGTGTTCTGTCATGTTCTGTTCCCCCCATGAGCAGTATACACTGGATAAGGTGATGCAGATCTTGGAAGAAATGCATGGGGACCCAACCAATGTTGGGGAGCTTAGGATGCGACTTTTTCACTGTGTCCAGAGGGAAGAAGAGTCTGTGACCCAGTATATTAATGCATTGCAGGAGGTGAATATGGATATCATTAAGTGGGATGATGTGGGGCTATAGGAGCGGGACCCCCTGAGTGATACTGAGGGATCAGTTTCTCTCGGGTTTCAGGGACAGGCTTTCCTAGAGAGCCTGCGTACTAAGCTGCGTGAGAGAGCAGCAGCAGAATGCGGCGGCCCTAGCAGGAATGGTGCGGAGCAATGAGGTACCCACTCCGCCCGCAGTTGAGCCAGAGTGGGCCCGGGAAATCAAGAAGAAATACAAGAAATGCAGGAAGAGTGGTCCAGCCTTAGAAGGGTTCCTGCCTCAGCCCAAGATACATTGAGAGTGGCTCCCTCACAAAGAGATAGAAGTGATTCGGAGTCCCTCTTGTCCATTGAGCCTCGTCAGGGAACAAGACAGCCCCATGCAGAATGGGATCCGACTTGTTTCAGGTGTGGGAACACTGGACACTATGCTTGAGGCTGTGCAAGATGGGGACGGTCCCCAGCCATTAAACTAGTTGGCTCTGTGGCTGGGTGACGCAGCCCAAAACCTGAAAGACCAAGGAGGAGAGACAGGAGTCCCAGAGGTTTAATTTCTACGAGCCCTACCATCTGGGCTGAAGTGAATGGGTGAGCAGTTCATTGCCTAATTGATACCGAATAGCAAGTGACCATCATGCCAGAAGCTTACTTTAGACATCATTTTCCAGAAGTGTCACGGCCAGAGTGGGGGCCAGTAATCAGATTGACAGCAGCCAACAATTTGCCAATCCCGATGGAGATCAGAGTGTGTGGAAAGGATGTAGGCCGAAAATGGGTCGTGTTGGTAGCTGGGGATGTTGGCAGCGGGCCTGTGGTGACTCTCGGAATGAATGTACTGAAAGAGATTGGATCTCTCCTGATCAGTGAGCCGCAAGAGGTCTTTTTGGACTAGTGGAGCCCGTGCACTTCCCAAAGAAAGGTATGCAAGCAACTGATTCTAGCAGCTCAGACTCAGGAAACGTCGAGTGGAGGGAAAGTCCTGGGGAAGGTGATGGTTCCTGCAGCTGCTAAACTTACTTTATCGCCTGGTCAGACGGTGCTCACGTTGCTACTACGAGCCTGTAACGCCCCTTGAGGGGGTGGAGGTGCAGATAGAGCTGATATCAGTGGATCAGGTACCCCTTGGACTCCTCATAGCTCAGACATTGGTCACAGTTCATGACAAATAACTGTAACATCCCTGCCGGCATCACTGCATGGCTTCCTGTTGAGGAAAGCCATAAGATCAAATACTTAATTAACCTCAAGATATAAGGGATTGCGAGAAACGACCCATAAAGTGTATTATTTCACCTTACATAAGCTTGATCAGATCAAGCCATGCCACTAAAGATGGCTGCCATTTCCTGTTTCACCACACACCATGCTCCAAGATGATGCCCACCCTGATAACCTCATGGATCCGACCATGATGACACCCATCCTGTTGATCTCATGTATCTGCCCATGATGACGCCCACCCTGGTGACCTCATGGACCAACCCAGCCTGATGACTTCATGGATACGCCCATGGACTAGCTCATTGCCCAACCCACTAACCAATGGAATACAAACGATCACTCCCATTTTAGAGCTAGCCGAGTTCCCTTACAGGGGTTATATAAAGCTATGTTCGGATTAAATAAAGGTCTTGGTGCTGAACCATAGATTGATCAAGGAGAGCTTACATCCGACTGTATGTGTCTGATGTTATTTCTTCAGTGCATGTGCTTGATCAATATCCATTAGGCCAGGAGCAGGCAACTAGTGAACATTTCTTATTGTTCAACCTAACATTTCCATCTCCCATCAGGCTGATACACCAACTTACTCATCACTCTGGGCTGTGCTGTGAGTTCTGACCTCCGCCTGCTCCATGCTGTGAACCATGTGTCCTCTGCTTGGTGTGTGCATACATCCTGGCTGTGTGCTGCAGGGGGGTGGCGCCTGCACTTCCAGTGTCTTATAGAGACTGTGTACGCACTCCTAATGAGTCCCCAGCTTACTGCCAAGAGGTACCTGTTACTTAAGGCATCTCTACTAAATAGTAGATACCTGAGCTACAAACGCTCTCAGTCTGATTTCTGCTACTGAGTTGCCAGGTCCTGTCCTGTTTCTGCTACCCTGGGGGCTGTATACCCAGGCCCTTATCAAACAAAAAAGTTCCAGCAACAAACATCCAAATCAGACTGTCTTTGACTAAGAACATTTTTGCTCGAAACGCGTAATCCCCTGGATTTACAATTTTAACAGCATGTTTTTAAAGGCATTGCAATAAAAATGAAGTTTTAACGTCTATTCAACAATCTGATTTGGATGTTTGTTGCTGGAACTTTTTTGTTTGATTACCACAGCCGCTTTTTCCAAGCACCATCCTGGAGTCCACACCCAAAGCCACAGGAATTCATCTAATGGTGAGCTGAATACCTTTTTTTTTCTTCTTCTATATTGATATATCCAGGCCCATATCTGTATTTTTTGTGTCTCGTTTCCACCTTCCTGGGGGCTGCATACCCAGGCTTGTACCTGTATTCTATGTGTCTTTCTTCTGCCACCCTGGGGCCTGTATATCCAGGCCTGAATACTTTGTCCTGAACTTGTTCCCGTATCTGTCCTTGTCTGAACTTTGTCCTATGCCTGTACCTGTTTTTTTCCTTGTTTGTAGTCTTCCCTACCCTGCCGATTCTTTCCTGCGGCTCTGCTCTGCTCCCGTCCCGCACTCTGTGGCTCTGCTCCTGTTCTGCACCCTGCGACTCTGCTCTGCTCCCATTCCACACCCTGCAGCTCTGCTCTGCTCCCGCTCCGCACCCTGTGGCTCTGCTCTGCTCCCGCTCAGCACCCTGCGGTTCTTTGTCCCTCTAGTCTGTACTGGTTCCTACCAGTTCATTTATCCCTCTAGTCTCAACTGGTTCCTACCTGTTCTCATATCCTACACGTACTTGCCTTTGTTCCTGTCCTAAATATATGAAACTTAGTCCATATAATCAAAGAACTGGTACTTCATATCAACAATTTACCAAACAGATTTGGACTTATATCAAATTTGCCGAAGAAAAGATCCAGTAAATAATATTTAAAATTGCATATTATTAAACAAAAAATTTGAATCAAAACATAATAAAATTAACAGAATGCCCAGAAGGGGGAATTAACCGCTATTCATAAAAGATGAAAGTATTACAATGCTCAGTGAATAGGACCGTATCACTGTTTATACAGACCATACAAGGTTCTACCAATATATCAAGGACTATCAATTCTGTTTAAGAAACCTCTATCCTAGAAAAACCCCACAAAATCAGGTTTATCAGATAATGCGTTAAATAAATAAGTGATGAGGTATATAGTACAACATATATACAGTAAAGTCCTAGATATCAGGCAGAACCCACCACCCAAGCAAAATCTAATCCGCTGTCAAAATGGATACATCCACGCAAGAAACATCAATAGAAAGGGTGAAAAATATTGCATATCAAAGGAGCACAGGATAGTGATGGATGGCGTGACTCCCTCACCCCAATGCATGTTTCCCTGTTGCTTATTCCGGGGGCATGTTTGGGACAGGGGTGGTACAATATTATATACCCCATGGCACCAATCGCAGAATCGCTATCACAAAAAAGGAGTGGTTTGTCAAGAGACTCTCCTGGGATGCAGTCGGTGTATGCGTTTGTCTGTGCAGCCGTAATCAAATCACTTCCGGTGACGCGCTCCATGGACCGCATGTTGGAACGCATGCTGTCCAGTAATGGAGAACTCCAGAAAGTGTTCCTGTCCTATCCAAAATGGTTCTGGTTCCTCCAGTCTGAGCCGTGACTGCCTGCCAGAATGCCCGCCTGCCTGCCAGAGTGCCAGCCGTGCCCGCCTGCCTGCCAGAGTACCAACCATGCCGGCCTGCCTGCCAGAGTACCAGCCGTACCCGCCTGCTTATCAGAGTGCCAGCCGTGCCCACCAGAGTACCAGTCGTACCCATCGGTACTTGCCTGCACCTGTCATTAGTGTTCTGTCCTCCTGTGGGATAAGCTGCTACTGCCAGACACGGCCATGGAGTGGTACCTGGCAGCTACCTGCCGCACAAGCCTGACCTCACCACTAGAGGTTCCAGTGAAAACCAAGGTAGCTGCTTATTCCCGCACCTCCAGGGTGGTCTGGTTTGTGACTCAGTGGGGCCACAATCCTCGATCCAGACCGGGCGTGAGCATTACAGTAACGTAGTGCAGTGCATGAACCTGAGAGAAGACAGCCTCAGCCTCGCACCAAAGAGTGAAGTGGCTCAGGTCCTGGGAATGCCGGAAGAAGTGGTGCAACCTGAGGCCATGCAATTGGCAGTAATGCAAGGAGATCCCTGGAACCTAACCATTACAATAGCACCGGAACACTTGTCTGGTAGTGCGAAAGAGTGTCATCGGATCTTGGAGCAGATGCGGGTTGAATTGACGGGACTCTCACCTCAGCAGGTGCCACGGATGGAAGCTGTGTTAGAGTGTCACCAAATGGTCTTTACTCACTGTGAAGATGACTTCGGTGCACTCAGGCTATCACCCATGAAATTCCCATGGGATGTGCTGCATCAGTTCAGGAAAGATATAGGCAGATACCTCCTCAGATGTATAAAGAAGTGAAGACGATGCTAGCTCACATGCTGCAGTAGTACAGGAAAGTCAGAGTCTGTGGGCGGCTCCCATTGTTTTAGTCCAAAAAAAAGGACAGAACCCTGCACTTCTGCGTCAATTACAGATGACTGAATGATTGCACAATGCGGGACTCTTATGCATTGCCTAGAATTGAGGAGTCCCTGTCTGCCTTTGGAAAGGCAAAATACTTTTCATCCCAGGATCTGGCCAGCGGGTATTGGCAGGTGCCCATGGCTGAACATGACCGGCCAAAGAAGGCATTCATATTGCCCATGGGACTGTTTGAGTTTAATAGGATGCCCTTTGGCCAGACTAATGCCCTGGGACGTTCCAGCGGTTGATGGAGAGATGCCAGGGGGACTTCAATTTTGAAGTAAAATTTATTACCTCGACGACATCCTCGTCTACACACATCTTCGGCGGCTGGAACAAGTGCTAAGTCAGATGCAGAGTCATGGCCTGAAGGTTAAGCCCCAAAAATGTCACCTTTTTCGCAAGCAAATTAAGTATCTGAGGCGCAAAGGAGTGTGGCCTGTGCGTGAGAAGATAGCGGCCGTACAAGAGTGACCCACCCCGACAATGGTGAAAGACGTTCAGGCTTTCTTGGGGCATACTGGTTACTACCAAAGATTCGTCATAGATTTCACTCGCCTCTCCAATCCTTTATTGGAGCTGCTAAAATGAGTGCCGTCTGGTTTGAAGAACCAAACTATTCAATTGGGAAGCAGCCAGGAAGAAGCTGTCAGAGCCTTGAAAATGGCCTGGACAGAAACTCCAATACTCGCCTATGCGGATTTCTTGCAGCCCTTCATCCTTCACACTGATGGAAGTCTACGTGGTCTGGGGGCAGTCCTATCATGAATGTGACGCACCCCAGAGGCCATGGGATACTCGGTGCCGGGCCCGTTAACTTCAATGGGAAATGTCACAGTGGCAGTGACCTGGTCCGTGGCCTCAGGCGGTCATGTAAATGGGGTTGAATTGAATGGGGATAAAGTTTATGTATTGATTCGTGACGCTAGTTGGAGTGTTCGACTGTAGTATAGCCGGCACTGCAGATGATCCCTGGGGGAGTAGATGGTGTTGGCAGTGCAGATGTTAAACCCTCTCCAACCAGCGCTGACCCCCAGAGATTATGATGGAAGTAGAAGGCATGGAGTAATAAGGCAGGAGACAAGAAAAGTCACTTTATCATTTACTGTAGTTCAGGTGCAGTTCAGAGGAGATATTACAACTCTCACCAGGTTACAGTCTACTCTGAAGAATGGGAATTATCCTTTCTCTCTGCTGCTGTGACTCAGTGTAAGCTTCCTGCTATTCTAATCCCTTCTGGGACCAAGGCTTCCCAGAGTCTAAAACTTCCAGTATAGCCTCTACTCACTGTGTATTTCTCCTTTGGCAACTTGCAGCATGGATCTTGTGTGTGAGCAGCTCAAGTTCCCACTTGCACTATTTCACTGATGCAGTTTTCCCGGGGATAACACAATGCTGTTGGTTGTATAAATCCACACAGTCTCTCAGTTTACCACCCTGCTCTGAAAGCATGGATGGTCTAGGGGCTGACACACTGATGCTTATTAGCTTTCACTCCTGGATCGAGCACATGTGTCAAAATGGCTTCCAAGAGTTCTTCATCTCCTCCTTCTTCTTCACTGAAACAACAACTCTCCTTGACTCCTCCCCCTCCCATTTAGGGTGTGTCTGCAAAGCTCTAAGCTCCAGACAAATAAGGGAGTGAGGTGAACTGTGTGTGTGTGTGGTCTAGCAGAGAAAGCATAACTCCCATTGCTCACAAAACACATACAAAGCAGTACATATTTAACCCTTTTGTGGCGATAAAGACGCAGGGCGCCACAAATGCAGGGAAAAAAGGAATGAGTGATAGCCTATGCAGGCTGGTCTCTTAATGACTCAGAGTGGAACCCGGATAATCACAGCTCCTTTAAGTTGGAACTCCTAGCATTGGTGTGGGCAATGACTGAAAAGTTTGCAGAGTACTTGTCGGGGTCAGAAGTCATGGTGCGCATGGTAATAATCCCCTAGCCCACCTGGAAAATGTGAAATTAGGGGCCTTGGAACAATGATGGGTGGCCCACATGGTGAAGTATCAGTACAAGATTGCTTACCGGGCCAGGGCTGAAAACACGCACACTGATGACCTCTCGAGGGTGACACATGAGTGGCCTGAATGTGACCAAGATGAAGAGCTGGAGGTGGAAGAGATTCCTGGTTTTCGTGACCTTGCCAGCTCATTGGTGGTGACGCAGGGTCAGATCGGAGAGGCGTCTGGAGAACGGATGCTGGAATGACCTCGAGATGACTGGGTGCAACTTCAACAGACAGATAAGGAACTCGCTCACTGAGACAGTGGGTGGCCCTGATGCAAATTCCCAGCTGGCGAGAGAGAGATGCTCTGTCTCCAGGGACTTTGCGGATTCTGAAGCAGTGGGAGAGGCTTCAGTTGGAAGATGGGTTGCTATACCGAAGAGTACAGCTACTACGAGAATTGGGGGTCACTTGGCAAGTAGTGCTCCTGGAAAAGCTGATCAGCATGGTGGCTACGGAGGCTCATGAGAGGGGGGCTCACTTCTGTCTGGAGAACACATTTCAGTCGTTATAGAAGCTGGTTGTGAGACTTTGGAGGTACTCCTGGAGATGACCCACTGGACCGTGGCAACGAACCTCCCACGGGCAAGCTGACCAGGTGGACCACGCCCTATACAGGGAGCGTTAGGGGCAGACCCACGGGAGACTATCACCACGGCAGCTGGTACCCAGGGAAAGGACACAGGAGTCACAGCGGGCGACCGGAGCGGCTGGCGGTGGACCACACAAAGACAGGAACACGGACGGCGGGCAGGACTGGAAACACGGACAAGGCAGCAGAGTCAAGGCATGGACTGGAGGACACAGCTGGAATGACAGGACAGAACCACAGACTGCCAGGCACTATGAGAGGAAAACGGAGAGAGCGGATAAGATAAGATACAGGCAGGGGAGAAGAGGCTTCAGGCAGGGACACGCGCAGTGGGACGTGGGGCCAGAGTCACTTGTTAGGCACAAATGATAATCAGGCACCATCAGGAGGGAGAGGTGGCCTGATATAGGGAGTGTGCCAAGGGCTTCCGGGTCATGACCCCCACAGGGCAGAGTGACAGGAGTGCGCGCCATCAGGAAGGACGGAGTGTGCGCGCGCTCCTAAGTGCAGTATGAGAGCGCCCCCGTCGGGGAGCAGGAAGCAGAGCAGGAGCGTGCGCCTGTCGGAGAGCAGGAGACAGCGGGAGCATGTGATGGGTAAGTGTGCCAGGGAGCGGGGAGCAGCGATGAGGCCAGCGGCGCCTGCGGCAGTGGCTTGAGAGCCGGCGGGGACCGCGGCAGTGACCGCGGTGTGACAGTACCCCCCTCCCTACGCGCCCCCCTCCGCAGGCTGGAAAGACACCCAGCCAAGATTCGAGGAGCCTGGATATTCTCCCGAGGCTCCCAGGATCTCTCCTCGGGACCAAAGCCCTTCCAATCAACCAGAAAAAAGGTCCTCCCTCTCTGCTTTTTCATGGCCAGAATGTCTTTAACTTCAAACACATCGTCAGCGGAGACAGGCAGAGGTGACTGGGTAGTAGAGGCATGGAACCGATTCAGGATGACGGGTTTTAAAAGGGACACGTGAAAGGAATTAGGGATGCGGAGCGAGGCGGGAAGCCGCAGTTTGTAGGAGACATCGTTGATGCGAGCCAAGACCTCAAAGGGTCCAATGTACCGGGGTCCCAGTTTATGCGAAGGGATCTTTAGGCGAACGAATTTGGGGGATAACCAAACCTTATCACCTGGACGATATAGTGGGGAATCCAAGCGCCTCTTGTCAGCATGTTTGTTCACCCTGTCACGTGCTAACTCGAGAGTGGTCTTGGTCTCCTGCCAGATCCTGGAGAAATCCCCGGAAAGAAGATCAGCCGCCGGTACACCCGATACAGGAGGAACCGGTAGGGGTACACCCGGATGTTGCCCGTAGACGACAAAAAAAGGTGACTTGGCAGAAGACTCGCTGATATGATTGTTGTATGCGAATTCAGCCCACGGGAGTAAGTGTGAACAGTCATTCTGGTGGGCATTAGAGAAATGCCGGAGATAATTCACCAAACTTTGGTTAGTCCGCTCCGCTTGACCATTGGACTGTGGGTGGTACGATGAGGAGAAGTCAAGCGTGACATTCATAGACTGGCATAGAGCTCTCCAAAATCGAGAGGTGAACTGGACTCCTCTGTCCGAAACAATATGCTGAGGCAGCCCATGGAGACGAAAGATATGGTGGATGAAAACTTTCGCCAAGTCAGGCGCTGAGGGTAACCCAGGGAGAGAGATGAAGTGTGCCATCTTGGAGAATCTGTCTACGACCACAAGGATGACGGTGCAGTCTGCAGACCTAGGTAGATCGGTAATAAAGTCCATGGCAACGTGTTGCCTGGGAGTCGAAGGAACTGGGAGCGGGTATAGAAGACCAGAGGGCAGCTGCCTAGGAACCTTGTTCTTGGCACAGGACGGACAAGACGTGGCAAAACTTCAGACATCCTAGAGAAGGGTAGGCTACCAGTAGTAGCCGGACACAAGGACAAGCGTCTTTTAAAGGCCAACATGACCTGCAAGTTTGAAGGCATGCCCCCAACGTAAGACCCGCCTTCGGTTTTTCTCTGGCACGAAAGTTACCAGGAGGTGGCGAAGTTAGCGTGACAGGTGCCACCGTGATGATCCTGGAAGGGTCCAAGATGTGCGTGGGTTCTTCCTCAGTATCTGCAGACAAGAAAGACCTGGACAAAGCGTCAGCCTTGAGGTTTTTGTTGCCAGGACGGAAGTGAAGGTCAAAATCGAAACGGCTGAAGAACAGGGACCACATGGCCTGCCGGGGGTTGAGTCTCTGTGGCGATCGGATGTAAGCAAGATTCTTATGGTCCGTGTAGATTGTAAACGAATGTT